>NC_142885.1:34732500-35407500 GCF_051225735.1 Oryctolagus cuniculus | reverse complement strand
TGGATGCATTTGCCGAACAGGAAGATTGTGCTTTTCTCCAAAACCACTTTCACGGTGATTTTTTGGTTAAATTTCTCCCGAAATCCACAAGAATTTGTCCAGATAACCCCGGATGAAAACAAAACTATTTGCTGATTTTTAGCTATCTCAATCCTAGATCTTGCTACAGCCTCTGTGTTTGTGTTTTCTGGACATTCTCTATGGACTTTAAGCTTTTGAATGCATTTCAGCATGTAAGTTTTTGTTTTTAACTGGCAAACGCTAATTGGTTCCACCTGGAGTCAAATCCTCCACACATTCGAGTTTTCTAGGAAGAAAGCTCCAGAAACCTGAAAAAAACATGATATTTCTTTCTGTAAAGATGACATTGGATGCATTTGCCGAACAGGAAGATTGTGCTTTTCCCCAAAACCACTTTCACGGTGTTTTCTGTTAAATTTCACCCGAAATCCACAACAATTTACCCAGATACTCCTGGATGAAAACAAAACTATCTGGTGTGTTGTGGCTATCTCAATCCCAGATCTTGCTACAGCCTATGGGTGTGCTTGTGTTTTCTGGACATTCTCTATGGACTTGAAAGTTTGAATGCATTTTAGCATGTAAGGTTTTGTTATTAGCTGCCAAACGCTAATTGGTTCCACCTGGAGTCAAATCCTCCACACATTCGAGTTTTCTAGGAAGAAAGCTCCAGAAACCTGAGAAAACATGATATTTCTTTCTGTAAGCATGACATTATATGCATTTGCCTAACAGGAAGATTGTGCTTTTCACCAAAACTCTTTCACGGTGATTGTTTGGTTAAATTTCACTTCAAAACTACAACAATTTGTCCAGATACTCTTGGATGAAAACAAAACTATCTGGTGTGTTGTGGCTATCTCAATCCCAGGTCTTGCTACAGCCTCTGTGTGTTTGTGTTTTCTGGACATTCTCTATGGACTTGAAAGTTTGAATGCATTTTAGCATGTAAGGTTTTGTTATTAGCTGCCAAACGCTAATTGGTTCCACCTGGAGTCAAATCCTCCACACATTCGAGTTTTCTAGGAGGAAACCTTCAGAAACCTGAGAAAACATGATATTTCTTTCTGTAAACATGACATTGGATGCATTTGCTGAACCGGAAGATTTTTCTTTTCTTCAAAACCACTTTCACGGTGATTTTTTGGTTAATTTCACTTCAAAACTACAACAATGTGTCCAGATACTCCTGGATGAAAACAAAACTATCTGGTGTGTTGTGGCTGTGTCAATCCGAGATCTTGCTATAGCCTCTGTGTTTGTTTGTGTTTTCTGGATATACTCTATGGACTTTACAGTTTTGAATGCATTTTAGCATGTAAGTTTTTGTTTTTAGCTGCCAAACGCTAATTGGTTCCACCTGGAGTCAAATCCTCCACACATTCGAGTTTTCTAAGAAGAAAGCTTCAGAAACCTGAGAAAACATGATATTTCTTTCTATAAACATGACATTGCATGCACTTGCTGAACAGGAATATTGTGCTTTTCTCCAAAATCACTTTCACGGTGATTTTTTGGTTAAATTTCACCCGAAATCCACAACAATTTGTCCAGATTCTACTGGATGAAAACAAAACTATCTGGTGATCTTTAGCTATCTCAATCCCAGATCTTGCTACAGGCTCTGTGTGTGTTAGTGTTTTCTGGATATTCTCTATTGACTTTACAGTTTTGAATGCATTTTAGCATGTAAGTTTTTGTTTTTAGCTGCCAAACGCTAATTGCTTCCACCTGGAGTCAAATCCTCCACACATTCGAGTTTTCTAGGAAGAAAGCTTCAGAAACCTGAGAAAACATGATATTTCTTTCTGTAAACATGACATTGGATGCACTTGCCGAACAGGAAGATTGTGCTTTTCACCAAAATCACTTTCACGGTGATTTTATGGTTAAATTTCACTTCAAAAGTACAACAATTTGTCCAGATACTCCTGGATGAAATCAAAACCATCTGGTGTGTTGTGGCTATCTCAATCCCAGGTCTTGCTACAGCCTCTGTGTGTGTTTGTGTTTTCTGGACATTCTCTATGGACTTTACGGTTTTGAATGCATTTTAGCATGTAAGGTTTTGTTTTTAGCTGCCAAACGCTAATTGGTTCCACCTGGAGTCAAATCCTCCACACATTCGAGTTTTCTAGGAAGAAAGCTCCAGAAACCTGAGAAAACATGATATTTCTTTCTGGAAGCATGACATTATATGCATTTGCTGAACCGGAAGATTTTTCTTTTCTTCAAAACCACTTTCACGGTGTTTTTTGTTAAATTTCACCCGAAATCCACAACAATTTGTCCAGATACTCCTGGATGAAAACAAAACTATCTGGTGTGTTGTGGCTATCTCAATCCCAGATCTTGCTACAGCCTCTGTGTGTGTTTGTGTTTTCTGGACATTCTCTATGGACTTTACGGTTTTGAATGCATTTTAGCATGTAAGGTTTTGTTTTTAGCTGCCAAACGCTAATTGGTTCCACCTGGAATCAAATCCTCCACGCATTCGAGTTTTCTAGGAAGAAAGCTTCAGAAACCTGAGAAAACATGATATTTCTTTCTGTAAACATGACATTGGATGCATTTGCCGAACAGCAAGATTGTGCTTTTCCCCAAAACCACTTTCACGGTGTTTTTTGTTAAATTTCACCCGAAATCCACAACAATTTGTCCAGATACTCATGGATGAAAACAAAACTATCTGGTGTGTTGTGGCTATCTCAATCCCAGATCTTGCTACAGCCTCTGTGTGTGTTTGTGTTTTCTAGACATTCTCTATGGACTTTACAGTTTTGAATGGATTTTAGCATGTAAGGTTTTGTTTTCTGCTGGCAAACGCTAATTGGTTCCAACTGCAGTCAAATCCTCCACACATTCAAGTTTTCTAAGAAGAAAGCTTCAGAAACCAGAGAAAACATGATATTTCTTTCTGTAAACATGACATTGGAGGCATTTGCCGAACAGGAAGATTGTGCTAATCTCCAAAACCACTTTCACGGTGATTTTTTGGTTAAATTTCATTTCAAAACTACAACAATTTGTCCAGATACTCCTGGATGAAAACAAAACTATCTGGTGATTTTTAGCTATCTCAATCCCAGATCTTGCTACAGCCTCTGTGTTTGTTTGTGTTTTCTGGACATTCTCTATGGACTTGAAAGTTTGAATGCATGTTAGCATGTAAGGTTTTGTTATTAGCTGCCAAACGCTAATTGGTGCCACCTGGAGTCAAATCCTCCACACATTCGAGTTTTCTAGGAAGAAAGCTCCAGAAACCTGAGAAAACATGATATATCTTTCTGCAAACATGACATTGGATGCATTTGCAAAACGGGAAGATTGTGCTTTTCCCCAAAACCACTTTCACGGTTATTTTTTGGTTACATTTCACTTCAAAACTACAACAATTTGTCCAGATACTCCTGGATGAAAACAAAGATATCTGGTGATTTTTAACTATCTCAATCCCAGATCTTGCTACAGCCTCAGTGTGTGTTTGTGTTTTCTGGACATTCTCTATAGACTTTAAGGTTTTGAATGCATTTTAGCAGGACTCTTTTTGTTTTCTGCTGGCAAACGCTAATTGGTTCCACCTGGAGTCAAATCCTCCACACATTCGAGTTTTCTAGGATGAAAGCTTCAGAAACCTGCGAAAACATGATATTTCTTTCTGTAAACATGACATTGGATGCATTTGCCGAACAGGAAGATTGTGCTATTCTCCAAAAACACTTTCACGGTGATTTTTTGATTAAATTTTACTTCAAAACTACAACAATTTGTCCAGATACTCCTGGATGAAAACAAAACTATCTGGTGATTTTTAGCTATCTCAATCCCAGATCTTGCTGCAGCCTCTGTGTTTCTGTTTTCTGGACATTCTCTATGAACTTTACAGTGTTGAATGCATTTTAGCATGTAAGGTTTTCTTTTCTGCTGGCAAACGCTAATCGGTTCCCCCTGCAGTCAAATCCTCCACACTTTCAAGTTTTCTAAGAAGAAAGCTTCAGAAACCAGAGAAAACATGACATTTGTATTTGTAAACATGACATTGGATGCATTTGCCAAACAGGAAGATTGTTCTTTTCCCCAAAACCACTTTCACGGTGATTTTTTGGTTAAATTTCTCCCGAAATCCACAAGAATTTGTCCAGATACCCCCGGATGAAAACAAAACTATTTGCTGATTTTTAGCTATCTCAATCCTAGATCTTGCTACAGCCTCTGTGTTTGTGTTTTCTGGACATTCTCTATGGACTTTAAGCTTTTGAATGCATTTCAGCATGTAAGTTTTTGTTTTTAACTGGCAAACGCTAATTGGTTCCACCTGGAGTCAAATCCTCCACACATTCGAGTTTTCTAGGAAGAAAGCTTCAGAAACCTGAGAAAACATGATATTTCATTCTGTAAACATGACATTGGATGCATTTGCCGAACAGGAAGATTGTGCTTTTCTCCAAAACAACTTTCTCGGTAATTTTTTGGTTAAATTTCACTTCAAAACTACAACAATTTGTCCAGAAACTCCTGGATGAAAACAAAACTATCTGGTGTGTTGTGGCTATCTCAATCGCAGATCTTGCTACAGCCTCTGTGTGTGTTTGTTTTCTGGACATTCTCTATGAACTTTAAGGTTTTGAATGCATTGGAGCAGGACCCTTTTTGTTTTCTGCTGGCAAACGCTAATTGGTTCCACCTGGAGTCAAATCCGCCACACATTCTAGTTTTCTAGGAAGAAAGCTCTAGAAACCTGAGAAAACATGATATTTGCATTTGTAAACATGACATTGGATGCATTTCCCGAACAGGAAGATTGTGCTTTTCTCCAAAACCACTTTCACGGTGATTTTTTGGTTAAATTTTACTTCAAAACTACAACAATTTGTCCAGATACTCCTGGATGAAAACAAAACTATCTGGTGTGTTGTGGCTATCTCAATCCCAGATCTTGCTACAGCCTCTGTGTTTGTGTTTTCTGGACATTCTCTATGGACTTTACGGTTTTGAATGCATTTCAGCATTTAAGTTTTTGTTTTTAGCTGCTAAACGCTAATTGCTTCCACCTGGAGTCAAATCCTCTGCACATTCGAGTTTTCTAGGAAGAAAGCTTCAGAAACCTGAGAAAACATGATATTTGTATTTGTAAACATGACATTGGATGCATTTGCCGAACAGGAAGATTGTGCTTTTCTTCAAAACCACTTTCACGGTGATTTTTGTATAAATTTTGCTTCAAAACTACAACAATTTATCCAAATACTCCTGGATGAAAACAAAACTATCTGGTATGTTGTGGCTATCTCAATCCCAGATCTTGCTACAGCCTCTGTGTTTGTGTTTTCTGGACATTCTCTGTGGACTTTACGGTTTTGAATGCATTTTAGCATGTAAGTTTTTCTTTAGAGCTGGCAAACACTAATTGGTTTCACCTGGAGTGAAATCCTGCACACATTCGAGTTTTCCAGGAAGAAAGCTTCAGAAACCTGTGAAAACATGATATTTCTTTCTGTAAACATGACATTGGATGCATTTTCCTAACAGGAAGATTGTGCTTTTCTCCAAAACCACTTTCACGGTGATTTTTTGGTTAAATTTCACCCGAAATCCACAACAATTTGTCCAGATACTCATGGATGAAAACAAAACGATCTTTTGTGTTGTGGCTATCTGAATCCCAGATCTTGCTACAGCCTCTGTGTCTGTTTCTGTTTTCTGGACATTCTCTATGGACTTTACAGTTTTGAATGCATTTTTGCATGTAAGTTTTTGTTTTTAGCTGGCAAACGCTAATTGGTTCCACCTGGAGTCAAATCCTCCACACATTCGAGTTTTCTAGGAAGAAAGCTCCAGAAACCTGAGAAAACATGATATTTCTTTCTGTAAACATGACATTGGATGCATTTGCCGAACAGGAAGATTATGCTTTTCTCCAAAACCTCTTGCACGGTGATTTTTGTTAAATTTCACCCGAAAACTACAACAATTTGTCAAGATTCTCCTGGATGAAAACAAAACTATCGGTGTGTTGTGGCTATCTCAATCCCAGATCTTGCTACAGCCTCTGTGTGTGTTTGTGTTTTCTCGTCATTCTCTGTGGACTTTACGGTTCTGAATGCATTTTAGCATGTAAGTTTTTGTTTATAGCTGCCAAACGCTAATTGGTTCACCTGGAGTCAAATCCTCCACACATTCGAGTTTTCTAGGAAGAAAGCTTCAGAAACCTGAGAAAACATGATATTTCTTTCTGTAAACATGACATTGGAGGCATTTGCCGAACAGGAAGATTGTGCTTTTCTCCAAAACCACTTTCACGGTGATTTTTTGGTTAAATTTCACCCGAAATCCACAACAATTTGTCCAGATACTCATGGATGAAAACAAAACGATCTTTTGTGTTGTGGCTATCTGAATCCCAGATCTTGCTACAGCCTCTGTGTCTGTTTCTGTTTTCTGGACATTCTCTATGGACTTTACAGTTTTGAATGCATTTTTGCATGTAAGTTTTTGTTTTTAGCTGGCAAACGCTAATTGGTTCCACCTGGAGTCAAATCCTCCACACATTCGAGTTTTCTAGGAAGAAAGCTTCAGAAACCTGAGAAAACATGACATTTGTATTTTTAAACATGACATTGGATGCATTTGCCAAACAGGAAGATTTTGCTTTTCTCCAAAACCACTTTCCCGGTGATTTTTTGGTTAAATTTTACTTCAAAACTACAACAATTTGTCCAGAAACACCTGGATGAAAACAAAACTATCTGGTGTGTTGTGGCTATCTCAATCCCAGATCTTCCTAAAGCCTCTGTGTGTGTTTGTGTTTTCTGGACATTCTCTATGGACTTTACGGGTTTGAATGCATTTTAGCATGTAAGTTTTTGTTTTTAGCTGCCAAACGCTAATTGGTTCCACCTGGAGTCAAATCCTCCACACCTTCGAGTTTTCTAGGAAGAAAGCTTCAGAAACCTGAGAAAACATTATATTTCTTTCTGTAAACATGACATTGGATGCATTTGCCGAACAGGAAGATTGTGCTTTTCTCCAAAACCACTTTCACGGTGATTTTTTGGTTAAATTTAACTTCAAAACTACAACAATTTGTCCAGAAACTCCTGGATGAAAACAAAACTATCTGGTGTGTTGTGGCTATCTCAATCGCAGATCTTGCTACAGCCTCTGTGTGTGTTTGTCTTTTCTGGACATTCTCTATGGACTTTAAGGTTTTGAATGCATTTTAGCAGGACCCTTTTTGTTTTCTGCTGGCAAACGCTAATTGGTTCCACCTGGAGTCAAATCCGCCACACATTCTAGTTTTCTAGGAAGAAAGATCTAGAAACCTGAGAAAACATGATATTTGTATTTGTAAACATGACATTGGATGCATTTGCCGAACAGGAAGATTGTGCTTTTCTCCAAAACCACTTTCACGGTGATTTTTTGGTTAAATTTTACATCAAAACTACAACAATTTGTCCAGATACTCCTGGATGAAAACAAAACTATCTGGTGTGTTGTGGCTATCTCAATCCCAGATCTTGCTACAGCCTCTGTGTTTGTTTGTGTTTTCTGGACATTCTCTATGGACTTTAAGGTTTTGAATGCATTTCAGCATTTAAGTTTTTGTTTTTCGCTGCCAAACGCTAATTGGTTCCACTTGGAGTCAAATCCTCCGCACATTCGTGTTTGCTACGCAGTAAGCTTCAGAAACCTGAGAAAACATGATATTTGTATTTGTAAACATGACATTGGAGGCATTTGCCGAACAGGAAGATTGTGCTTTTTTTAAAACCACTTTCACGGTGATTTTTGTATAAATTTTGCTTCAAAACTACAACAATTTATCCAGATACTCCTGGATGAAAACAAAACTATCTGGTATGTTGTGGCTATCTCAATCCCAGATCTTGCTACAGCCTCTCTGTTTGTGTTTTCTGGTATTCTCTATGGACTTTACGGTTTTGAATGCATTTTGGCATGAAAGTTTTTCTTTAGAGCTGGCAAACACTAATTGGTTTCACCTGGAGTGAAATCCTGCACACATTCGAGTTTTCCTGGAAGAAAGCTTCAGAAACCTGAGAAAACATGATATTTCTTTCTGTAAACATGACATTGGATGCATTTGCTGTACAGGAAGATTGTGCTTTTCTCCAAAACCACTTTCGCGGTGATTTTTTGGTTAAATTTCACCCGAAATCTACAACAATTTGTCCAGATACTCCTGGATGAAAACAAAACTATCTGGTGATTTTTGCTATCTCAATCCCAGATCTTGCTACAGCCTCTGTGTGTGTTTGTGTTTTCTGGACATTCTCTATGGACTTTACTGTTTGGAATGCATTTTAGTATGCAAGTTTTTGTTTTCTGCTGGCAAACGCTAATTGGTTCCACCTGGAGTCAAATCCTCCACACATTCGAGTTTTCTAGGAAGAAAGCTTCAGAAACCTGAGAAAACATGATATTTCTTTCTGTAAACATGACATTGGATGCATTTGCCAAACAGGAAGATTGTGCTTTCTCCAAAACCACTTTCACGGTGATTTTTTGGTTAAATTTCACTTCAAAACTGCAACAAATTGTCCAGATACTCCTGGATGAAAACAAAGATATCTGGTGATTTTTAGCTATCTCAATCCCAGAGCTTGCTACAGCCTCTGTGTGTGTTTGTGTTTTCTGGACATTCTCTTTGGACTTTATGATTTTGAATGCATTTTAGCATGTAAGGTTTTGTTTTGAGCTGCCAAACACTAATTGGTTCCACCTGGAGTCAAATCCTCCACACATTCGGGTTTTCTGCGCAGAAAGCATCAGAAACCTGAGAAAACATGGTGTTTGTATTTGTAAACATGACATTGGATGCATTTGCCGAACAGGAAGATTGTGCTTTTCTCCAAAACCACTTTCACGGTGATTTTTTGGTTAAATTCACCCGAAATCCACAACAATTTGTCCAGATACTCATGGATGAAAACAAAACTATCTTGTGATTTTTAGCTATCTCAATCCCAGATCTTCCTACAGCCTCGGTGCGTTTGTGTTTTCTGGACATGCTCTATGGACTTTACGGTTTTGAATGCATTTTAGCATGTAAGGTTTTGTTTTTAGCTGCCAAAAGCTAATTGGTTCCACCTGGAGTCAAATCCTCCACACATTCGAGTTTTCTAGGAAGAAAGCTTCAGAAAGCTGAGAAAACATGATATTTGTATTTGTAAACATGACATTGGATGCATTTGCCGAACAGGAAGACTGTGCTTTTCTTCAAAACCACTTTCACGGTGATTTTTGTAAAAATTTTGCTTGAAAACTACAACAATTTATCCAGATACTCCTGGAAGAAAACGAAATTATCTGGTGTGTTGTGGCTATCTCAATCCCAGATCTTGCTACAGCCTCTGTGTTTGTGTTTTCTGGACATTCTCTATGGACTTTACAGTTTTGAATGCATTTTAGCATGTAAGTTTTTCTTTAGAACTGGCAAACACTAATTGGTTTCACCTGGAGTGAAATCCTCCACACATTCGAGTTTTCCAGGAAGAAAGCTTCAGAAACCTGAGAAAACATGATATTTCTTTCTGTAAACATGACATTGGATGTATTTTCCTAACAGGAAGATTGTTCTTTTCTCCAAAACCACTTTCACGGTGATTTTTTGGTTAAATTTCACCCGAAATCCACAACAATTTGTCAAGATACTCCTGGATGAAAACAAAATTATCTGGTGATTTTTAGCTATCTCAATCCCAGATCTTCCTACATCCTCGGTGTGTTTGTGTTTTCTGGACATTCTCTATGGACTTTACGGTTTTGAATGCATTTTAGCATGTAATGTTTTGTTTTTAGCTGCCAAACGCTAATTTTTTGCACCTGGAGTCAAATCCTCCACTCATTCGAGTTTTCTAGGAAGAAAGCTTCAGAAACCTGAGAAAACATGACATTTGTATTTTTAAACATGACATTGGATGCATTTGCCAAACAGGAAGATTTTGCTTTTCTCCAAACCCACTTTCCCGGTGATTTTTTGGTTAAATTTTACTTCAAAACTACAACAATTTGTCCAGATACTCCTGGATGAAAACAAAACTATCTGGTGTGTTGTGGCTATCTCAATCCCAGATCTTGCTACAGCCTCTGCGTTTGTTTGTGTTTTCTGGACATTCTCTATGGACTTTAAGGTTTTGAATGCATTTCAGCATGTAAGTTTTTGTTTTCTGCTGGCAAACGCTAATTGGTTCCACCTGGAGTCAAATCCTCCACACATTCGAGTTTTCTAGGAAGAAAGCTTCAGAAACCTGAGAAAACATGATATTTGTATTTGTAAACATGACATTGGAGGCATTTGCCGAACAGGAAGATTGTGCTTTTCTCCAAAACCACTTTCACGGTGATTTTTTGGTTAAATTTCACTTCAAAACTACAACAATTTGTCAAGATACTCCTGGATGAAAACAAAGATATCTGGTGATTTTTAGCTATCTCAATCCCAGAGCTTGCTACAGCCTCTGTGTGTGTTTGTGTTTTCTGGACATTCTCTATGGACTTTACGGTTTTGAATGCATTTCAGCATTTAAGTTTATGTTTTTAGCTGCCAAACGCTAATTGCTTCCACCTGGAGTCAAATCCTCCACACATTCGAGAATCCACGAAGAAAGCTTCAGAAACCTGAGAAAACATGATATTTCTTTCTGGAAACATGACATTGGATGCATTTGTCGAACAGGAAGATTGTGCTTTTCTCCAAAACCACTTTCACGGTGATTTTTTTGGTTAAATTTCACCCGAAATCCACAAGAATTTGTCCAGATACTCCCGGATGAAAACAAAACTATTTGCTGATTTCTAGCTATCTCAATCCCAGATCTTGCTACAGCCTCTGTGTTTGTGTTTTCTGGACATTCTCTATGGACTTTACGGTTTTGAATGCATTTCAGCATGTAAGTTTTTGTTTTTAACTGGCAAACGCTAATTGGTTCCACCTGGAGTCAAATCCTACACACATTCGAGTTTTCTAGGAAGGAAGCTTCAGAAACCTGAGAAAACATGATATTTCTTTCTGTAAACATGACATTGGATGCATTTGCCGAACAGGAAGAATGTGCTTTTCTCCAAAACCATTTTCACGGTGATTTTTTGGTTAAATTTCACTTCAAAACTACAACAATTTGTCCAGAAACTCCTGGATGAAAACAAAACTATCTGGTGTGTTGTGGCTATCTCAATCGCAGATCTTGCTACAGCCTCTGTGTGTGTTTGTCTTTTCTGGACATTCTCTATGGACTTTAAGGTTTTGAAAGCATTTTAGCAGGACCCTTTTTGTTTTCTGCTGGCAAACGCTAATTGGTTCCACCTGGAGTCAAATCCGCCACACATTCTAGTTTTCTAGGAAGAAAGCTCTAGAAACCTGAGAAAACATGATATTTGTATTTGTAAACATGACATTGGATGCATTTGCCGAACAGGAAGATTGTGCTATTCTCCAAAACCACTTTCACGGTGATTTTTTGGTTAAATTTTACTTCAAAACTACAACAATTTGTCCAGATACTCCTGGATGAAAACAAAACTATCTGGTGTGTTGTGGCTATCTCAATCCCAGATCTTGCTACAGCCTCTGTGTGTGTTTGTGTTTTCTGGACATTCTCTATGGACTTTACGGTTTTGAATGCATTTCAGCATTTAAGTTTTTGTTTTTAGCTGCCAAACGCTAATTGGTTCCACCTGGAGTCAAATCCTCCGCACATTCCAGTTTTCTAGGAAGAAAGCTTCAGAAACCTGAGAAAACATGATATTTCTTTCTATAAACATGACAATAGATGTATTTTCCTAACAGGAAGATTGTGCTTTTCTCCAAAACCACTTTCACGGTGGTTTTTTGGTTAATTTTCACCCGAAATCCACAACAATTTGTCAAGATACTCCTGGATGAAAACAAAATTATCTGGTGATTTTTAGCTATCTCAATCCCAGATCTTGCTACAGCGTCTGTGTGTGTTTGTGTTTTCTGGACATTCTCTATGGACTTTACGGTTTTGAATGCATTTTAGCATGTAAGGTTTTGTTTTTAGCTGCCAAACGCTAGTTGGTTGCACCTGGAGTCAAATCCTCCACACATTCGAGTTTTCTTGGAAGAAAGCTTCAGAAACCTGAGAAAACATGACATTTGTATTTTTAAACATGACATTGGATGCATTTGCCAAACAGGAAGATTTTGCTTTTCTCCAAAACCACTTTCCCGGTGATTTTTTGGTTAAATTTTACTTCAAAACTACAACAATTTGTCCAGATACTCCTGGATGAAAACAAAACTATCTGGTGTGTTGTGGCTATCTCAATCCCAGATCTTGCTACAGCCTCTGTGTTTGTTTGTGTTTTCTGGACATTCTCTATAGACTTTACGGTTTTGAATGCATTTTAGCATGTAAGTTTTAGTTTTCAGCTGGCAAACGCTAATCGGTTCCACCTGGAGTCAAATCCTCACAACAATCGAGAATCCACGAAGAAAGCTTCAGAAACCTGAGAAAACATGATATTTCTTTCTGGAAACATGACATTGGATGCATTTGCCGAACAGGAAGATTGTGCTTTTCTCCAAAACCACTTTCACGGTGATTTTTTGGTTAAATTTCACCCGAAATCCACAACAATTTGTCAAGATACTCCTGGATGAAAAAAAAATTATCTGGTGATTTTTAGCTATCTCAATCCCAGATCTTGCTACAGCCTCGGTGTGTTTGTGTTTTCTGGACATTCTCTATGGACTTTACGGTTTTGAATGCATTTTAGCATGTAAGGTTTTTTTTTTTTAGCTGGCAAACGCTAGTTGGTTGCACCTGGAGTCAAATCCTCCACACATTCGAGTTTTCTTGGAAGAAAGCTTCAGAAACCTGAGAAAACATGACATTTGTATTTTTAAACATGACATTGGATGCATTTGCCAAACAGGAAGATTTTGCTTTTCTCCAAAACCACTTTCCCGGTGATTTTTTGGTTAAATTTTAATTCAAAACTACAACAATTTGTCCAGATATTCCTGGATGAAAACAAAACTATCTGGTGTGTTGTGGCTATCTCAATCCCAGATCTTGCTACAGCCTCTGTGTTTGTTTGTGTTTTCTGGACATTCTCTATGGACTTTACGGGTTTGAATGCATTTTAGCATGTAAGTTTTTGTTTTAAGCTGCCAAACGCTAATTGGTTCCACCTCGAGTCAAATCCTCCACACCTTCGAGTTTTCTAGGAAGAAAGCTTCAGAAACCTGAGAAAACATGACATTTGTATTTGTAAACATGACATTGGATGCATTTGCCGAACAGGAAGATTGTGCTTTTCTCCAAAACCACTTTCACGGTGATTTTTTGGTTACATTTCACTTCAAAACTACAACAATTTGTCCAGATACTCCTGGATGAAAACAAAGATATCTGGTGATTTTTAGCTATCTCAATCCCAGAGCTTGCTACAGCCTCTGTGTGTGTTTGTGTTTTCTGGACATTCTCTATGGACTTTAAGGTTTTGAATGCATTTCAGCATGTAAGTTTTTGTTTTTAACTGGCAAACGGTAATTGGTTCCACCTGGAGTCAAATCCTCCACACATTCGAGTTTTCTAGGAAGAAAGCATTTCAAACCTGAGAAAACATGATATTTCTTTCTGTAAACATGACATTGGATGCATTTGCCGAACAGGAAGATTGTGCTTTTCTCCAAAACCACGTTCACGGTGATTTTTGGTTAAATTTCACTTCAAAACTACTACAATTTGTCCAGATATTCCCGGATGAAAACAAAATTATCTGGTGGGTTGTGGCTGTCTCAATCCGATATCTTGCAACAGCCTCTGTGATTGTTTGTGTTTTCTGGATATTCTCTATGGGCTTTACGGTTTTCAATGCTTTTTAGCATGTAAGTTTTTGTTTTTAGCTGCCAAACGCTAATTGGTTCCACCTGGAGTCAAATCCTCCCCACATTCCAGTTTTCCAGGAAGAAAGCTTCAGAAACCTGAGAAAACATGATATTTCTTTCTGTAAACATGACATTGGATGTATTTTCCTAACAGGAAGATTGTGCTTTTCTCCAAAACCACTTTCACGGTGATTTTTTGGTTAAATTTCACCCGAAATCCACAACAATTTGTCAAGATGCTCCTGGATGAAAACAAAATTATCTTGTGATTTTTAGCTATCTCAATCCCAGATCTTCCTACATCCTCGGTGTGTTTGTGTTTTCTGGACATTCTCTATGGACTTTACGGTTTTGAATGCATTTTAGCATGTAAGGTTTTGTTTTTAGCTGCCAAACGCTAATTTTTTGCACCTGGAGTCAAATCCTCCACACATTCGAGTTTTCTAGGAAGAAAGCTTCAGAAACCTGAGAAAACATGACATTTGTATTTTTAAACATGACATTGGATGCATTTGCCAAACAGGAAGATTTTGCTTTTCTCCAAACCCACTTTCCCGGTGATTTTTTGGTTAAATTTTAATTCAAAACTACAACAATTTGTCCAGATACTCCTGGATGAAAACAAAACTATCTGGTGTGTTGTGGCTATCTCAATCCCAGATCTTGCTACAGCCTCTGCGTTTGTTTGTGTTTTCTGGACATTCTCTATGGACTTTAAGGTTTTGAATGCATTTCAGCATGTAAGTTTTTGTTTTCTGCTGGCAAACGCTAATTGGTTCCACCTGGAGTCAAATCCTCCACACATTCGAGTTTTCTAGGAAGAAAGCTTCAGAAACCTGAGAAAACATGATATTTGTATTTGTAAACATGACATTGGATGCATTTGCCGAACAGGAAGATTGTGCTTTTCTCCAAAACCACTTTCACGGTGATTTTTTGGTTAAATTTCACTTCAAAACTACAACAATTTGTCCAGGTACTCCTGGATGAAAACAAAGATATCTGGTGATTTTTAGCTATCTCAATCCCAGAGCTTGCTACAGCCTCTGTGTGTGTTTGTGTTTTCTGGACATTCTCTATGGACTTTACGGTTTTGAATGCATTTCAGCATTTAAGTTTTTGTTTTCAGCTGGCAAACGCTAATTGGTTCCACCTGGAGTCAAATCCTCCACACATTCGAGAATCCACGAAGAAAGCTTCAGAAACCTGAGAAAACATGATATTTCTTTCTGGAAACATGACATTGGATGCATTTGCCGAACAGGAAGATTGTGCTTTTCTCCAAAACCACTTTCACGGTAATTTTTTGGTTAAATTTCACTTCAAAACTACAACAATTTGTCCAGAAACTCCTGGATGAAAACAAAACTATCTGGTGTGTTGTGGCTATCTCAATCGCAGATCTTGCTACAGCCTCTGTGTGTGTTTGTCTTTTCTGGACATTCTCTATGGACTTTAAGGTTTTGAAAGCATTTTAGCAGGACCCTTTTTGTTTTCTGCTGGCAAACGCTAATTGGTTCCACCTGGAGTCAAATCCGCCACACATTCTAGTTTTCTAGGAAGAAAGCTCTAGAAACCTGAGAAAACATGATATTTGTATTTGTAAACATGACATTGGATGCATTTGCCGAACAGGAAGATTGTGCTATTCTCCAAAACCACTTTCACGGTGATTTTTTGGTTAAATTTTACTTCAAAACTACAACAATTTGTCCAGATACTCCTGGATGAAAACAAAACTATCTGGTGTGTTGTGGCTATCTCAATCCCAGATCTTGCTACAGCCTCTGTGTGTGTTTGTGTTTTCTGGACATTCTCTATGGACTTTACGGTTTTGAATGCATTTCAGCATTTAAGTTTTTGTTTTTAGCTGCCAAACGCTAATTGGTTCCACCTGGAGTCAAATCCTCCGCACATTCGAGTTTTCTAGGAAGAAAGCTTCAGAAACCTGAGAAAACATGATATTTCTTTCTATAAACATGACATTGGATGTATTTTCCTAACAGGAAGATTGTGCTTTTCTCCAAAACCACTTTCACGGTGATTTTTTGGTTAAATTTCACCCGAAATCCACAACAATTTGTCAAGATACTCCTGGATGAAAACAAAATTATCTGGTGATTTTTAGCTATCTCAATCCCAGATCTTGCTACAGCCTCTGTGTGTGTTTTTGTTTTCTGGACATTCTCTATGGACTTTACGGTTTTGAATGCATTTTAGCATGTAAGGTTTTGTTTTTAGCTGCCAAACGCTAGTTGGTTGCACCTGGAGTCAAATCCTCCACACATTCGAGTTTTCTTGGAAGAAAGCTTCAGAAACCTGAGAAAACATGACATTTGTATTTTTAAACATGACATTGGATGCATTTGCCAAACAGGAAGATTTTGCTTTTCTCCAAAACCACTTTCCCGGTGATTTTTTGGTTAAATTTTACTTCAAAACTACAACAATTTGTCCAGATACTCCTGGATGAAAACAAAACTATCTGGTGTGTTGTGGCTATCTCAATCCCAGATCTTGCTACAGCCTCTGTGTTTGTTTGTGTTTTCTGGACATTCTCTATAGACTTTACGGTTTTGAATGCATTTTAGCATGTAAGTTTTAGTTTTCAGCTGGCAAACGCTAATTGGTTCCACCTGGAGTCAAATCCTCCGCACATTCGAGTTTTCTAGGAAGAAAGCTTCAGAAACCTGAGAAAACATGATATTTCTTTCTATAAACATGACATTGGATGTATTTTCCTAACAGGAAGATTGTGCTTTTCTCCAAAACCACTTTCACGGTGATTTTTTGGTTAAATTTCACCCGAAATCCACAACAATTTGTCAAGATACTCCTGGATGAAAACAAAATTATCTGGTGATTTTTAGCTATCTCAATCCCAGATCTTGCTACAGCCTCTGTGTGTGTTTGTGTTTTCTGGACATTCTCTATGGACTTTACGGTTTTGAATGCATTTTAGCATGTAAGGTTTTGTTTTTAGCTGCCAAACGCTAGTTGGTTGCACCTGGAGTCAAATCCTCCACACATTCGAGTTTTCTTGGAAGAAAGCTTCAGAAACCTGAGAAAACATGACATTTGTATTTTTAAACATGACATTGGATGCATTTGCCAAACAGGAAGATTTTGCTTTTCTCCAAAACCACTTTCCCGGTGATTTTTTGGTTAAATTTTACTTCAAAACTACAACAATTTGTCCAGATACTCCTGGATGAAAACAAAACTATCTGGTGTGTTGTGGCTATCTCAATCCCAGATCTTGCTACAGCCTCTGTGTTTGTTTGTGTTTTCTGGACATTCTCTATAGACTTTACGGTTTTGAATGCATTTTAGCATGTAAGTTTTAGTTTTCAGCTGGCAAACGCTAATCGGTTCCACCTGGAGTCAAATCCTCACAACAATCGAGAATCCACGAAGAAAGCTTCAGAAACCTGAGAAAACATGATATTTCTTTCTGGAAACATGACATTGGATGCATTTGCCGAACAGGAAGATTGTGCTTTTCTCCAAAACCACTTTCACGGTGATTTTTTGGTTAAATTTCACCCGAAATCCACAACAATTTGTCAAGATACTCCTGGATGAAAAAAAAAATTATCTGGTGATTTTTAGCTATCTCAATCCCAGATCTTGCTACAGCCTCGGTGTGTTTGTGTTTTCTGGACATTCTCTATGGACTTTACGGTTTTGAATGCATTTTAGCATGTAAGGTTTTGTTTTTAGCTTGCAAACGCTAGTTGGTTGCACCTGGAGTCAAATCCTCCACACATTCGAGTTTTCTTGGAAGAAAGCTTCAGAAACCTGAGAAAACATGACATTTGTATTTTTAAACATGACATTGGATGCATTTGCCAAACAGGAAGATTTTGGTTTTCTCCAAAACCACTTTCCCGGTGATTTTTTGGTTAAATTTTGCTTCAAAACTACAACAATTTGTCCAGATACTCCTGGATGAAAACAAAACTATCTGGTGTGTTGTGGCTATCTCAATCCCAGATCTTGCTACAGCCTCTGTGTTTGTTTGTGTTTTCTGGACATTCTCTATGGACTTTACGGGTTTGAATGCATTTTAGCATGTAATTTTTTGTTTTAAGCTGCCAAACGCTAATTGGTTCCACCTCGAGTCAAATCCTCCACACCTTCGAGTTTTCTAGGAAGAAAGCTTCAGAAACCTGAGAAAACATGACATTTGTATTTGTAAACATGACATTGGATGCATTTGCCGAACAGGAAGATTGTGCTTTTCTCCAAAACCACTTTCACGGTGATTTTTTGGTTAAATTTCACTTCAAAACTACAACAATTTGTCCAGATACTCCTGGATGAAAACAAAGATATCTGGTGATTTTTAGCTATCTCAATCCCAGAGCTTGCTACAGCCTCTGTGTGTGTTTGTGTTTTCTGGACATTCTCTATGGACTTTACGGTTTTGAATGCATTTCAGCATTTAAGTTTATGTTTTTAGCTGCCAAACGCTAATTGCTTCCACCTGGAGTCAAATCCTCCACACATTCGAGAATCCACGAAGAAAGCTTCAGAAACCTGAGAAAACATGATATTTCTTTCTGGAAACATGACATTGGATGCATTTGCCGAACAGGAAGATTGTGCTTTTCTCCAAAACCACTTTCACGGTGATTTTTTGGTTAAATTTCACCCGAAATCCACAAGAATTTGTCCAGATACTCCCGGATGAAAAGAAAACTATTTGCTGATTTTTAGCTATCTCAATCCCAGATCTTGCTACAGCCTCTGTGTTTGTGTTTTCTGGACATTCTCTATGGACTTTACAGTTTTGAATGCATTTCAGCATGTAAGTTTTTGTTTTTAACTGGCAAACGCTAATTGGTTCCACCTGGAGTCAAATCCTACACACATTCGAGTTTTCTAGGAAGGAAGCTTCAGAAACCTGAGAAAACATGATATTTCTTTCTGTAAACATGACATTGGATGCATTTGCCGAACAGGAAGATTGTGCTTTTCTCCAAAACCACTTTCACGGTGATTTTTTGGTTAAATTTTACTTCAAAACTACAACAATTTGTCCAGATACTCCTGGATGAAAACAAAACTATCTGGTGTGTTGTGGCTATCTCAATCCCAGATCTTGCTACAGCCTCTGTGTGTGTTTGTGTTTTCTGGACATTCTCTATGGACTTTACGGTTTTGAATGCATTTCAGCATTTAAGTTTTTGTTTTTAGCTGCCAAACGCTAATTGGTTCCACCTGGAGTCAAATCCTCCGCACATTCGAGTTTTCTAGGAAGAAAGCTTCAGAAACCTGAGAAAACATGATATTTCTTTCTATAAACATGACATTGGATGTATTTTCCTAACAGGAAGATTGTGCTTTTCTCCAAAACCACTTTCACGGTGATTTTTTGGTTAAATTTCACCCGAAATCCACAACAATTTGTCAAGATACTCCTGGATGAAAACAAAATTATCTGGTGATTTTTAGCTATCTCAATCCCAGATCTTGCTACAGCCTCTGTGTGTGTTTGTGTTTTCTGGACATTCTCTATGGACTTTACGGTTTTGAATGCATTTTAGCATGTAAGGTTTTGTTTTTAGCTGCCAAACGCTAGTTGGTTGCACCTGGAGTCAAATCCTCCACACATTCGAGTTTTCTTGGAAGAAAGCTTCAGAAACCTGAGAAAACATGACATTTGTATTTTTAAACATGACATTGGATGCATTTGCCAAACAGGAAGATTTTGCTTTTCTCCAAAACCACTTTCCCGGTGATTTTTTGGTTAAATTTTACTTCAAAACTACAACAATTTGTCCAGATACTCCTGGATGAAAACAAAACTATCTGGTGTGTTGTGGCTATCTCAATCCCAGATCTTGCTACAGCCTCTGTGTTTGTTTGTGTTTTCTGGACATTCTCTATAGACTTTACGGTTTTGAATGCATTTTAGCATGTAAGTTTTAGTTTTCAGCTGGCAAACGCTAATTGGTTCCACCTGGAGTCAAATCCTCCGCACATTCGAGTTTTCTAGGAAGAAAGCTTCAGAAACCTGAGAAAACATGATATTTCTTTCTATAAACATGACATTGGATGCATTTGCCAAACAGGAAGATTTTGCTTTTCTCCAAAACCACTTTCACGGTGATTTTTTGGTTAAATTTCACCCGAAATCCACAACAATTTGTCAAGATACTCCTGGATGAAAACAAAATTATCTGGTGATTTTTAGCTATCTCAATCCCAGATCTTGCTACAGCCTCTGTGTGTGTTTGTGTTTTCTGGACATTCTCTATGGACTTTACGGTTTTGAATGCATTTTAGCATGTAAGGTTTTGTTTTTAGCTGCCAAACGCTAGTTGGTTGCACCTGGAGTCAAATCCTCCACACATTCGAGTTTTCTTGGAAGAAAGCTTCAGAAACCTGAGAAAACATGACATTTGTATTTTTAAACATGACATTGGATGCATTTGCCAAACAGGAAGATTTTGCTTTTCTCCAAAACCACTTTCCCGGTGATTTTTTGGTTAAATTTTACTTCAAAACTACAACAATTTGTCCAGATACTCCTGGATGAAAACAAAACTATCTGGTGTGTTGTGGCTATCTCAATCCCAGATCTTGCTACAGCCTCTGTGTTTGTTTGTGTTTTCTGGACATTCTCTATAGACTTTACGGTTTTGAATGCATTTTAGCATGTAAGTTTTAGTTTTCAGCTGGCAAACGCTAATCGGTTCCACCTGGAGTCAAATCCTCACAACAATCGAGAATCCACGAAGAAAGCTTCAGAAACCTGAGAAAACATGATATTTCTTTCTGGAAACATGACATTGGATGCATTTGCCGAACAGGAAGATTGTGCTTTTCTCCAAAACCACTTTCACGGTGATTTTTTGGTTAAATTTCACCCGAAATCCACAACAATTTGTCAAGATACTCCTGGATGAAAAAAAAAATTATCTGGTGATTTTTAGCTATCTCAATCCCAGATCTTGCTACAGCCTCGGTGTGTTTGTGTTTTCTGGACATTCTCTATGGACTTTACGGTTTTGAATGCATTTTAGCATGTAAGGTTTTGTTTTTAGCTTGCAAACGCTAGTTGGTTGCACCTGGAGTCAAATCCTCCACACATTCGAGTTTTCTTGGAAGAAAGCTTCAGAAACCTGAGAAAACATGACATTTGTATTTTTAAACATGACATTGGATGCATTTGCCAAACAGGAAGATTTTGGTTTTCTCCAAAACCACTTTCCCGGTGATTTGTTGGTTAAATTTTGCTTCAAAACTACAACAATTTGTCCAGATACTCCTGGATGAAAACAAAACTATCTGGTGTGTTGTGGCTATCTCAATCCCAGATCTTGCTACAGCCTCTGTGTTTGTTTGTGTTTTCTGGACATTCTCTATGGACTTTACGGGTTTGAATGCATTTTAGCATGTAATTTTTTGTTTTAAGCTGCCAAACGCTAATTGGTTCCACCTCGAGTCAAATCCTCCACACCTTCGAGTTTTCTAGGAAGAAAGCTTCAGAAACCTGAGAAAACATGACATTTGTATTTGTAAACATGACATTGGATGCATTTGCCGAACAGGAAGATTGTGCTTTTCTCCAAAACCACTTTCACGGTGATTTTTTGGTTAAATTTCACTTCAAAACTACAACAATTTGTCCAGATACTCCTGGATGAAAACAAAGATATCTGGTGATTTTTAGCTATCTCAATCCCAGAGCTTGCTACAGCCTCTGTGTGTGTTTGTGTTTTCTGGACATTCTCTATGGACTTTACGGTTTTGAATGCATTTCAGCATTTAAGTTTATGTTTTTAGCTGCCAAACGCTAATTGCTTCCACCTGGAGTCAAATCCTCCACACATTCGAGAATCCACGAAGAAAGCTTCAGAAACCTGAGAAAACATGATATTTCTTTCTGGAAACATGACATTGGATGCATTTGCCGAACAGGAAGATTGTGCTTTTCTCCAAAACCACTTTCACGGTGATTTTTTGGTTAAATTTCACCCGAAATCCACAAGAATTTGTCCAGATACTCCCGGATGAAAAGAAAACTATTTGCTGATTTTTAGCTATCTCAATCCCAGATCTTGCTACAGCCTCTGTGTTTGTGTTTTCTGGACATTCTCTATGGACTTTACAGTTTTGAATGCATTTCAGCATGTAAGTTTTTATTTTTAACTGGCAAACGCTAATTGGTTCCACCTGGAGTCAAATCCTACACACATTCGAGTTTTCTAGGAAGGAAGCTTCAGAAACCTGAGAAAACATGATATTTCTTTCTGTAAACATGACATTGGATGCATTTGCCGAACAGGAAGATTGTGCTTTTCTCCAAAACCACTTTCACGGTAATTTTTTGGTTAAATTTCACTTCAAAACTACAACAATTTGTCCAGAAACTCCTGGATGAAAACAAAACTATCTGGTGTGTTGTGGCTATCTCAATCGCAGATCTTGCTACAGCCTCTGTGTGTGTTTGTCTTTTCTGGACATTCTCTATGGACTTTAAGGTTTTGAAAGCATTTTAGCAGGACCCTTTTTGTTTTCTGCTGGCAAACGCTAATTGGTTCCACCTGGAGTCAAATCCGCCACACATTCTAGTTTTCTAGGAAGAAAGCTCTAGAAACCTGAGAAAACATGATATTTGTATTTGTAAACATGACATTGGATGCATTTGCCGAACAGGAAGATTGTGCTATTCTCCAAAACCACTTTCACGGTGATTTTTTGGTTAAATTTTACTTCAAAACTACAACAATTTGTCCAGATACTCCTGGATGAAAACAAAACTATCTGGTGTGTTGTGGCTATCTCAATCCCAGATCTTGCTACAGCCTCTGTGTGTGTTTGTGTTTTCTGGACATTCTCTATGGACTTTACGGTTTTGAATGCATTTCAGCATTTAAGTTTTTGTTTTTAGCTGCCAAACGCTAATTGGTTCCACCTGGAGTCAAATCCTCCGCACATTCGAGTTTTCTAGGAAGAAAGCTTCAGAAACCTGAGAAAACATGATATTTCTTTCTATAAACATGACATTGGATGTATTTTCCTAACAGGAAGATTGTGCTTTTCTCCAAAACCACTTTCACGGTGATTTTTTGGTTAAATTTCACCCGAAATCCACAACAATTTGTCAAGATACTCCTGGATGAAAACAAAATTATCTGGTGATTTTTAGCTATCTCAATCCCAGATCTTGCTACAGCCTCTGTGTGTGTTTGTGTTTTCTGGACATTCTCTATGGACTTTACGGTTTTGAATGCATTTTAGCATGTAAGGTTTTGTTTTTAGCTGCCAAACGCTAGTTGGTTGCACCTGGAGTCAAATCCTCCACACATTCGAGTTTTCTTGGAAGAAAGCTTCAGAAACCTGAGAAAACATGACATTTGTATTTTTAAACATGACATTGGATGCATTTGCCAAACAGGAAGATTTTGCTTTTCTCCAAAACCACTTTCCCGGTGATTTTTTGGTTAAATTTTACTTCAAAACTACAACAATTTGTCCAGATACTCCTGGATGAAAACAAAACTGTCTGGTGTGTTGTGGCTATGTCAATCCCAGATCTTGCTACAGCCTCTGTGTTTGTTTGTGTTTTCTGGACATTCTCTATAGACTTTACGGTTTTGAATGCATTTTAGCATGTAAGTTTTAGTTTTCAGCTGGCAAACGCTAATCGGTTCCACCTGGAGTCAAATCCTCACAACAATCGAGAATCCACGAAGAAAGCTTCAGAAACCTGAGAAAACATGATATTTCTTTCTGGAAACATGACATTGGATGCATTTGCCGAACTGGAAGATTGTGCTTTTCTCCAAAACCACTTTCACGGTGATTTTTTGGTTAAATTTCACCCGAAATCCACAACAATTTGTCAAGATACTCCTGGATGAAAAAAAAAATTATCTGGTGATTTTTAGCTATCTCAATCCCAGATCTTGCTACAGCCTCGGTGTGTTTGTGTTTTCTGGACATTCTCTATGGACTTTACGGTTTTGAATGCATTTTAGCATGTAAGGTTTTGTTTTTAGCTTGCAAACGCTAGTTGGTTGCACCTGGAGTCAAATCCTCCACACATTCGAGTTTTCTTGGAAGAAAGCTTCAGAAACCTGAGAAAACATGACATTTGTATTTTTAAACATGACATTGGATGCATTTGCCAAACAGGAAGATTTTGGTTTTCTCCAAAACCACTTTCCCGGTGATTTTTTGGTTAAATTTTGCTTCAAAACTACAACAATTTCTCCAGATACTCCTGGATGAAAACAAAACTATCTGGTGTGTTGTGGCTATCTCAATCCCAGATCTTGCTACAGCCTCTGTGTTTGTTTGTGTTTTCTGGACATTCTCTATGGACTTTACGGATTTGAATGCATTTTAGCATGTAATTTTTTGTTTTAAGCTGCCAAACGCTAATTGGTTCCACCTCGAGTCAAATCCTCCACACCTTCGAGTTTTCTAGGAAGAAAGCTTCAGAAACCTGAGAAAACATGACATTTGTATTTGTAAACATGACATTGGATGCATTTGCCGAACAGGAAGATTGTGCTTTTCTCCAAAACCACTTTCACGGTGATTTTTTGGTTACATTTCACTTCAAAACTACAACAATTTGTCCAGATACTCCTGGATGAAAACAAAGATATCTGGTGATTTTTAGCTATCTCAATCCCAGAGCTTGCTACAGCCTCTGTTTGTGTTTGTGTTTTCTGGACATTCTCTATGGACTTTAAGGTTTTGAATGCATTTCAGCATGTAAGTTTTTGTTTTTAACTGGCAAACGGTAATTGGTTCCACCTGGAGTCAAATCCTCCACACATTCGAGTTTTCTAGGAAGAAAGCATTTCAAACCTGAGAAAACATGATATTTCTTTCTGTAAACATGACATTGGATGCATTTGCCGAACAGGAAGATTGTGCTTTTCTCCAAAACCACGTTCACGGTGATTTTTGGTTAAATTTCACTTCAAAACTACTACAATTTGTCCAGATATTCCCGGATGAAAACAAAATTATCTGGTGGGTTGTGGCTGTCTCAATCCGATATCTTGCAACAGCCTCTGTGATTGTTTGTGTTTTCTGGATATTCTCTATGGGCTTTACGGTTTTCAATGCTTTTTAGCATGTAAGTTTTTGTTTTTAGCTGCCAAACGCTAATTGGTTCCACCTGGAGTCAAATCCTCCCCACATTCCAGTTTTCCAGGAAGAAAGCTTCAGAAACCTGAGAAAACATGATATTTCTTTCTGTAAACATGACATTGGATGTATTTTCCTAACAGGAAGATTGTGCTTTTCTCCAAAACCACTTTCACGGTGATTTTTTGGTTAAATTTCACCCGAAATCCACAACAATTTGTCAAGATACTCCTGGATGAAAACAAAATTATCTTGTGATTTTTAGCTATCTCAATCCCAGATCTTCCTACATCCTCGGTGTGTTTGTGTTTTCTGGACATTCTCCATGGACTTTACGGTTTTGAATGCATTTTAGCATGTAAGGTTTTGTTTTTAGCTGCCAAACGCTAATTTTTTGCACCTGGAGTCAAATCCTCCACACATTCGAGTTTTCTAGGAAGAAAGCTTCAGAAACCTGAGAAAACATGACATTTGTATTTTTAAACATGACATTGGATGCATTTGCCAAACAGGAAGATTTTGCTTTTCTCCAAAACCACTTTCCCGGTGATTTTTTGGTTAAATTTTACTTCAAAACTACAACAATTTGTCCAGATACTCCTGGATGAAAACAAAACTATCTGGTGTGTTGTGGCTATCTCAATCCCAGATCTTGCTACAGCCTCTGCGTTTGTTTGTGTTTTCTGGACATTCTCTATGGACTTTAAGGTTTTGAATGCATTTCAGCATGTAAGTTTTTGTTTTCTGCTGGCAAACGCTAATTGGTTCCACCTGGAGTCAAATCCTCCACACATTCGAGTTTTCTAGGAAGAAAGCTTCAGAAACCTGAGAAAACATGATATTTGTATTTGTAAACATGACATTGGATGCATTTGCCGAACAGGAAGATTGTGCTTTTCTCCAAAACCACTTTCACGGTGATTTTTTGGTTAAATTTCACTTCAAAACTACAACAATTTGTCCAGGTACTCCTGGATGAAAACAAAGATATCTGGTGATTTTTAGCTATCTCAATCCCAGAGCTTGCTACAGCCTCTGTGTGTGTTTGTGTTTTCTGGACATTCTCTATGGACTTTACGGTTTTGAATGCATTTCAGCATTTAAGTTTATGTTTTTAGCTGCCAAACGCTAATTGCTTCCACCTGGAGTCAAATCCTCCACACATTCGAGAATCCACGAAGAAAGCTTCAGAAACCTGAGAAAACATGATATTTCTTTCTGGAAACATGACATTGGATGCATTTGCCGAACAGGAAGATTGTGCTTTTCTCCAAAACCACGTTCACGGTGATTTTTTGGTTAAATTTCACCCGAAATCCACAAGAATTTGTCCAGATACTCCCGGATGAAAAGAAAACTATTTGCTGATTTTTAGCTATCTCAATCCCAGATCTTGCTACAGCCTCTGTGTTTGTGTTTTCTGGACATTCTCTATGGACTTTACAGTTTTGAATGCATTTCAGCATGTAAGTTTTTGTTTTTAACTGGCAAACGCTAATTGGTTCCACCTGGAGTCAAATCCTACACACATTCGAGTTTTCTAGGAAGGAAGCTTCAGAAACCTGAGAAAACATGATATTTCTTTCTGTAAACATGACATTGGATGCATTTGCCGAACAGGAAGATTGTGCTTTTCTCCAAAACCACTTTCACGGTAATTTTTTGGTTAAATTTCACTTCAAAACTACAACAATTTGTCCAGAAACTCCTGGATGAAAACAAAACTATCTGGTGTGTTGTGGCTATCTCAATCGCAGATCTTGCTACAGCCTCTGTGTGTGTTTGTCTTTTCTGGACATTCTCTATGGACTTTAAGGTTTTGAAAGCATTTTAGCAGGACCCTTTTTGTTTTCTGCTGGCAAACGCTAATTGGTTCCACCTGGAGTCAAATCCGCCACACATTCTAGTTTTCTAGGAAGAAAGCTCTAGAAACCTGAGAAAACATGATATTTGTATTTGTAAACATGACATTGGATGCATTTGCCGAACAGGAAGATTGTGCTATTCTCCAAAACCACTTTCACGGTGATTTTTTGGTTAAATTTTACTTCAAAACTACAACAATTTGTCCAGATACTCCTGGATGAAAACAAAACTATCTGGTGTGTTGTGGCTATCTCAATCCCAGATCTTGCTACAGCCTCTGTGTGTGTTTGTGTTTTCTGGACATTCTCTATGGACTTTACGGTTTTGAATGCATTTCAGCATTTAAGTTTTTGTTTTTAGCTGCCAAACGCTAATTGGTTCCACCTGGAGTCAAATCCTCCGCACATTCGAGTTTTCTAGGAAGAAAGCTTCAGAAACCTGAGAAAACATGATATTTCTTTCTATAAACATGACATTCGATGTATTTTCCTAACAGGAAGATTGTGCTTTTCTCCAAAACCACTTTCACGGTGATTTTTTGGTTAAATTTCACCCGAAATCCACAACAATTTGTCAAGATACTCCTGGATGAAAACAAAATTATCTGGTGATTTTTAGCTATCTCAATCCCAGATCTTGCTACAGCCTCTGTGTGTGTTTGTATTTTCTGGACATTCTCTATGGACTTTACGGTTTTGAATGCATTTTAGCATGTAAGGTTTTGTTTTTAGCTGCCAAACGCTAGTTGGTTGCACCTGGAGTCAAATCCTCCACACATTCGAGTTTTCTTGGAAGAAAGCTTCAGAAACCTGAGAAAACATGACATTTGTATTTTTAAACATGACATTGGATGCATTTGCCAAACAGGAAGATTTTGCTTTTCTCCAAAACCACTTTCCCGGTGATTTTTTGGTTAAATTTTACTTCAAAACTACAACAATTTGTCCAGATACTCCTGGATGAAAACAAAACTATCTGGTGTGTTGTGGCTATCTCAATCCCAGATCTTGCTACAGCCTCTGTGTTTGTTTGTGTTTTCTGGACATTCTCTATAGACTTTACGGTTTTGAATGCATTTTAGCATGTAAGTTTTAGTTTTCAGCTGGCAAACGCTAATCGGTTCCACCTGGAGTCAAATCCTCACAACAATCGAGAATCCACGAAGAAAGCTTCAGAAACCTGAGAAAACATGATATTTCTTTCTGGAAACATGACATTGGATGCATTTGCCGAACAGGAAGATTGTGCTTTTCTCGAAAACCACTTTCACGGTGATTTTTTGGTTAAATTTCACCCGAAATCCACAACAATTTGTCAAGATACTCCTGGATGAAAAAAAAAATTATCTGGTGATTTTTAGCTATCTCAATCCCAGATCTTCCTACAGCCTCGGTGTGTTTGTGTTTTCTGGACATTCTCTATGGACTTTACGGTTTTGAATGCATTTTAGCATGTAAGGTTTTGTTTTTAGCTTGCAAACGCTAGTTGGTTGCACCTGGAGTCAAATCCTCTACACATTCGAGTTTTCTTGGAAGAAAGCTTCAGAAACCTGAGAAAACATGACATTTGTATTTTTAAACATGACATTGGATGCATTTGCCAAACAGGAAGATTTTGGTTTTCTCCAAAACCACTTTCCCGGTGATTTGTTGGTTAAATTTTGCTTCAAAACTACAACAATTTGTCCAGATACTCCTGGATGAAAACAAAACTATCTGGTGTGTTGTGGCTATCTCAATCCCAGATCTTGCTACAGCCTCTGTGTTTGTTTGTGTTTTCTGGACATTCTCTATGGACTTTACGGGTTTGAATGCATTTTAGCATGTAATTTTTTGTTTTAAGCTGCCAAACGCTAATTGGTTCCACCTCGAGTCAAATCCTCCACACCTTCGAGTTTTCTAGGAAGAAAGCTTCAGAAACCTGAGAAAACATGACATTTGTATTTGTAAACATGACATTGGATGCATTTGCCGAACAGGAAGATTGTGCTTTTCTCCAAAACCACTTTCACGGTGATTTTTTGGTTACATTTCACTTCAAAACTACAACAATTTGTCCAGATACTCCTGGATGAAAACAAAGATATCTGGTGATTTTTAGCTATCTCAATCCCAGAGCTTGCTACAGCCTCTGTTTGTGTTTGTGTTTTCTGGACATTCTCTATGGACTTTAAGGTTTTGAATGCATTTCAGCATGTAAGTTTTTGTTTTTAACTGGCAAACGGTAATTGGTTCCACCTGGAGTCAAATCCTCCACACATTCGAGTTTTCTAGGAAAAAAGCATTTCAAACCTGAGAAAACATGATATTTCTTTCTGTAAACATGACATTGGATGCATTTGCCGAACAGGAAGATTGTGCTTTTCTCCAAAACCACGTTCACGGTGATTTTTTTTTTAAATTTCACTTCAAAACTACTACAATTTGTCCAGATATTCCCGGATGAAAACAAAATTATCTGGTGGGTTGTGGCTGTCTCAATCCGATATCTTGCAACAGCCTCTGTGATTGTTTGTGTTTTCTGGATATTCTCTATGGGCTTTACGGTTTTCAATGCTTTTTAGCATGTAAGTTTTTGTTTTTAGCTGCCAAACGCTAATTGGTTCCACCTGGAGTCAAATCCTCCCCACATTCCAGTTTTCCAGGAAGAAAGCTTCAGGAACCTGAGAAAACATGATATTTCTTTCTGTAAACATGACATTGGATGCATTTGCCAAACAGGAAGATTGTGCTTTTCTCCAAAACCACTTTCACGGTAATTTTTTGGTTAAATTTCACTTCAAAACTACAACAATTTGTCCAGAAACTCCTGGATGAAAACAAAACTATCTGGTGTGTTGTGGCTATCTCAATCGCAGATCTTGCTACAGCCTCTGTGTGTGTTTGTTTTCTGGACATTCTCTATGAACTTTAAGGTTTTGAATGCATTTGAGCAGGACCCTTTTTGTTTTCTGCTGGCAAACGCTAATTGGTTCCACCTGGAGTCAAATCCGCCACACATTCTAGTTTTCTAGGAAGAAAGCTCTAGAAACCTGAGAAAACATGATATTTGTATTTGTAAACATGACATTGGATGCATTTGCCGAACAGGAAGATTGTGCTTTTCTTCAAAACCACTTTCACGGTGATTTTTGTATAAATTTTGCTTCAAAACTACAACAATTTATCCAAATACTCCTGGATGAAAAGAAAACTATCTGGTATGTTGTGGCTATCTCAATCCCAGAACTTGCTACAGCCTCTGTGTGTGTTTGTGTTTTCTGGACATTCTCTGTGGACTTTACGGTTTTGAATGCATTTTACCATGAAAGTTTTTCTTTAGAGCTGGCAAACACTAATTGGTTTCACCTGGAGTGAAATCCTCCACACATTCGAGTTTTCCAGGAAGAAAGCTTCAGAAACCTGAGAAAACATGATATTTCTTTCTGTAAACATGACATTGGATGCATTTGCTGTACAGGAAGATTGTGCTTTTCTCCAAAACCACTTTCGCGGTGATTTTTTGGTTAAATTTCACCCGAAATCCACAACAATTTGTCCAGATACTCCTGGATGAAAACAAAACTATCTGGTGATTTTTAGCTATCTCAATCCCAGATCTTGCTACAGCCTCTGTGTTTGTTTCTGTTTTCTGGACATTCTCTATGGACTTTACTGTTTGGAATGCATTTTAGTATGCAAGTTTTTGTTTTCTGCTGGCAAACGCTAATTGGTTCCACCTGGAGTCAAATCCTCCACACATTCGAGTTTTCTAGGAAGGAAGCTTCAGAAACCTGAGAAAACATGATATTTCTTTCTGTAAACATGACATTGGATGCATTTGCTGTACAGGAAGATTGTGCTTTTCTCCAAAACCACTTTCGCGGTGATTTTTTGGTTAAATTTCACCCGAAATCCACAACAATTTATCCAGATACTCCTGGATGAAAACAAAACTATCTGGTGTGTTGTGGCTATCTGAATCCCAGATCTTGCTACAGCCTCTGTGTTTGTTTCTGTTTTCTGGACATTCTCTATGGACTTTATGGTTTTTGAATGCATTTTTGCATGTAAGTTTTTGTTTTTAGCTGCCAAAGGCTAATTGGTTCCACCTGGAGTCAAATCCTCCACACATTCGAGTTTTCTAGGAAGAAAGCTTCAGAAACCTGAGAAAACATGACTTTTGTATTTGTAAACATGACATTGGATGCATTTGCTGAACAGGAAGATTGTGCTTTCTCCAAAACCACTTTCACGGTGATTTTTTGGTTAAATTTCACTTCAAAACTGCAACAAATTGTCCAGATACTCCTGGATGAAAACAAAACTATCTGGTGATTTTTAGCTATCTCAATCCCAGATCTTTCTACAGCCTCTGTGTGTGGTTGTGTTTTCTGGACATTCTCTTTGGACTTTATGATTTTGAATGCATTTTAGCATGTAAGTTTTTGTTTTTAGCTACCAAACGCTAATTGGTTCCACTTGGAGTCAAATCCTCCGCACATTCGTGTTTGCTACGCAGTAAGCTTCAGAAACCTGAGAAAACATGATATTTGTATTTGTAAACATGACATTGGAGGCATTTGCCGAACAGGAAGATTGTGCTTTTTTTAAAACCACTTTCACGGTGATTTTTGTATAAATTTTGCTTCAAAACTACAACAATTTGTCCAGATACTCATGGATGAAAACAAAACTATCTGGTATGTTGTGGCTATCTCAATCCCAGATCTTGCTACAGCCTCTCTGTTTGTGTTTTCTGGACATTCTCTATGGACTTTACGGTTTTGAATGCATTTTAGCATGAAAGTTTTTCTTTAGAGCTGGCAAACACTAATTGGTTTCACCTGGAGTGAAATCCTCCACACATTCGAGTTTTCCAGGAAGAAAGCTTCAGAAACCTGAGAAAACATGATATTTCTTTCTGTAAACATGACATTGGATGCATTTGCTGTACAGGAAGATTGTGCTTTTCTCCAAAACCACTTTCGCGGTGATTTTTTGGTTAAATTTCACCCGAAATCCACAGCAATTTGTCCAGATACTCCTGGATGAAAACAAAACTATCTGGTGATTTTTAGCTATCTCAATCCCAGATCTTGCTACAGCCTCTGTGTTTGTTTCTATTTTCTGGACATTCTCTATGGACTTTACTGTTTGGAATGCATTTTAGTATGCAAGTTTTTGTTTTCTGCTGGCAAACGCTAATTGGTTCCACCTGGAGTCAAATCCTCCACACATTCGAGTTTTCTAGGAAGGAAGCTTCAGAAACCTGAGAAAACATTATATTTCTTTCTGTAAACATGACATTGGATGCATTTGCCAAACAGGAAGATTGTGCTTTCTCCAAAACCACTTTCACGGTGATTTTTTGGTTAAATTTCACTTCAAAACTGCAACAAATTGTCCAGATACTCCTGGATGAAAACAAAACTATCTGGTGATTTTTAGCTATCTCAATCCCAGATCTTTCTACAGCCTCTGTGTGTGGTTGTGTTTTCTGGACATTCTCTTTGGACTTTATGATTTTGAATGCATTTTAGCATGTAAGGTTTTGTTTTGAGCTGCCAAACACTAATTGGTTCCCCTGGAGTCAAATCCTCCACACATTCGAGTTTTCTGCGCAGAAAGCATCAGAAACCTGAGAAAACATGGTGTTTGTATTTGTAAACATGACATTGGATGCATTTGCCGAACAGGAAGATTGTGCTTTTTTCCAAAACGACTCTCACGGTGATTTTTTGGTTAAATTCACCCGAAATCCACAACAATTTGTCCAGATACTCATGGATGAAAACAAAACTATCTTGTGATTTTTAGCTATCTCAATCCCAGATCTTCCTACAGCCTCGGTGTGTTTGTGTTTTCTGGACATTCTCTATGGACTTTACGGTTTTGAATGCATTTTAGCATGTAAGGTTTTGTTTTTAGCTGCCAAAAGCTAATTGGTTCCACCTGGAGTCAAATCCTCCACACATTCGAGTTTTCTAGGAAGAAAGCTTCAGAAACCTGAGAAAACATGATATTTGTATTTGTAAACATGACATTGGATGCATTTGCCAAACAGGAAGATTTTGCTTTTCTCCAAAACCACTTTCCCGGTGATTTTTTGGTTAAATTTCACTTCAAAACTACAACAATTTGTCCAGATACTCCTGGATGTAAACAAAAGTATCTGGTGTGCTGTGGGTATCTCAATCCCAGATCTTGCTACAGCCTCTGTGTTTGTTTGTGTTTTCTGGACATTCTCTATGGACTTTACGGTTTTGAATGCATTTTAGCATGTACAGTTTTGTTTTTAGCTGCCAAACGCTAATTGGTTCCACCTGGAGTCAAATCCTCCACACATTCGAGTTTTCTAGAAAGAAAGCTTCAGAAACCTGAGAAAACATGATATTTCTTTCTGTAAACATGACATTGGATGCATTTGCCGAACAGGAAGATTGTGCTTTTCTCCAAAACCACTTTCACGGTGATTTTTGGTTAAATTTCACCCGAAATCCACAACAATTACTCCAGATACTCCTGGATGAAAACAAAGATATGTGTTGATTTTTAGCTATCTCAATCCCAGATCTTGCTACAGCCTCTGTGTTTGTTTGTGTTTTCTGGACATTCTCTATGGACTTTACGGTTTTGAATGCACTTTAGCATGTAAGTTTTTGTTTTTAGCTGCCACATGCTAATTGGTTCCACCTGGAGTCAAATCCGCCACACTTTCGAGTTTTCTAGGAAGAAAGCTTCAGAAACCTGAGAAAACATGATATGTCTTTCTGTAAACATGACATTGGATGCATTTGCCAAACCGGAAGATTGTGCTTTTCTCCAAAACCACTTTCACGGTGATTTTTTGGTTAAATTTCACCGAAAATCCACAACAATTTGTCCAGATACTCCTGGATGAAAACAAAACTAATGGGGATTTGTAGCTATCTCAATCCCAGATCTTGCTACAGCCTCGGTGTATTTGTGTTTTCTGGACATTCTCTATGGACTTTACGGTTTTGAATGCATTTTAGCATGTAAGGTTTTGTTTTTAGCTGCCAAACGCTAATTGGTTCCACCTGGAGTCAAATACACCACGATTGGAGTTTTCTAGGAAGAAAGTTTTAGAAACCTGAGAAAACATGATATTTCTTTCTGTAAACATGACATTGGATGCATTTGCCAAACAAGAAGATTGTGCTTTTCTCCAAATCCACTTTCACGTTGATTTTTGGTTAAATTTCACCCGAAATCCACAACAATTTCTCCAGATACTCCTGGATGAAAACAAAACTATCTGGTGTGTTGTGGCTATCTCAATCCCAGATCTTGCTACAGCCTCTGTGTTTGTTTATGTTTTCTGGACATTCTCTATGGACTTTATGGCTTTGAATGCATTTTAGCATGTAAGTTTTTGTTTTCAGCTGGTAAACGCTAATTGGTTCCACCTGGAGCCAAATCCTCCGCACAATCGAGTTTTCTAGGAAGAAAGCTTCAGAAACCTGAGAAAACATGATATTTGTATTTGTAAACATGACATTGGAGGCATTTGCCGAACAGGAAGACTGTGCTTTTCTTCAAAACCACTTTCACGGTGATTTTTGTATAAATTTTGCTTGAAAACTACAACAATTTATCCAGATACTCCTGGAAGAAAACAAAATTATCTGGTGTGTTGTGGCTATCTCAATCCCAGATCTTGCTACAGCCTCTGTGTTTGTGTTTTCTGGACATTCTCTATGGACTTTACAGTTTTGAATGCATTTTAGCATGTCAGTTTTTCTTTAGAACTGACAAACACTAATTGGTTTCACCTGGAGTGAAATCCTCCACACATTCGAGTTTTCCAGGAAGAAAGCTTCAGAAACCTGAGAAAACATGATATTTCTTTCTGTAAACATGACATTGGATGCATTTGCTGTACAGGAAGATTGTGCTTTTCTCCAAAACCACTTTCGCGGTGATTTTTTGGTTAAATTTCACCCGAAATCCACAACAATTTGTCAAGATACTCCTGGATGAAAACAAAATTATCTGGTGATTTTTAGCTATCTCAATCCCAGATCTTCCTACAGCCTCGGTGTGTTTGTGTTTTCTGGACATTCTCTATGGACTTTACGGTTTTGAATGCATTTTAGCATGTAAGGTTTTGTTTTTAGCTGCCAAACGCTAATTTTTTGCACCTGGAGTCAAATCCTCCACACATTCGAGTTTTCTAGGAAGAAAGCTTCAGAAACCTGAGAAAACATGACATTTGTATTTTTAAACATGACATTGGATGCATTTGCCAAACAGGAAGATTTTGCTTTTCTCCAAACCCACTTTCCCGGTGATTTTTTGGTTAAATTTTACTTCAAATCTACAACAATTTGTCCAGATACTCCTGGATGAAAACAAAACTATCTGGTGTGTTGTGGCTATCTCAATCCCAGATCTTGCTACAGCCTCTGCGTTTGTTTGTGTTTTCTGGACATTCTCTATGGACTTTACGGGTTTGAATGCATTTTAGCATGTAAGTTTTTGTTTTTAGCTGCCAAACGCTAATTGGTTCCACCTGGAGTCAAATCCTCCACACCTTCGAGTTTTCTAGGAAGAAAGCTTCAGAAACCTGAGAAAACATGATATTTGTATTTGTAAACATGACATTGTATGCATTTGCCGAACAGGAAGATTGTGCTTTTCTCCAAAACCACTTTCACGGTGATTTTTTGGTTAAATTTCACTTCAAAACTACAACAATTTGTCCAGGTACTCCTGGATGAAAACAAAGATATCTGGTGATTTTTAGCTATCTCAATCCCAGAGCTTGCTACAGCCTATGTGTGTGTTTGTGTTTTCTGGACATTCTCTATGGACTTTACGGTTTTGAATGCATTTCAGCATTTAAGTTTTTGTTTTTAGCTGCCAAACGCTAATTGCTTCCACCTGGAGTCAAATCCTCCACACATTCGAGAATCCACGAAGAAAGCTTCAGAAACCTGAGAAAACATGATATTTCTTTCTGTAAACATGACATTGGATGAATTTGCCGAACAGGAAGATTGTGCTTTTCTCCAAAACCACTTTCACGGTGATTTTTTGGTTAAATTTCACCCGAAATCCACAAGAATTTGTCCAGATACTCCCGGATGAAAACAAAACTATTTGCTGATTTTTAGCTATCTCAATCCCAGATCTTGCTACAGCCTCTGTGTTTGTGTTTTCTGGACATTCTCTATGGACTTTAAGGTTTTGAATGCATTTCAGCATGTAAGCTTTTGTTTTTAACTGGCAAACGCTATTTGGTTCCACCTGGAGTCAAATCCTCCACACATTCGAGTTTTCTAGGAAGAAAGCTTCAGAAACCTGAGAAAACATGATATTTCTTTCTGTAAACATGACATTGGATGCATTTGCCGAACAGGAAGATTGTGCTTTTCTCCAAAACCACTTTCACGGTGATTATTTGGTTAAATTTCACTTCAAAACTACAACAATTTGTCCAGAAACTCCTGGATGAAAACAAAACTATCTGGTGTGTTGTGGCTATCTCAATCGCAGATCTTGCTACAGCCTCTGTGTGTGTTTGTCTTTTCTGGACATTCTCTATGGACTTTAAGGTTTTGAATGCATTTTAGCAGGACCCTTTTTGTTTTCTGCTGGCAAACGCTAATTGGTTCCACCTGGAGTCAAATCCGCCACACATTCTAGTTTTCTAGGAAGAAAGCTCTAGAAACCTGAGAAAACATGATATTTGTATTTGTAAACATGACATTGGATGCATTTGCCGAACTGGAAGATTGTGCTTTTCTTCAAAACCACTTTCACGGTGATTTTTGTATAAATTTTGCTTCAAAACTACAACAATTTATCCAAATACTCCTGGATGAAAACAAAACTATCTGGTATGTTGTGGCTATCTCAATCCCAGATCTTGCTACAGCCTCTGTGTTTGTGTTTTCTGGACATTCTCTGTGGACTTTACGGTTTTGAATGCATTTTAGCATGTAAGTTTTTCTTTAGAGCTGGCAAACACTAATTGGTTTCACCTGGAGTGAAATCCTCCACACATTCGAGTTTTCCAGGAAGAAAGCTTCAGAAACCTGAGAAAACATGATATTTCTTTCTGTAAACATGACATTGGATGCATTTTCCTAACAGGAAGATTGTGCTTTTCTCCAAAACCACTTTCACGGTGATTTTTTGGTTAAATTTCACCCGAAATCCACAACAATTTATCCAGATACTCCTGGATGAAAACAAAACTATCTGGTGTGTTGTGGCTATCTGAATCCCAGATCTTGCTACAGCCTCTGTGTTTGTTTCTGTTTTCTGGACATTCTCTATGGACTTTATGGTTTTTGAATGCATTTTTGCATGTAAGTTTTTGTTTTTAGCTGCCAAAGGCTAATTGGTTCCACCTGGAGTCAAATCCTCCACACATTCGAGTTTTCTAGGAAGAAAGCTTCAGAAACCTGAGAAAACATGACTTTTGTATTTGTAAACATGACATTGGATGCATTTGCTGAACAGGAAGATTGTGCTTTGCTCCAAAAGCACTTTCACGGTGATTTTTTGGTTAAATTTCACTTCAAAACTACAACAATTTGTCCAGATACTCCTGGATGGAAACAAAACTATCTGGTGATTTTTAGCTATCTCAATCCCAGATCTTGCTACAGTCTCGGTGTGTTTGTGTTTTCTGGACATTCTCTATGGACTTTACGGTTTTGAATGCATTTTAGCAGGACCCTTTTTGTTTTCTGCTGCCAAACGCTAATTGGTTCCACCTGGCATCAAATCCTCCACTCATTCGAGTTTTCTAGGAAGAAAGCTTCAGAAACCTGAGAAAACATGACATTTGTATTTGTAAACATGACATTGGATGCATTTGCCGAACAGGAAGATTGTGCTTTTCTCCAAAACACTTTCCCGGTGATTTTTTGGTTAAATTTTACTTCAAAACTGCAACAATTTGTCCAGATACTCCTGGATGAAAACAAAACTATCTGGTGTGTAGTGGCTATCTCAATCCCAGAACTTGCTACAGCCTCTGTGTTTGTTTGTGTTTTCTGGACATTCTCTATAGACTTTACCGTTTTGAATGCATTTTAGCATGTAAGTTTTAGTTTTCAGCTGGCAAACGCTAATTGGTTCCACCTGGAGTCAAATCCTCTGCACATTCGAGAATCCACGAAGAAAGCTTCAGAAACCTGAGAAAACATGATATTTCTTTCTGGAAACATGACATTGGATGCATTTGCCGAACAGGCAGATTGTGCTTTTCTCCAAAACCGCTTTCACGGTGATTTTTTGGTTAAATTACACCCGAAATGCACAAGAATTTGTCCAGATACTCCCGGATGAAAACAAACCTATCTGGTGTGTTGTGGCTATCTCAATCGCAGATCTTGCTACAGCCTCTGTGTGTGTTTGTGTTTTCTGGACATTCTCTATGGACTTTAAGGTTTTGAATGCATTTTAGCAGGACCCTTTTTGTTTTCTGCTGGCAAACGCTAATTGGTTCCACCTGGAGTCAAATCCGCCACACATTCTAGTTTTCTAGGAAGAAAGCTCTAGAAACCTGAGAAAACATGATATTTGTATTTGTAAACATGACATTGGATGCATTTGCCGAACAGGAAGATTGTGCTTTTCTCCAAAACCACTTTCACGGTGATTTTTTGGTTAAATTTTACTTCAAAACTACAACAATTTGTCCAGATACTCCTGGATGAAAACAAAACTATCTGGTGTGTTGTGGCTATCTCAATCCCAGATCTTGCTACAGCCTCTGTGTTTGTTTGTGTTTTCTGGATATTCTCTATGGACTTTAAGGTTTTGAATGCATTTCAGCATTTAAGTTTTTGTTTTTAGCTGCCAAACGCTAATTGGTTCCACTAGGAGTCAAATCCTCCGCACATTCGTGTTTTCTACGCAGTAAGCTTCACAAACCTGAGAAAACATGATATTTGTATTTGTAAACATGACATTGGAGGCATTTGCCAAACAGGAAGATTTTGCTTTTTTTAAAACCACTTTCTCGGTGATTTTTGTATAAATTTTGCTTCAAAACTACAACAATTTATCCAGATACTCCTGGATGAAAAGAAAACTATCTGGTATGTTGTGGCTATCTCAATCCCAGATCTTGCTACATCCTCTGTGTTTGTGTTTTCTGGACATTCTCTGTGGACTTTACGGTTTTGAATGCATTTTAGCATGTAAGTTTTTCTTTAGAGCTGGCAAACACTAATTGGTTTCACCTGGAGTGAAATCCTCCACACATTCGAGTTTTCCAGGAAGAAAGCTTCAGAAACCTGAGAAAACATGATATTTCTTTCTGTAAACATGACATTGGATGCATTTGCCGAACAGGAAGATTGTGCTTTTCTCCAAAACCACTTTCTCGGTGATTTTTTGGTTAAATTTCACCCGAAATCCACAACAATTTGTCCAGATACTCCTGGATGAAAACAAAGCTATCTGGTGTGTTCTGGCTATCTGAATCCCAGATCTTGCTACAGCCTCTGTGTTTGTTTCTGTTTTCTGGACATTCTCTATGGACTTTACGGTTTTTGAATGCATTTTTGCATGTAAGTTTTTGTTTTTAGCAGGCAAACGATAATTGGTTCCACCTGGAGTCAAATCCTCCACACATTCGAGTTTTCTAGGAAGAAAGCTTCAGAAACCTGAGAAAACATGACATTTGTATTTGTAAACATGACATTGGATGCATTTGCTGAACAGGAAGATTGTGCTTTTCTCCAAAACCACGTTCACGGTGATTTTTTGGTTAAATTTCACTTCAAAACTGCAACAAATTGTCCAGATACTCCTGGATGAAAACAAAACTATCTGGTGAGTTTTAGCTATCTCAATCCCAGATCTTTCTACAGCCTCTGTGTGTGGTTGTGTTTTCTGGACATTCTCTTTGGACTTTATGCTTTTGAATGCATTTTAGCATGTAAGGTTTTGTTTTGAGCTGCCAAACACTAATTGGTTCCACCTGGAGTCAAATCCTCCACACATTCGAGTTTTCTGCGCAGAAAGCATCAGAAACCTGAGAAAACATGGTGTTTGTATTTGTAAACATGACATTGGATGCATTTGCCGAACAGGAAGATTGTGCTTTTCTCCAAAACCACTTTCACGGTGATTTTTTGGTTAAATTCACCCGAAATCCACAACAATTTGTCCAGATACTCCTGGATGAAAACAAAACTATCTGGTGATTTTTAGCTATCTCAATCCCAGATCTTGCTACAGCCTCTTTGTGTGTTTGTGTTTTCTGGACATTCTCTATGGACTTTACGGTTTTGAATGCATTTCAGCATTTAAGTTTTTGTTTTTAGCTGCTAAACGCTAATTGCTTCCACCTGGAGTCAAATCCTCTGCACATTCGAGTTTTCTAGGAAGAAAGCTTCAGAAACCTGAGAAAACATGATATTTGTATTTGTAAACATGACATTGGATGCACTTGCTGAATAGGAAGATTGTGCTTTTCTCCAAAACCACTTTCACGGTGATTTTTTGGTTAAATTTCACGTCAAAACTACAACAATTTCTCCAGATACTCCTGGATGAAAACAAAACTATCTGGTGATTTTTAGCTATCTCAATCCCAGATCTTGCTAAAGCCTCTGTGTTTGTTTGTGTTTTCTGGACATTCTCTATGGACTTTACGGTTTTGAATGCATTTTAGCATGTAAGTTTTTGTTTTTAGCTGCCAAAGGCTAATTGGTTCCACCTGGAGTCAAATCCTCCACACATTCGAGTTTTCTAGGAAGAAAGCTCCAGAAACTTGAGAAAACATGATATTTCTTTCTGTACCAATGACATTGGACGCATTTGCCGAACAGGAAGATTGTGCTTTTCTCCAAAACCACTTTCACGGTGATTTTTTGGTTAAATTTTACCTCAAAACTACAATTTTTCCAGATACTCCTGGATGAAAACAAAACTATCTGCTGATTTTTAGCTATCTCAATCCCAGATCTTGCTACAACCTCTGTGTTTGTTTGTGTTTTCTGGACATTCTCTATGGACTTTACGGTTTTGAATGCACTTTAGCATGTAAGGTTTTGTTTTTAGCTGCAAAACGCTAATTGGTTCCACCTGGAGTCAAATCCTCCACACATTCGAGTTTTCTAGGAAGAAAGCTCCAGAAACCTGAGAAAACATGATATTTGTATTTGTAAACATGACATTGGATGCATTTGCTGAACAGGAAGATTGTGCTTTTCTCCAAAACCACGTTCACGGTAATTTTTTGGTTAAATTTCACTTCAAAACTACAACAATTTCTCCAGATACTCCTGGATGAAAACAAAACTATCTGCTGTGTTGTGGCTATCTCAATCCCAGATCTTGCTACAGCATCTGTGTTTGTGTTTTCTGGACATTCTCTATGGACTTTAAGGTTTTGAATTCATTTTAGCATGTAAGTTTTTTTTTTTTAGCTCCCAAACCCTAATTGCTTCCACCTGGAGTCAAATCCTTCACACATTCGAGTTTTCTAGGAAGAAAGCTTCAGAAACCTGAGAAAACATGATATTTATTTCTGTAAACATGACATTGGATGCATATGCCGAACAGGAAGATTGTGCTTTTCTCCAAAACCACTTTCACGGTGATTTTTCGGTTAAATTTTACTTCAAAACTACAACAATTTGTCCAGATATTCCTGGATGAAAACAAAACTATCTGGTGTGTTGTGGCTATCTCAATCCCAGATCTTGCTGCAGCCTCTGTGTGTGTTTGTGTTTTCTGGACATTCTCTATGGACTTTAAGGTTTCGAATGCATCTTAGCAGGACCCATTTGTTTTCTGCTGGCAAACGCTAATTGGTTCCACCTGGAGACAAATCCTCCACACATTCGAGTTTTCTAGGAAGAAAGCTTCAGAAACCTGAGAAAACATGATATTTGTACTTGTAAACATGACATTGTATGCATTTGCTAAACAGGAAGATTGTGCTTTTCTTCAAATCCACGTTCACGTAGATTTTTTCGTTAAATTTCATTTCAAAACTACAACAATTTGTCCAGATAATCCTGGATGAAAACAAAACTATCTGGTGATTTTTACCTATCTCAATCCGTGATCTTGCTACAGCCTCTGTGTTTGTTTGTGTTTTCTGGACATTCTCTATGGACTTTAAGTTTTTGAATGCACTTTAGCATGTAAGTTTTTGTTTTTAGCTGCCAAACGCTAATTGGTTCCACCTGGAGTTAAATCCTCCACGCATTGGAGTTTTCTAGGAAGAAAGCTTCAGAAACGTGAGAAAACATGATATTTCTTTATGTAAACATGACATTGGATGCATTTGACGAACAGGAAGACTGTGGTTTTCTCGAAATCCACTTTCACGTTAATTTTTGGTTAAATTTCACCCGAAATCCACAACAATTTCTCCAGATACTCCTGCATGAAAACAAAGATATGTGTTGATTTTTAGCTATATCAATCCCAGATCTTGCTACAGCCTCTGTGTTTGTTTGTGTTTTCTGGACATTCTCTATGGACTTTACGGTTTTGAATGCACTTTAGCATGTAAGTTTTTGTTTTTAGCTGCCAAATGCTAATTGGTTCCACCTGGAGTCAAATCTGCCACACTTTCGAGTTTTCTAGGAAGAAAGCTTCAGAAACCTGAGAAAACATGATATTTCTTTCTGTAAACATGACATTGGATGCATTTGCTGAACAGGAAGATTGTGCTTTTCTCCAAAACCACTTTCACGGTGATTTTTTGGTTAAATTTCACCCGAAATCCACAACAATTTGTCCAGATACTCCTGGATGAAAACAAAACTATCTGGGGATTTGTAGCTATCTCAAACCCAGATCTTGCTACAGCCTCGGTGTATTTGTGTTTTCTGGACATTCTCTATGGACTTTACGGTTTTGAATGCATTTTAGCATGTAAGTTTTTGTTTTTAGCTGCCAAACGCTAATTTTTTCCACCTGGAGTCAAATACACCACACATTCGAGTTTTCTAGGAAGAAAGCTTCAGAAACCTGAGAAAACATGATATTTCTTTCTGTAAACATGACATTGGATGCATTTGCCAAACAGGAAGATTGTGCTTTCTCCAAAACCACTTTCACGGTGATTTTTTGGTTAAATTTTACTTCAAAACTACAACAATTTGTCCAGATACTCCTGGATGAAAACAAAACTATCTGGTGTGTTGTGGCTATCTCAATCCCAGATCTTGCTACAGCCTCGGTGTATTTGTGTTTTCTGGACATTCTCTATGGACTTTACGGTTTTGAATGCATTTTAGCATGTAAGTTTTTGTTTTTAGCTGCCAAACGCTAATTGGTTCCACCTGGAGTCAAATACACCACACATTCGAGTTTTCTAGGAAGAAAGCTTCAGAAACCTGAGAAAACATGATATTTCTTTCTGTAAACATGACATTGGATGCATTTTCTGAACAGGAAGATTGTGCTTGTCTCAAAAACCACTTTCACGGTGATTTTTGGTTAAATTTCTCCAAAAATCCACAACAATTTGTCCAGATACTCCTGGATGAAAACAAATCTATCTGGTGTGTTGTGGCTATCTCAATCCCAGATCTTGCTACAGCTTCTGTGTTTGTTTGTGTTTTCTGGACATTCTCTATGGACTTTACAGTTTTGAATGCATTTTAGCATGTAAGGTTTTGTTTTTAGCTGCCAAATGCTAATTGGTTCCACCTGGAATCAAATCCTCCACACATTCGAGTTTTCTAGGAAGAAAGCTCTAGAAACCTGAGAAAACATGATATTTCCTTCTGTAAACATGACATTGGATTTATTTGCCGAACAGGAAGATTGTGCTTTTCTCCAAAACCACTTTCAGGGTGATTTTTGGTTAAATTTTACTTCAAACTACAACAACTTGTCCAGATACTCCTGGATGAAAGCAAAGATATCTGGTGATTTTTAGCTATCTCAATCCGAGATCTTGCTACAGCCTCTGTGTGTGTTTGTGTTTTCTGGACATTCTGTATGGACTTTACGATTTTGAATGCATTTTAGCAGGACCCTTTTTGTTTTCTGCTGGCAAACCCTAATTGGTTCCACCTTGAGTCAAATCCTCCACACATTTGAGTTTTCTAGGAATAAAGCTTCAGAAACCTCAGAAAACATGATATTTCTTTCTGGAAACATGACATTGGATGCTTTTGCTGAACAGGAAGATTGTGCTTTTCTTCAAAACCACGTTCACCGTGATTTTTTGGTTCAATTTCACTTCAAAACTACAACAATTTGTCCAGATTCTCCTGGATGAATACAAAACTATCTGGTGATTTTTAGCTATCTCAATCCCAGATTTGCTACAGCCTCTGTGTTTGTGTTTTCTGGGCATTCTCTATGGACTTTACAGTTTTGAATGCATTTTAGCATGTAAGGTTTTGTTTTTAGCTGCCAAACGCTAATTGGTTCCACCTGGAGTCAAATCCTCCACACATTCGGGTTTTCTAGGAAGAAAGCTTCAGAAACCTCAGAAAACATGATATTTGTATTTGTAAGCATGACATTGGATGCTTTTGCTGAACAGGAAGATTGTGCTTTTCTTCAAAACCACGTTCACCGTGATTTTTTGGTTCAATTTCACTTCAAAACTACAACAATTTGTCCAGATTCTCCTGGATGAAAACAAAACTATCTGGTGATTTTTAGCTATCTCAATCCCAGATTTGCTACAGCCTCTGTGTTTGTGTTTTCTGGGCATTCTCTATGGACTTTACAGTTTTGAATGCATTTTAGCATGTAAGGTTTTGTTTTTAGCTGCCAAACGCTAATTGGTTCCACCTGGAGTCAAATCCTCCACACATTCGAGTTTTCTAGGAAGAAAGCTTCAGAAACCTCAGAAAACATGATATTTGTATTTGTAAGCATGACATTGGATGCTTTTGCTGAACAGGAAGATTGTGCTTTTCTTCAAAACCACGTTCACCGTGATTTTTTGGTTCAATTTCACTTCAAAACTACAACAATTTGTCCAGATTCTCCTGGATGAAAACAAAACTATCTGGTGATTTTTAGCTGTCTCAATACCAGATTTGCTACAGCCTCTGTGTTTGTGTTTTCTGGGCATTCTCTATGGACTTTACAGTTTTGAATGCATTTTAGCATATAAGGTTTTGGTTTTAGCTGCCAAACGCTAATTGGTTCCACCTGGAGTCAAATCCTCCACACATTCGAGTTTTCTAGGAAGAAAGCTTCAGAAACCTGAGAAAACATGATATTTCTTTCTGTAAACATGACATTGGATGCATTTGCCTACAGTAAGATTGTGCTTTTCTCCAAAACGGCGTTCACGGTGATTTTTTGGTTACATTTCACTGCAAAACTACAACAATTTGTCCAGATACTCCTGGATGAAAACAAAACTATCTGGTGATTTTTAGCTATCTCAATCCCAGATCTTGCTACAGCCTCTGGGTGTGTTTGTGTTTTCTGGACATTCTCTATGGAATTTACGGTTTTGAATGCATTTTAGCAGGACCTTTTTTGTTTTCTGCTGGAAAACGCTAATTGGTTCCACCTGGAGTCAAATCCTCCACACATTCGAGTTTTCTAGGGAGAAAGCTCCAGAAACCTGAGAAAACGTGAAATTTGTATTTGTAAACATGACATTGGATGCCTTTGCCGAACGGGAATATATTGCTTTTCTCCAAAACCACTTTCACGGTGATTTTTGGTTAAATTTTACTTCAAACTACAACAATTTGTCCAGATACTCCTGGATGAAAACAAAGATATCTGGTGATTTTTAGCTATCTCAATCCGAGATCTTGCTACAGCCTCTGTGTTTGTTTGTGTTTTCTGGACATTCTCTATGGACTTTACGGTTGTGAATGCATTTTAGCAGGACCCTTTTTGTTTTCTGCTGGCAAACGCTAATTGGTTCCACCTGGAGTCAAATCCTCCACACATTCGAGTTTTCTAGGAAGAAAGCTTCAGAAACCTGAGAAAACATGACATTTGTATTTATAAACATGACATTGGATGCATTTGCCGAACAGGAAGATTGTGCTTTTCCCCAAAACCCCTTTCACGGTGACTTTTTGGTTACATTTCAGTTCAAAACTACAACAATTTGTCCAGATACTCCTGGATGAAAACAAAACTATCTGGTGATTTTTAGCTATCTCAATCCCAGATCTTGCTGCTGCCTCTGTATTTGTGTTTTCTGGACATTCTCTATGGATTTTAAGGTTTTGAAATCATTGTAGCATGTAAGTTTTTGTTTTTAGCTGCCAAACGCTAATTGGTTCCACCTGGAGTCAAATCCTCCACACATTCGAGTTTTCTTGGAAGAAGGCTTCAGAAACCTCAGAAAACATGATATTTCTTTCTGTAAACATGACATTGGATGCATTTTCTGAACAGGAGGATTGTTCTTTTCCCCAAAATCACTTTCACGGTGATTTTTTGGTTAAATTTCACTTCAAAACTACAACAATTTGTCCAGATACTCCTGGATGAAAACAAAACTCTCTGGTGTGTTGTGGCTATCTCAATCCCAGATCTTGCTACAGCCTCTGTGTTTGTTTGTGTTTTCAGGACATTCTCTATGGACTTTAAGGTTTCGAATGCCTTTTGGCAGGACCCATTTGTTTTCTGCTGGCAAACGCTAATTGGTTCCACCTGGAGTCAAATCCTCCACACATTCGAGTTTTCTAGGAAGAAAGCTTCAGAAACCTGAGAAAACATGATATTTCTTTCTGTAAACATGACATTGGATGCATTTGCCAAACAGGCAGATTGAGCTTTCTCCAAAACAACTTTCACGGTGATTTTTTGGTTAAATTTCACCCGAAATCCACAACATTTTGTCCAGATACTCCTGGATGAAAACAAAACTATCTGGTGTGTTGTGGCTATCTCAATCACAGATCTTGCTACAGCCTCTGTGTGTGTTTGTGTTTTCTGGATATACTCTATGGACTTTACGGTTTTGAATGCATTTTAGCATGTAAGATTTTGTTTTTAGCTGCCAAACACAAATTGGTTCCACCTGGAGTCAAATCCTCCACATATTCGAGTTTTCTAGGAAGAAAGCTCCAGAAACCTGAGAAAACATGATATTTCTTTCTGTAAACATGACATTGGATGCATTTGCCTACAGTAAGATTGTGCTTTTCTCCAAAACGGCGTTCACGGTGATTTTTTGGTTACATTTCACTGCAAAACTACAACAATTTGTCCAGATACTCCTGGATGAAAACAAAACTATCTGGTGATTTTTAGCTATCTCAATCCCAGATCGTGCTACAGGCTCTGGGTTTGTTTTGTTTTCTGGACATTCTCTATGGACTTTAAGGTTTTGAATGCATTTTAGCATGTAAGGATTTGTTTTTAGCTGCCAAACGCTAATTGGTTCCAGCTGGAGTCAAATCCTCCACACATTCGAGTTTTCTAGGAAGAAAGCTTCAGAAACCTGAGAAAACATGATATTTCTTTCTGTAAACATGACATTGGATGCATTTGCCAAACAGGCAGATTGAGCTTTCTCCAAAACAACTTTCACGGTGATTTTTTGGTTAAATTTCACCCGAAATCCACAACATTTTGTCCAGATACTCCTGGATGAAAACAAAACTATCTGGTGTGTTGTGGCTATCTCAATCACAGATCTTGCTACAGCCTCTGTGTGTGTTTGTGTTTTCTGGATATACTCTATGGACTTTACGGTTTTGAATGCATTTTAGCATGTAAGATTTTGTTTTTAGCTGCCAAACACAAATTGGTTCCACCTGGAGTCAAATCCTCCACATATTCGAGTTTTCTAGGAAGAAAGCTCCAGAAACCTGAGAAAACATGATATTTCTTTCTGTAAACATGATATTGGATGCATTTGTCGAACAGGAAGATTGTGCTTTTCTCCAAAACCACTTTCACGGTGATTTTTGGTTAAATTTCACACGAAATCCAAAAGAATTTGTCCAGATACTCCTGGATGAAAACAAAACTATCTGGTGATTTTTAGCTATCTCAATCCCAGATCGTGCTACAGGCTCTGGGTTTGTTTTGTTTTCTGGACATTCTCTATGGACTTTAAGGTTTTGAATGCATTTTAGCATGTAAGGATTTGTTTTTAGCTGCCAAACGCTAATTGGTTCCAGCTGGAGTCAAATCCTCCACACATTCGAGTTTTCTAGGAAGAAAGCTTCAGAAACCTGAGAAAACATGATATTTGTATTTGTAAACATGACTTTGGATGCTTTTGCTGAACAGGAAGATTGTGCTTTTCTTCAAAACCACGTTCACCGTGATTTTTTGGTTAAATTTCACTTCAAAACTACAACAATTTGTCCAGATTCTCCTGGTGAAAACAAAACTATCTGGTGATTTTTAGCTATCTCAATCCCAGATCTTGCTACTGCCTCTGAATTTGTGTTTTCTGGACATTCTCTATGGATTTTAAGGTTTTGAAATCATTGTAGCATGTAAGTTTTTGTTTTTAGATGCAAAACGCGAATTGGTTGCACCTGGAGTCAAATCCTCCACACATTCGAGTTTTCTAGGAAGAAGGCTTCAGAAACCTCAGAAAACATGATATTTCTTTCTGTAAACATGACATTGGATGCATTTGCCGAACAGGAAGATTGTGCATTTCCGCAAAACCACTTTCACGGTGATTTTTTGGTTAAATTTCACTTCAAAACTACAACAATTTGTCCAGATACTCCTGGATGAAAACAAAACTCTCTGGTGTGTTGTGGCTATCTCAATCACAGATCTTGCTACAGCCTCTGTGTTTGTTTGTGTTTTCAGGACATTCTCTATGGACTTTAAGGTTTCGAATGCATTTGAGCAGGACCCATTTGTTTTCTGCTGGCAAACGCTAATTGGTTCCACCTGGAGTCAAATCCTCCACACATTCGAGGTTTCTAGAAAGAAAGCTTCAGAAACCTGAGAAAACATGATATTTCTTTCTGTAAACATGACATTGGATGCATTTGCCGAACAGGAAGATTGTGCTTTTCTCCAAAACCACTTTCACGGTGACTTTTTGGTTAAATTTCACTTCAAAACTACAACAATTTGTCCAGTACTCCTGGATGAAAACAAAACTATCTGGTGATTTTTAGCTATCTCAATCCCAAATCTTGCTACAGCCTCTGTGTTTGTGTTTTCTGGACATTCTCTATGGACTTTACAGTTTTGAATGCATTTTAGCATGTAAGGTTTTTTTTTTTAGCTGCCAAACGCTAATTGGTTCCACCTGGAGTCAAATCCTCCACACATTCGAGTTTTCTAGGAAGAAAGCTCCAGAAACCTGAGAAAACATGATATTTCTTTCTGTAAACATGACATTGGATGCATTTGCCGAACAGGAAGAATGTGCTTTTCTCCAAAACGGCGTTCACGGTGATTTTTTGCTTACATTTCACTGCAAAACTACAACAATTTGTCCAGATACTCCTGGATGAAAACAAAACTATCTGGTGTGTTGTGGCTATCTCAGTCCCAGATCTTGCTACAGCCTCTGGGTGTGTTTGTGTTTTCTGGACATTCTCTATGCACTTTACGGTTTTGAATGCATTTTCGCATGTAAGTTTCTGTTTTTAGCTGGCATACACTAATTGGTTCCACCTGGAATCAAATCCGCCACACATTCGAGTTTTCTAGGAAGAAAGCTTCAGAAACCTGAGAAAACATGATATTGTGATCATGACATTGGATGCATTTGCTGAACAGGAAGATTGTGCTTTTCCCCAAAACCACGTTCACGGTGATTTTTGTTAAATATCACCCTAAATCCACAACAATGTGTCCAGATACTCCTGGATGAAAACAAAACTATCTGGTGATTTTTAGCTATCTCAATCCCAGATCTTACTACAGCCTCTGTGTTTGTTTGTGTTTTCTGGACATTCTCTATTGACTTGAAAGTTTTGAATGCATTTTAGCATGTAAGTTTTTGTTTTTAGCTGCTAAACGCTGATTGGTTCCACCTGGAGTCAAGTCCTCCACACATTCGAGTTTTCTAGGAAGAAAGCTCCAGAAACCTGAGAAAACATGATATTTCTTTCTGTAAACATGTCATTGGATGCATTTGCGAAACAGGAAGATTGTGATTTTCTCCAAAACTACTTTCACGGTGATTTTTTGGTTAAATTTCACTTTAAAACTACAACAATTTGTCCAGATACTCCTGGATGAAAACAAAGATATCTGGTGATTTTTAGCTATCTCAATCCCAGATCGTGCTACAGCCTCTGTGTGTGTTTGTGTTTTCTGGACATTCTCTATGGACTTTACGGTTTCGCATGCATTTTAGCAGGACCATTTTGTTTTCTGCTGGCAAACGCTAATTGGTTCCACTTGGAGTCAAATCCTCCACACATTCGAGTTTTCTAGGAAGAAAGCTTCAGAAACCTGCGAAAACATAACATTTGTATTTGTAAACATGACATTGGATGCATTTGCCGAACAGGAAGATTGTGCTTTTCCCCAAAAGCACTTTCACGGTGATTTTTTGGTTAAATTTCACTTCAAAACTAAAACAATTTGTCCAGATACTCCTGGATGAAAACAAAACTATCTGGTGTGTTGTGGCTATCTCAATCCCAGATCTTGCTACAGCCTCTGTGTGTGTTTGTGTTTTCTGGACAATCTCTATGGACTTTACGGTTTTGAATGCATTTTAGCATGTAAGGTATAGTTTTTAGCTGCCAAAGGCTAATTGTTTCCACCTGGAGTCAAATCCTCCACACATTCGAGTTTTCAAGGAAGAAAGCTCCAGAAACCTGAGAAAACATGATATTTGAATTTTTGTAAGCATGACATTGGATGCTTTTGCTGAATAGGAAGATTGTGCTTTTCTTCAAAACCACGTTCACCGTGATTTTTTGGTTAAATTTCACTTCAAAACTACAACAATTTGTCCAGATTCTACTAGATGAAAACTAAACTATCTGGTGATTTTTAGCTATCTCAATCCCAGATCCTGCTACTGCCTCTGTATTTGTGTTTTCTGGACATTCTCTATGGATATTAAGGTTTTGAAATCATTGTAGCATGTAAGTTTTTGTTTTTAGATGCAAAACGCTAATTGGTTCCACCTGGAGTCAAATCCTCCACACATTCGAGTTTTCTAGGAAGAAGGCTTCAGAAACCTCAGAAAACATGATATTTCTTTCTGTAAACCTGACATTGGATGCATTTGACGAACAGGAAGATTGTGCTTTTCCCAAAATTCCTTTCACGGTGATTTTTTGGTTAAATTTCACTTCAAAACTACAACAATTTATCCAGATACTCCTGGATGAAAACAAAACTCTCTGGTGTGTTGTGGCTATCTCAATCACAGATCTTGCTACAGCCTCTGTGTTTGTCTGTGTTTTCAGGACATTCTCTATGGACTTTAAAGTTTCGAATGCATTTTAGCAGGACCCATTTGTTTTCTGCTGGCAAACGCTAATTGGTTCCACCTGGAGTCAAATCCTCCACACATTCGAGTTTTCTAGGAAGAAAGCTCCAGAATCCTGAGAAAACATGATATTTCTTTCTGTAAACATGACATTGGATGCATTTGCCAAACTGGCAGATTGTGCTTTCTCCAAAACAACTTTCACGGTGATTTTTTGGTTAAATTTCACCCGAAATCCACAACATTTTGTCCAGATAATCCTGGATGAAAACAAAACTATCTGGTGTGTTGTGGCTATCTCAATCCCAGATCTTGCTACAGCCTCTGTGTTTGTTTGTGTTTTCTGGACATTCTCTATGGACTTTACGGTTTTGAATGCATTTTAGCATGTAAGTTTTTGTTTTTAGCTGCCAAACGCAAATTGGTTCCACCTGGAGTCAAATCCTCCACACATTCGAGTTTTCTAAGAAGAAAGCTCCAGAAACCTGAGAAAACATGATATTTCTTTCTGTAAACATGACATTGGATGCATTTGCCCAACAGGAAGATTGTGCTTTTCTCCGAAACCACTTTCACGGTTATTTTTTTTTAAATTTCCTTCAAAACTACAACAATTTGTCCAGATACTCCTGGATGAAAACAAAACTATCTGGTGATTTTTAGCTATCTCAATCCCAGATCGTGCTACAGGGTCTGTGTTTGTTTGTGTTTTCTGGACATTCTCTATGGACTTTAAGGTTTTGAATGCATTTTAGCAGGACCCATTTGTTTTTTGCTGGCAAACGCTAATTGGTTCCACCTGGAGTCAAATCCTCCACACATTCGAGGTTTCTAGGAAGAAAGCTTCAGAAACCTGAGAAAACATGATATTTCTTTCTGTAAACATGACATTGGATGCATTTGCCGAACAGGAAGATTGTGCTTTTCTCCAAAACCACTTTCACGGTGATTTTTTGGTTAAATTTCACTTCAAAACTACAACAATTTGTCCAGATACTCCTGGATGAAAACAAAGATATCTGGTGTGTTGTGGCTATCTCAATCCCAGATCTTGCTACAGCCTCTGTGTTTGTTTGTGTTTTCTGGACATTCTCTATGGACTTTACGGTTTTGAATGCATTTTAGCATGTAAAGTTTTGTTTTTAGCTGCCAAACGCTAATTGGTTCCACCTGGAGTCAAATCCTCCACACATTCGAGTTTTCTAGGAAGAAAGCTTCAGAAACCTGAGAAAATATGACATTTGCATTTGTAAACATGACATTGGATGCATTTGCCGAACAGGAAGATTGTGCTTTTCTCCAAAACCACTTTCACGGTGATTTTTTGGTTAAATTTCACTTCAAAACTACAACAATTTGTCCAGATTCTACTAGATGAAAACTAAACTATCTGGTGATTTTTAGCTATCTCAATCCCAGATCCTGCTACTGCCTCTGTATTTGTGTTTTCTGGACATTCTCTATGGATTTTAAGGTTTTGAAATCATTGTAGCATGTAAGTTTTTGTTTTTAGATGCAAAACGCTAATTGGTTCCACCTGGAGTCAAATCCTCCACACATTCGAGTTTTCTAGGAAGAAGGCTTCAGAAACCTCAGAAAACATGATATTTCTTTCTGTAAACCTGACATTGGATGCATTTGACGAACAGGAAGATTGTGCTTTTCCCAAAATTCCTTTCACGGTGATTTTTTGGTTAAATTTCACTTCAAAACTACAACAATTTGTCCAGATACTCCTGGATGAAAGCAAAACTCTCTGGTGTGTTGTGGCTATCTCAATCACAGATCTTGCTACAGCCTCTGTGTTTGTCTGTGTTTTCAGGACATTCTCTATGGACTTTAAAGTTTCGAATGCATTTAAGCAGGACCCATTTGTTTTCTGCTGGCAAACGCTAATTGGTTCCACCTGGAGTCAAATCCTCCACACATTCGAGTTTTCTAGGAAGAAAGCTCCAGAATCCTGAGAAAACATGATATTTCTTTCTGTAAACATGACATTGGATGCATTTGCCAAACTGGCAGATTGTGCTTTCTCCAAAACAACTTTCACGGTGATTTTTTGGTTAAATTTCACCCGAAATCCACAACATTTTGTCCAGATAATCCTGGATGAAAACAAAACTATCTGGTGTGTTGTGGCTATCTCAATCCCAGATCTTGCTACAGCCTCTGTGTTTGTTTGTGTTTTCTGGACATTCTCTATGGACTTTACGGTTTTGAATGCATTTTAGCATGTAAGTTTTTGTTTTTAGCTGCCAAACGCAAATTGGTTCCACCTGGAGTCAAATCCTCCACACATTCGAGTTTTCTAAGAAGAAAGCTCCAGAAACCTGAGAAAACATGATATTTCTTTCTGTAAACATGACATTGGATGCATTTGCCCAACAGGAAGATTGTGCTTTTCTCCGAAACCACTTTCACGGTTATTTTTTTTTAAATTTCCTTCAAAACTACAACAATTTGTCCAGATACTCCTGGATGAAAACAAAACTATCTGGTGATTTTTAGCTATCTCAATCCCAGATCGTGCTACAGGGTCTGTGTTTGTTTGTGTTTTCTGGACATTCTCTATGGACTTTAAGGTTTTGAATGCATTTTAGCAGGACCCATTTGTTTTTTGCTGGCAAACGCTAATTGGTTCCACCTGGAGTCAAATCCTCCACACATTCGAGGTTTCTAGGAAGAAAGCTTCAGAAACCTGAGAAAACATGATATTTCTTTCTGTAAACATGACATTGGATGCATTTGCCGAACAGGAAAATTGTGCTTTTCTTCAAAACCACGTTCACAGTGATTTTTTGGTTAAATTTCACTTCCAAACTACAACAATTTATCCAGATACTCCTGGATGAAAACAAAACTATCTGGTGATTTTTAGCTATATCAATCCCAGATCTTGCTACAGCCTCTGTGTTTGTGTTTTCTGGACATTCTCTATGGACTTTACAGTTTTGAATGCATTTTAGCATGTAAGGTTTTTTTTTTTTTTGCTGCCAAACGCTAATTGGTTCCACCTGGAGTCAAATCCTCCACACATTCGAGTTTTCTAGGAAGAAAGCTCCAGAATCCTGAGAAAACATGATATTTCTTTCTGTAAACATGACATTGGATGCATTTGCCGAATAGGAAGATTGTGCTTTTCTCCAAAACGGCGTTCACGGTGATTTTTTGCTTACATTTCACTGCAAACTACAACAATTTGTCCAGATACTCCTGGATGAAAACAAAACTATCTGGTGTGTTGTGGCTATCTCAGTCCCAGATCTTGCTACAGCCTCTGGGTGTGTTTGTGTTTTCTGGACATTCTCTATGGACATTACGGTTTTGAATGCATTTTAGCATGTAAGTTTTTGTTTTTAGCTGCCATACACTAATTGGTTCCACCTGGAATCAAATCCGCCACACATTCGAGTTTTCTAGGAAGAAAGCTTCAGAAACCTGAGAAAACATGACATTTGTATTTGTAATCATGACATTGGATGCATTTGCCGAACAGGAAGATTGTGCTTTTCCCCAAAACCACGTTCACGGTGATTTTTGTTAAATATCACCCAAAATCCACAACAATTTGTCCAGATACTCCTGGATGAAAACAAAACTATCTGGTGATCTTTACCTATCTCAATCCCAGATCTTGCTACAGCCTCTGTGTTTGTTTGTGTTTTCTGGACATTCTCTATTGACTTGAAAGTTCTGAATGCATTTTAGCATGTAAGTTTTTGTTTTTAGCTGCCAAACGCTGATTGGTTCCACCTGGAGTCAAATCCTCCACACATTCGAGTTTTCTAGGAAGAAAGCTCCAGAAACCTGAGAAAACATGATATTTCTTTCTGTAAACCTGACATTGGATGCATTTGCCGAACAGGGAGAGTGTGCTTTTCTCCAAAACCAGTTTCAAGGTGATTTTTGGTTAAATTTCACTTCAAAACTGTAACAATTTGTCCAGATATCCCTGGATGAAAACAAAACTATCTGGTGATTTGTAGCTATCTCAATCCCAGATCTTGCTACAGCCTCTGTGTGTGTTTGTGTTTTCTGGATATTCTCTATGGACTTTACGGTTTTGAATGCATTTTAGCAGGACCCTGTTTCTTTTCTGCTGGCAAACGCTAATTGGTTCCACCTGGAGTCAAATCCTCCACACATTTGAGTTTTCTAGGAAGAAAGCTCCACTAATCTCAGAAAACATGCTATTTGTATTTCTAAACATGACATTGGATGCATTTGCTGAAGAGAAAGATTGTGCTTTTCTCCAAAACCACTTTTACCCTTATTTTTTGGTTAAATTTCACTTCAAAACTACAACAATTTGTCCAGATACTCCTGGATGAAAGCAAAACTATCTGGTGTGTTGTGGCTATCTCAATCCCAGATCTTGCTACAGCCTCTGTGTGTGTTTGTGTTTTCTGGACATTCTCTATGGACATTACGGTTTTGATTGCATTTTAGCAGGACCATTTTTGTTTTCTGCTGGCAAACGCTAATTGGTTCCACTTAGAGACAAATATGCCACACATTCGAGTTTTCTAGGAAGAAAGCTTCAGAAACCTGAGAAAACATGATATTTGTATTTGTCAACATGACATTAGATGCATTTGCCAAACAGGAAGATTGTGCTTTTCCCCAAAACCACTTTCACGGTGATTTTTTGGTTAAATTTCACTTCAAAACTACAACAATTTGTCCAGATACTCCTGGATGAAAACAAAACTATCTGGTGTGTTGTGGCTATCTCAGTCCCAGATCTTGCTACAGCCTCTGTGTGTGTTTGTGTTTTCTGGACAATCTCTATGGACTTTACGGTTTTGAATGCATTTTAGCACGTTAGGGTTTGTTTTTAGCTGCCAAACGCTAATTGTTTCCACCTGGAGTCAAATCCTCCACACATTCGAGTTTTCTAGGAAGAATGCTCCAGAAACCTGAGAAAACATTATATTTGTATTTGTAAGCATGACATTGGATGCTTTTGCTGAACAGGAAGATTGTGCTTTTCTTCAAAACCACGTTCACCGTGATTTTTGGTTAAATTTGACTTCAAAACTACAACAATTTGTCCAGATTCTCCTGGATGAAAACAAAACTACCTGGTGATTTTTAGCTATCTCAATCCCAGATCTTGCTACTGCCTCTGTATTTGTGTTTTCTGGACATTCTCTATGGATTTTAAGTCTTTGAAATCATTTTAGCATGTAAGTTTTTGTTTTTAGATGCAAAACGCTAATTGGTTACACCTGGAGTCAAATCCTCCATACATTCGAGTTTTCTAGGAAGAAAGCTTCAGAAACCTCAGAAAACACGATATTTCTTTCTGTAAACATGACTTTGGATGCATTTGACGAACAGGAAGATTGTGCTTTTCTAAAAAACCACTTTCACTTTGATTTCTGGTTAAATTTCACTTCAAAACTACAACCATTTGTCCAGATACTCCTGGATGAAAACAAAACTATCTGGTGTGTTGTGGCTATCTCAGTCCCAGATCTTGCTACAGCCTCTGTGTGTGTTTGTGTTTTCTGGACAATCTCTATGGACTTTACAGTTTTGAATGTATTTTAGCATGTAAGGTTTTGTTTTTAGCTGTCAAACACAAATTGGTTCCACCTGGAGTCAAATCCTCCACACATTCGAGTTTTCTAGGAAGAAAGCTCCAGAAACCTGAGAAAACATGATATTTCTTTCTGTAAGCATGACATTGGATGCATTTGCCGAACAGGAAGATTGTGCTTTTCTCCAAAACCACGTTCACGGTGATTTTTTGGTTAAATTTCACCCGAAATCCACAACAACTTGTCCAGATACTCCTGGATGAAAACAAAACTATCTGCTGATTTGTAGCTATCTCAATCCCAGATCGTGCTACAGCCTCTGTGTTTGTTTTTGTTTTCTGGACATTCTCTATGGACTTTACCGTTTTGAATGCATTTTAGCAGGACTCATTTGTTTTCTGCTGGCAAACGCTAATTGGTTCCACCTGGAGTCAAATCCTCCACACATTCGAGTTTTCTAGGAAGAAAGCTCCAGAAACCTGAGAAAGCATGATATTTGTATTTGTAAACATGACATTGGATGCATTTGCCAAACAGGAAGATTGTGCTTTTCCCCAAAACCACTTTCACGGTGATTTTTTGGTTAAATTTCACTTCAAAACGACAACAATTTGTCCAGATACTCCTGGATGAAAACAAAGATATCTGGTGATATTTAGCTATCTCAATCCCAGATCTTGCTACAGCCTCTGTGTGTGTTTGTGTTTTCTGGACAATCTCTATGGACTTTACGGTTTTGAATGCATTTTAGCACGTAAGGTTTTGTTTTTACCTGCCAAACGCTAATTGTTTCCACCTGGAGTCAAATCCTCCACACATTCGAGTTTTCAAGGAAGAAAGCTCCAGAAACCTGAGAAAACATGATATTTGTATTTGTAAGCATGACATTGGATGCTTTTGCTGAACAGGAAGATTGTGCTTTTCTTCAAAACCACGTTCACGGTGATTTTTTGGTTAAATTTCACTTCAAAACTACAACAATTTGTCCAGATTCTTCTGGATGAAAACAAAACTATCTACTGATTTGTAGCTATCTCAAACATAGATATTGCTACAGCCTCTGTGTGTGTTTGTGTTTTCTGGACATTCTCTATGGACTTTAAGGTTTTGAATGCATTTTAGCAGGACCCATTTGTTTTCTGCTGGCAAACGCTAATTGGTTCCACCTGGAGTCAAATCCTCCACACCTTCGAGTTTTCTAGGAAGAAAGCTTCAGAAACCTGAGAAAACATGATATTTCTTTCTGCAAACATGACATTGGATGCATTTGCCAAACAGGAAAATTGTGCTTTTCTCCAAAACCACTTTCACGGTGATTTTTTGGTTAAATTTCACTTCGAAACTACTACAATTTGTCCAGATACTCCTGGATGAAAACAAAACTATCTGGTGATTTTTAGCTATCTCAAACATAGATCTTGCTACAGCCTCTGTGTGTGTTTGTGTTTTCTTGACATTCTCTATGGACTTTACAGTTTTGAATGCATTTTAGCATGTAAGGTTTTGTTTTTAGCTGCCAAACGCTAATTGGTTCCACCTGGAGTCAAATCCTCCACACATTCGAGTTTTCTAGGAAGAAAGCTCCAGAAACCTGAGAAAACATGATATTTCTTTCGTAAACATGACATTGGATGCAATTGCCGAACAGGAAGATTGTGCTTTTCTCCAAAACCACTTTCACCGTGATTTTTTGGTTAAATTTCACTGCAAAACTACAACAATTTGTCCAGATACTCCTGGATGAAAACAAAACTATCTGGTGTGTTGTGGCTATCTCAATCCCAGATCTTGCTACAGCCTCTGTGTTTGTTTGTGTTATCTGGACATTCTCTATGGACTTGAAAGTTTTGAATGCATTTTAGCATGTAAGTTTTTGTTTTTAGCTGCCATACGCTAATTGGTTCCACCTGGAATCAAATCCGACACACATTCGAGTTTTCTAGGAAGAAAGCTTCAGAAACCTGAGAAAACATGATATTTGTATTTGTAATCATGACATTGGATGCACTGGCCGAACAGGAAGATTGTGCTTTTGGGCAAAACCACGTTCACGGTGATTTTTGTAAAATATCACCCAAAATCCACAACAATTTGTCCAGATACTCCTGGATGAAAACAAAACTATCTGGTGTGTTGTGGCTATCTCCATCCCAGATCTTGCTACAGCCTCAGTGTGTTTGTGTTTTCTGGACATTCGCTATGGACTTTACGGTTTTGAATGCATTTTAGTATGTAAGGTTTTATTTTTACCTGCCAAACGCTAATTGGTTCCACCTGGAGTCAAATCCTCCACACATTCGAGTTTTCTAGGAAGAAAGCTCCAGAAAACTGAGAAAACATGATATTTGTATTTGTAAACATGACATTGGATGCTTTTGCTGAACAGGAAGATTGTGCTTTTCTTCAAAACCACGTTCACGGTGATTTTTTGGTTAAATTTCACTTCCAAACTACAACAATTTGTCCAGATACTCCTTGAGGAAAACAAAACTATCTGGTGATTTTTAACTATCTCAATCCCAGATCTTGCTACAGCCTCTGTGTTTGTGTTTTCTGGACATTCTTCATGGACTTTACGGTTTTGAATGCATTTTAGCATGTAAGTTTTTGTTTTTAGCTGCCAAACGCTAATTGGTTCCACCTGGAGTCAAATCCTCCACACATTCGAGTTTTCTAGGAAGAAAGCTTCAGAAACCTGAGAAAACATGATATTTCTTTCTGTAAACATGACATTGGTTGCATTTGCCAAACAGGAAAATTGTGCTTTTCTTCAAAACCACGTTCACGGTGATTTTTTGCTTACATTTCACTTCAAAACTACAACAATTTGTCCAGATACTCCTGGATGAAAACAAAACTATCTGGAGTGTTGTGGCTATCTCAATCACAGATCTTGCTAAAGCCTCTGTGTGTGTTTGTGTTTTCTGGACATTCTCTATAGACTTTACGGTTTTGAATGCATTTTAGCAAGGACCCTTTTTGTTTTCTGCTGGAAAACGCTAATTGGTTCCACCTGGAGTCAAATCCTCCCCACATTCGAGTTTTCTAGGAAGAAAGCTTCAGAAACCTGAGAAAACATGATATTTCTTTCTGTAAACATGACATTGGATGCATTTGGCGAATAGGAAGATTGTGCTTTTCCCAAAACCACTTTCACGTTGATTTTTTGGTTAAATTTCACTTCAAAACTACAACAATTTGTCCAGATACTCCTGGATGAAAACAAAACTATCTGGTGTGTTGTGGCTATCTCAATCCCAGATCTTGCTACAGGCTCTGTGTGTGTTTGTGTTTTCTGGACATTCTCTATGGAATTCACGGTTTTGAATGCGTTTTAGCAGGACCCTTTTTGTTTTCTGCTGGCAAACGCTAATTGGTTCCACCTGGAGTCAAATCCTCCACACATTCAAGTTTTCTAGGAAGAAAGCTTCAGAAACCTGAGAAAACATGTCATTTCTTTCTGTAAACATGACATTGGATGCATTTGCCGAACAGGAAGATTGTGCTTTTCCACAAAAGCCTTTCATTGTGATTTTTTGGTTAATTTGACTTCAAAGTACAACAATTTGTCCAGTACTCCTGGATGAAAACAAAACTATCTGGTGTGTTGTGGCTATCTCAATCCCAGATCTTGCTACAGCCTCTGTGTGTGTTTGTGTTTTCTGTCCATTCTCTATGGACTTTACGGTTTTGAATGCATTTTAGCACGTAAAGTTTTGTTTTTAGCTGCCAAACGCTAATTGGTTCCACCTGGAGTCAAATCCTCCACACATTCAAGTTTTCTAGGAAGAAAGCTTCAGAAACCTGAGAAAACATGTCATTTCTTTCTGTAAACATGACATTGGATGCATTTGCCGAACAGGAAGATTGTGCTTTTCCACAAAAGCCTTTCATTGTGATTTTTTGGTTAATTTGACTTCAAAGTACAACAATTTGTCCAGTACTCCTGGATGAAAACAAAACTATCTGGTGTGTTGTGGCTATCTCAATCCCAGATCTTGCTACAGCCTCTGTGTCTGTTTGTGTTTTCTGGCCATTCTCTATGGACTTTACGGTTTTGAATGCATTTTAGCATGTAAGGTTTTGTTTTTAGCTGGCAAACGCTAATTGGTTCCACCTGGAGTCAAATCCTCCACAAATTCGAGTTTTCTAGGAAGAAAGCTTCAGAAACCTGAGAAAACATAATATTTCCTTCTGTAAACATGACATTGGATGCATTTGCCGAACAGGAAGACTGTGCTTTTCTCCAAAACCACTTTCACCGTGATTTTTGTTAAATTTCACTTCTAAACTAAAAAAATTTGTCCAGATACTCCTGGATGAAAACAAATCTATCTGGTGTGTTGTGGCTATCTACATCCCAGATATTGCTAAAGCCTCTGTGTGTGTTTGTGTTTTCTGGACATTCTCTATGGACTTACAGTTTTGAATGCATTTTACCATGTAAGGATTTGTTTTTAGCTGCCAAACGCTAATTGGTTCCACCTGGAGTCAAATCCTCCAGTCATTCGAGTTTTCTAGGAAGAAAGCTTCAGAAACCTGAGAAAACATGATATTTCTTTCTGTAAACATGACATTGGATGCATTTGCCGAACAGGAAGAATGTGCTTTTCTCCAAAACCACTTTCACGGTGATTTTTCGGTTAAATTTCACTTCAAAACTACAACAATTTGTCCAGATACTCCTGCATGAAAACAAATCTATCTGGTGTTCTGTGGCTATCTCAATCCCAGAGCTTGCTACAGCCTCTGTGTGTGTTTGTGTTTTCTGGACATTCTCTATGGAATTTACGGTTTTGAATGCGTTTTAGCAGGACCCTTTTTGTTTTCTGCTGGCAAACGCTAATTGGTTCCACCTGGAGTCAAATCCTCTACACATTCAAGTTTTCTAGGAAGAAATCTTCAGAAACCTGAGAAAACATGTCATTTCTTTCTGTAAACATGACATTGGATGCATTTGCCGAACAGGAAGATTGTGCTTTTCCCCAAAAGCCTTTCACGGTGATTTTTTGGTTAATTTGACTTCAAAGTACAACAATTTGTCCAGTACTCCTGGATGAAAACAAAACTATCTGGTGTGTTGTGGATATCTCAATCCCAGATCTTGCTACAGCCTCTGTGTCTGTTTGTGTTTTCTGGACATTCTCTATGGACTTACGGTTTTGAATGCATTTTACCAAGTAAGTTTTTGTTTTTAGCTGCCAAACGCTAATTGGTTCCACCTGGAGTCAAATCCTCCACACATTCGAGTTTTCTAGGAAGAAAGCTCCAGAAACCTGAGAAAACATGATATTTCTTTCTGTAAACATGACATTGGATGCATTTGCCGAACAGGAAGAATGTGCTTTTCTCCAAAACCACTTTCACGGTGATTTTTTGGTTAAATTTCACTTCAAAACTACAACAATTTGTCCAGATACTCCTGGATGAAAACAAAACTATCTGGTGTGTTGTGGCTATCTCAATCCCAGATCTTGCTACAGCCTCTGTATCTGTTTGTGTTTTCTGGACATTCTCTATGGACTTTACTGTTTTGAATGCATTTTAGCACGTAAAGTTTTGTTTTTAGCTGCCAAACGCTAATTGGTTCCACCTGGAGTCAAATCCTCCACACATTCAAGTTTTCTAGGAAGAAAGCTTCAGAAACCTGAGAAAACATGTCATTTCTTTCTGTAAACATGACATTGGATGCATTTGCCGAACAGGAAGATTGTGCTTTTCCCCAAAACCCCTTTCACGGTGATTTTTTGGTTAATTTCACTTCAAAACTACAACAATTTGTCCAGATACTCCAGGATGAAACAAAGATATCTGGTGATTTTTAGCTATCTCAGTCCCAGAGCTTGCTACAGCCTCTGTGTTTGTTTGTGTTTTCTGGACATTCTCTATGGAATTTACGGTTTTGAATGCGTTTTAGCAGGACCCTTTTTGTTTTCTGCTGGCAAACACTAATTGGTTCCACATGGAGTCAAATCCTCCACACATTCAAGTTTTCTAGGCAGAAATCTTCAGAAACCTGAGAAAACATGTCATTTCTTTCTGTAAACATGACATTGGATGCATTTGCCGAACAGGAAGATTGTGCTTTTCTCCAAAACCACTTTCACGGTGATTTTTCGTTAATTTGACTTCAAAGTACAACAATTTGTCCAGTACTCCTGGATGAAAACAAAACTATCCGGTGTGTTGTGGCTATCTCAATCCCAGATCTTCCTACAGCCTCTGTGTGTCTTTGTGTTTTCTGGACATTCTCTATGGACTTTACGGTTTTGAATGCATTTTGGCATGTAAGGTTTTGTTTTTAGCTTGCAAACGCTAATTGGTTCCACCTGAAGTCAAATCCTCCACACATTCGAGTTTTCTAGGAAGAAAGCTTCAGAAACCTGAGAAAACATAATATTTCCTTCTGTAAACATGACATTGGATGCATTTGCCGAACAGGAAGATTGGGCTTTTCTCCAAAACCACTTTCACCGTGATTTTTGTTAAATTTCACTTCTAAACTAAAAAAATTTGTCCAGATACTCCTGGATGAAAACAAAGATATCTGGTGATTTTTAGCTATCTCAATCCCAGAGCTTGCTACAGCCTCTGTGTGTGTTTGTGTTCTCTGGACATTCTCTATGGAATTTACGGTTTTCAATGCGTTTTAGCAGGACCCTTTTTGTTTTCTGCTGGCAAACGCTAATTGGTTCCACATGGAGTAAAATCCTCCACACATTCGAGTTTTCTAGGAAGAAAGCTTCAGAAACCTGAGAAAACATGTCATTTCTTTCTGTAAACATGACATTGGATGCATTTGCCGAACAGGAAGATTGTGCTTTTCCCCAAAACCCCTTTCACGGTGATTTTTTGGTTAATTTCACTTCAAAACTACAACAATTTGTCCAGATACTCCAGGATGAAACAAAGATATCTGGTGATTTTTAGCTATCTCAGTCCCAGAGCTTGCTACAGCCTCTGTGTGTGTTTGTGTTTTCTGGACATTCTCTATGGACTTTACGGTTTTGAATGCATTTTAGCATGTAAAGTTTTGTTTTTAGCTGCCAAACGCTAATTGGTTCCACCTGGAGTCAAATCCTCCACACATTCGAGTTTTCTAGGAAGAAAGCTTCAGAAACCTGAGAAAATATGACATTTGCATTTGTAAACATGACATTGGATGCATTTGCCGAACAGGAAGATTGTGCTTTTCTGCAAAACCACTTTCACGGTGATTTTTTGATTAAATTTCACTTCAAAACTACAACAATTTGTCCAGATGCTCCTGGATGAAAACAAAACTATCTGGTGTGTTGTGGCTATCTCAATCCCAGATCTTGCTACAGCCTCTGTATTTATTTGTTTTTTCTGGACATTTTCTATTGACTTGAAAGTTATGAATGCATTTTAGCATTTAAGTTTTTGTTTTTAGCTGCCAAACGCTAATCGGTTCTACCTGCAGTCAAATCCTCCACACATTCGAGTTTTCTAGGAAGAAAGCTCCAGAAACCTGAGAAAACATGATATTTCTTTCTGTAAACATTACATTGGATGCATTTGCCGAACAGGAAGACTGTGCTTTTCTCCAAAACCACTTTCACGGTGATTTTTGTTAAATTTCACCCGAAATCCACAACAATTTGTCCAGATACTCCTGGATGAAAACAAAACTATCTGGTGTGTTTTGGCTATCTCAATCCCAGATCTTGCTACAGCCTCTGTTTGTGTTTGTGTTTTCTGGACATTCGCTATGGACTTTACGGTTTTGAATGCATTTTAGCATGTTAGTTTTTGTTTTTAGCTGCCAAACGCTAATCGGTTCCACCTGGAGTCAAATCCTCCACACATTCGAGTTTTCTAGGAAGAAAGATTCAGAAACCTGAGAAAACATGATATTTCTTTCTGTAAACATGACATTGGGTGCATTTGCCGAACAGGAAGATTGTGCTTTTCCCCAAAACCACTTTCACAATGATTTTTGGTTAAATTTCACTTCAAAACTACAACAATTTGTCCAGATACTCCAGGATGAAAACAAAGATATCTGGTGATTTTTAGCTATCTCAATCCCAGAGCTTGCGACAGCCTCTGTGTGTGTTTGTGTTTTCTGGACATTCTCTATGGACTTACAGTTTTGAATGCATTTTACCATGTAAGGATTTGTTTTTAGCTGCCAAACGCTAATTGGTTCCACCTGGAGTCAAATCCTCCACTCATTCGATTTTTCTAGGAAGAAAGCTTCAGAAACCTGAGAAAACATGATATTTCTTTCTGTAAACATGACATTGGATGCATTTGCCGAACAGGAAGAATGTGCTTTTCTCCAAAACCACTTTCACGGTGATTTTTCGGTTAAATTTCACTTCAAAACTACAACAATTTGTCCAGATACTCCTGCATGAAAACAAATCTATCTGGTGTTCTGTGGCTATCTCAATCCCAGAGCTTGCTACAGCCTCTGTGTGTGTTTGTGTTTTCTGGACATTCTCTATGGAATTTACGGTTTTGAATGCGTTTTAGCAGGACCCTTTTTGTTTTCTGCTGGCAAACGCTAATTGGTTCCACCTGGAGTCAAATCCTCTACACATTCAAGTTTTCTAGGAAGAAAGCTTCAGAAACCTGAGAAAACATGACATTTGTATTTGTAAACATGACATTGCATGCATTTGCCGAACAGGAAGATTGTGCTTTTCCAAAAAGCCTTTCACGGTGATTTTTTGGTTAATTTGACTTCAAAGTACAACAATTTGTCCAGTACTCCTGGATGAAAACAAAACTATCTGGTGTGTTGTGGATATCTCAATCCCAGATCTTGCTACAGCCTCTGTGTCTGTTTGTGTTTTCTGGACATTCTCTATGGACTTACGGTTTTGAATGCATTTTACCAAGTGAGTTTTTGTTTTTAGCTGCCAAACGCTAATTGGTTCCACCTGGAGTCAAATCCTCCACACATTCGAGTTTTCTAGGAAGAAAGCTTCAGAAACCTGAGAAAACACGATATTTCTTTCTGTAAACATGACATTGGATGCATTTGACGAACCGGAAGATTGTGCTTTTCTAAAAAACCACTTTCACTTTGATTTCTGGTTAAATTTCACTTCAAAACTACAACCATTTGTCCAGATACTCCTGGATGAAAACAAAACTATCTGGTGTGTTGTGGCTATCTCAATCCCAGATCTTGCTACAGCCTCTGTGTGTGTTTGTGTTTTCTGGACATTCTCTATGGACATTACGGTTTAGATTGCATTTTAGCAGGACCATTTTTGTTTTCTGCTGGCAAACGCTAATTGGTTCCACTTGGAGTCAAATCCTCCACACATTCGAGTTTTCTAGGAAGAAAGCTTCAGAAACCTGAGAAAACATGACATTTGTATTTTTAAACATGACATTGGATGCATTTGCCGAACAGGAAGATTGTGCTTTTTCCCAAAACCAATTTCACGGAGATTTTTTGGTTAAATTTCACTTCAAAACTACAACAATTTGTCCAGATACTCCTGGATGAAAACAAAACTATCTGGTGTGTTGTGGCTATCTCAGTCCCAGATCTTGCTACAGCCTCTGTGTGTGTTTGTGTTTTCTGGACAATCTCTATGGACTTTACAGTTTTGAATGTATTTTAGCATGTAAGGTTTTGTTTTTAGCTGTCAAACACAAATTGGTTCCACCTGGAGTCAAATCCTCCACACATTCGAGTTTTCTAGGAAGAAAGCTCCAGAAACCTGAGAAAACATGATATTTCTTTCTGTAAGCATGACATTGGATGCATTTGCCGAACAGGAAGATTGTGCTTTTCTCCAAAACCACGTTCACGGTGATTTTTTGGTTAAATTTCACACGAAATCCACAACAACTTGTCCAGATACTCCTGGATGAAAACAAAACTATCTGCTGATTTGTAGCTATCTCAATCCCAGATCGTGCTACAGCCTCTGTGTTTGTTTTTGTTTTCTGGACATTCTCTATGGACTTTACCGTTTTGAATGCATTTTAGCAGGACTCATTTGTTTTCTGCTGGCAAACGCTAATTGGTTCCACCTGGAGTCAAATCCTCCACACATTCGAGTTTTCTAGGAAGAAAGCTCCAGAAACCTGAGAAAGCATGATATTTGTATTTGTAAACATGACATTGCATGCATTTGCCAAACAGGAAGATTGTGCTTTTCCCCAAAACCACTTTCACGGTGATTTTTTGGTTAAATTTCACTTCAAAACGACAACAATTTTTCCAGATACTCCTGGATGAAAACAAAGATCTCTGGTGATATTTAGCTATCTCAATCCCAGATCTTGCTACAGCCTCTGTGTGTGTTTGTGTTTTCTGGACATTCTCTATGGACTTTACGGTTTTGAATGCATTTTAGCACGTAAGGTTTTGTTTTTACCTGCCAAACGCTAATTGTTTCCACCTGGAGTCAAATCCTCCACACATTCGAGTTTTCAAGGAAGAAAGCTCCAGAAACCTGAGAAAACATGATATTTGTATTTGTAAGCATGACATTGGATGCTTTTGCTGAACAGGAAGATTGTGCTTTTCTTCAAAACCACGTTCACCGTGATTTTTTGGTTAAATTTCACTTCAAAACTACAACAATTTGTCCAGATTCTTCCGGATGAAAACAAAACTATCTACTGATTTGTAGCTATCTCAAACATAGATATTGCTACAGCGTCTGTGTGTGTTTGTGTTTTCTGGACATTCTCTATGGACTTTAAGGTTTTGAATGCATTTTAGCAGGACCCATTTGTTTTCTGCTGCCAAACGCTAGTTGGTTGCACCTGGAGTCAAATCCTCCACACATTCGAGTTTTCAAGGAAGAAAGCTTCAGAAACCTGAGAAAACATGATATTTCTTTCGTAAACATGACATTGGATGCAATTGCCGAACAGGAAGATTGTGCTTTTCTCCAAAACCACTTTCACCGTGATTTTTTGGTTAAATTTCACTGCAAAACTACAACAATTTGTCCAGATACTCCTGGATGAAAACAAAACTATCTGGTGTGTTGTGGCTATCTCAATCCCAGATCTTGCTACAGCCTCTGTGTTTGTTTGTGTTATCTGGACATTCTCTATGGACTTGAAAGTTTTGAATGCATTTTAGCATGTAAGTTTTTGTTTTTAGCTGCCATACGCTAATTTGTTCCACCTGGAATCAAATCCGACACACATTCGAGTTTTCTAGGAAGAAAGCTTCAGAAACCTGAGAAAACATGATATTTGTATTTGTAATCATGACATTGGATGCACTGGCCGAACAGGAAGATTGTGCTTTTGGGCAAAACCACGTTCACGGTGATTTTTGTTAAATATCACCCAAAATCCACAACAATTTGTCCAGATACTCCTGGATGAAAACAAAACTATCTGGTGTGTTGTGGCTATCTCAATCCCAGATCTTGCTACAGCCTCAGTGTGTTTGTGTTTTCTGGACATTCGCTATGGACTTTACGGTTTTGAATGCATTTTAGTATGTAAGGTTTTATTTTTAGCTGCCAAACGCTAATTGGTTCCACCTGGAGTCAAATCCTCCACACATTCGAGTTTTCTAGGAAGAAAGCTCCAGAAAACTGAGAAAACATGATATTTGTATTTGTAAACATGACATTGGATGCTTTTGCTGAACAGGAAGATTGTGCTTTTCTTCAAAACCACGTTCACGGTGATTTTTTGGTTAAATTTCACTTCAAAACTACAACAATTTGTCCAGATACTCCTTGATGAAAACAAAACTATCTGGTGATTTTTAGCTACCTCAATCCCAGATCTTGCTACAGCCTCTGTGTTTGTGTTTTCTGGACATTCTTCATGGACTTTACGGTTTTGAATGCATTTTAGCATGTAAGTTTTTGTTTTTAGCTGCCAAACGCTAATTGGTTCCACCTGGAGTCAAATCCTCCACACATTCGAGTTTTCTAGGAAGAAAGCTTCAGAAACCTGAGAAAACATGATATTTCTTTCTGTAAACATGACATTGGTTCCATTTGCCAAACAGGAAAATTGTGCTTTTCTTCAAAACCACGTTCACGGTGATTTTTTGATTACATTTCACTTCAAAAATACAACAATTTGTCCAGATACTCCTGGATGAAAACAAAACTATCTGGAGTGTTGTGGCTATCTCAATCCCAGATCTTGCTAAAGCCTCTGTGTGTGTTTGTGTTTTCTGGACATTCTCTATGGACTTTACGGTTTTGAATGCATTTTAGCAAGGACCCTTTTTGTTTTCTGCTGGAAAACGCTAATTGGTTCCACCTGGAGTCAAATCCTCCCCACATTCGAGTTTTCTAGGAAGAAAGCTTCAGAAACCTGAGAAAACATGATATTTCTTTCTGTAAACATGACATTGGATGCATTTGGCGAATAGGAAGATTGTGCTTTTCCCAAAACCACTTTCACGTTGATTTTTTGGTTAAATTTCACTTCAAAACTACAACAATTTGTCCAGATACTCCTGGATGAAAACAAAACTATCTGGTGTGTTGTGGCTATCTCAATCCCAGATCTTGCTACAGGCTCTGTGTGTGTTTGTGTTTTCTGGACATTCTCTATGGAATTCACGGTTTTGAATGCGTTTTAGCAGGACCCTTTTTGTTTTCTGCTGGCAAACGCTAATTGGTTCCACCTGGAGTCAAATCCTCCACACATTCAAGTTTTCTAGGAAGAAAGCTTCAGAAACCTGAGAAAACATGTCATTTCTTTCTGTAAACATGACATTGGATGCATTTGCCGAACAGGAAGATTGTGCTTTTCCACAAAAGCCTTTCATTGTGATTTTTTGGTTAATTTGACTTCAAAGTACAACAATTTGTCCAGTACTCCTGGATGAAAACAAAACTATCTGGTGTGTTGTGGCTATCTCAATCCCAGATCTTGCTACAGCCTCTGTGTCTGTTTGTGTTTTCTGGCCATTCTCTATGGACTTTACGGTTTTGAATGCATTTTAGCATGTAAGGTTTTGTTTTTAGCTGGCAAACGCTAATTGGTTCCACCTGGAGTCAAATCCTCCACAAATTCGAGTTTTCTAGGAAGAAAGCTTCAGAAACCTGAGAAAACATAATATTTCCTTCTGTAAACATGACATTGGATGCATTTGCCGAACAGGAAGATTGGGCTTTTCTCCAAAACCACTTTCACCGTGATTTTTGTTAAATTTCACTTCTAAACTAAAAAAATTTGTCCAGATACTCCTGGATGAAAACAAATCTATCTGGTGTGTTGTGGCTATCTCAATCCCAGATCTTACTACAGCCTCTGTGTGTGTTTGTGTTTTCTGGACATTCTCTATGGAATTCACGGTTTTGAATGCGTTTTAGCAGGACCCTTTTTGTTTTCTGCTGGCAAACGCTAATTGGTTCCACCTGGAGTCAAATCCTCCACACATTCAAGTTTTCTAGGAAGAAAGCTTCAGAAACCTGAGAAAACATGTCATTTCTTTCTGTAAACATGACATTGGATGCATTTGCCGAACAGGAAGATTGTGCTTTTCTCCAAAACCACTTTCACGGTGATTTTTTCATTAATTTGACTTCAAAGTACAACAATTTGTCCAGTACTCCTGGATGAAAACAAAACTATCCGGTGTGTTGTGGCTATCTCAATCCCAGATCTTCCTACAGCCTCTGTGTGTCTTTGTATTTTCTGGACATTCTCTATGGACTTTACGGTTTTGAATGCATTTTGGCATGTAAGGTTTTGTTTTTAGCTGGCAAACGCTAATTGATTCCACCTGAAGTCAAATCCTCCACACATTCGAGTTTTCTAGGAAGAAAGCTTCAGAAACCTGAGAAAACATAATATTTCCTTCTGTAGACATGACATTGGATGCATTTGCCGAACAGGAAGATTGGGCTTTTCTCCAAAACCACTTTCACCGTGATTTTTGTTAAATTTCACTTCTAAACTAAAAAAATTTGTCCAGATACTCCTGGATGAAAACAAATCTATCTGGTGTGTTGTGGCTATCTCAATCCCAGATCTTGCTACAGCCTCTGTGTTTGTGTTTCCTGCACATTCTCTATGGAGTTTAAGGTTGTGAATTCATTTTAGCATGTAAGTTTTTGTTTTTAGCTGCCAAACGCTAATTGGTTCCACCTGGAGTCAAATCCTCCACACATTTGAGTTTTCTAGGAAGAAAGCTTCAGAAACGTGAGAAAACAGGATATTTCTTTCTGTAAACATGACATTGGATGCATTTGCCGAACAGGAAGATTGTGCTTTTCTCCAAAACCACTTTCACGGTGATTTTTTGGTTAAATTTCACTTCAAAACTACAACAATTTGTGCAGATACTCCTGGATGAAAACAAAACTATCTGGTGTGTTGTGGCTATCTCAATCCCAGATCTTGCTACAGCCTCTGTGTCTGTTTGTGTTTTCTGGACATTCTCTATGGACTTTACGGTTTTGAATGCATTTTACCAAGTAAGTTTTTGTTTTTAGCTGCCAAACGCTAATTGGTTCCACCTGGAGTCAAATCCTCCACACATTCTAGTTTTCTAGGAAGAAAGCTTCAGAAACGTGAGAAAACAGGATATTTCTTTCTGTAAACATGACATTGGATGCATTTGCCGAACAGGAAGATTGTGCTTTTCTCCAAAACCACTTTCACGGTGATTTTTTGGTTAAATTTCACTTCAAAACTACAACATTTTGTCCAGATAATCCTGGATGAAAACAAAACTATCTGGTGTGTTGTGGCTATCTCAATCCCAGATCTTGCTACAGCCTCTGTGTTTGTATTTCCTGCACATTTTCTATGGAGTTTAAGGTTTTGAATTCATTTTAGCATGTAAGTTTCTGTTTTTAGCTGGCAAACGCGAATTGGTTCCACCTGGAGTCAAATCCTCCACACATTCGAGTTTTCTAGGAAGAAAGCTTCAGAAACCTGAGAAAACATGATATTTCTTTCTGTAAACATGACATTGGATGCATTTGCCGAACAGGAAGATTGTGCTTTTCCCCAAAACCACTTTCACGGTGATTTTTTGGTTAAATTTCACTTTAAAACTACAACAATTTGTCCAGATACTCCTGGATGAAAACAAAACTATCTGGTGTGTTGTGGCTATCTACATCCCAGATATTGCTAAAGCCTCTGTGTGTGTTTGTGTTTTCTGGACATTCTCTATGGACTTACAGTTTTGAATGCATTTTACCATGTAAGGATTTGTTTTTAGCTGCCAAACGCTAATTGGTTCCACCTGGAGTCAAATCCTCCACTCATTCGATTTTTCTAGGAAGAAAGCTTCAGAAACCTGAGAAAACATGATATTTCTTTGTGTAAACATGACATTGCATGCATTTGCCGAACAGGAAGAATGTGCTTTTCTCCAAAACCACTTTCACGGTGATTTTTCGGTTAAATTTCACTTCAAAACTACAACAATTTGTCCAGATACTCCTGCATGAAAACAAATCTATCTGGTGTTCTGTGGCTATCTCAATCCCAGAGCTTGCTACAGCCTCTGTGTGTGTTTGTGTTTTCTGGACATTCTCTATGGAATTTACGGTTTTGAATGCGTTTTAGCAGGACCCTTTTTGTTTTCTGCTGGCAAACGCTAATTGGTTCCACCTGGAGTCAAATCCTCTACACATTCAAGTTTTCTAGGAAGAAATATTCAGAAACCTGAGAAAACATGTCATTTCTTTCTGTAAACATGACATTGGATGCATTTGCCGAACAGGAAGATTGTGCTTTTCCACAAAAGCCTTTAACGGTGATTTTTTGGTTAATTTGACTTCAAAGTACAACAATTTGTCCAGTACTCCTGGATGAAAACAAAACTATCTGGTGTGTGGTGGATATCTCAATCCCAGATCTTGCTACAGCCTCTGTGTCTGTTTGTGTTTTCTGGACATTCTCTATGGACTTACGGTTTTGAATGCATTTTACCAAGTAAGTTTTTGTTTTTAGCTGCCAAACGCTAATTGGTTCCACCTGGAGTCAAATCCTCCACACATTCGAGTTTTCTAGGAAGAAAGCTTCAGAAACCTGAGAAAACACGATATTTCTTTCTGTAAACATGACATTGGATGCATTTGCCGAACAGGAAGAATGTGCTTTTCTCCAAAACCACTTTCACGGTGATTTTTTGGTTAATTTCACTTCAAAACTACAACAATTTGTCCAGATACTCCAGGATGAAACAAAGATATCTGGTGATTTTTAGCTATCTCAGTCCCAGAGCTTGCTACAGCCTCTGTGTTTGTTTGTGTTTTCTGGACATTCTCTATGGAATTTACGGTTTTGAATGCGTTTTAGCAGGACCCTTTTTGTTTTCTGCTGGCAAACACTAATTGGTTCCACATGGAGTCAAATCCTCCACACATTCAAGTTTTCTAGGCAGAAATCTTCAGAAACCTGAGAAAACATGTCATTTCTTTCTGTAAACATGACATTGGATGCATTTGCCGAACAGGAAGATTGTGCTTTTCTCCAATACCACTTTCACGGTGATTTTTCGTTAATTTGACTTCAAAGTACAACAATTTGTCCAGTACTCCTGGATGAAAACAAAACTATCCGGTGTGTTGTGGCTATCTCAATCCCAGATCTTCCTACAGCCTCTGTGTGTCTTTGTGTTTTCTGGACATTCTCTATGGACTTTACGGTTTTGAATGCATTTTGGCATGTAAGCTTTTGTTTTTAGCTTGCAAACGCTAATTGGTTCCACCTGAAGTCAAATCCTCCACACATTCGAGTTTTCTAGGAAGAAAGCTTCAGAAACCTGAGAAAACATAATATTTCCTTCTGTAAACATGACATTGGATGCATTTGCCGAACAGGAAGATTGGGCTTTTCTCCAAAACCACTTTAACCGTGATTTTTGTTAAATTTCACTTCTAAACTAAAAAAATTTGTCCAGATACTCCTGGATGAAAACAAAGATATCTGGTGATTTTTAGCTATCTCAATCCCAGAGCTTGCTACAGCCTCTGTGTGTGTTTGTGTTCTCTGGACATTCTCTATGGAATTTACGGTTTTCAATGCGTTTTAGCAGGACCCTTTTTGTTTTCTGCTGGCAAACGCTAATTGGTTCCACATGGAGTAAAATCCTCCACACATTCGAGTTTTCTAGGAAGAAAGCTTCAGAAACCTGAGAAAACATGTCATTTCTTTCTGTAAACATGACATTGGATGCATTTGCCGAACAGGAAGATTGTGCTTTTCCCCAAAACCCCTTTCACGGTGATTTTTTGGTTAATTTCACTTCAAAACTACAACAATTTGTCCAGATACTCCAGGATGAAACAATGATATCTGGTGATTTTTAGCTATCTCAGTCCCAGATCTTGCTACAGCCTCTGTGTGTGTTTGTGTTTTCTGGACACTCTCTATGGACTTTACGGTTTTGAATGCATTTTAGCATGTAAAGTTTTGTTTTTAGCTGCCAAACGCTAATTGGTTCCACCTGGAGTCAAATCCTCCACACATTCGAGTTTTCTAGGAAGAAAGCTTCAGAAACCTGAGAAAATATGACATTTGCATTTGTAAACATGACATTGGATGCATTTGCCGAACAGGAAGATTGTGCTTTTCTGCAAAACCACTTTCACGGTGATTTTTTGATTAAATTTTACTTCAAAACTACAACAATTTGTCCAGATACTCCTGGATGAAAACAAAACTATCTGGTGTGTTGTGGCTATCTCAATCCCAGATCTTGCTACAGCCTCTGTATTTATTTGTTTTTTTCTGGACATTTTCTATTGACTTGAAAGTTATGAATGCATTTTAGCATTTAAGTTTTTGTTTTTAGCTGCCAAACGCTAATCGGTTCCACCTGCAGTCAAATCCTCCACACATTCGAGTTTTCTAGGAAGAAAGCTCCAGAAACCTGAGAAAACATGATATTTCTTTCTGTAAACATGACATTGGATGCATTTGCCGAACAGGAAGACTGTGCTTTTCTCCAAAACCACTTTCACGGTGATTTTTGTTAAATTTCACCCGAAATCCACAACAATTTGTCCAGATACTCCTGGATGAAAACAAAACTATCTGGTGTGTTGTGGCTATCTCAATCCCAGATCTTGCTACAGCCTCTGTTTGTGTTTGTGTTTTCTGGACATTCGCTATGGACTTTATGGTTTTGAATGCATTTTAGCATGTTAGTTTTTGTTTTTAGCTGCCAAACGCTAATCGGTTCCACCTGGAGTCAAATCCTCCACACATTCGAGTTTTCTATGAAGAAAGATTCAGAAACCTGAGAAAACATGATATTTCTTTCTGTAAACATGACATTGGGTGCATTTGCCGAACAGGAAGATTGTGCTTTTCCCCAAAACCACTTTCACAATGATTTTTGGTTAAATTTCACTTCAAAACTACAACAATTTGTCCAGATTCTCCAGGATGAAAACAAAGATATCTGGTGATTTTTAGCTATCTCAATCCCAGAGCTTGCGACAGCCTCTATGTGTGTTTGTGTTTTCTGGACATTCTCTATGGAATTTACGGTTTTGAATGCGTTTTAGCAGGACCCTTTTTGTTTTCTGCTGGCAAACGCTAATTGGTTCCACATGGAGTCAAATCCTCCACACATTCAAGTTTTCGAGGAAGAAAGCTTCAGAAACCTGAGAAAACATGTCATTTCTTTCTGTAAACATGACATTGGATGCATTTGCCGAACAGGAAGACTGTGCTTTTCCCCACAACCCCTTTCACGGTGATTTTTTGGTTAATTTGACTTCAAAGTACATCAATTTGTCCAGTACTCCTGGATGAAAACAAAACTATCTGGTGTGTTGTGGCTATCTCAATCCCAGATCTTGCTACAGCCTCTGTGTGTGTTTGTGTTTTCTGGACATTCTCTATGGACTTTACGGTTTGGAATGCATTTTAGCATGTAAAGTTTTGTTTTTAGCTGCCAAAGGCTAATTGGTTCCACCTAGAGTCAAATCCTCCACTCATTCGAGTTTTCTAGGAAGAAAGCTTCAGAAACCTAAGAAAACATGATATTTCTTTATGTAAACATGACATTGGATGCATTTGCCTTACAGGAAGATTGTGCTTTACTCCAAAACCACTTCCACCGTGATTTTTTGTTTAAACTAACTTCAAAACGACAACAATTTGTCCAGATACTCCTGGATGAAAACAAAGATATCTGGTGATTTTTAGCTATCTCAATCCGAGATTTTGCTTCAGCCTCTGTGTGTGTTTGTATTTTCTGGACATTCTCTGTGGACTTTATGGTTTTGAATGCATTTTAGCATGTAAGTTTTAGTTTTTAGCTGCCAACGCTAATTGGTTCCACCTGGAGTCAAATCCTCCACACATTCGAGTTTTCTAGGAAGAAAGCTTCAGAAACCTGAGAAAACATGATATTTTTTTCTGTAAACATGACATTGGATGCATTTGTTGAACAGGAAGATTGTGCTTTTCACGGTGATTTTTGTTAAATTTCACACGAAATCCACAACAATTTCTCCAGATATTCCTGGATGAAAACAAAACTATCTGGTGTGTTGTGGCTATCTCAATCCGAGATCTTGCTACAGCCTCTGTGTGTGTATGTGTTTTCTGGACATTCTCTAAGGAATTTACAGTTTAGAATGCATTTTAGCATGTAAGTTTTTATTTTTAGCTGCCAAACGCTAATTGGTTTCACCTGGAGTCAAATCCTCCACACGTTCGAGTTTTCTAGGAAGAAAGCTTCAGAAACCTGAGAAAACATGAGATTTGCATTTGTAAACATGACATTGGATGCATTTGCCGAACAGGAAGATTGTGCTTTTCTCCAAAACCACTTTCACGGTGATTTTTTGGTTAAATTTCACTTCAAAACTACAACAATTTGTCCAGATACTCCTGGATGAAAACAAAACTATCTGGTGTGTTGTGGCTATCTCAACCCCAGATCTTGCTACAGCCTTTGTGTTTGTTTGTGTTTTCTCTACATTCTCTATGGACTTTACGGTTTTGAATGCATTTTAGCATGTAAAGTTTTGTTTTTAGCTGCCAAACGCTAATTGGTTCCACCTGGAGTCAAATCCTCCACACATTCGAGTTTTCTAGGAAGAAAGCTTCAGAAACCTGAGAAAATATGACATTTGCATTTGTAAACATGACATTGGATGCATTTGCCGAACAGGAAGATTGTGCTTTTCTGCAAAACCACTTTCACGGTGATTTTTTGATTAAATTTTACTTCAAAACTACAACAATTTGTCCAGATACTCCTGGATGAAAACAAAACTATCTGGTGTGTTGTGGCTATCTCAATCCCAGATCTTGCTACAGCCTCTGTATTTATTTGTTTTTTCTGGACATTCTCTATTGACTTGAAAGTTATGAATGCATTTTAGCATTTAAGTTTTTGTTTTTAGCTGCCAAACGCTAATCGGTTCCACCTGCAGTCAAATCCTCCACACATTCGAGTTTTCTATGAAGAAAGCTCCAGAAACCTGAGAAAACATGATATTTCTTTCTGTAAACATGACATTGGATGCATTTGCCAAACAGGAAGACTGTGCTTTTCTCCAAAACCACTTTCACGGTGATTTTTGTTAAATTTCACCCGAAATCCACAACAATTTGTCCAGATACTCCTGGATGAAAACAAAACTATCTGGTGTGTTTTGGCTATCTCAATCCCAGATCTTGCTACAGCCTCTGTTTGTGTTTGTGTTTTCTGGACATTCGCTATGGACTTTATGGTTTTGAATGCATTTTAGCATGTAAGTTTTTGTTTTTAGCTGCCAAACGCTAATCGGTTCCACCTGGAGTCAAATCCTCCACACATTCGAGTTTTCTAGGAAGAAAGATTCAGAAACCTGAGAAAACATGATATTTCTTTCTGTAAACATGACATTGGGTGCATTTGCCGAACAGGAAGATTGTGCTTTTCCCCAAAATCACTTTCACGGTGATTTTTTGGTTAAATTTCACTTCAAAACAACAACAATTTGTCCAGATACTCCTGGATGAAAACAAAACTATCTGGTGTGTTGTGGCTATCTCAATCCCAGATCTTGCTACAGCCTCTGTGTGTGTTTGTGTTTTCTGGATATTCTCTATGGAGTTTACGGTTTTGAATGCATTTTAGCATGTAAGTTTTTGTTTTTAGCTGCCAAATGCTAATTGGTTTCACCTGGAGTCAAATCCTCCACACATTCGAGTTTTCTAGGAAGAAAGCTTCAGAAACCTGAGAAAACATGACATTTGCATTTGTAAACATGACATTGGATGCATTTACCAAACAGGAAGAATGTGCTTTTCTCCAAAACCACTTTCACGGTGATTTTTTGCTTAAATTTCACGTCAAAACTACAACAATTTTTCCAGATACTCCAGGATGAAAACAAAGATATCTGGTGATTTTTAGCTATCTCAATCCCAGAGCTTGCTACAGCCTCTGTGTGTGTTTGTGTTCTCTGGACATTCTCTATGGAATTTACGGTTTTCAATGCGTTTTAGCAGGACCCTTTTTGTTTTCTGCTGGCAAACGCTAATTGGTTCCACATGGAGTCAAATCCACACATTCGAGTTTTCTAGGAAGAAATCTCCAGAAACCTGAGAAAACAGGATATTTCTTTCTGTAAACATGACATTGGATGCATTTACCGAACAGGAAGATGGTGCTTTTCCCCAAAACCACTTTCACGGTGATTTTTTGGTTAAATTTGACTTCAAAGAACAACAATTTGTCCAGTACTCCTGGATGAAAACAAAACTATCTGGTGTGTTGCGGCTATCTCAATCCCAGATCTTGCTACAGCCTCTGTGTGTGTTTGTGTTTTCTGGACATTCTCTATGGACTTTACGGTTTGGAATGCATTTTAGCATGTAAGTTTTGGTTTTTAGCTGCCAAACGCTAATTGGTTCCACCTGCAGTCAAGTCCTCCACACATTCGAGTTTTCTAGGAAGAAAGCTTCAGAAACCTGAGAAAACATGATATTTCTTTCTGTAAACATGACATTGGATGCATTTGCCGAACAGGAAGATTGTGCTTTTCTCCAAAACCACTTTCACGGTGATTTTTGTTAAATTTCACACGAAATCCACAACAATTTCTCCAGATATTCCTGGATGAAAACAAAACTATCTGGTGTGTTGTGGCTATCTCAATCGCAGATCTTGCTACAGCCTCTGTGTGTGTTTGTGTTTTCTGGACATTCTCTAAGTAATTTACAGTTTAGAATGCATTTTAGCATGTAAGTTTTTGTTTTTAGCTACCAAATGCTAATTGGTTTCACCTGGAGTCAAATCCTCCACACATTCGAGTTTTCTAGGAAGAAAGCTTCAGAAACCTGAGAAAACATGACATTTGCATTTGTAAACATGACATTGGATGCATTTGCCAAACAGGAAGATTGTGCTTTTCTCCAAAACCACTTTCACGGTGATTTTTTGATTAAATTTTACTTCAAAACTACAACAATTTGTCCAGATACTCCTGGATGAAAACAAAACTATCTGGTGTGTTGTGGCTATCTCAATCCCAGATCTTGCTACAGCCTCTGTGTTTATTTGTTTTTTCTGGACATTCTCTATTGACTTGAAAGTTATGAATGCATTTTAGCATTTAAGTTTTTGTTTTTAGCTGCCAAACGCTAATCGGTTCCACCTGCAGTCAAATCCTCCACACATTCGAGTTTTCTATGAAGAAAGCTCCAGAAACCTGAGAAAACATGATATTTCTTTCTGTAAATATGACATTGGATGCATTTGCCGAACAGGAAGACTGTGCTTTTCTCCAAAACCACTTTCACGGTGATTTTTGTTAAATTTCACCCGAAATCCACAACAATTTGTCCAGATACTCCTGGATGAAAACAAAACTATCTGGTGTGTTTTGGCTATCGCAATCCCAGATCTTGCTACAGCCTCTGTGTGTGTTTGTGTTTTCTGGACATTCTCTATGGACTTTACGGTTTTGAATGCATTTTAGCATGTAAGTTTTTGTTTTTAGCTGCCAAACGCTAATCGGTTCCACCTGGAGTCAAATCCTCCATACATTCGAGTTTTCTAGGAAGAAAGCTTCAGAAACCTGAGAAAACATGATATTTCTTTCTGTAAACATGACATTGGATGCATTTGCCGAACAGGAAGATTGTGCTTTTCCCCAAAACCACTTTCACGGTGATTTTTTGGTTAAATTTCACTTCAAAACTACAACAATTTGTCCAGATACTCCTGGATGAAAACAAAGATATCTGGTGATTTTTAGCTATCTCAATCCCAGATCTTGCTACAGCCTCTGTGTGTGTTTGTGTTTTCTGGATATTCTCTATGGAGTTTACGGTTTTGAATGCATTTTAGCATGTAAGGTTTTGTTTTTAGCTGCCAAATGCTAATTGGTTTCACCTGGAGTCAAATCCTCCACACATTCGAGTTTTCTAGGAAGAAAGCTTCAGAAACCTGAGAAAACATGACATTTGCATTTGTAAACATGACATTGGATGCATTTGCCAAACAGGAAGATTGTGCTTTTCTCCAAAACCACTTTCACGGTGATTTTTTGATTAAATTTTACTTCAAAACTACAACGATTTGTCCAGATACCCCTGGATGAAAACAAAACGATCTGGTGTGTTGTGGCTATCTCAATCCCAGATCTTGCTACAGCCTCTGTGTTTATTTGTTTTTTCTGGACATTCTCTATTGACTTGAAAGTTATGAATGCATTTTAGCATTTAAGTTTTTGTTTTTAGCTGCCAAACGCTAATCGGTTACACCTGCAGTCAAATCCTCCACACATTCGAGTTTTCTACGAAGAAAGCTCCAGAAACCTGAGAAAACATGATATTTCTTTCTGTAAACATGACATTGGATGCATTTGCCGAACAGGAAGACTGTGCTTTTCTCCAAAACCACTTTCACGGTGATTTTTGTTAAATTTCACCCGAAATCCACAACAATTTGTCCAGATACTCCTGGATGAAAACAAAACTATCTGGTGTGTTTTGGCTATCTCAATCCCAGATCTTGCTACAGCCTCTGTGTGTGTTTGTGTTTTCTGGACATTCTCTATGGACTTTACGGTTTTGAATGCATTTTAGCATGTAAGTTTTTGTTTTTAGCTGCCAAACGCTAATCGGTTCCACCTGGAGTCAAATCCTCCATACATTCAAGTTTTCTAGGATGAAAGCTTCAGAAACCTTAGAAAACATGATATTTCTTTCTGTAAACATGACATTGGATGCATTTGCCGAAGAGGAAGATTGTGCTTTTCCCCCAAACCACTTTCACGGTGATTTTTTGGTTAAATTTCACTTCAAAACTACAACAATTTGTCCAGATACTCCTGGATGAAAACAAAACTATCTGGTGATTTTTAGCTATCTCAATCCCAGATCTTGCTACAGCCTCTGTGTTTGTTTGTGTTTTCTGGACATTCTCTATGGACTTTAAGTTTTTGAATGCATTTTAGCAGGACTCTTTTTGTTTTCTGCTGGCAAACGCTAATTGGTTCCATCTGGAGTCAAATCCTCCACACATTCGAGTTTTCTAGGAAGAAAGCTCAGAAACCTGAGAAAACATGATATTTCTTTCTGTCAACATGACATTGGATGCATTTGCCGAACAGGAAAATTGTGCTTTTCTTCAAAACCACGTTCACCGTGATTTTTTGGTTAAATTTCACTTCCAAACTTCAACAATTTGTCCAGATACTCCTGGATGAAAACAAAACTATCTGGTGATTTTTAGCTATCTCAATCCCAGATCTTGCTACAGCCTCTGTGTTTGTGTTTTCTGGACATTCTCTATGGACTTTACAGTTTTGAATGCATTTTAGCATGTAAGGTTTTGTTTTTAGCTGCCAAACGCTAATTGGTTCCACCTGGAGTCAAATCCTCCACACATTCGAGTTTTCTAGGAAGAAAGCTCCAGAAACCTGAGAAAACATGATATTTCTTTCTGTAAAGATGACATTGGATGCATTTGCCGAACAGGAAGATTGTGCTTTACTCCAAAACGGCGTTCACGGTGATTTTTTGCTTACATTTCACTGCAAAACTACAACAATTGGTCCAGATACTCCTGGATGAAAACAAAACTATCTGGTGTGTTGTGGCTATCTCAGTCCCAGATCTTGCTACAGCCTCTGTGTGTGTTTGTGTTTTCTGGACATTCTCTATGGACTTTACGGTTTTGAATGCATTTTAGCATGTAAGTTTTTCTTTTTAGCTTCCATACGCTAATTGGTTCCACCTGGAATCAAATCCGCCACACATTCGAGTTTTCTAGGAAGAAAGCTCCAGAAACCTGAGAAAACATGATATTTGTATTTGTAATCATGACATTGGATGAATTTGCCGAACAGGAAGATTGTGCTTTTCCCCAAAACCACGTTCACGGTGATTCTTGTTAAATATCACCGAAAATCCACAACAATTTGTCCAGATACTCCTGGATGAAAACAAAACTATCTGGTGATCTTTACCTATCTCAATCCCAGATCTTGCTACAGCCTCTGTGTTTGTTTGTGTTTTCTGGACATTCTCTATTGACTTGAAAGTTTTGAATGCATTTTAGCATGTAAGGTTTTGTTTTTAGCTGCCAAACGCTGATTGGTTCCACCTGGAGTCAAATCCTCCACACATTCGAGTTTTCTAGGAAGAAAGCTCCACAAACCTGAGAAAACATGATATTTCTTTCTGTAAACATGACATTGGATGCATTTGCCAAACAGGAATATTGTGCTTTTCTCCAAAACCACTTTCACGGTGATTTTTGGTTAAATTTTACTTCAAACTACAAGAATTTGTCCAGATACTCCTGGATGAAAACAAAGATATCTGGTGATTTTTAGCTATCTCATTCCGAGATCTTGCTACAGCCTCTGTGTGTGTTTGTGTTTTCTGGACATTCTCTATGGACTTTACGGTTTTGAATGCATTTTAGCAGGACCATTTTTGTTTTCTGCTGGCAAACGCTAATTGGTTCCACTTGGAGTCAAATCCTCCACACATTCTAGTTTTCTAGGAAGAAAGCTTCAGAAACCTGAGAAAACATGACATTTGTATTTGTAAACATGACATTGCATGCATTTGCCGAACAGGAAGATTGTGCTTTTCCCTAAACCACTTTCACGGTGATTTTTTGGTTAAATTTCACTTCAAAACTACAACAATTTGTCCAGATACTCCTGGATGAAAACAAAACTATCTGGTGTGTTGTGGCTATCTCAGTCCCAGATCTTGCTACAGCCTCTGTGTGTGTTTGTGTTTTCTGGACAATCTCTAAGGAATTTATGGTTTTGAATGCATTTTAGCATGTAAGCTTTTGTTTTTAGCTGCCAAACGCTAATTGGTTCCACCTGGAGTCAAATCCTCCACACATTCGAGTTTTCTAGGAAGAAAGCTCCAGAAACCTGAGAAAACATGATATTTGTATTTGTAAGCATGACATTGGATGCTTTTGCTGAACAGGAAGATTGTGCTTTTCTTCAAAACCACGTTCACCGTGATTTTTTGGTTAAATTTCACTTCAAAACTACAACAATTTGTCCAGATTCTCCTGGATGAAAACAAAACTATGTGGTGATTTGTAGCTATCTCAATCCCAGATCTTGCTAGTGCCTCTGTATTTGTGTTTTGTGGACATTCTCTATGGATTTTAAGGTTTTGAAATCATTGTAGCATGTAAGTTTTTGTTTTTAGATGCAAAACGCTAATTGGTTCCACCTGGAGTCAAATACTCTACACATTCGAGTTTTCTAGGAAGAAGGCTTCAGAAACCTCAGAAAACATGATATTTCTTTCTGTAAACATGACATTGGATGCATTTGCCGAACAGGAAGATTGTGCTTTTCCCCAAAACCCCTTTCACGGTGATTTTTTGGTTAATTTGACTTCAAAGTACATCAATTTGTCCAGTACTCCTGGATGAAAACAAAACTATCTGGTGTGTTCTGGCTATCTCAATCCCAGATCTTGCTACAGCCTCTGTGTGTGTTTGTGTTTTCTGGACCTTCTCTATGGACTTTACGGTTTTGAATGCATTTTACCAAGTAAGTTTTTGTTTTTAGCTGCCAAACGCTAATTAGTTCCACCTGGAGTCAAATCCTCCACACATTCGAGTTTTCTAGGAAGAAAGCTTCAGAAACCTGAAAAAACATGATATTTCTTTCTGTAAACATGACATTGGATGCATTTGACGAACAGGAAGATTGTGCTTTTCTCCAAAACCACTTTCACGGTGATTTTTTGGTTAAATTTCACTTCAAAACTACAACAATTTGTCCAGATAATCCTGGATGAAAACAAAACTATCTGGTGTGTTGTGGCTATCTCAATCCCAGATCTTGCTACAGCCTCTGTGTGTGTTTTTGTTTTCTGGACATTCTCTATGGACTTTACGGTTTGGAATGCATTTTAGCATGTAAAGTTTTGTTTTTAGCTGCCAAACGCTAATTGGTTCCACCTGGAGTCAAATCCTCCACTCATTCGAGTTATCTAGGAAGAAAGCTTCAGAAACCTGAGAAAACATGATATTTCTTTATGTAAACATGACATTGGATGCATTTGCCTTACAGGAAGATTGTGCTTTACTCCAAAACCACTTTCACCGTGATTTTTTGTTTAAACTAACTTCAAAACGACAACAATTTGTCCAGATACTCCTGGATGAAAACAAAGATATCTGGTGATTTTTAGCTATCTCAATCCGAGATTTTGCTTCAGCCTCTGTGTGTGTTTGTGTTTTCTGGACATTCTCTGTGGACTTTATGGTTTTGAATGCATTTTAGCATGTAAGTTTTAGTTTTTAGCTGCCAACGCTAATTGGTTCCACCTGGAGTCAAATCCTCCACACATTCGAGTTTTCTAGGAAGAAAGCTTCAGAAACCTGAGAAAACATGATATTTCTTTCTGTAAACATGACATTGGATGCATTTGCTGAACAGGAAGATTGTGCTTTTCTCCAAAACCACTTTCACGGTGATTTTTGTTAAATTTCACACGAAATCCACAACAATTTCTCCAGATATTCCTGGATGAAAACAAAACTATCTGGTGTGTTGTGGCTATCTCAATCCCAGATCTTGCTACAGCCTCTGTGTGTGTTTGTGTTTTCTGGTCATTCTCTGTGGACTTTACGGTTCTGAATGCATTTTAGCATGTAAGTTTTTGTTTATAGCTGCCAAACGCTAATTGGTTCACCTGGAGTCAAATCCTCCACACATTCGAGTTTTCTAGGAAGAAAGCTTCAGAAACCTGAGAAAACATGATATTTCTTTCTGTACACATGACATTGGATGCATTTGCCAAACAGGAAGATTGTGCTTTTCTCCAAAACCACTTTCACGGTGATTTTTTGATTAAATTTTACTTCAAAAATACAACAATTTATCCAGATACTCCTGGATGAAAACAAAATTATCTGGTGTGTTGTGGCTATCTCAATCCCAGATCTTGCTACAGCCTCTGTGTGTGTTTGTGTTTTCTGGACATTCTCTATGGAATTTAAGGTTTCGAATGCATTTTAGCATGTAAGTTTTGGTTTTTAGCTGCCAAACGCTAATTGGTTCCACCTGCAGTCAAATCCTCCACACATTCGAGTTTTCTAGGAAGAAAGCTCCAGAAACCTGAGAAAACATGATATTTCTTTCTGTAAACATGACATTGGATGCATTTGCCGAACAGGAAGATTGTGCTTTTCTCCAAAACCACTTTCACGGTGATTTTTGTTAAATTTCACACGAAATCCACAACAATTTCTCCAGATATTCCTGGATGAAAACAAAACTATCTGGTGTGTTGTGGCTATCTCAATCCCAGATCTTGCTACAGCCTCTGTGTGTGTTTGTGTTTTCTGGACATTCTCTAAGTAATTTACAGTTTAGAATGCATTTTAGCATGTAAGTTTTTGTTTTTAGCTACCAAAGGCTAATTGGTTTCACCTGGAGTCAAATCCTCCACACATTCGAGTTTTCTAGGAAGAAAGCTTCAGAAACCTGAGAAAACATGACATTTCCATTTGTAAACATGACATTGGATGCATTTGCCAAACAGGAAGATTGTGCTTTTCTCCAAAACCACTTTCACGGTGATTTTTTGATTAAATTTTACTTCAAAACTACAACAATTTGTCCAGATACTCCTGGATGAAAACAAAACTATCTGGTGTGTTGTGGCTATCTCAATCCCAGATCTTGCTACAGTCTCTGTGTTTATTTGTTTTTGCTGGACATTCTCTATTGACTTGAAAGTTATGAATGCATTTTAGCATTTAAGTTTTTGTTTTTAGCTGCCAAACGCTAATCGGTTCCACCTGGAGTCAAATCCTCCACACATTCGAGTTTTCTATGAAGAAAGCTCCAGAAACCTGAGAAAACATGATATTTCTTTCTGTAAATATGACATTGGATGCATTTGCCGAACAGGAAGACTGTGCTTTTCTCCAAAACCACTTTCACGGTGATTTTTGTTAAATTTCACCCGAAATCCACAACAATTTCTCCAGATACTCCTGGATGAAAACAAAACTATCTGGTGTGTTTTGGCTATCGCAATCCCAGATCTTGCTACAGCCTCTGTGTGTGTTTGTGTTTTCTGGACATTCTCTATGGACTTTACGGTTTTGAATGCATTTTAGCATGTAAGTTTTTGTTTTTAGCTGCCAAACGCTAATTGGTTCCACCTGGAGTCAAATCCTCCACACATTCGAGTTTTCTAGGAAGAAAGCTTCAGAAACCTGAGAAAACATGATATTTCTTTCTGTAAACATGACATTGGATGCATTTGCCGAAGAGGAAGATTGTGCTTTTCCCCAAAACCACTTTCACGGTGATTTTTTGGTTAAATTTCATTTCAAAACTACAACAATTTGTCCAGATACTCCTGGATGAAAACAAAACTCTCTGGTGATTTTTAGCTATCTCAATCCCAGATCTTGCGACAGTCTCTGTGTGTGTTTGTGTTTTCTGGATATTCTCTATGGAGTTTACGGTTTTGAATGCATTTTAGCATGTAAGTTTTTGTTTTTAGCTGCCAAATGCTAATTGGTTTCACCTGGAGTCAAATCCTCCACACATTCGAGTTTTCTGGGAAGAAAGCTTCAGAAACCTGAGAAAACATGACATTTGCATTTGTAAACATGACATTGGATGCATTTGCCAAACAGGAAGATTGTGCTTTTCTCCAAAACCACTTTCACGGTGATTTTTTGATTAAATTTTTCTTCATAACTACAACGATTTGTCCAGATACCCCTGGATGAAAACAAAACGATCTGGTGTGTTGTGGCTATCTCAATCCCAGATCTTGCTACAGCCTCTGTGTTTATTTGTTTTTTCTGGACATTCTCTATTGACTTGAAAGTTATGAATGCATTTTAGCATTTAAGTTTTTGTTTTTAGCTGCCAAACGCTAATCGGTTCTACCTGCAGTCAAATCCTCCACACATTCGAGTTTTCTACGAAGAAAGCTCCAGAAACCTGAGAAAACATGATATTTCTTTCTGTAAACATGACATTGGATGCATTTGCCGAACAGGAAGACTGTGCTTTTCTCCAAAACCACTTTCACGGTGATTTTTGTTAAATTTCACCCGAAATCCACAACAATTTGTCCAGATACTCCTGGATGAAAACAAAACTATCTGGTGTGTTTTGGCTATCGCAATCCCAGATCTTGCTACAGCCTCTGTGTGTGTTTGTGTTTTCTGGACATTCTCTATTGACTTTACGGTTTTGAATGCATTTTAGCATGTAAGTTTTTGTTTTTAGCTGCCAAACGCTAATCGGTTCCACCTGGAGTCAAATCCTCCATACATTCGAGTTTTCTAGGATGAAAGCTTCAGAAACCTGAGAAAACATGATATTTCTTTCTGTAAACATGACATTGGATGCATTTGCCGAACAGGAAGATTGTGATTTTCCCCCAAACCACTTTCACGGTGATTTTTTGGTTAAATTTCACTTCAAAACTACAACAATTTGTCCAGATACTCCTGGATGAAAACAAAACTATCTGGTGATTTTTAGCTATCTCAATCCCAGATCTTGCTACAGCCTCTGTGTGTGTTTGTGTTTTCTGGACATTCTCTATGGACTTTAAGTTTTTGAATGCATTTTAGCAGGACTCTTTTTGTTTTCTGCTGGCAAACGCTAATTGGTTCCACCTGGAGTCAAATCCTCCACACATTCGAGTTTTCTAGGAAGTAAGCTCAGAAACCTGAGAAAACATGATATTTCTTTCTGTAAACATGACATTGGATGCATTTGCCAAACAGGAAAATTGTGCTTTTCTTCAAAACCACGTTCACCGTGATTTTTTGGTTAAATTTCACTTCCAAACTTCAACAATTTGTCCAGATAGTCCTGGATGAAAACAAAACTATCTGGTGATTTTTAGCTATCTCAATCCCAGATCTTGCTACAGCCTCTGTGTTTGTGTTTTCTGGACATTCTCTATGGACGTTACAGTTTTGAATGCATTTTAGCATGTAAGGTTTTGTTTTTAGCTGCCAAACGCTAATTGGTTCCACCTGGAGTCAAATCCTCCACACATTCGAGTTTTCTAGGAAGAAAGCTCCAGAAACCTGAGAAAACATGATATTTCTTTCTGTAAAGATGACATTGGATGCATTTGCCAAACAGGAAGATTGTGCTTTTCTCCAAAACGGCGTTCACGGTGATTTTTTGCTTACATTTCACTGCAAAACTACAACAATTGGTCCAGATACTCCTGGATGAAAACAAAACTATCTGGTGTGTTGTGGCTATCTCAGTCCCAGATCTTGCTACAGCCTCTGTGTGTGTTTCTGTTTTCTGGACATTCTCTATGGACGTTACGGTTTTGAATGCATTTTAGCATGTAAGTTTTTGTTTTTAGCTTCCATACGCTAATTGGTTCCACCTGGAATCAAATCCGCCACACATTCGAGTTTTCTAGGAAGAAAGCTTCAGAAACCTGAGAAAACATGATATTTGTATTTGTAATCATGACATTGGATGAATTTGCCGAACAGGAAGATTGTGCTTTTCCCCAAAACCACGTTCACGGTGATTCTTGTTAAATATCACCGAAAATCCACAACAATTTGTCCAGATATTCCTGGATGAAAACAAAACTATCTGGTGATCTTTACCTATCTCAATCCCAGATCTTGCTACAGCCTCTCTGTTTGTGTTTTCTGGACATTCTCTATGGACTTGAAAGTTTTGAATGCATTTTAGCATGTAAGGTTTTGTTTTTAGCTGCCAAACGCTGATTGGTTCCACCTGGAGTCAAATCCTCCACACATTCGAGTTTTCTAGGAAGAAAGCTCCAGAAACCTGAGAAAACATGATATTTCTTTCTGTAAACATGACATTGGATGCATTTGCCAAACAGGAATATTGTGCTTTTCTCCAAAACCACTTTCACGGTGATTTTTGGTTAAATTTTACTTCAAACTACAAGAATTTGTCCAGATACTCCTGGATGAAAACAAAGATATCTGGTGATTTTTAGCTATCTCATTCCGAGATCTTGCTACAGCCTCTGTGTGTGTTTGTGTTTTCTGGACATTCTCTATGGACTTTACGGTTTTGAATGCATTTTAGCAGGACCATTTTTGTTTTCTGCTGGCAAACGCTAATTGGTTCCACTTGGAGTCAAATCCTCCACACATTCGAGTTTTCTAGGAAGAAAGCTTCAGAAACCTGAGAAAACATGACATTTGTATTTGTAAACATGACATTGCATGCATTTGCCGAACAGGAAGATTGTGCTTTTCCCTAAACCACTTTCACGGTGATTTTTTGGTTAAATTTCACTTCAAAACTACAACAATTTGTCCAGATACTCCTGGATGAAAACAAAACTATCTGGTGTGTTGTGGCTATCTCAGTCCCAGATCTTGCTACAGCCTCTGTGTGTGTTTGTGTTTTCTGGACAATCTCTAAGGAATTTACGGTTTTGAATGCATTTTAGCATGTAAGCTTTTGTTTTTAGCTGCCAAACGCTAATTGGTTCCACCTGGAGTCAAATCCACCACACATTCGAGTTTTCTAGGAAGAAAGCTCCAGAAACCTGAGAAAACATGATATTTGTATTTGTAAGCATGACATTGGATGCTTTTGCTGAACAGGAAGATTGTGCTTTTCTTCAAAACCACGTTCACCGTGATTTTTTGGTTAAATTTCACTTCAAAACTACAACAATTTGTCCAGATTCTCCTGGATGAAAACAAAACTATGTGGTGATTTGTAGCTATCTCAATCCCAGATCTTGCTAGTGCCTCTGTATTTGTGTTTTGTGGACATTCTCTATGGATTTTAAGGTTTTGAAATCATTGTAGCATGTAAGTTTTTGTTTTTAGATGCAAAACGCTAATTGGTTCCACCTGGAGTCAAATCCTCCATACATTCGAGTTTTCTAGGAAGAAGGCTTCAGAAACCTCAGAAAACATGATATTTCTTTCTGTAAACATGACATTGGATGCATTTGACGAACAGGAAGATTGTTCTTTTCCCCAAAATCACTTTCACGGTGATTTTTTGGTTAAATTTCACTTCAAAACTACAACAATTTGTCCAGATAGTCCTGGATGAAAACAAAATTCTCTGGTGTGTTGTGGCTATCGCAATCCCAGATCTTGCTACAGCCTCTGTGTTTGTTTGTGTTTTCAGGACATTCTCTATGGACTTTCAGGTTTCGAATACATTTTAGCAGGACCCATTTGTTTTCTGCTGGCAAACGCTAATTGGTTCCACCTGGAGTCAAATCCTCCACACATTCGAGTTTTCTAGAAAGAAAGCTTCAGAAACCTGAGAAAACATTATATTTCTTTCTGTAAACATGACATTGGATGCATTTGCCAAACAGGCAGATTGTGCTTTCTCCAAAACAACTTTCACGGTGATGTTTTGGTTAATTTCACCCGCAATCCACAACATTTTCTCCAGATACTCCTGGATGAAAACAAAACTATCTGGTGTGTTGTGGCTATCTCAATCCCAGATCTTGCTACAGCCTCTGTGTGTGTTTGTGTTTTCTGGACATTCTCTATGGACTTTACGGTTTTGAATGCATTTTAGCATCTAAGTTTTTGTTTTTAGCTGCCAAACGCTAATCGGTTCCACCTGGAGTCAAATCCTCCACACATTCGAGTTTTCTAAGAAGAAAGCTCCAGAAACCTGAGAAAACATGATATTTCTTTCTGTAAACATGACATTGGATGCATTTGCTGAACAGGAAGATTGTGCTTTTCTCCAAAACCACTTTCACGGTGATTTTTTGGTTAAATTTCACTTCAAAACTACAACAATTTGTCCAGATACTCCTGGATGAAAACAAAACTATCTGGTGATTTTTAGCTATCTCAATCCCAGATCTTGCTACAGCCTCTGTGTTTGTGTTTTCTGAACATTCTCTATGGACTTTACAGTTTTGAATGCATTTTAGCATGTAAGTTTTTGTTTTTAGCTGCCAAATGCTAATTGGTTCCACCTGGAGTCAAATCCTCCACACATTCAAGTTTTCTAGGAAGAAAGCTCCAGAAACCTGAGAAAACATGATATTTCTTTCTGTAAACATGACATTGGATGCATTTGCCTAACAGTAAGATTGTGCTTTTCTCCAAAACGGCGTTCACGGTGATTTTTTGGTTACATTTCACTTCAAAACTACAACAATTTATCCAGATACTCCTGGACTTAAACAAAACTATCTGGTGATTTGTAGCTATCTCAATCCCAGATCTTGCTACAGCCTCTGTGTATGTTTGTGTTTTCTGGACATTCTCTATGGACTTTACGGTTTTGAATGCATTTTAGCATGTAAGGTTTTGTTTTCTGCTGGCAAACGCTAATTGGTTCCAGCTGGAGTCAAATCCTCCAGACATTCGAGTTTTCTAGGAAGAAAGCTTCAGAAACCTGAGAAAACATGACATTTGATTTGTAAACATGACATTGGATGCATTTGCCGAACAGGAAGATTGTGCTTTTCTCCAAAACCACTTTCACGGTGATTTTTTGGTTGAATTACACCCCAAATCCACAACAATTTGTCCAGATACTCCTGGATGAAAACAAAACTATCTGGTGTGTTGTGGCTATCTCAATCCCAGATCTTGCTACAGCCTCTCTGTGCTTGTGTTTTCTGTACATTCTCTAGGGACTTTACGGTTTTGAATGCATTTTAGCATGTAAGGTTTTGTTTTTAGCTGCCAAACCCAAATTGGTTCCACCTGGAGTCAAATCCTCCACACATTCGAGTTTTCTAGGTAGAAAGCTGCAGAAACCTGAGAAAACATGATATTTGTACTTGTAAGCATGACATTGGATGCTTTTGCTGAACAGGAAGATTGTGCCTTTCTCCAAAACGGCGTTCACGGTGATTTTTTGGTTACATTTCACTGCAAAACGACAACAATTTTTCCAGATACTCCTGGATGAAAACAAAACTATCTGGTGTGTTGTGGCTATCTCAGTCCCAGATCTTGCTACAGCCTCTGGGTGTGTTTGTGTTTTCTGGACATTCTCTATGGACTTTACGGTTTTGAATGCTTTCAGCATGTAAGGTTTTGTTTTTAGCTGCCAAACGCTGATTGGTTCCACCTGGAGTCAAATCCTCCACACATTCCAGTTTTCTAGGAAGAAAGCTCCAGAAACCTGAGAAAACATGATATTTCTTTCTGTAAACATGACATTGGATGCATTTGCCAAACAGGAACATTGTGCTTTTCCCCAAAACCACTTTAACGGTGATTTTTGGTTAAATTTTACTTCAAACTACAACAATTTGTCCAGATACTCCTGGATGAAAACAAAGATATCTGGTGATTTTTAGCTATCTCAATCCGAGATCTTGCTACAGCCTCTGTGTGTGTTTCTGTTTTCTGGACATTCTCTATGGACTTTACGGTTTTGAATGCATTTTAGCACGTAAGGTTTTGTTTTTAACTGGCAAACGCTAATTGTTTCCACCTGGAGTCAAATCCTCAAAACATTCGAGTTTTCTAGGAAGAAAGCTTCAGAAACCTGAGAAAACATGACATTTGTATTTGTAAACATGACATTGGATGCATTTGCCTTACAGGAAGATTGTGCTTTACTCCAAAACCACTTTCACGGTGATTTTTTGGTTAAATTTCACTTCAAATCTAAAACAATTTGTCCAGATACTCCTGGATGAAAACAAAGATATCTGGTGATTTTTAGCTATCTCAGTCCCAGATCTTGCTACAGCCTCTGTGTGTGTTTGTGTTTTCTGGACATTCTCTATGGACTTTACGGTTTTGAATGCATTTCAGCATGTAAGTTTTTCTTTTTAGCTGCCAAACGCTAATTGGTTCCACCTGCAGTCAAATCCTCCACACATTCGAGTTTTCTACGAAGAAAGCTCCAGAAACCTGAGAAAACATGTCATTTCTTTCTGTAAACATGACATTGGATGCATTTGCCGAACAGGAAGACTGTGCTTTTCCCCACAACCCCTTTCACGGTGATTTTTTGGTTAATTTGACTTCAAAGTACATCAATTTGTCCAGTACTCCTGGATGAAAACAAAACTATCTGGTGTGTTGTGGCTATCTCAATCCCAGATCTTGCTACAGCCTCTGTGTGTGTTTGTGTTTTCTGGACATTCTCTATGGACTTTACGGTTTGGAATGCATTTTAGCATGTAAAGTTTTGTTTTTAGCTGCCAAAGGCTAATTTGTTCCACCTAGAGTCAAATCCTCCACTCATTCGAGTTTTCTAGGAAGAAAGCTTCAGAAACCTAAGAAAACATGATATTTCTTTATGTAAACATGACATTGGATGCATTTGCCTTACAGGAAGATTGTGCTTTACTCCAAAACCACTTCCACCGTGATTTTTTGTTTAAACTAACTTCAAAACGACAACAATTTGTCCAGATACTCCTGGATGAAAACAAAGATATCTGGTGATTTTTAGCTATCTCAATCCGAGATTTTGCTTCAGCCTCTGTGTGTGTTTGTATTTTCTGGACATTCTCTGTGGACTTTATGGTTTTGAATGCATTTTAGCATGTAAGTTTTAGTTTTTAGCTGCCAACGCTAATTGGTTCCACCTGGAGTCAAATCCTCCACACATTCGAGTTTTCTAGGAAGAAAGCTTCAGAAACCTGAGAAAACATGATATTTTTTTCTGTAAACATGACATTGGATGCATTTGTTGAACAGGAAGATTGTGCTTTTCACGGTGATTTTTGTTAAATTTCACACGAAATCCACAACAATTTCTCCAGATATTCCTGGATGAAAACAAAACTATCTGGTGTGTTGTGGCTATCTCAATCCGAGATCTTGCTACAGCCTCTGTGTGTGTATGTGTTTTCTGGACATTCTCTAAGGAATTTACAGTTTAGAATGCATTTTAGCATGTAAGTTTTTATTTTTAGCTGCCAAACGCTAATTGGTTTCACCTGGAGTCAAATCCTCCACACGTTCGAGTTTTCTAGGAAGAAAGCTTCAGAAACCTGAGAAAACATGAGATTTGCATTTGTAAACATGACATTGGATGCATTTGCCGAACAGGAAGATTGTGCTTTTCTCCAAAACCACTTTCACGGTGATTTTTTGGTTAAATTTCACTTCAAAACTACAACAATTTGTCCAGATACTCCTGGATGAAAACAAAACTATCTGGTGTGTTGTGGCTATCTCAACCCCAGATCTTGCTACAGCCTTTGTGTTTGTTTGTGTTTTCTGGATATTCTCTATGGACTTTACGGTTTTGAATGCATTTTAGCATGTAAAGTTTTGTTTTTAGCTGCCAAACGCTAATTGGTTCCACCTGGAGTCAAATCCTCCACACATTCGAGTTTTCTAGGAAGAAAGCTTCAGAAACCTGAGAAAATATGACATTTGCATTTGTAAACATGACATTGGATGCATTTGCCGAACAGGAAGATTGTGCTTTTCTGCAAAACCACTTTCACGGTGATTTTTTGATTAAATTTTACTTCAAAACTACAACAATTTGTCCAGATACTCCTGGATGAAAACAAAACTATCTGGTGTGTTGTGGCTATCTCAATCCCAGATCTTGCTACAGCCTCTGTATTTATTTGTTTTTTCTGGACATTCTCTATTGACTTGAAAGTTATGAATGCATTTTAGCATTTAAGTTTTTGTTTTTAGCTGCCAAACGCTAATCGGTTCCACCTGGAGTCAAATCCTCCACACATTCGAGTTTTCTATGAAGAAAGCTCCAGAAACCTGAGAAAACATGATATTTCTTTCTGTAAACATGACATTGGATGCATTTGCCAAACAGGAAGACTGTGCTTTTCTCCAAAACCACTTTCACGGTGATTTTTGTTAAATTTCACCCGAAATCCACAACAATTTGTCCAGATACTCCTGGATGAAAACAAAACTATCTGGTGTGTTTTGGCTATCTCAATCCCAGATCTTGCTACAGCCTCTGTTTGTGTTTGTGTTTTCTGGACATTCGCTATGGACTTTATGGTTTTGAATGCATTTTAGCATGTAAGTTTTTGTTTTTAGCTGCCAAACGCTAATCGGTTCCACCTGGAGTCAAATCCTCCACACATTCGAGTTTTCTAGGAAGAAAGATTCAGAAACCTGAGAAAACATGATATTTCTTTCTGTAAACATGACATTGGGTGCATTTGCCGAACAGGAAGATTGTGCTTTTCCCCAAAATCACTTTCACGGTGATTTTTTGGTTAAATTTCACTTCAAAACAACAACAATTTGTCCAGATACTCCTGGATGAAAACAAAACTATCTGGTGTGTTGTGGCTATCTCAATCCCAGATCTTGCTACAGCCTCTGTGTGTGTTTGTGTTTTCTGGATATTCTCTATGGAGTTTACGGTTTTGAATGCATTTTAGCATGTAAGTTTTTGTTTTTAGCTGCCAAATGCTAATTGGTTTCACCTGGAGTCAAATCCTCCACACATTCGAGTTTTCTAGGAAGAAAGCTTCAGAAACCTGAGAAAACATGACATTTGCATTTGTAAACATGACATTGGATGCATTTACCAAACAGGAAGAATGTGCTTTTCTCCAAAACCACTTTCACGGTGATTTTTTGGTTAAATTTCACGTCAAAACTACAACAATTTTTCCAGATACTCCAGGATGAAAACAAAGATATCTGGTGATTTTTAGCTATCTCAATCCCAGAGCTTGCTACAGCCTCTGTGTGTGTTTGTGTTCTCTGGACATTCTCTATGGAATTTACGGTTTTCAATGCGTTTTAGCAGGACCCCTTTGTTTTCTGCTGGCAAACGCTAATTGGTTCCACATGGAGTCAAATCCACACATTCGAGTTTTCTAGGAAGAAAGCTTCAGAAACCTGAGAAAACATGACATTTGCATTTGTAAACATGACATTGGATGCATTTGCCAAACAGGAAGATTGTGCTTTTCTCCAAAACCACTTTCACGGTGATTTTTTGATTAAATTTTACTTCAAAACTACAACAATTTGTCCAGATACTCCTGGATGAAAACAAAACTATCTGGTGTGTTGTGGCTATCTCAATCCCAGATCTTGCTACAGCCTCTGTGTTTATTTGTTTTTTCTGGACATTCTCTATTGACTTGAAAGTTATGAATGCATTTTAGCATTTAAGTTTTTGTTTTTAGCTGCCAAACGCTAATCGGTTCCACCTGCAGTCAAATCCTCCACACATTCGAGTTTTCTATGAAGAAAGCTCCAGAAACCTGAGAAAACATGATATTTCTTTCTGTAAATATGACATTGGATGCATTTGCCGAACAGGAAGACTGTGCTTTTCTCCAAAACCACTTTCACGGTGATTTTTGTTAAATTTCACCCGAAATCCACAACAATTTGTCCAGATACTCCTGGATGAAAACAAAACTATCTGGTGTGTTTTGGCTATCGCAATCCCAGATCTTGCTACAGCCTCTGTGTCTGTTTGTGTTTTCTGGACATTCTCTATGGACTTTACGGTTTTGAATGCATTTTAGCATGTAAGTTTTTGTTTTTAGCTGCCAAACGCTAATCGGTTCCACCTGGAGTCAAATCCTCCATACATTCGAGTTTTCTAGGAAGAAAGCTTCAGAAACCTGAGAAAACATGATATTTCTTTCTGTAAACATGACATTGGATGCATTTGCCGAACAGGAAGATTGTGCTTTTCCCCAAAACCACTTTCACGGTGATTTTTTGGTTAAATTTCACTTTAAAACTACAACAATTTGTCCAGATACTCCTGGATGAAAACAAAGATATCTGGTGATTTTTAGCTATCTCAATCCCAGATCTTGCTACAGCCTCTGTGTGTGTTTGTGTTTTCTGGATATTCTCTATGGAGTTTACGGTTTTGAATGCATTTTAGCATGTAAGGTTTTGTTTTTAGCTGCCAAATGCTAATTGGTTTCACCTGGAGTCAAATCCTCCACACATTCGAGTTTTCTAGGAAGAAAGCTTCAGAAACCTGAGAAAACATGACATTTGCATTTGTAAACATGACATTGGATGCATTTGCCAAACAGGAAGATTGTGCTTTTCTCCAAAACCACTTTCACGGTGATTTTTTGATTAAATTTTACTTCAAAACTACAACGATTTGTCCAGATACCCCTGGATGAAAACAAAACGATCTGGTGTGTTGTGGCTATCTCAATCCCAGATCTTGCTACAGCCTCTGTGTTTATTTGTTTTTTCTGGACATTCTCTATTGACTTGAAAGTTATGAATGCATTTTAGCATTTAAGTTTTTGTTTTTAGCTGCCAAACGCTAATCGGTTACACCTGCAGTCAAATCCTCCACACATTCGAGTTTTCTACGAAGAAAGCTCCAGAAACCTGAGAAAACATGATATTTCTTTCTGTAAACATGACATTGGATGCATTTGCCGAACAGGAAGACTGTGCTTTTCTCCAAAACCACTTTCACGGTGATTTTTGTTAAATTTCACCCGAAATCCACAACAATTTGTCCAGATACTCCTGGATGAAAACAAAACTATCTGGTGTGTTTTGGCTATCTCAATCCCAGATCTTGCTACAGCCTCCGTGTGTGTTTGTGTTTTCTGGACATTCTCTATGGACTTTACGGTTTTGAATGCATTTTAGCATGTAAGTTTTTGTTTTTAGCTGCCAAACGCTAATCGGTTCCACCTGGAGTCAAATCCTCCATACATTCAAGTTTTCTAGGATGAAAGCTTCAGAAACCTTAGAAAACATGATATTTCTTTCTGTAAACATGACATTGGATGCATTTGCCGAACAGGAAGATTGTGATTTTCCCCCAAACCACTTTCACGGTGATTTTTTGGTTAAATTTCACTTCAAAACTACAACAATTTGTCCAGATACTCCTGGATGAAAACAAAACTATCTGGTGATTTTTAGCTATCTCAATCCCAGATCTTGCTACAGCCTCTGTGTTTGTTTGTGTTTTCTGGACATTCTCTATGGACTTTAAGTTTTTGAATGCATTTTAGCAGGACTCTTTTTGTTTTCTGCTGGCAAACGCTAATTGGTTCCATCTGGAGTCAAATCCTCCACACATTCGAGTTTTCTAGGAAGAAAGCTCAGAAACCTGAGAAAACATGATATTTCTTTCTGTAAACATGACATTGGATGCATTTGCCGAACAGGAAAATTGTGCTTTTCTTCAAAACCACGTTCACCGTGATTTTTTGGTTAAATTTCACTTCCAAACTTCAACAATTTGTCCAGATACTCCTGGATGAAAACAAAACTATCTGGTGATTTTTAGCTATCTCAATCCCAGATCTTGCTACAGCCTCTGTGTTTGTGTTTTCTGGACATTCTCTATGGACTTTACAGTTTTGAATGCATTTTAGCATGTAAGGTTTTGTTTTTAGCTGCCAAACGCTAATTGGTTCCACCTGGAGTCAAATCCTCCACACATTCGAGTTTTCTAGGAAGAAAGCTCCAGAAACCTGAGAAAACATGATATTTCTTTCTGTAAAGATGACATTGGATGCATTTGCCGAACAGGAAGATTGTGCTTTACTCCAAAACGGCGTTCACGGTGATTTTTTGCTTACATTTCACTGCAAAACTACAACAATTGGTCCAGATACTCCTGGATGAAAACAAAACTATCTGGTGTGTTGTGGCTATCTCAGTCCCAGATCTTGCTACAGCCTCTGTGTGTGTTTGTGTTTTCTGGACATTCTCTATGGACTTTACGGTTTTGAATGCATTTTAGCATGTAAGTTTTTCTTTTTAGCTTCCATACGCTAATTGGTTCCACCTGGAATCAAATCCGCCACACATTCGAGTTTTCTAGGAAGAAAGCTCCAGAAACCTGAGAAAACATGATATTTGTATTTGTAATCATGACATTGGATGAATTTGCCGAACAGGAAGATTGTGCTTTTCCCCAAAACCACGTTCACGGTGATTCTTGTTAAATATCACCGAAAATCCACAACAATTTGTCCAGATACTCCTGGATGAAAACAAAACTATCTGGTGATCTTTACCTATCTCAATCCCAGATCTTGCTACAGCCTCTGTGTTTGTTTGTGTTTTCTGGACATTCTCTATTGACTTGAAAGTTTTGAATGCATTTTAGCATGTAAGGTTTTGTTTTTAGCTGCCAAACGCTGATTGGTTCCACCTGGAGTCAAATCCTCCACACATTCGAGTTTTCTAGGAAGAAAGCTCCACAAACCTGAGAAAACATGATATTTCTTTCTGTAAACATGACATTGGATGCATTTGCCAAACAGGAATATTGTGCTTTTCTCCAAAACCACTTTCACGGTGATTTTTGGTTAAATTTTACTTCAAACTACAAGAATTTGTCCAGATACTCCTGGATGAAAACAAAGATATCTGGTGATTTTTAGCTATCTCATTCCGAGATCTTGCTACAGCCTCTGTGTGTGTTTGTGTTTTCTGGACATTCTCTATGGACTTTACGGTTTTGAATGCATTTTAGCAGGACCATTTTTGTTTTCTGCTGGCAAACGCTAATTGGTTCCACTTGGAGTCAAATCCTCCACACATTCTAGTTTTCTAGGAAGAAAGCTTCAGAAACCTGAGAAAACATGACATTTGTATTTGTAAACATGACATTGCATGCATTTGCCGAACAGGAAGATTGTGCTTTTCCCTAAACCACTTTCACGGTGATTTTTTGGTTAAATTTCACTTCAAAACTACAACAATTTGTCCAGATACTCCTGGATGAAAACAAAACTATCTGGTGTGTTGTGGCTATCTCAGTCCCAGATCTTGCTACAGCCTCTGTGTGTGTTTGTGTTTTCTGGACAATCTCTAAGGAATTTATGGTTTTGAATGCATTTTAGCATGTAAGCTTTTGTTTTTAGCTGCCAAACGCTAATTGGTTCCACCTGGAGTCAAATCCTCCACACATTCGAGTTTTCTAGGAAGAAAGCTCCAGAAACCTGAGAAAACATGATATTTGTATTTGTAAGCATGACATTGGATGCTTTTGCTGAACAGGAAGATTGTGCTTTTCTTCAAAACCACGTTCACCGTGATTTTTTGGTTAAATTTCACTTCAAAACTACAACAATTTGTCCAGATTCTCCTGGATGAAAACAAAACTATGTGGTGATTTGTAGCTATCTCAATCCCAGATCTTGCTAGTGCCTCTGTATTTGTGTTTTGTGGACATTCTCTATGGATTTTAAGGTTTTGAAATCATTGTAGCATGTAAGTTTTTGTTTTTAGATGCAAAACGCTAATTGGTTCCACCTGGAGTCAAATCCTCCATACATTCGAGTTTTCTAGGAAGAAGGCTTCAGAAACCTCAGAAAACATGATATTTCTTTCTGTAAACATGACATTGGATGCATTTGCCGAACAGGAAGATTGTTCTTTTCCCCAAAATCACTTTCACGGTGATTTTTTGGTTAAATTTCACTTCAAAACTACAACAATTTGTCCAGATAGTCCTGGATGAAAACAAAATTCTCTGGTGTGTTGTGGCTATCTCAATCCCAGATCTTGCTACAGCCTCTGTGTTTGTTTGTGTTTTCAGGACATTCTCTATGGACTTTACGGTTTTGAATGCATTTTAGCATGTAAAGTTTTGTTTTTAGCTGCCAAACGCTAATTGGTTCCACCTGGAGTCAAATCCTCCACACATTCGAGTTTTCTAGGAAGAAAGCTTCAGAAACCTGAGAAAATATGACATTTGCATTTGTAAACATGACATTGGATGCATTTGCCGAACAGGAAGATTGTGCTTTTCTGCAAAACCACTTTCACGGTGATTTTTTGATTAAATTTTACTTCAAAACTACAACAATTTGTCCAGATACTCCTGGATGAAAACAAAACTATCTGGTGTGTTGTGGCTATCTCAATCCCAGATCTTGCTACAGCCTCTGTATTTATTTGTTTTTTCTGGACATTCTCTATTGACTTGAAAGTTATGAATGCATTTTAGCATTTAAGTTTTTGTTTTTAGCTGCCAAACGCTAATCGGTTCCACCTGCAGTCAAATCCTCCACACATTCGAGTTTTCTATGAAGAAAGCTCCAGAAACCTGAGAAAACATGATATTTCTTTCTGTAAACATGACATTGGATGCATTTGCCGAACAGGAAGACTGTGCTTTTCTCCAAAACCACTTTCACGGTGATTTTTGTTAAATTTCACCCGAAATCCACAACAATTTGTCCAGATACTCCTGGATGAAAACAAAACTATCTGGTGTGTTTTGGCTATCTCAATCCCAGATCTTGCTACAGCCTCTGTTTGTGTTTGTGTTTTCTGGACATTCGCTATGGACTTTACGGTTTTGAATGCATTTTAGCATGTAAGTTTTTGTTTTTAGCTGCCAAACGCTAATCGGTTCCACCTGGAGTCAAATCCTCCACACATTCGAGTTTTCTAGGAAGAAAGCTTCAGAAACCTGAGAAAACATGATATTTCTTTCTGTAAACATGACATTGGATGCATTTACCAAACAGGAAGAATGTGCTTTTCTCCAAAACCACTTTCACGGTGATTTTTTGGTTAAATTTCACTTCAAAACTACAACAATTTGTCCAGATACTCCTGGATGAAAACAAAGATATCTGGTGATTTTTAGCTATCTCAATCCCAGAGCTTGCGACAGCCTCTGTGTGTGTTTGTGTTTTCTGGACATTCTCTATGGACTTTACGCTTTTGAATGCGTTTTAGCAGGACCCTTTTTGTTTTCTGCTGGCAAACGCTAATTGGTTCCACATGGAGTCAAATCCTCCACACATTCAAGTTTTCGAGGAAGAAAGCTTCAGAAACCTGAGAAAACATGTCATTTCTTTCTGTAAACATGACATTGGATGCATTTGCCGAACAGGAAGATTGTGCTTTTCCCCAAAACCCCTTTCACGGTGATTTTTTGGTTAATTTGACTTCAAAGTACATCAATTTGTCCAGTACTCCTGGATGAAAACAAAACTATCTGGTGTGTTCTGGCTATCTCAATCCCAGATCTTGCTACAGCCTCTGTGTGTGTTTGTGTTTTCTGGACATTCTCTATGGACTTTACGGTTTTGAATGCATTTTACCAAGTAAGTTTTTGTTTTTAGCTGCCAAACGCTAATTAGTTCCACCTGGAGTCAAATCCTCCACACATTCGAGTTTTCTAGGAAGAAAGCTTCAGAAACCTGAGAAAACATGATATTTCTTTCTGTAAACATGACATTGGATGCATTTGATGAACAGGAAGATTGTGCTTTTCTCCAAAACCACTTTCACGGTGATTTTTTGGTTAAATTTCACTTCAAAACTACAACAATTTGTCCAGATAATCCTGGATGAAAACAAAACTATCTGGTGTGTTGTGGCTATCTCAATCCCAGATCTTGCTACAGCCTCTGTGTGTGTTTTTGTTTTCTGGACATTCTCTATGGACTTTACGGTTTGGAATGCATTTTAGCATGTAAAGTTTTGTTTTTAGCTGCCAAAGGCTAATTGGTTCCACCTGGAGTCAAATCCTCCACTCATTCGAGTTATCTAGGAAGAAAGCTTCAGAAACCTGAGAAAACATGATATTTCTTTATGTAAACATGACATTGGATGCATTTGCCTTACAGGAAGATTGTGCTTTACTCCAAAACCACTTTCACCGTGATTTTTTGTTTAAACTAACTTCAAAACGACAACAATTTGTCCAGATACTCCTGGATGAAAACAAAGATATCTGGTGATTTTTAGCTATCTCAATCCGAGATTTTGCTTCAGCCTCTGTGTGTGTTTGTGTTTTCTGGACATTCTCTGTGGACTTTATGGTTTTGAATGCATTTTAGCATGTAAGTTTTAGTTTTTAGCTGCCAACGCTAATTGGTTCCACCTGGAGTCAAATCCTCCACACATTCGAGTTTTCTAGGAAGAAAGCTTCAGAAACCTGAGAAAACATGATATTTCTTTCTGTAAACATGACATTGGATGCATTTGCTGAACAGGAAGATTGTGCTTTTCTCCAAAACCACTTTCACGGTGATTTTTGTTAAATTTCACACGAAATCCACAACAATTTCTCCAGATATTCCTGGATGAAAACAAAACTATCTGGTGTGTTGTGGCTATCTCAATCCCAGATCTTGCTACAGCCTCTGTGTGTGTTTGTGTTTTCTGGTCATTCTCTGTGGACTTTACGGTTCTGAATGCATTTTAGCATGTAAGTTTTTGTTTATAGCTGCCAAACGCTAATTGGTTCACCTGGAGTCAAATCCTCCACACATTCGAGTTTTCTAGGAAGAAAGCTTCAGAAACCTGAGAAAACATGATATTTCTTTCTGTACACATGACATTGGATGCATTTGCCAAACAGGAAGATTGTGCTTTTCTCCAAAACCACTTTCACGGTGATTTTTTGATTAAATTTTACTTCAAAAATACAACAATTTATCCAGATACTCCTGGATGAAAACAAAATTATCTGGTGTGTTGTGGCTATCTCAATCCCAGATCTTGCTACAGCCTCTGTGTGTGTTTGTGTTTTCTGGACATTCTCTATGGAATTTAAGGTTTCGAATGCATTTTAGCATGTAAGTTTTGGTTTTTAGCTGCCAAACGCTAATTGGTTCCACCTGCAGTCAAATCCTCCACACATTCGAGTTTTCTAGGAAGAAAGCTCCAGAAACCTGAGAAAACATGATATTTCTTTCTGTAAACATGACATTGGATGCATTTGCCGAACAGGAAGATTGTGCTTTTCTCCAAAACCACTTTCACGGTGATTTTTGTTAAATTTCACACGAAATCCACAACAATTTCTCCAGATATTCCTGGATGAAAACAAAACTATCTGGTGTGTTGTGGCTATCTCAATCCCAGATCTTGCTACAGCCTCTGTGTGTGTTTGTGTTTTCTGGACATTCTCTAAGTAATTTACAGTTTAGAATGCATTTTAGCATGTAAGTTTTTGTTTTTAGCTACCAAAGGCTAATTGGTTTCACCTGGAGTCAAATCCTCCACACATTCGAGTTTTCTAGGAAGAAAGCTTCAGAAACCTGAGAAAACATGACATTTCCATTTGTAAACATGACATTGGATGCATTTGCCAAACAGGAAGATTGTGCTTTTCTCCAAAACCACTTTCACGGTGATTTTTTGATTAAATTTTACTTCAAAACTACAACAATTTGTCCAGATACTCCTGGATGAAAACAAAACTATCTGGTGTGTTGTGGCTATCTCAATCCCAGATCTTGCTACAGTCTCTGTGTTTATTTGTTTTTGCTGGACATTCTCTATTGACTTGAAAGTTATGAATGCATTTTAGCATTTAAGTTTTTGTTTTTAGCTGCCAAACGCTAATCGGTTCCACCTGCAGTCAAATCCTCCACACATTCGAGTTTTCTATGAAGAAAGCTCCAGAAACCTGAGAAAACATGATATTTCTTTCTGTAAATATGACATTGGATGCATTTGCCGAACAGGAAGACTGTGCTTTTCTCCAAAACCACTTTCACGGTGATTTTTGTTAAATTTCACCCGAAATCCACAACAATTTCTCCAGATACTCCTGGATGAAAACAAAACTATCTGGTGTGTTTTGGCTATCGCAATCCCAGATCTTGCTACAGCCTCTGTGTGTGTTTGTGTTTTCTGGACATTCTCTATGGACTTTACGGTTTTGAATGCATTTTAGCATGTAAGTTTTTGTTTTTAGCTGCCAAACGCTAATTGGTTCCATCTGCAGTCAAATCCTCCACACATTCTAGTTTTCTAGGAAGAAAGCTTCAGAAACCTGAGAAAACATGATATTTCTTTCTGTAAACATGACATTGGATGCATTTGCCGAAGAGGAAGATTGTGCTTTTCCCCAAAACCACTTTCACGGTGATTTTTTGGTTAAATTTCATTTCAAAACTACAACAATTTGTCCAGATACTCCTGGATGAAAACAAAACTCTCTGGTGATTTTTAGCTAACTCAATCCCAGATCTTGCGACAGTCTCTGTGTGTGTTTGTGTTTTCTGGATATTCTCTATGGAGTTTACGGTTTTGAATGCATTTTAGCATGTAAGTTTTTGTTTTTAATGCCAAATGCTAATTGGTTTCACCTGGAGTCAAATCCTCCACACATTCGAGTTTTCTGGGAAGAAAGCTTCAGAAACCTGAGAAAACATGACATTTGCATTTGTAAACATGACATTGGATGCATTTGCCAAACAGGAAGATTGTGCTTTTCTCCAAAACCACTTTCACGGTGATTTTTTGATTAAATTTTTCTTCATAACTACAACGATTTGTCCAGATACCCCTGGATGAAAACAAAACGATCTGGTGTGTTGTGGCTATCTCAATCCCAGATCTTGCTACAGCCTCTGTGTTTATTTGTTTTTTCTGGACATTCTCTATTGACTTGAAAGTTATGAATGCATTTTAGCATTTAAGTTTTTGTTTTTAGCTGCCAAACGCTAATCGGTTCTACCTGCAGTCAAATCCTCCACACATTCGAGTTTTCTACGAAGAAAGCTCCAGAAACCTGAGAAAACATGATATTTCTTTCTGTAAACATGACATTGGATGCATTTGCCGAACAGGAAGACTGTGCTTTTCTCCAAAACCACTTTCACGGTGATTTTTGTTAAATTTCACCCGAAATCCACAACAATTTGTCCAGATACTCCTGGATGAAAACAAAACTATCTGGTGTGTTTTGGCTATCGCAATCCCAGATCTTGCTACAGCCTCTGTGTGTGTTTGTGTTTTCTGGACATTCTCTATTGACTTTACGGTTTTGAATGCATTTTAGCATGTAAGTTTTTGTTTTTAGCTGCCAAACGCTAATCGGTTCCACCTGGAGTCAAATCCTCCATACATTCGAGTTTTCTAGGATGAAAGCTTCAGAAACCTGAGAAAACATGATATTTCTTTCTGTAAACATGACATTGGATGCATTTGCCGAACAGGAAGATTGTGATTTTCCCCCAAACCACTTTCACGGTGATTTTTTGGTTAAATTTCACTTCAAAACTACAACAATTTGTCCAGATACTCCTGGATGAAAACAAAACTATCTGGTGATTTTTAGCTATCTCAATCCCAGATCTTGCTACAGCCTCTGTGTGTGTTTGTGTTTTCTGGACATTCTCTATGGACTTTAAGTTTTTGAATGCATTTTAGCAGGACTCTTTTTGTTTTCTGCTGGCAAACGCTAATTGGTTCCACCTGGAGTCAAATCCTCCACACATTCGAGTTTTCTAGGAAGTAAGCTCAGAAACCTGAGAAAACATGATATTTCTTTCTGTAAACATGACATTGGATGCATTTGCCAAACAGGAAAATTGTGCTTTTCTTCAAAACCACGTTCACCGTGATTTTTTGGTTAAATTTCACTTCCAAACTTCAACAATTTGTCCAGATAGTCCTGGATGAAAACAAAACTATCTGGTGATTTTTAGCTATCTCAATCCCAGATCTTGCTACAGCCTCTGTGTTTGTGTTTTCTGGACATTCTCTATGGACGTTACAGTTTTGAATGCATTTTAGCATGTAAGGTTTTGTTTTTAGCTGCCAAACGCTAATTGGTTCCACCTGGAGTCAAATCCTCCACACATTCGAGTTTTCTAGGAAGAAAGCTCCAGAAACCTGAGAAAACATGATATTTCTTTCTGTAAAGATGACATTGGATGCATTTGCCAAACAGGAAGATTGTGCTTTTCTCCAAAACGGCGTTCACGGTGATTTTTTGCTTACATTTCACTGCAAAACTACAACAATTGGTCCAGATACTCCTGGATGAAAACAAAACTATCTGGTGTGTTGTGGCTATCTCAGTCCCAGATCTTGCTACAGCCTCTGTGTGTGTTTCTGTTTTCTGGACATTCTCTATGGACGTTACGGTTTTGAATGCATTTTAGCATGTAAGTTTTTGTTTTTAGCTTCCATACGCTAATTGGTTCCACCTGGAATCAAATCCGCCACACATTCGAGTTTTCTAGGAAGAAAGCTTCAGAAACCTGAGAAAACATGATATTTGTATTTGTAATCATGACATTGGATGAATTTGCCGAACAGGAAGATTGTGCTTTTCCCCAAAACCACGTTCACGGTGATTCTTGTTAAATATCACCGAAAATCCACAACAATTTGTCCAGATATTCCTGGATGAAAACAAAACTATCTGGTGATCTTTACCTATCTCAATCCCAGATCTTGCTACAGCCTCTGTGTTTGTGTTTTCTGGACATTCTCTATGGACTTGAAAGTTTTGAATGCATTTTAGCATGTAAGGTTTTGTTTTTAGCTGCCAAACGCTGATTGGTTCCACCTGGAGTCAAATCCTCCACACATTCGAGTTTTCTAGGAAGAAAGCTCCAGAAACCTGAGAAAACATGATATTTCTTTCTGTAAACATGACATTGGATGCATTTGCCAAACAGGAATATTGTGCTTTTCTCCAAAACCACTTTCACGGTGATTTTTGGTTAAATTTTACTTCAAACTACAAGAATTTGTCCAGATACTCCTGGATGAAAACAAAGATATCTGGTGATTTTTAGCTATCTCATTCCGAGATCTTGCTACAGCCTCTGTGTGTGTTTGTGTTTTCTGGACATTCTCTATGGACTTTACGGTTTTGAATGCATTTTAGCAGGACCATTTTTGTTTTCTGCTGGCAAACGCTAATTGGTTCCACTTGGAGTCAAATCCTCCACACATTCTAGTTTTCTAGGAAGAAAGCTTCAGAAACCTGAGAAAACATGACATTTGTATTTGTAAACATGACATTGCATGCATTTGCCGAAGAGGAAGATTGTGCTTTTCCCTAAACCACTTTCACGGTGATTTTTTGGTTAAATTTCACTTCAAAACTACAACAATTTGTCCAGATATTCCTGGATGAAAACAAAACTATCTGGTGTGTTGTGGCTATCTCAGTCCCAGATCTTGCTACAGCCTCTGTGTGTGTTTGTGTTTTCTGGACAATCTCTAAGGAATTTACGGTTTTGAATGCATTTTAGCATGTAAGCTTTTGTTTTTAGCTGCCAAACGCTAATTGGTTCCACCTGGAGTCAAATCCTCCACACATTCGAGTTTTCTAGGAAGAAAGCTCCAGAAACCTGAGAAAACATGATATTTGTATTTGTAAGCATGACATTGGATGCTTTTGCTGAACAGGAAGATTGTGCTTTTCTTCAAAACCACGTTCACCGTGATTTTTTGGTTAAATTTCACTTCAAAACTACAACAATTTGTCCAGATTCTCCTGGATGAAAACAAAACTATGTGGTGATTTGTAGCTATCTCAATCCCAGATCTTGCTAGTGCCTCTGTATTTGTGTTTTGTGGACATTCTCTATGGATTTTAAGGTTTTGAAATCATTGTAGCATGTAAGTTTTTGTTTTTAGATGCAAAACGCTAATTGGTTCCACCTGGAGTCAAATCCTCCATACATTCGAGTTTTCTAGGAAGAAGGCTTCAGAAACCTCAGAAAACATGATATTTCTTTCTGTAAACATGACATTGGATGCATTTGACGAACAGGAAGATTGTTCTTTTCCCCAAAATCACTTTCACGGTGATTTTTTGGTTAAATTTCACTTCAAAACTACAACAATTTGTCCAGATAGTCCTGGATGAAAACAAAATTCTCTGGTGTGTTGTGGCTATCGCAATCCCAGATCTTGCTACAGCCTCTGTGTTTGTTTGTGTTTTCAGGACATTCTCCATGGACTTTCAGGTTTCGAATACATTTTAGCAGGACCCATTTGTTTTCTGCTGGCAAACGCTAATTGGTTCCACCTGGAGTCAAATCCTCCACACATTCGAGTTTTATAGAAAGAAAGCTTCAGAAACCTGAGAAAACATTATATTTCTTTCTGTAAACATGACATTGGATGCATTTGCCAAACAGGCAGATTGTGCTTTCTCCAAAACAACTTTCACGGTGATGTTTTGGTTAATTTCACCCGCAATCCACAACATTTTCTCCAGATACTCCTGGATGAAAACAAAACTATCTGGTGTGTTGTGGCTATCTCAATCCCAGATCTTGCTACAGCCTCTGTGTGTGTTTGTGTTTTCTGGACATTCTCTATGGACTTTACGGTTTTGAATGCATTTTAGCATCTAAGTTTTTGTTTTTAGCTGCCAAACGCTAATCGGTTCCACCTGGAGTCAAATCCTCCACACATTCGAGTTTTCTAAGAAGAAAGCTCCAGAAACCTGAGAAAACATGATATTTCTTTCTGTAAACATGACATTGGATGCATTTGCTGAACAGGAAGATTGTGCTTTTCTCCAAAACCACTTTCACGGTGATTTTTTGGTTAAATTTCACTTCAAAACTACAACAATTTGTCCAGATACTCCTGGATGAAAACAAAACTATCTGGTGATTTTTAGCTATCTCAATCCCAGATCTTGCTACAGCCTCTGTGTTTGTGTTTTCTGAACATTCTCTATGGACTTTACAGTTTTGAATGCATTTTAGCATGTAAGTTTTTGTTTTTAGCTGCCAAATGCTAATTGGTTCCACCTGGAGTCAAATCCTCCACACATTCAAGTTTTCTAGGAAGAAAGCTCCAGAAACCTGAGAAAACATGATATTTCTTTCTGTAAACATGACATTGGATGCATTTGCCTAACAGTAAGATTGTGCTTTTCTCCAAAACGGCGTTCACGGTGATTTTTTGGTTACATTTCACTTCAAAACTACAACAATTTATCCAGATACTCCTGGACTTAAACAAAACTATCTGGTGATTTGTAGCTATCTCAATCCCAGATCTTGCTACAGCCTCTGTGTATGTTTGTGTTTTCTGGACATTCTCTATGGACTTTACGGTTTTGAATGCATTTTAGCATGTAAGGTTTTGTTTTCTGCTGGCAAACGCTAATTGGTTCCAGCTGGAGTCAAATCCTCCAGACATTCGAGTTTTCTAGGAAGAAAGCTTCAGAAACCTGAGAAAACATGACATTTGATTTGTAAACATGACATTGGATGCATTTGCCGAACAGGAAGATTGTGCTTTTCTCCAAAACCACTTTCACGGTGATTTTTTGGTTGAATTACACCCCAAATCCACAACAATTTGTCCAGATACTCCTGGATGAAAACAAAACTATCTGGTGTGTTGTGGCTATCTCAGTCCCAGATCTTGCTACAGCCTCTGGGTGTGTTTGTGTTTTCTGGACATTCTCTATGGACTTTACGGTTTTGAATGCTTTCAGCATGTAAGGTTTTGTTTTTAGCTGCCAAACGCTGATTGGTTCCACCTGGAGTCAAATCCTCCACACATTCCAGTTTTCTAGGAAGAAAGCTCCAGAAACCTGAGAAAACATGATATTTCTTTCTGTAAACATGACATTGGATGCATTTGCCAAACAGGAACATTGTGCTTTTCCCCAAAACCACTTTAACGGTGATTTTTGGTTAAATTTTACTTCAAACTACAACAATTTGTCCAGATACTCCTGGATGAAAACAAAGATATCTGGTGATTTTTAGCTATCTCAATCCGAGATCTTGCTACAGCCTCTGTGTGTGTTTCTGTTTTCTGGACATTCTCTATGGACTTTACGGTTTTGAATGCATTTTAGCACGTAAGGTTTTGTTTTTAACTGGCAAACGCTAATTGTTTCCACCTGGAGTCAAATCCTCAAAACATTCGAGTTTTCTAGGAAGAAAGCTTCAGAAACCTGAGAAAACATGACATTTGTATTTGTAAAAATGACATTGGATGCATTTGCCGAACAGGAAGATTGTGCTTTTCCCCAAAACCACTTTCACGGTGATTTTTTGGTTAAATTTCACTTCAAATCTAAAACAATTTGTCCAGATACTCCTGGATGAAAACAAAGATATCTGGTGATTTTTAGCTATCTCAGTCCCAGATCTTGCTACAGCCTCTGTGTGTGTTTGTGTTTTCTGGACATTCTCTATGGACTTTACGGTTTTGAATGCATTTCAGCATGTAAGTTTTTCTTTTTAGCTGCCAAACGCTAATTGGTTCCACCTGGAGTCAAATCCTCCACACATTCGAGTTTTCTAGGAAGAAAGCTTCAGAACCTGAGAACACATGATATTTCTTTCTGTAAACATGACATTGGATGCATTTGCCGAACAGGAAGATTGTGCTTTTCCCCAAAACCACTTTCACGGTGATTTTTTGGTTAAATTTCACTTCAAAACTACAACAATTTGTCCAGATACTCCTGGATGATAACAAAACTATCTGGTGTGTTGTGGCTATCTCAATCCCAGATCTTGCTACAGCCTCTGTGTGTGTTTGTGTTTTGTGGACATTCTCTATGGACTTACAGTTTTGAATGCATTTTACCATGTAAGGTTTTGTTTTTAGCTGCCAAACGCTAATTGGTTCCACCTGGAGTCAAATCCTCCACTCATTCGATTTTTCTAGGAAGAAAGATTCAGAAAACTGAGAAAACATGATATTTCTTTCTGTAAACATGACATTGCATGCATTTGCCGAACAGGAAGATTGTGCTTTACTCCAAAACCACTTTCACGGTGATTTTTTGGTTAACTTTCACTTCAAAACTACAACAATTTGTCCAGATACTCCTGGATGAAAACAAAACTATCTGGTGTGTTGTGGCTATCTCAATCCCAGATCTTGCTACAGCCTCTGTGTGTGTTTGTGTTTTCTGGACCTTCTCTATGGCCTTTATGGTTTTGAATGTATTTTACCAAGTAAGTTTTTGTTTTTAGCTACCAAACGCTAATTGGTTCCAGCTGGAGTCAAATCCTCCAGACATTCGAGTTTTCTAGGAAGAAAGCTTCAGAAACCTGAAAAAACATGATATTTCTTTCTATAAACATGACATTGGATGCATTTGCCAAACAGGAAGATTGTGCTTTTCTCCAAAACCACTTTAACGTGAATTTTTGGTTAAATTTCACTTCAAAACTACAACAATTTGTCCAGATACTCCTGGATGAAAACAAAAGTATCTGGTGATTTTTAGCTATCTCAATCCCAGATCTTGCTACAGCTTCTGTGTGTGTTTGTGTTTTCTGGACATTCTCTATGGACTTTACGGTTTTGAATGCATTTTAGCATGTAAAGTTTTGTTTTTAGCTGCCAAACGCTAATTGGTTCCACCTGGAGTCAAATCCTCCACACATTCGAGTTTTCTAGGAAGAAAGCTTCAGAAACCTGAGAAAACATGATATTTCTTTTTGTAAACATGACATTGGATGCATTTAACCAATAGGAAGATTGTGCTTTTCCCAAAACCACTTTCACGGTGATTTTTTGGGTAAATTTCACTTCAAAACTACAACAATTTGTCCAGATACTCCTGGATGAAAACAAAGATATCTGGTGATTTTTAGCTATCTCAATCCCAGATCTTGCTACAGCCTCTGTGTGTGTTTGTGTTTTCTGGACATTCTCTATGGAATTTACGGTTTTGAATGCGTTTTAGCAGGACCCTTTTTGTTTTCTGCTGCCAAACGCTAATTGGTTAAATCGTTAATTTGACTTCAAAGTACAACAATTTGTCCAGATACTCCTGGATGAAAACAAAACTATCTGGTGTGTTGTGGCTATCTCAGTCCCAGATCTTTCTACGGCCTCTGTGTGTGTTTGTGTTTTCTGGACAATCTCTATGGACTTTACGGTTTTGAATGCATTTCAGCATGTACGGTTTTGTTTTTAGCTGCCAAACGCTAATTGTTTCCACCTGGAGTCAAATCCTCCACACATTCGAGTTTTCTAGTAAGAAAGCTCCAGAAACCTGAGAAAACATGATATTTGTATTTGTAAGCATAACATTGGATGCTTTTGCTGAACAGGAAGATTGTGCTTTTCTTCAAAACCACGTTCACCGTGATTTTTTGGTTAAATTTCACTTCAAAACTACAACAATTTGTCCAGATTCTCCTGGGTGAAAACAAAACTATCTGGTGATTTTTAGCTATCTCAATCCCGGATCTTGCTACTGCCTCTGTATTTGTGTTTTCTGGACATTCTCTATGGATTTTAAGGTTTTGAAATCATTGTAGCATGTAAGTTTTTGTTTTTAGATGCAAAACGCTAATTGGTTCCACCTGGAGTCAAATCCTCCACTCATTCGAGTTTTCTAGGAAAAAGGCTTCAGAAACCTCAGAAAACATGATATTTCTTTCTGTAAACATGACATTGGATGCATTTGACGAACAGGAAGATTGTTCTTTTCCCCAAAATCACTTTCACGGTGATTTTTTGGTTAAATTTCACTTCAAAACTACAACAATTTTCCAGATACTCCTGGATGAAAACAAAACTCTCTGGTGTGTTGTGGCTATCTCAATCACAGATCTAGCTACACCCTCTGTGTTTGTTTGTGTTTTCTGGACATTCTCTATGCACTTTACGGTTTAGAATGCATTTTAGCAGGACCCATTTGTTTTCTGCTGGCAAACGCTAATTGGTTCCACCTGGAGTCAAATCCTCCACACATTCGAGTTTTCTAGGAAGAAAGCTTCAGAAACTTGAGAAAACATGATATTTCTTTCTGTAAACATGACATTGGATGCATTTGCCAAACAGGCAGATTGTGCTTTCTCCAAAACAACTTTCACGGTGATTTTTTGGTTAAATTTCACCCGAAATCCACAACATTTTGTCCAGATACTCCTGGATGAAAACAAAACTATCTGGTGATTTTTGGCTATCTCAATCCCAGATCGTGCTACAGCCTCTGTGTTTGTTTTTGTTTTCTGGACATTCTCTATGGACTTTACGGTTTTGAATGCATTTTAGCATGTATGGTTTTGTTTTTAGCTGCCAAACGCTGATTGGTTCCACCTGGAGTCAAATCCTCCACACTCGAATTTTCTAGGAAGAAAGCTTCAGAAACCTGAGAAAACATGATATTTCTTTCTGTAAACATGACATTGGATGCATTTGCCGAACAGATCTTGCTACAGCCTCTGTGTTTTTGTTTTCTGGACATTCTCTATGGACTTTACAGTTTTGAATGCATTTTAGCATGTAAGTTTTTGTTTTTAGCTGCCAAACGCTAATTGGTTCCACCTGGAGTCAAATCCTCCACACATTCGAGTTTTCTAGGAAGAAAGCTCCAGAAACCTGAGAAAACATGATATTTCTTTCTGTAAACATGACATTGGATGCATTTGCCTAAAAGTAAGATTGTGCTTTTCTCCAAAACAACGTTCACGGTGATTTTTTGGTTACATTTCTCTTCAAAACTACTACAATTTGTCCAGATACTCCTGGACGAAAGCAAAATTATCTGGTGATTTGTAGCTATCTCAATCCCAGATCTTGCTACAGCCTCTGTGTGTGTATGTGTTTTCTGGACATTCTCTATGGACTTTACGGTTTTGAATGCATTTTAGCACATAAGTTTTCGTTTTCTGCTGGCAAACGCTAATTGGTACCACCTGGAGTCAAATCCTCCACACATTCGAGTTTTCTAGGAAGAAAGCTTCAGAAACCTGAGAAAACATGATATTTCTTTCTGTAAACATGACATTGGATGCATTTGCCGAACAGGAAGATTGTGCTTTTCTCCAAAACCACTTTCACGGTGATTTTTGGATTAAATTTCACTTCAAAACTACAACAATTTGTCCAGATACTCCTGGATGAAAACAAAACTATCTGGTGTGTTGTGGCTATCTCAATCCCAGATCTTGCTACAGCCTCTGTGTTTATTTGTTTTTTCTGGACATTCTCTATTGACTTGAAAGTTATGAATGCATTTTAGCAGGACCCTTTTTGCTTTTAGCTGCCAAACGCTAATTGGTTCCACTTGGAGTCAAATCCTCCACACATTCGAGTTTTCTAGGAAGAAAGCTCCAGAAACCTGAGAAAACATGATATTTCTTTTTGTAAACATGACATTGGATGCATTTGCCGAACAGGAAGACTGTGCTTTTCTCCAAAACCACTTTCACGGTGATTTTTGTTAAATTTCACCCAAAATCCACAGCAATTTGTCCAGATACTCCTGGATGAAAACAAAACTATCTGGTGTGTTTTGGCTATCTCAATCCCAGATCTTGCTACAGCCTCTGTGTGTGTTTGTGTTTTCTGGACTTTCTCCATGGACTTTACGGTTTTGAATGCATTTTAGCAGGACCGTTTTTGTTTTCTGCTGGCAAATGCTAACTGGTTCCACCTGGAGTCAAATCCTCCACACATTCGAGTTTTCTAGGAAGAAAGCTTCAGAAACCTGAGAAAACATGATATTTCTTTCTGTAAACATGATATTAGATGCATTTGCCGAACAGGAAGATTGTGCTTTTCTCCAAAACCACTTTCACTTTGATTTTTTCGTTACATTACACTTCAAAACTACAACAATTTGTCCAGAAACTCCTGGATGAAAGTAAAACTATCTGGTGTGTTGTGGCTATCTCAATCCCAGATCTTGCTACAGCCTCTGTGTGTGTTTGTGGTTTCTGGACACTCTCTATAGAATTTATGGTTTTGAATGCATTTTAGTATGTAAGTTTTTGTTTTCTGCTACCAAACGCTAATTGGTTTCACCTGGAGTCAAATCCTCCACACATTCGAGTTTTCTAGGAAGAAAGCTTCAGAAACTTGAGAAAAAATTATATTTCTTTCTAAAAACATGACATTGGATGCATTTGCCGAAGAGGAAGATTGTGCTTTTCTCTAAATCCACTTTCACGGTGATTTTTTGCTTAAATTTCACACGAAATCCACAAGAATTTGTCCAGATATTCCTGGATGAAAACAAAACTATCTGGTGTGTTGTGGCTATCTCAATCCCAGATCTTGCTACAGCCTCTGTGTGTGTTTGTGTTTTCTGGACATTCTCTATGGAATTTAAGGTTTTGAATGCATTTTAGCATGTAAGTTCTGGTTTTATCCTGCCAAAAGCTAATTGGTTCCACCTGCAGTCAAATCCTCCACACATTCGATTTTTCTAGGAAGAAAGCGTCAGAAACCTGAGAAAACATGATATTTCTTTCCGTAAACATGACATTGGATGCATTTGCCGAACAGGAAGATTGTGCTTTTCTCCAAAACCACTTTCACGGTGATTTTTTGATTAAATTTTACTTCAAAACTACAACAATTTGTCCAGATACTCATGGATGAAAACAAAACTATCTGGTGTGTTGTGGTTATCTCAGTCCCAGATCTTGCTACAGCCTCTGTGTGTGTTTGTGTTTTCTGGACATTCTCTATGGACTTTACGGTTTTGAATGCATTTTAGCATGTAAGTTTTTGTTTTTAGCTGCCAAACGCTAATTGGTTCCATCTGCAATGAAATCCTCCACACATTCGATTTTTCTAGGAAAAAAGCTTCAGAAACCTGAGAAAACATGATATTTCTTTCCGTAAACATCACATTGGATGCATTTGCCGAACAGGAAGATTGTGCTTTTCTCCTAAACCACTTTCACGGTGATTTTTGTTAAATTTCACACGAAATCCACAACAATTTCTCCAGATATTCCTGGATGAAAACAAAACTATCTGGTGTGTTGTGGCTATCTCAATCCCAGAGCTTGCTACAGCCTCTGTGTGTGTTTGTGTTTTCTGGACATTCTCTAAGGAATTTACAGTTTAGAATGCATTTTAGCATGTAAGTTTTTGTTTTTAGCTGCCAAATGCTAATTGGTTTCACCTGGAGTCAAATCCTCCACACATTCGAGTTTTCTAGGAAGAAAGCTTCAGAAACCTGAGAAAAAATGACATTTGTATTTGTAAACATGACATTGGATGCATTTGCCGAATAGGAGGATTGTGCTTTTCTCCAAAACCACTTTCACGGTGATTTTTTGGTTAAATTTCACCCGAAATCCACAACAATTTGTCCAGATACTCCTGGATGAAAACAAAACTATCTGGTGATTTTTAGCTATGTCAATCCCAGATCGTGCTACAGCCTCTGTGTTTGTTTTTGTTTTCTGGACATTCTCTATGGAATTTACGGTTTTGAATGCGTTTTAGCAGGACCCTTTTTGTTTTCTGCTTGCAAACGCTAATTGGTTCCACCTGGATTCAAATCCTCCACACATTCGAGTTTTCTAGGAAGAAAGCTTCAGAAACCTGAGAAAACATGATATTTCTTTCTGGAAACATGACATTGGATGCATTTGCCGAACAGGAAGATTGTACTTTTCTCCAAAACCACTTCCAAGGAGATTCTTTGGTTAAATTTTACTTCAAAACTACAACAATTTGTCTAGATACTCCTGGATGAAAACAAAACTATCTGGTGTGTTGTGGCTATCTCAATCGCAGATCTTGCTACAGCCTCTGTGTTTGTTTCTGTTTTCTGGACATTCTCTATGGACTTTCCGGTTTTCAATGCATTTTAGCCTGAAAGTTTTTGTTTTTAGCTGCCAAACGCTAATTGGTTCCACCTGGAGTCAAATCCTCCACACATTCGAGTTTTCTAGGAAGAAAGCTTCAGAAACCTGAGAAAACATGACATTTGTATTTGTAAACATGACATTGGATGCATTTGCCGAACAGGAAGATTGTGCTTTTCTCCAAAACCACTTTCACGGTGATTTTTGGTTAAATTTCACCCAAAATCCACAACAAATTGTCCAGATACTCCTGGATGTAAACAAAATTATCTGATGTGTTGTGGCTATCTCAATCCCAGATCTTGCTACAGCCTCTGTGTGTGTTTGTGTTTTCTGGACATTCTCTATGGACTTCAAGGTTTTGAATGCATTTTAGCATATAAGTTTTTGTTTTCTGCTAGCAAACGCTAATTGGTTCCACCTGGAGTCAATTCCTCCACACATTCGAGTTTTCTAGGAAGAAAGCTCCAGAAACGTGAGAAAACATGACATTTGGATTTGTAAACATGACATTGGATGCATTTGCCGAACAGGAAGATAGTGCTTTTCTCCAAAACCACTTTCATGGTGATTTTTTGGTTAAATTTCACTTCAAAACTACAACAATTTGTCCAGATACTCCTGGATGAAAACAAAACTATCTGGTGGGTTGTGGCTATCTCAATCCCAGATCTTGCTACAGCCTCTGGGTCTGTTTGTGTTTTCTGGACATTCGCTATGGACTTTACGGTTTTGAATGCATTTTAGCATGTAAGTTTTTGTTTTTACCTGCCATACACTAATTGGTTCCACCTGGAGTAAATCCTCCACACTTTCGAGTTTTCTAGGAAGAAAGCTTCAGAAACCTGAGAAAACATGATATTTCTTTCTGTAAACATGACATTGGATGCATTTGCCGAACAGGAAGATTGTGCTTTTCTCCAAAACCACTTTCACGGTGATTTTTGGTTAAATTTCACCCAAAATCCACAATAAATTGTCCAGATACTCCTGGATATAAACAAAATTATCTGGTGTGTTGTGGCTATCTGAATCCCAGATCTTGCTACAACCTCTGTGTGTGTTTGTGTTTTCTGGACATTCTCTATAGACTTTCCGGTTATGAATGCATTTTAGCATATAAGTTTTTGTTTTCTGCTGGCAAACGCTAATTGGTACCACCTGGAGTCAAATCATCCACACATTCGAGTTTTCTAGGAAGAAAGCTTCAGAAATCTGAGAAAACATGACATTTGATTTGTCAACATGACATTGGATGCATTTGCCGAACAGCAAGATTGTCCTTTGCTCCAAAACCACTTCCACGGTGATATTTTGGTTAAATTTCACTTCAAAACTACAACAATTTGTCCAGATACTTCTGGATGAACAGAAAACTATCTGGTGATTTTTAGCTATCTCAATCCCAGATCTTGCTACAGCCTCTGTGTCTGTTTGTGTTTTCTGGACATTCTCTATGGACTTTACGGTTTTGAATGCATTTTAGCATGTAAGGTTTTGTTTTTAGCTGCCAAACGCTAATTGGTTACACCTGGAGTCAAGTTCTCCACACATTCGAGTTTTCTAGTAAGAAAGCTCCAGAAACCTGAGAAAACATGATATTTGTATTTGTAAACATGACATTGGATGCATTTGCCGAACAGGAAGATTGTGCTTTTCTCCAAAACCACTTTCACGGTGATTTTTCCATAAATTTCACCCAAAATCCACAACAATTTGTCCAGATACTCCTGGATGAAAACAAAACTATCTGGTGGGTTGTGGCTATCTCAATCCCAGATCTTGCTACAGCCTCTGTGTGTGTTTGTGTTTTCAGGACATTCTCTATGGACTTTACGGTTTTGTATGCATTTTTGCATGTAAGGTTTTGTTTTTAGCTGGCAAACGCTAATTGGTTCAACCTGGAGTCAACTCCTCCAGACATTAGAGTTTTCTTGGAAGAACGCTCCAGAAACCTGAGAAAACATGATATTTCTTTCTGTAAACATGACATTGGATGCATTTGCCGAACAGGCAGATTGTGCTTTTCTCCAAAACCACTTTCACGGTGATTTTTGGTTAAATTTCACCCAAAATCCACAACAATTTTTCCAGATACTCCTGGATGAAAACAAAATTATCTGGTGTGTTCTGGCTATCTCAAGCCCAGATCTTGCTACAGCCTCTTTGTGTGTTTGTGTTTTCTGGACATTATCTATATGGACTTTACGGTTTTGAATGCATTTTAGCATGTAAGTTTTTGTTTTTAGCTGTCAAACGCTAATTGGTTCCACCTGGAGTCAAATCCCCCACACATTCGAGTTTTCTAGGAAGAAAGCTTCAGAAACCTGAGAAAAGATGACATTTGATTTTTAAACATGAGATTGGATGCTTTTGCCGAACAGGAAGATTGTGCTTTTCTCCAAAACCACTTTCACGGTGATTTTTGGTGAAATTTCACCCGAAATCCACAACAATTTGTCCAGATACTCCTGGATGACAACAAAACTATCTGGTGTGTTGTGGCTATCTCAATCCCAGATCTTGCTACAGCCTCTGTGTTTGATTGTGTTTTCTGGACATTCTCTATGTGCTTTACAGTTTTGAATGCATTTTTGCATATAAGTTTTTGTTTTTAGCTGCCATACACTAATTGGTTCCACCTGGTTTCAAATCCTCCACACTTTCGAGTTTTCTAGGAAGAAAGCTTCAGAAACCTGAGAAAACGTGATATTTCTTTCTGTAAACATGACATTGGATGCATTTGCCGAACAGGAAGATTGTGCTTTTCTCCAAAACCACTTTCACGGTGATTTTTTGGTTAAATTTCACTTCAAAACTACAACAATTTTTCCAGATACTCCTGGATGAAAACAAAACTATCTGGTGTGTTGTGGCTATCTCAATCCCAGATCTTGCTACAGCCTCTGTGTTTGTTTGTGTTTTCTGGACATTCTCTATGCACTTTACGGTTTAGAATGCATTTTAGCATGACCCATTTGTTTTTTGCTGGCAAACGCTAATTGGTTCCACCTGGAGTCAGATCCTCCACACATTCGAGTTTTCTAGGAAGAAAGCTTCAGAAACCTGAGAAAACATGATATTTCATTCTGTATCAATGACATTGGATGCATTTGCCGAACAGGAAGATTGTGCTTTTCTCCAAAACCACTTTCATGGTGATTTTTTGGTTAAATTTCACTTCAAAACTACAACAATTTGTCCAGATACTCCTGGATGAAAACAAAATTATCTGGTGGGTTGTGGCTATCAATCCCAGATCTTGCTACAGCCTCTGTGTTTGTTTGTGTTTTCTGGACATTCTCTATGGACTTTACGGTTTTGAATGCACTTTAGCATGTAAGTTTTTGTTTTTAGCTGCCAAACGCCAATTGGTGCCACCTGGAGTCAAATCCTCCACACATTCGAGTTTTCTAGGAAGAAAGCTTCAGAAACCTGAGAAAACATGATATTTCTTTCTGTAAACATGACATTGGATGCATTTTCTGAACAGGAAGATTGTGCTTTTCTCCAAAACCACTTTCACGGTGATTTTTTGGTTAAATTTCACCCGAAATCCACAAAAATTTGTCCAGATACTCCTGGATGAAAACAAAGATATCCGATGATTTTTAGCTATCTCAATCCCAGATATTTCTTTCTGTAAACATGACATTGGATGCATTTGCCGAACAGGAAGATTGTGCTTTTCCCCAAAACCACTTTCACGGTGATTTTTTGGTTAAATTTCACTTCAAAACTACAACAATTTGTCCAGATACTGCTGGATGAAAACAAAACTATCTGGTGTGTTGTGGCTATCTCAATCCCAGATCTTGCTACAGCCTCTCTCTTTGTTTGTGTTTTCTGGACATTCTCTATGCACTTTACGGTTTTGAATGCACTTTAGCATGTAAGTTTTTGTTTTTACCTGCCAAACGCTAATTGGTTCCACCTGGAGTCAAATCCTCCACTCATTCGATTTTTCTAGGAAGAAAGCTTCAGAAACCTGAGAAAACATGATATTTCTTTCTGTAAACATGACATTGGATGCATTTGCCGAACAGGAAGATTGTGCTTTTCTCCAAAACCACTTTCACGGTGATTTTTTGGTTAAATTTCACTTCAAAACTACAACAATTTTTCCAGATACTCCTGGATGAAAACAAAACTATCTGGTGTGTTGTGGCTATCTCAATCCCAGATCTTGCTACAGCCTCTGTGTTTGTTTGTATTTTCTGGACATTCTCTATGGACTTTACGGTTTAGAATGCATTTTAGCAGGACCCATTTGTTTTTTGCTGGCAAACGCTAATTGGTTCCACCTGGAGTCAGATCCTCCACACATTCGAGTTTTCTAGGAAGAAAGCTTCAGAAACCTGAGAAAACATGATATTTCATTCTGTATCAATGACATTGGATGCATTTGCCGAACAGGAAGATTGTGCTTTTCTCCAAAACCACTTTCACGGTGATTTTCTGGTTAAATTTCACCCGAAATCCACAAAAATTTGTCCAGATTCTCCTGGATGAAAACAAAGATATCTGGTGATTTTTAGCTATCTCAATCCCAGAAATTTCTTTCTGTAAACATGACATTGGATGCATTTGCCGAACAGGAAGATTGTGCTTTTCTCCAAAACCACTTTCACGGTGATTTTTTGGTTAAATTTCACTTCAAAACTACAACAATTTTTCCAGATACTCCTGGATGAAAACAAAACTATCTGGTGTGTTGTGGCTATCTCAATCCCAGATCTTGCTACAGCCTCTGTGTTTGTTTGTGTTTTCTGGACATTCTCTATGCACTTTACGGTTTTGAATGCACTTTAGCATGTAAGTTTTTGTTTTTAGCTGCCAAACGCTAATTGGTTGCACCTGGAGTCAAATCCTCCACTCATTCGATTTTTCTAGGAAGAAAGCTTCAGAAACCTGAGAAAACATGATATTTCTTTCTGTAAACATGACATTGGATGCATTTGCCGAACAGGAAGATTGTGCTTTTCTCCAAAACCACGTTCACGGTGATTTTTTGGTTAAATTTCACTTCAAAACTACAACAATTTGTCCAGATACTCCTGGATGAAAACAAAACTCTCTGGTGATTTTTAGCTATCTCAATCCCAGATCTTGCTACAGCCTCTGTGTGTGTTTGTGTTTTCTGGATATTCTCTATGGACTTTACGGTTTTGAATGAATTTTAGCATGTAAGTTTTTGTTTTTAGCTGCCAAACGCTAATTGGTTGCACCTGGGGTCAAATCCTCCACACATTCGAGTTTTCTAGGAAGAAAGCTCCAGAAACCTGAGAAAACATGATATTTCTTTCTGTAAACATGACATTGGATGCATTTGCTGAACAGGAAGATTTTGCTTTTCCGCAAAATCACTTTTACGGTGTTTTTTTGGTAAAATTTCACTTCGAAACTACAACAATTTGTCCAGATACTCCTGGATGAAAACAAAACTATCTGGTGATTTTTAGCTAAATCAATCCCAGATCTTGCTACAGCCTCTGTGTTTGTTTGTGTTTTCTGGACATTCTCTATGGACTTTACGGTTTTGAATGCATTTTCCCATGTAAGTTTTTGTTTTTAGCTGCCAAACACTAATTGGTTCCACCTGGAGTCAAATCTTCCACACATTCGAGTTTTCTAGGAAGAAACTCCAGGAACCTCAGAAAACATGCTATTTTTTTCTGTAAACATGACATTGGATGCATTTGCCGAACAGGAAAATTGTGCTTTTCTCCAAAACCACTTTCACGGTGATTTTTGGTTACATTTCACCCGAAATGCAGAACAATTTGTCCAGATACTCCTGGATGAAAACAAAACTATCTGTTGTGTTGTGTCTATCTCAATCCCAGATCTTGCTACAGTCTCTGTGTGTGTTTGTGTTTTCTGGACATTCTCTATGGACTTTACAGTTTTGAATGTATTTTAGCATAAGTTTTTGTTTTCTGCTGCCAAACGCTAATTGGTTCCACCTGGAGTCAAATCTTCCACACATACGAGTTTTCTAGGAAGAAAGCTCCAGAAACCTGAGAAAACATGATATTTGTATTTGTAAACATGACATTGGATTCATTTGCTGAACAGGAAGATTGTGCTTTTTTCCAAAACGACTCTCACGGTGATTTTTAGTTAAATTTCACTTCAAAACTACAACAACTTGTCCAGATAGTCCTGGATGAAAACAAAACTATCTGGTGTGTTGTGGCTATCTCAATCCCAGATCTTGCTACAGCCTCTGTGTTTGTTTGTAATTTCTGGACATTCTCTATGGACTTTACGGTTTTGCATGCATTTTAGCAGGACCCTTTTTATTTTTGCTGGTGAAGCTAATTGGTTCCACCTGGAGTCAATTCCTGCACACATTCGAGTTTTCTGGGAAGAAAGCTTCAGAAACCTGAGAAAACATGATATTTCTTTCTATAAACATGACATTGGATGCAGTTGCCGAACAGGAAGATTGTGCATTTCTCCAACACCACTTTCAGGGTGATTTTGGTTAAATTTCACCCGAAGTCCACAACAATTTGTCCAGATACTCCTGGATGAAAACAAAACTATCTGGTGATTTGCAGCTATCTCAATCCCAGGTCTTATTACAGACTCTGTGTGTGTTTGTGTTTTCTGGACATTCTCTATGGACTTTACGGTTTTGAATGCATTTTCGCATGTATGTTTTTGTTTTTAGCTGCCAAACACTAATTGGTTCCACCTGGAGTCAAATCCTCCACACATTCGAGTTTTCTAGCAAGAAAGCCCCAGAAACCTCAGAAAACATGATATTTGTATTTGTAAACATGACATTGGATTCATTTGCTGAACAGTAAGATTGTGCTTTTCTCCAAACCCACTTTCACGGTGATTTTTGGTTAAATTTAACTTCAAAACTACAACAATTTGTCCAGATACTCCTTGAGGAAAACAAAACTATCTGTGGATTTTTAGCTATCTCAATCCCAGATCTTGCTACAGCCTCTCTCTTTGTTTGTGTTTTCTGGATATTCTCTATGGACTTTACGGTTTTGAATGCATTTTAGCATATAAGTTTTTGTTTTCTACTGGCAAACGCTAATTGTTTCCACCCGGAGTCAAATACTCCACACATTCGAGTTTTCTAGGAAGAAAGCTAGAGAAACCCGAGAAAACATGATATTTCTTTCTGTAAACATGATATTGGATGCATTTGCCGAACCGGAAGATTGTGCTTTTCTGCAAAACCACTTTCACGGTGATTTTTGGTTACATTTCACCCGAAATCCACAACAATTTGTCCAGATACTCCTGGATGAAAACAAAACTAGCTGGTGTGTTGTGGCTATCTGAATCCCAGATCTTGCTACAGTCTCTGTGTGTGTTTGTGTTTTCTGGACATTCTCTATGGACTTTACGGTTTTGAATGCATTTTAGCATAAGTTTTTGTTTTCTGCTGCCAAACGCAAATTGGTTCCACCTGGAGTCAAATCCTCCACACATTCGAGTTTTCCAGGAAGAGAGCTGCAGAAACCTGAGAAAACATGATATTTGTATTTGTAAACATGAGATTGGATTCATTTGCTGAACAGAAAGCTTGTGCTTTTCTCCAAAGCCACTTTCACGGTGATTTTTTGGATAAATTTCACTTCAAAACCACAACAATTTGTCCAGATTCTCCTGGATGAAAACAAAGATATCTGGTGATTTTTAGCTATCTCAATCCCAGAAATTTCTTTCTGTAAACATGACATTGGATGCATTTGCCGAACAGGAAGATTGTGCTTTTCTCCAAAACCACTTTCACGGTGATTTTTTGGTTAAATTTCACTTCAAAACTACAACAATTTTTCCAGATACTCCTGGATGAAAACAAAACTATCTGGTGTGTTGTGGCTATCTCAATCCCAGATCTTGCTACAGCCTCTCTGTTTGTTTGTGTTTTCTGGACATTCTCTATGCACTTTACGGTTTTGAATGCACTTTAGCATGTAAGTTTTTGTTTTTAGCTGCCAAACGCTAATTGGTTGCACCTGGAGTCAAATCCTCCACTCATTCGATTTTTCTAGGAAGAAAGCTTCAGAAACCTGAGAAAACATGATATTTCTTTCTGTAAACATGACATTGGATGCATTTGCCGAACAGGAAGATTGTGCTTTTCTCCAAAACCACGTTCACGGTGATTTTTTGGTTAAATTTCACTTCAAAACTACAACAATTTGTCCAGATACTCCTGGATGAAAACAAAACTATCTGGTGATTTTTAGCTATCTCAATCCCAGATCTTGCTACAGCCTCTGTGTGTGTTTGTGTTTTCTGGATATTCTCTATGGACTTTACGGTTTTGAATGAATTTTAGCATGTAAGTTTTTGTTTTTAGCTGCCAAACGCTAATTGGTTGCACCTGGAGTCAAATCCTCCACACATTCGAGTTTTCTAGGAAGAAAGCTCCAGAAACCTGAGAAAACATGATATTTCTTTCTGTAAACATGACATTGGATGCATTTGCTGAACAGGAAGATTTTGCTTTTCCGCAAAATCACTTTTACGGTGTTTTTTTGGTAAAATTTCACTTCGAAACTACAACAATTTGTCCAGATACTCCTGGATGAAAACAAAACTATCTGGTGATTTTTAGCTAAATCAATCCCAGATCTTGCTACAGCCTCTGTGTTTGTTTGTGTTTTCTGGACATTCTCTATGGACTTTACGGTTTTGAATGCATTTTCCCATGTAAGTTTTTGTTTTTAGCTGCCAAACACTAATTGGTTCCACCTGGAGTCAAATCTTCCACACATTCGGGTTTTCTAGGAAGAAACTCCAGGAACCTCAGAAAACATGCTATTTTTTTCTGTAAACATGACATTGGATGCATTTGCCGAACAGGAAAATTGTGCTTTTCTCCAAAACCACTTTCACGGTGATTTTTGGTTACATTTCACCCGAAATGCAGAACAATTTGTCCAGATACTCCTGGATGAAAACAAAACTATCTGTTGTGTTGTGTCTATCTCAATCCCAGATCTTGCTACAGTCTCTGTGTGTGTTTGTGTTTTCTGGACATTCTCTATGGACTTTACAGTTTTGAATGTATTTTAGCATAAGTTTTTGTTTTCTGCTGCCAAACGCTAATTGGTTCCACCTGGAGTCAAATCTTCCACACATACGAGTTTTCTAGGAAGAAAGCTCCAGAAACCTGAGAAAACATGATATTTGTATTTGTAAACATGACATTGGATTCATTTGCTGAACAGGAAGATTGTGCTTTTTTCCAAAACGACTCTCACGGTGATTTTTAGTTAAATTTCACTTCAAAACTACAACAACTTGTCCAGATAGTCCTGGATGAAAACAAAACTATCTGGTGTGTTGTGGCTATCTCAATCCCAGATCTTGCTACAGCCTCTGTGTTTGTTTGTAATTTCTGGACATTCTCTATGGACTTTACAGTTTTGCATGCATTTTAGCAGGACCCTTTTTATTTTTGCTGGTGAAGCTAATTGGTTCCACCTGGAGTCAATTCCTGCACACATTCGAGTTTTCTGGGAAGAAAGCTTCAGAAACCTGAGAAAACATGATATTTCTTTCTATAAACATGTCATTGGATGCAGTTGCCGAACAGGAAGATTGTGCATTTCTCCAACACCACTTTCAGGGTGATTTTGGTTAAATTTCACCCGAAGTCCACAACAATTTGTCCAGATACTCCTGGATGAAAACAAAACTATCTGGTGATTTGCAGCTATCTCAATCCCAGGTCTTATTACAGCCTCTGTGTGTGTTTGTGTTTTCTGGACATTCTCTATGGACTTTACGGTTTTGAATGCATTTTCGCATGTATGTTTTTGTTTTTAGCTGCCAAACACTAATTGGTTCCACCTGGAGTCAAATCCTCCACACATTCGAGTTTTCTAGCAAGAAAGCCCCAGAAACCTCAGAAAACATGATATTTGTATTTGTAAACATGACTTTGGATTCATTTGCTGAACAGTAAGATTGTGCTTTTCTCCAAACCCACTTTCACGGTGATTTTTGGTTAAATTTAACTTCAAAACTACAACAATTTGTCCAGATACTCCTTGAGGAAAACAAAACTATCTGTGGATTTTTAGCTATCTCAATCCCAGATCTTGCTACAGCCTCTCTCTTTGTTTGTGTTTTCTGGATATTCTCTATGGACTTTACGGTTTTGAATGCATTTTAGCATAAGTTTTTGTTTTCTGCTGCCAAACGCTAATTGGTTCCACCTGGAGTCAAATCCTCCACACATTCGAGTTTTCCAGGAAGAAAGCTGCAGAAACCTGAGAAAACATGATATTTGTATTTGTAAACATGAGATTGGATTCATTTGCTGAACAGAAAGCTTGTGCTTTTCTCCAAAGCCACTTTCACGGTGATTTTTTGGATAAATTTCACTTCAAAACCACAACAATTTGTCCAGATACTCCTGGATGAAAACAAAACTATCTGGTGATTTTTAGCTATCTCAATCCCAGATCTTGCTACAGCCTCTGTGTGTGTTTGTGTTTCCTGGACGTTCTCTATGGACTTTACGGTTTTGAATGCATTTTAGCAGGACCCTTTTTGTTTTCTGCTGGCAAACGCTAATTGGTTCCACCTGGAGTCAAATCCTCCACACATTCGAGTTTTCTAGGAAGAAAGCTCCAGAAACCTCAGAAAACATGATATTTTTATTTGTAAACATGACATTGGATTCATTTGCCGAACAGAAAGATAGTGCTTTTCTCCAAAACCAATTTCACGGTGATTTTTTGGTTATAGTTCACCCGGATACTACAACATTTTGTCCAGAAACTCTGGATGAAAACAAAACTATCTGGTGTGTTGTGGCTATCTCAATCCCAGATCTTGCTACAGCCTCTGTGTGTGTTTGTGTTTTCTGGACATTCTCTGTGGACTTTAAGGTTTTGAATGCATTTTAGCAGGACCCTTTTTGTTTTCTGCTGGCAAACGATAATTGGTTCCACCTGGAGTCAAATCCTCCACACATTCGAGTTTTCTAGGAAGAAAGCTTCAGAAACCTGAGAAAACATGATATTTCTTTCTGTAAACATGACATTGGATGCATTTGCCGAACAGGAAGATTCTGCTTTTCCCCAAAACGACTTTCACGGTGATTTTTGGTTAAATTTCACCCGAAATCCACAACAATTTGTCCAGATACTCTTGGATGAAAACAAAACTATCTGGTTATTTTTAGCTATCTCAATCCCAGATCCTGCTACAGCATCTGTGTTTGTTTCTGTTTTCTGGACATTCTCTATGGACTTTACGTTTTTGAATGCATTTTAGCATGTAAATTTTTGTTTTCAGATGGCAAACGCTAATTGGTTCCACCTGGAGACAAATACTCCACATATTCAGTTTTCTAGGAAGAAAGCTCCAGAAACGTGAGAAAACATGATATTTGTATTGGTGAACATGGCATTGAATTCATTTGCTGAACAGAAAGATTGTGCTTTCCTCATAACCATTTCATGGTGGTTTTGAATGCATTTTTCAGGACCCTTTTTTGGCTGCCAAACGTTAATTGCTTCCACCTGGAGTCAAATCCTCCACACATTCGAGTTTTCTAGGAAGAAAGCTTCAGAAACCTGAGAAAACATGAAACTTGTATTTGTAAACATGACATTGGATTCATTTGCTGAACAGAAAGATTGTGCTTTTCTCCAAAACCACTTTCACGGTGATTTTTGGTTAAATTTCACAAGAAATCCACAACAATTTGTCCAGATACTCCTGGATGAAAACAAAACTATCTGGTGTGTTGTGGCTATCTCAATCCCAGATCTTGCTACAGCCTCTGTGTGTGTTTGTGTTTTCTTTACATTCTCTGTGGACTTTACGGTTTTGAATGCATTTTAGCATGTAAGTTTGTGTTTTCTGCTGCCAAACGCTAATTGGTTCCACCTGGAGTCAAATCCTCCACACATTCAAGTTTTCTAGGAAGAAAGCTTCAGAAACCTGAGTAAACATGATATTTGTATTTGTAAACATGACATTGGATTCATTTGCTGAACAGAAAGATTGTGCTTTTCTCCAAAACCACTTTCACGGTGATTTTTGGTTAAATTCCACTTCAAAACTGCAACAATATGTCCAGATACTCCTTGCTGAAAATAAAATTCTGATGATTTTTAGCTATCTCAATCCAAGATCTTTCTACAGCCTATGCGTGTGCTTTTGTTTTCTGGACATTCTCTATGGACTTTACGGTTTTCAATGCATTTTAGCATGTAAGTTTTTGTTTTTAGCTGTAAAACGCTAATTGGTTCCCCCTGGAGTCAAATACTCCACACATTCGAGTTTTCTAGAATGAAAGCTCCAGAAACCTGAGAAAACATGATATTTGTATTTGTAAACATGACATTGGATTCATTTAAAGAAGAGGAAGATTGCACTTTTCTCCAAAACCACTTTCACGGTGATTTTTGGTTAAACTTCACCCGGATACTACCAAAATTTGTCCAGATACTCCTGGATTAAAACAAAACTCTCTGATGTGTTGTGGCTATCTCAATCCCAGATCTTGCTACAGCCTCTGTGTGTGTTTGTGTTTTCTGGACATTCTCTATGGACTTTACGGTTTTGAATGCATTTTAGCATGTAAGGTTTTGTTTTTAGCTGCCAAACGGTAATTTGTTCCACCTGGAGTCAAATCCTCCACACATTCGAGTTTTCCAGGAAGAAAGCTTCAGAAACCTGAGAAAACATGATATTTCTTTCTGTAAACATGGCATTGGATGCATTTGCCGAACAGGAAGATTGTGCTTTTCTCCAAACCCCTTTCATGGTGATTTTTGGTTAAATTTCACCTGAAATCCACAACAATATGTCCAGATACTCCTGGATGAAAACAAAATTATCTGGTGTGTTGTGGCTATCTCAATCCCAGATCTTGCTACAACCTCTGTGTGTGTTTGTGTTTCCTGGACATTCTCTATGGACTTTACGGTTTTGAATGCATTTTAGCAGGACCCTTTTTGTTTTCTGCTGGCAAACGCTAATTGGTTCCACCTGGAGTCAAATACTCCACACATTCGAGTTTTCTAGGAAGAAAGCTTCAGAAACCTGAGAAAACATGATATTTCTTTCTGTAAGCATGACATTGGATGCATTTGCAGAACAGGAAGATTGTGCCTTTCTTCAAAACCACTTTCACGGTGATTTTTGTTTAAATTTCACCCGAATTCCACAACAATTTTTCCAGATACTCCTGGACGAAAACAAAACTATCTGGTGATTTTTAGCTATCTCAATCCCAGATCTTGCTACAGACTCTGTGTTTGTTTGTGTTTTCAGGACATTCTCTATGAATTTTACGGTTTTGAATGCATTTTAGCATGCAAGTTTTTGTTTTTCGCTGCACATTCGAGTTTTCTGGGAAGAAATCTTCAGAAACCTGAGAAAACATGATATTTCTTTCTGTAAACATGACATTGAATGCATTTGCCGAACAGGAAGATTGTGCTTTTCTCCAAAACCACTTTCAGGGTGATTTTTTGGTTAAATTTCACCCGAAATCCACAACAATTTGTCCAGATACTCCTGGATGAAAACAAAACTATCTGGTGCTTTTTAGTTATCACAATCCCAGATCTTGCTACAGCCTTTGTGTTTGTTTATGTTTTCTGGACATTCTCTATGGACTTTACGGTTTTCAATGCATTTTAGCAGGACCATTTTTGTTTTCGGCTGGAAAACACCAATTGGTTCCACCTGGAGACAAATACTCCACATATTCAGTTTTCTAGGAAGAAAGCTCCAGAAACATGAGAAAACATGATATTTGTATTTGTGAACATGGCATTGAATTCATTTGCTGAACAGAAAGATTGTGCTTTCCTCATAACCATTTCATGGTGGTTTTGAATGCATTTTTCAGGACCCTTTTTTTGGCTGCCAAACGTTAATTGCTTCCACCTGGAGTCAAATCCTCCACACATTCGAGTTTTCTAGGAAGAAAGCCTCAGAAACCTGAGTAAACATGATATTTGTATTTGTAAACATGACATTGGATTCATTTGCTGAACAGGAAGATTGTGCTTTTCTCCAAAACCACTTTCACGGTGATTTTTGGTTAAATTCCAATTCAAAACTGCAACAATTTGTCCAGATAATCCTTGATGAAAATAAAATTTTCTGATGTTTTTTATCTATCTCATTCCAAGATCTTGCTACAGCCTCTGTGTATGTTTGTGTTTTCTGGACATTCTCTATGGACTTTACGGTTTGGATTGCATTTTAGCAGGACCCTTTTTGTTTTCTGCTGACAAACGCTAATTGGTACCACCTGCAGTCAAATCCTCCACACATTCGAGTTTTCTAGGAAGAAAGCTTCAGAAACCTGAGAAAACATGATATTTCTTTCTGTAAACATGACATTGGATGCATTTGCCAAACAGGAAGATTGTGCTTTTCCCCAAAACCACTGTCACGGTGATTTTTGGTTAAATTTCACCCGAAATCCACAACAATTTGTCCAGATACTCCTGGATGAAAACAAAACTATCTGGTGTGCTGTGGCTGTCTCAATCACAGATCTTGCTACAGCCTCTGTGTGTGTTTGTGTTTTCTGGACATTCTCTATGGACTTTACGGTTTTGAATGCATTTTAGCATGTAAGTTTTTGTTTTTAGCTGCACATGCGAGTTTTCTAGCAAGAAATCTTCAGAAACCTGAGAAAACATGATATTTCTTTCTGTAAACATGACATTGGATGCATTTGCCGAACAGGAAGATTGTGGTTTTCTCCAAAACCACTTTCACGGTGATTTTTGGTTAAATTTCAACCAAAATCCACAACAATTTTTCCAGATACTCCTGGATGAAAACAAAACTATCTGGTGTGTTGTGGCTATCTCAATCCCAGATATTGCTACAGCCTCTGTGTGTGTTTGTGTTTTCTGGACATTCTCTATGGACTTTACGGTTTTGAAGGTATTTTAGCATGTAAGTTTTCGTTTTTAGCTGCCAAACGCTAAAAATTACCAGATATTTTTATTGTCATCCAGGATTATCTGGACAAATTGTTGTGGATTTTGGGTGAAATTTAACCAAAAATCACGGTTCAGGTGGTTTTGGAGAAAAGCAAAATCTTCCTGTTCGGCAAATGCATCCAATGTCATGTTTACTGAAAGAAATGTCATGTTTTCTCAGGTTTCTGGAGCTTTCTTCCTAGAAAACTTGAATGTGCAGAGGATTTCACTCCAGGTGGAACCAATTAGCGTTTGCCAACAGAAAGCAAAAAGGGTCCTGCTAAAATGCATTCAAAACTTTCAAGTCAATAGAGAATGTCCAGAAAACACAAACACACACAGAGGCTGTAGCAAGATCTGGGATTGAGATAGCCACAACACACAAGATAGTTTTGTTTTCATCCAGAGTATCTTGACAAAATATTGTAGTATCCTGTTGAAATTTAACCAAAAATTTACCGTGAAAGTGGTTTTGGGGAAAAGCACAATCTTCCTGTTCGGAAAATGCATCCAATGTCATGTTTACAGAAAGAAATATCATGTTTTCTCAGGTTTCTGAAGCTTTCTTCCTAGAAAACTCGAATGTGTGGAGGATTTGACTGCAGGTGGGACCAATTAGCGTTTGTCAGCAGAAAACAAAAGGGTCCTGCTAAAATGCATTCAAAACCGTAAAGTCCATAGAGAATGTCCAGAAAACACAAACACACACAGAGGCTGTAGCAAGATCTGGGATTGAGATAGCTAAAAATCATGAGATAATTTTATTTTCATCAAGGAGTATCTGGAAAAATTGTTGCAGTTTTGAAGTGGAATTTAACCTAAAATCACCGTGAAAGTGGGTTTGGAGAAAAGCACAATCTTTCTGTTCTGCAAATGAATCCAATGTCATGTTTACAAATACAACTATCATGTTTACTCAGGTCCAGAAAATACAAAGACAGAGGCTGTAGCAAGATCTGGGATTGAGATAGCTAAAAATTACCAGATAGTTTTGTTTTCATCCAGGAGTAGCTGGACAAATTGTTGTGGATTTCGGGTGAAATTTAACCAAAAAATCACCTTGAAAGTGGTTTTGGAGAAAAGCACAATCTTTCTATTCAGCAAATGCATCCAATGTCATGTTTACAGAAAGAAATATCATGCTTTCTCAGGTTTCTGGATCTTTCTTCCTAGAAAACTCGAATGTGTCGAGGATTTGACTCCAGGTGGAACCAATTAGTCTTTGGCAGCTAAAAACAAAAAATACATGCTTAAATGCATTCAAAACTGTAAAGTCCATAGAGAATGTCCAGAAAACACAAAACACAAACACACACAGAGGCTGTAGCAAGATCTGGGATTGAGATAGCTAAAAATCACCAGATAGCTTTGTTTTCATCCAGGAGTATCTGGACAAATTGTTGTGGATTTCGGGTGAAATTTAACAAAAATCCACGAGAAGGTGGTTTTGTAGAAAAGAACAATCTTCCTGTTCAGCAACTTAATCCAATGTCATGTTTAGAGAAAGAAATATCATGTTTTCTCAGGTTTCTGAAGCTTTCTTCCTAGAAAGCTCGAATGTGTGGAGGATTTGAATCCAGGTGGAACCAATTAGCGTTTGCCAGCAGAAAACAAAAAGGGTCCTCCTAAAATGCATTCAAAACCGTAAAGTCCATAGAGAATGTCCAGAAAACAGAAACACACACATAGGCTGTAGCAAGATCTGGGATTGAGATAGCTACAAATCACCAGATAGTTTTGTTTTCATCCTGGAGTATCTGGACAAATTGCTGTGGATTTCAGGTGAAATGTAACCAAAAATCACCATGAAAGTAGTTTTGGAGAAAAGCACAATCTTCCTGTTCGGCAAATGCATCCAATGTCATGTTTACAGAAAGAAATATCATGTTTTCTCAGGTTTCTGAAGCTTTCTTCCTAGAAAAATTGAATGTGTGGAGTATTTGACTCCAGGTGGAACCAATTATCGTTTGCCAGCAGAAAACAAAAAGCATCCTGCGAAAATGCATTCAAAACCGTAAAGTCCATAGAGGATATCCAGAAAACACAAACACACACAGAGGCTGTAGCAAGATCTGGGATTGAGATAGCTACAAATCACCAGATATCTTTGTTCGGCAAATGCATCCAATGTCATGTTTACAGAAAGAAATATCATGTTTTCTCAGGTTTCTGAAGCTTTCTTCCTAGAAAACTCGAATGTGTGGAGGATTTTACTCAAGCTGGAACCAATTAGCCTTTGGCAGCTGAAAACGAAAAATTACATGCTAAAAACATGCATTCAAAACCGTAAAGTCCATAGAGAATTTCGAAAATACACAAACAAACACAGAGGCTGTAGCAAGATCTGGGATTGAGATAGCTACAAATCACCAGTTAGTTTTGTTTTCATTCAGAGTATCTGAACAAAACGTTGTAGTTTTGAAGTGAAATTTAACCGAAAAATCACCGTGAAAGTGGTTTTGGTGAAAAGCACAATCTTCCTGTTCGGCACATGCATCCAAAGTCATGTTTACAGAAAGAAATATCATGTTTTCTCAGGTTTCTGGAGCTTTCATCCTAGAAAACTCAAATGTGTGGAGGATTTGACTCCAGGTGGAACCAATTAGCGTTTGGCAGCTAAAAACAAAAACTTACTTGGTAAAATGCATTGAAAACCGTAAAGTCCATAGAGAATGTCCAGAAAAAACAAACAAACACAGAGGCTGTAGTAAGATCTGGGATTAAGAGAGCTAACAATCACCAGATAGTTTTGTTTTCGTCCAGGAGTACCTGGACAAATTGTTGTGGATTTCGGGTGAAATTTAACCAAAAACCACCGTGAAAGTGGTTTTGGAGAAAAGCAAAATCTTTCTGTTCAGCAAATGATTCCAATGCCATGTTAACAAATACAAATATCATGTTTTCTCAGGATTCTGGAGCTTTCTTCCTAGAAAACTTGAATGTGTGGAGTAATTGACTCCAGGTGGAACCAATTAGCGTTTGGGAGCTGTAAACAAAAACTTACATGCTAAAATGCATTCAAAACCGTAAAGTCCATAGAGAATGTCCAGAAAACACAAACACACACAGAGGCTGTAGCAAGATCTGGGATTGAGATAGCCACAACACACCAGATAGTTTTGTTTCCATCCAGGAGTATCTGGACAAATTGTTGTAGTTTTAAAGTGAAATTTAACCAAAAAATCACCGTGAAAGTGGTTTTGGAAAAAAGCACAATCTTCTTGTTCGGCAAATGCATCCAAAGTCATGTTTACAGAAAGAAATATCATGCTTTCTCATGTTTCTGGAGCTTTCTTCCCAGAAAACTCGAATGTGTGCAGGATTTGACACCAGGTGGATCCAATTAGCGTTTGCCAGCAGAAAACAAAAAGGGTCCTGCTAAAATGCATTTCAAACCTTAAAGTCCATTGAGAATGTCCAAAAAACACAAACACACACAGAGGCTGTAGCAAGATCTGGGATTGAGATAGCTAAAAATTACCAGATAGTTTTATTGTCATCATGGAGTATCTGGACAAATTGTTGTGGATTTCGGGTGAAATTTAACCAAAAATCACCGTGAAAGTGGTTTTGGAGAAAAGCACAATCTTCCTGTTCGGCAAATGCATCCAATGTCATGTTTACAGAAAGAAATATCATGTTTTCTCAGGTTTCTGAAGCTTTCTTCCTAGAAAACTCGAATGTGTGGAGGATTTGACTCCAGCTGGAACCAATTAGAGTTTGCCAGCTGAAAAGAAAAACTTACATGCTTAAATGCATTCAAAACCGTAAAGTTCTTAGAGAATGTCCAGAAAACACAAACACACACACAGAGGCTGTAGCAAGATCTGGCATTGAGATAGCTAAAAATCACCAGATAGTTTAGTATTCATCCAGGAGTATCTGGACAAATTGTTGTGGATTTCGGGTGAAATTTAACCAAAAATCACCTTGAAAGTGGTTTTGGAAAAAAGCACAATCTTTCTGTTCAGCCAATGAATCCAATGCCATGTTTACAAATACAAATATCATGTTTTCTCAGGATTCTGGAGCTTTCTTCCTAGAAAACTCGAATGTGTGGAGGATTTGACTCCAGGTGGAACCAATTAGCGTTTGGCAGCTAAAAACAAAAACTTACATGCTAAAATGCATTCAAAACCGTAAAGTCCATAGAGAATGTCCAGAAAACACAAACACACACAGAGGCTGTAGCAAGATCTGGGATTGAGATAGCTAAAAATCACCAGATAGTTTTGTTTTCATCCAGAGTATCTGGACAAAATGTTGTAGTATCCGGGTGAAATTTAACCAAAAATCACCGTGAAAGTGGTTTTGGAGAAAAGCACAATCTTTCTGTTCAGCAAATGAATCCAATGTCATGTTTACAAATACAAATATCATGTTTTCTCAGGATTCTGGAGCTTTCTTCCTAGAAAACTCGAATGTGTGGAGTATTTGACTCCAGGTGGAACCAATTAGAGTTTGCCAGCAGAAAACAAAAAGGGTCCTGCTAAAATGCATTCAAAACCGTAAAGTTCATAGAGAATGTCCAGAAAACACAAACACACACAGAGGCTGTAGCAAGATCTGGGATTGAGATAGACACAACACACCAGATAGTTTTGTTTTCATCAAGGAGAATCTGGAAAATTGTTGTAGTTTTGAAGTGAAATTTAACCAAAAATCACCGTGAAAGTGGTTTTGGAGAAAAGCACAATCTTTCTGTACAGCAAATGAATCCAAAGTCATGTTTACAAATATAAATATCATATTTTCTCAGGTTTCTGAAGCTTTCTTCCTAGAAAACTCGAATGTGTGGAGTATTTGACTCCAGGTGGAACCAATTAGCGTTGCCCAGCAGAAAACAAAAGTTACATGCTAAAATGCATTCAAAACCGTTAAATCCATAGAGAATGTCCAGAAAACACAAACACACACAGAGGCTATAGTAAGATCTTGGATTAAGATAGCCACAACACACCAGATAGTTTTGTTTTCATCCAGAGTATCTGGACAAAATGTTGCAGTGTCTGGGTGAAATTTAACCAAAAATCGCCGTGAAAGTAGTTTTGGAGAAAAGCACAATCTTCCTGTTCAGCAAATGAATACAATGTCATGTTTACAAATACAAATATCATGTTTTCTCAGGTTTCTGGAGCTTTCTTCCTAGAAAACTCGAATGTGTGGAGTATTTGACTCCAGGTGGAACCAATTAGCGTTTGCCAGCTGAAAAAAAAAATTACATGCTAAAATGCATTCAAAACCGTAAAGTCCATAGAGAATGTCCAGAAAACACAAACACACACACAGAAGCTGTAGCAAGATCTGGGATTGAGATAGCTACAAATCACCAGATAGTTTTGTTTTCATCAAGGAGTATCTGGACAAATTGTTGTGGATTTCGGGTGAAATTTAACAAAAATCACCGTGAAAGTGGTTTTGGAGAAAAGCACAATCTTCCTGTTCGGCAACTGCATCCAATGTCATGTTTACAGAAAGAAATATCATGTTTTCGCAGGTTTCTGGAGCTTTCTTCCTAGAAAACTCCAATGTGTGGAGCATTTGACTCCAGGTGGAACCAATTAGCGTTTGCCAGCAGAAAACAAAAAGGGTCCCGCTAAAACGCATTCAAAAATTTAAAGTCCATAGAGAATGTCCAGAAAACACAAACACACACAGAGGCTGTAGCAAGATCTGGGATTGAGATAGCTAAAAATCACCAGATATCTTTGTTTTCATCCAGCAGTATATGGACAAATTGTTGTAGTTTTGAAGTGAAATTTAACCAAAAATCACCGTGAAAGTGGTTTTGGAGAAAAGCACAATCTTTCTGTTCAGCAAATGAATCCAATGTCATGTTTACAAATACAAATATCATGTTTTCTCAGGATTCTGGAGCTTTCTTCCTAGAAAACTCGAATGTGTGGAGGATTTGACTCCAGGTGGAACCAATTAGCGTTTGCTAGCAGAAAACAAATAGGGTCCTGCTAAAATGCATTCAAAACCGTAAATTTCATAGAGAATGTCCAGAAAACACAAACACACACAGAGGCTGTGCAAGATCTGGGATTGAGATAGCTAAAAATCACCAGATAGTTTTATTTTCATCCAGGAGTATCTGGACAATTTATTGTGGATTTCGGATGAAATTTAACCAAAATCAGAGTGAAAGTGGTTTTGGAGAAAAGCACAATCTTCCTGTTCAGCAAATGAATCCAATGTCATGTTCTCAAAAACAAATAACATGTTTTCTCAGGTTTCTGGAGCTTTCTTCCTAGAAAACTCGAATGTGTGGAGGATTTGACTCCAGGTGGAACCAATTAGCGTTTGCCAGCAGAAAACAAAAAGGGTCCTGCTAAAATGCATTCAAAACCGTAAAGTCCATAGAGAATGTCCAGAAAACACAAACACACACAGAGGCTATAGCAAGATCTGGGATTGAGATAGCTAAAAATCACCAGATAATTTTGTTTTCATCCAGCAGTATATGGACAAATTGTTGTGGATTTCACGTGAAATTTAACTAAAAATCACCGTGAAAGTGGTTTGGGAGAAAAGCACAATCTTCCTGTTCGGCAAATGCATCCAATGTCATGTTAATAGAAAGAAATATTATGTTTTCTCAGGTTCCTGGAGCTTTCTTCCTCGAAAACTCGAATGTGTGGAGGATTTGACTCCAGATGGAACCAATTAGCGTTTGCCAGCAGAAAACAAAAAGGGTCCGCGTGAAATGCATTCAAAACCGTAAAGTTCATAGAGAATGTCCAGAAAACACAAACACACACAGAGGCTGTAGCAAGACCTGGGATTGAGATAGACACAACACACCAGATAGTTTTGTTTTCATCAAGGAGAATCTGGAAAATTGTTGTAGTTTTGAAGTGAAATTTAACCAAAAATCACCGTGAAAGTGGTTTTGGAGAAAAGCACAATCTTTCTGTTCAGCAAATGAATCCAAAGTCATGTTTACAAATAGAAATATCATATTTTCTCAGGTTTCTGAAGCTTTCTTCCTAGAAAACTCGAATGTGTGGAGTATTTGACTCCAGGTAGAACCAATTAGCGTTTGCCAGCTGAAAACAAAAACTTACATGCTAAAATGCATTCAAAACCGTAAAGTCCATAGAGAATGTCCAGAAAACACAAACACACACACAGAGGCTGTAGCAAGATCTGGGATTGAGATAGCCACAACACACCAGATAGTTTTGTTTTCATCCAGGAGTATCTGAAGAAATTGTTGTGGATTTTGGGTGAAATTTAACAACAATCACCGTGCAAGAGGTTTTGGAGAAAAGCACAATCTTCCTGTTCGGCAAATGCATCCAATGTCATGTTTACGGAAAGAAATATCATGTTTTCTCAGGATTCTGGAGCTTTCTTCCTAGAAAACTCGAATGTGTGGAGGATTTGACTCCAGGTGGAACCAATTAGCGTTTGGCAGCTAAAAACAAAACCTACATGCTAAAATGCATTCAAAACCGTAAAGTCCATAGAGAATGTCCAGAAAACACAAACACACACACAGAGGCTGTAGCAAGATCTGGGATTGAAATAGCTACAAATCACCAGATAGTTTTGTTTTCATCAAGGAGTATCTGGACAAATTGTTGTAGTTTTGAAGTGAAATTTAACCAAAAATCACCGTGAAAGTGGTTTGGAGAAAAGCACAATCTTCCTGTTCAGCAAATGAATCCAATGTCATGTTTACAGAAAGAAATATCATGTTTTCTCAGTGTTCCGGAGCTTTCTTCCTAGAAAACTCGAATGTGTGGAGGATTTGACTCCAGGTGGAACCAATTAGCGTTTGGCAGCTAAAAACAAAAACTTACACGGAAAAATGCATTCAAAACCGTAAAGTCAATAGAGAATGTCCAGAAAACACAAACACACACAGAGGCTGTAGCAAGAACTGGGATTGAGATAGCTAAAAATCACCAGATAGTTTTGTTTACATCCAGAGTATCTGGACAAAATGTTGTAGTATCCGGGTGAAATTTAACCAAAAATCACCGTGAAAGTGGTTTTGGAGAAAAGCACAATCTTTCTGTTCAGCAAATGAATCCAATATCATGTTTACAAATACAAATATCATGTTTTCTCAGGATTCTGGAGCTTTCTTCCTAGAAAACTCGAATGTGTGGAGGATTTGACTCCAGGTGGAACCAATTAGCGTTTGCCAGCAGAAAACAAAAAGGGTCCTGCTAAAATGCATTCAAAACCGTAAAGTTCATAGAGAATGTCCAGAAAACACAAACACACACAGAGGCTGTAGCAAGATCTAGAATTGAGATAGCCACAACACACCAGATAGTTTTGTTTTCATCCAGGAGTATTTGGACAAACTGTTGTAGTTTTGAAGTGAAATTTAACCAAAAATCACCGTGAAAGTGGTTTTGGAGAAAAGCACAATCTTCGTGTTCAACAAATGAATCCAATGTCATTTTCTCAAAAACAAATATCATGTTTTCTCTGGTTTCTGGAGCTTTCTTCCTAGAAAACTCGAATGTGTGGAGGATTTGACTCCAGGTGGAACCAATTAGCGTTTGCCAGCAGAAAACAAAAAGGGTCCTGCTTAAATGCATTCAAAACCTGAAAGTTCATAGAGAATGTACAGAAAACACAAACACACACAGAGGCTGTAACAAGATCTGGGATTGAGATAGCCACAACACACCAGATAGTTTTGTTTTCATCCAGGAGTATCTGGACAAATTGTTGTAGTATCCGGGTGAATTTAACCAAAAATCACCTTGAAAGTGGTTTTGGAGAAAAGCACAATCTTTCTGTTCGGCAAATGAATCCAATGTCATGTTTCCAGAAAGAAATATGTTTTCTGAGGATTCTGGAGCTTTCTTCCTAGAAAACTCGAATGTGTGGAGGATTTGACTCCAGGTGGAACAAATTAGCGTTTGCCAGCTGAAAACAAAAACTTACATGATAAAATGCATTCAAAACTGTAAAGTCCATAGAGAATGTCCAGAAAACACAAACACACACACAGAGGCTATAGCAAGATCTGGGATTGAGATAGCTAAAAATCACCAGATAATTTTGTTTTCATCCAGTAGTATATGGACAAATTGTTGTGGATTTCACGTGAAATTTAACTAAAAATCACCGTGAAAGTGGTTTGGGAGAAAAGCACAATCTTCCTGTTCGGCAAATGCATCCAATGTCATGTTTATAGAAAGAAATATTATGTTTTCTCAGGTTCCTGGAGCTTTCTTCCTCGAAAACTCGAATGTGTGGAGGATTTGACTCCAGATGGAACCAATTAGCGTTTGCCAGCAGAAAACAAAAAGGGTCCGCGTGAAATGCATTCAAAACCGTAAAGTTCATAGAGAATGTCCAGAAAACACAAACACACACAGAGGCTGTAGCAAGACCTGGGATTGAGATAGACACAACACACCAGATAGTTTTGTTTTCATCAAGGAGAATCTGGAAAATTGTTGTAGTTTTGAAGTGAAATTTAACCAAAAATCACCGTGAAAGTGGTTTTGGAGAAAAGCACAATCTTTCTGTTCAGCAAATGAATCCAAAGTCATGTTTACAAATAGAAATATCATATTTTCTCAGGTTTCTGAAGCTTTCTTCCTAGAAAACTCGAATGTGTGGAGTATTTGACTCCAGGTGGAACCAATTAGCGTTTGCCAGCTGAAAACAAAAACTTACATGCTAAAATGCATTCAAAACCGTAAAGTCCATAGAGAATGTCCAGAAAACACAAACACACACACAGAGGATGTAGCAAGATCTGGGATTGAGATAGCCACAACACACCAGATAGTTTTGTTTTCATCCAGGAGTATCTGAAGAAATTGTTGTGGATTTTGGGTGAAATTTAACAAAAATCACCGTGCAAGAGGTTTTGGAGAAAAGCACAATCTTCCTGTTCGGCAAATGCATCCAATGTCATGTTTACGGAAAGAAATATCATGTTTTCTCAGGATTCTGGAGCTTTCTTCCTAGAAAACTCGAATGTGTGGAGGATTTGACTCCAGGTGGAACCAATTAGCGTTTGGCAGCTAAAAACAAAACCTACATGCTAAAATGCATTCAAAACCGTAAAGTCCATAGAGAATGTCCAGAAAACACAAACACACACACAGAGGCTGTAGCAAGATCTGGGATTGAAATAGCTACAAATCACCAGATAGTTTTGTTTTCATCAAGGAGTATCTGGACAAATTGTTGTAGTTTTGAAGTGAAATTTAACCAAAAATCACCGTGAAAGTGGTTTGGAGAAAAGCACAATCTTCCTGTTCAGCAAATGAATCCAATGTCATGTTTACAGAAAGAAATATCATGTTTTCTCAGTGTTCCGGAGCTTTCTTCCTAGAAAACTCGAATGTGTGGAGGATTTGACTCCAGGTGGAACCAATTAGCGTTTGGCAGCTAAAAACAAAAACTTACACGGAAAAATGCATTCAAAACCGTAAAGTCAATAGAGAATGTCCAGAAAACACAAACACACACAGAGGCTGTAGCAAGAACTGGGATTGAGATAGCTAAAAATCACCAGATAGTTTTGTTTACATCCAGAGTATCTGGACAAAATGTTGTAGTATCCGGGTGAAATTTAACCAAAAATCACCGTGAAAGTGGTTTTGGAGAAAAGCACAATCTTCCTGTTCGTCAAATGAATCCAATATCATGTTTACAAATACAAATATCATGTTTTCTCAGGATTCTGGAGCTTTCTTCCTAGAAAACTCGAATGTGTGGAGTATTTGACTCCAGGTGGAACCAATTAGCGTTTGCCAGCAGAAAACAAAAAGGGTCCTGCTAAAATGCATTCAAAACCGTAAAGTTCATAGAGAATGTCCAGAAAACACAAACACACACAGAGGCTGTAGCAAGATCTAGAATTGAGATAGCCACAACACACCAGATAGTTTTGTTTTCATCCAGGAGTATTTGGACAAACTGTTGTAGTTTTGAAGTGAAATTTAACCAAAAATCACCGTGAAAGTGGTTTTGGAGAAAAGCACAATCTTCGTGTTCAACAAATGAATCCAATGTCATTTTCTCAAAAACAAATATCATGTTTTCTCTGGTTTCTGGAGCTTTCTTCCTAGAAAACTCGAATGTGTGGAGGATTTGACTCCAGGTGGAACCAATTAGCGTTTGCCAGCAGAAAACAAAAAGGGTCCTGCTTAAATGCATTCAAAACCTGAAAGTTCATAGAGAATGTACAGAAAACACAAACACACACAGAGGCTGTAACAAGATCTGGGATTGAGATAGCCACAACACACCAGATAGTTTTGTTTTCATCCAGGAGTATCTGGACAAATTGTTGTAGTATCCGGGTGAATTTAACCAAAAATCACCTTGAAAGTGGTTTTGGAGAAAAGCACAATCTTTCTGTTCGGCAAATGAATCCAATGTCATGTTTCCAGAAAGAAATATGTTTTCTGAGGATTCTGGAGCTTTCTTCCTAGAAAACTCGAATGTGTGGAGGATTTGACTCCAGGTGGAACAAATTAGCGTTTGCCAGCTGAAAACAAAAACTTACATGATAAAATGCATTCAAAACTGTAAAGTCCATAGAGAATGTCCAGAAAACACAAACACACACACAGAGGCTATAGCAAGATCTGGGATTGAGATAGCCACAACACACCAGATAGTTTTGTTTTCATCCAGGAGTATCTGGACACATTGTTGTAGTTTTGCAGTGAAATTTAACCCAAAAATCACCGTGCAAGTGGTTTTGGAGAAAAGCACAATCTTCCTGTTCGGCAAATGCATCCAATGTCATGTTTACGTAAAGAAATATCATGTTTTCTCAGGTTTCTGAAGCTTTCTTCCTAGAAAACTCGAATGTGTGGAGGATTTGAATCCATGTGGAACCAATTAGCGTTTGCCAGCTGAAAAAAAAAAGGGTCCGGCTTAAATGCATTCAAAACCGTAAAGTCCATAGAGAATGTCCAGAAAACATAAACACACACAGAGGCTATAGCAAGATCTGGGATTGAGATAGCCACAACACTCCAGAGAGCTTTGTTTTCATCCAGAGTATCTGGAGAATATGCTGCAGTATCTGGGTGAAATTTAACCAAAAATCACCTTGAAACTGGTTTTGGAGAAAAGCACAATCTTCCTGTTTAGCAAATGAATCCAATGTCATGTTTACAAATACAAATATCATGTTTTCTCAGGTTTCTGGAGCTTTCTTCCTAGAAAACTCGAATGTGTGGAGGATTTGACTCCAGGTGGAACCAACTAGCGTTTGCCAGCAGAAAACAAAACCTACATGCTAAAATGCATTCAAAACCGTAAAGTCCATAGAGAATGTCCAGAAAACACAAACACACACAGAGGCTGTAGCAAGATCTGGGATTGAGATAGCTGCAAATCACCAGATAATTTTGTTTTCATCCAGGAGTATCTGGACAAATTGTTGTGGATTTCAGGTGAAATTTAACCAAAAATCACCGTGAAAGTGGTTTTGTGGAAAAGCACAATCTCCCTGTTCGGCAAATGCATGCAATGTCAGGTTTACAGAAAGAAATATCATGTTTTCTCAGGTTTCTGATGCTTTCTACCTAGAAAACTTGAATGTGTTGAAGGATTTGACTCCAGGTGGAACCAATTAGCGTTGGCCAGCAGAAAACAAAAGCTTACATGCTAAAATGCATTCAAAACCGTAAAGTCCATAGAAAATGTCCAGAAAACACAAACACACACAGAGAGTATAACAAGATCTGGGATTGAGATAGACACAACACACCAGATATTTTTGTTTTCATCCAGAGTATGTGGACAAAATGTTGCAGTATCTGGGTGAAATTTAACCAAAAATCACCGTGAAAGTGGTTTTGGAGAAAAGCACAATCTTCCTGTTCGGCAAATGCATCCAATGTCATGTTCTCAAAAACAAATATCATCTTTTCTCAGGTTTCTGGAGCTTTCTACCTAGAAAACTCGAATGTGTGGAGGATTTGACTCCAGGTGGAACCAATTAGCGTTTGCCAGCAGAAAACAAAAAAGGTCTTGCTAAAATGCATTCAAAACCGTAAAGTTCATAGAGAATGTACAGAAAACACAAACACAGACAGAGGCTATAGCAGGATCTGGGATTGAGATAGCTACAAATCACCAGATAGTTTTGTTTTCATCCAGGAGTATCTGGACAATTAGTTGTAGTATCCGGGTGAAATTTAACCAAAAATCGCCTTGAAAGTGGTTTTGGAGAAAAGCACAATCTTTCTCTTCAGCAAATGAATCCAATGTCATGTTTACAAATACAAATATCATGTTTTCTCAGGTTTCTGGAGCTTTCTTCCTAGAAAACTCGAATGTGTGGAGGATTTGACTCCAGGTGGAACCAATTAGCGTTTGGAGGCAAAAACAAAAACTTACATGCTAAAATGCATTCAAAACTGTAAAGTCCATAGAGAATGTCCAGAAAACACAAACATACACAGAGGCTGTAGCAAGATCTGGGATTGAGATATCCACAACACACCAGATAGTTTTGTTTTCATCCAGGAGTATCTGGACAAATTGTTGTGGATTTCGGGTGAAATTTAACCAAAAATCACCGTGAAAGTGCTTTTCGAGAAAAGCACAATCTTCCTGTTCAGCAAACACATACTATGTCATGTTTACAGAAAGAAATATGATGTTTTCTCTCGTTTTTGGAGATTTCTTCCTAGAAAACTCGAATGTGTGGAGGATTTGAATCCAGGTAGAACCAATTAGCGTTTGGCAGCTAAAAACAAAAACTTACATGCTAAAATGCATTCAAAACTGTAAAGTCCTTAGAGACTGTACAGAAAACACAAAAAAACACAGAGTCTGTAGCCAGATCTGGGATTGAGATAGACATAACACACCAGATAGTTTTGTTGTCATCCAGAGTATCTGGAGAATATGTTGCAGTATCTGGGTTAAATTTAACCAAAAATCACCGTGAAAGTGGTTTTGGAGAAAAGCACAATCTTCCTGTTCGGCAAATGCCTCCAATGTCATGTTTACAAATAGAAATATCATGTTTTCTCAGGTTTCTGAAGCTTTCTTCCTAGAAAACTCGAATGTGTGGAGGATTTGACTCCAGGTGAACCAATTAGCGTTTGGCAGCTATAAACAAAAACTTACATGCTAAAATGCATTCAGAACCGTAAAGTCAATAGAGAATGACCAGAAAACACAAACACACACAGAGGCTGTAGAAAGATCTGGGATTGAGATAGCCACAACACACCAGATAGTTTTGTTTTCATCCAGGAGAATCTTGACAAATTGTTGTAGATTTCGGGTGAAATTTAACAAAAATCACCGTGCAAGTGGTTTTGGAGAAAAGCACAATCGTCCTGTTCGGAAAATGCATCCAATGTCATGTTTACGGAAAGAAATATCATGTTTTCTCAGGTTTCTGGAGCTTTCTTCCTAGAAAACTCGAATGTGTGGAGGATTTGACTCCAGGTGGAACCAATTAGCGTTTGCCAGCAGAAAAGAAACAGGGTCCGGCTAAAATGCATTCAAAACCGTAAAGTCCATAGAGAATGTGCAGAAAACACAAACACACACAGAGGCTGTAGCAAGATCTGGGATTGAGATAGCCACAACACACCAGATAGTTTTGCTTTCATCCAGGAGTATCTGTACAAATTGTTGTAGTTTTGAAGTGAAATTTAACCAAAAAATAAGGGTAAAAGTGGTTTTGGAGAAAAGCACAATCTTTCTCTTCAGCAAATGCATCCAATGTCGTGTTTAGAAATACAAATAGCATGTTTTCTGAGATTAGTGGAGCTTTCTTCCTAGAAAACTCAAATGTGTGGAGGATTTGACTCCAGGTGGAACCAATTAGCGTTTGCCAGCAGAAAACAAAAAGTTACATGCTAAAATGCATTCAAAACCGTAAAGTCCATAGAGAATGTCCAGAAAACACAAACACACACAGAGGCTATAGCAAGATCTGGGATTGAGATAGCTAAAAATCACCAGATAGTTTTGTTTTCATCCAGAGTATCTGGACAAAATGTTGTGGATTTCAGGTGAAATTTAACCAAAAATCACCGTGAAAGTGGTTTTGGGGAAAAACACAATCTTCCTGTTCGGCAAATGAATCCAATGTCATGTTTACAAATACAAATATCATGTTTTCTCAGGATTCTGGAGCTTTCTTCCTAGAAAACTCGAATGTGTGGAGGATTTGACTCCAGGTGGAACCAATTAGCGTTTGCCAGCTAAAAACAAAAACTTACATGCTAAAATGCATTCAAAACCGTAAAGTCCATAGAGAATGTCCAGAAAACACAAACACACACAGAGGCTGTAGCAAGATCTGGGATTGAGATAGCCAAAACACACCAGATAGTTTTGTTTTCATGCAGGAGTATCTGGACAAATTGTTGTGGATTTCAGGTGAAATTTAACCAAAAATCACCGTGAAAGTGGTTTTGTGGAAAAGCACAATCTTCCTGTTCGGCAAATGCATCCAATGTCAGGTTTACAGAAAGAAATATCATGTTTTCTCAGGTTTCTGATGCTTTCTACCTAGAAAACTTGAATGTGTTGAAGGATTTGACTCCAGGTGGAACCAATTAGCGTTGGCCAGCAGAAAACAAAAGCTTACATGCTAAAATGCATTCAAAACCGTAAAGTCCATAGAAAATGTCCAGAAAACACAAACACACACAGAGAGTATAACAAGATCTGGGATTGAGATAGACACAACACACCAGATAGTTTTGTTTTCATCCAGAGTATGTGGACAAAATGTTGCAGTATCTGGGTGAAATTTAACCAAAAATCACCGTGAAAGTGGTTTTGGAGAAAAGCACAATCTTCCTGTTCGGCAAATGCATCCAATGTCATGTTCTCAAAAACAAATATCATCTTTTCTCAGGTTTCTGGAGCTTTCTACCTAGAAAACTCGAATGTGTGGAGGATTTGACTCCAGGTGGAACCAATTAGCGTTTGCCAGCAGAAAACAAAAACGGTCTTGCTAAAATGCATTCAAAACCGTAAAGTTCATAGAGAATGTACAGAAAACACAAACACAGACAGAGGCTATAGCAGGATCTGGGATTGAGATAGCTACAAATCACCAGATAGTTTTGTTTTCATCCAGGAGTATCTGGACAATTTGTTGCAGTATCCGGGTGAAATTTAACCAAAAATCGCCTTGAAAGTGGTTTTTGAGAAAAGCACAATCTTTCTCTTCAGCAAATGAATCCAATGTCATGTTTACAAATACAAATACCATGTTTTCTCAGGTTTCTGGAGCTTTCTTCCTAGAAAACTCGAATGTGTGGAGGATTTGACTCCAGGTGGAACCAATTAGCGTTTGGAGGCAAAAACAAAAACTTACATGCTAAAATGCATTCAAAACTGTAAAGTCCATAGAGAATGTCCAGAAAACACAAACGTACACAGAGGCTGTAGCAAGATCTGGGATTGAGATATCCACAACACACCAGATAGTTTTGTTTTCATCCAGGAGTATCTGGACAAATTGTTGTGGATTTCGGGTGAAATTTAACCAAAAATCACCGTGAAAGTGCTTTTCGAGAAAAGCACAATCTTCCTGTTCAGCAAACACATACTATGTCATGTTTACCGAAAGAAATATGATGTTTTCTCTCGTTTTTGGAGATTTCTTCCTAGAAAACTCGAATGTGTGGAGGATTTGAATCCAGGTAGAACCAATTAGCGTTTGGCAGCTAAAAACAAAAACTTACGTGTGGAGGATTTGAATCCAGGTAGAACCAACTAGCGTTTGGCAGCTAAAAACAAAAACTTATGTGTGAAAATGTATTCAAAACTGTAAAGTCCTTAGAGACTGTACAGAAAACACAAACAAACTCAGAGTCTGTAGCCAGATCTGGGATTGAGATAGACATAACACACCAGATAGTTTTGTTGTCATCCAGAGTATCTGGAGAATATGTTGCAGTATCTGGGTTAAATTTAACCAAAAATCACCGTGAAAGTGGTTTTGGAGAAAAGCACAATCTTCCTGTTCGGCAAATGCCTCCAATGTCATGTTTACAAATAGAAATATCATGTTTTCTCAGGTTTCTGAAGCTTTCTTCCTAGAAAACTCGAATGTGTGGAGGATTTGACTCCAGGTGAACCAATTAGCGTTTGGCAGCTATAAACAAAAACTTACATGCTAAAATGCATTCAGAACCGTAAAGTCCACAGAGAATGACCAGAAAACACAAACACACACAGAGGCTGTAGCAAGATCTGGGATTGAGATAGCCACAACACACCGATAGTTTTGTTTTCATCCAGGAGAATCTTGACAAATTGTTGTAGATTTCGGGTGAAATTTAACAAAAATCACCGTGCAAGTGGTTTTGGAGAAAAGCACAATCTTCCTGTTCGGCAAATGCATCCAATGTCATGTTTACGGAAAGAAATATCATGTTTTCTCAGGTTTCTGGAGCTTTCTTCCTAGAAAACTCGAATGTGTGGAGGATTTGACTCCAGGTGGAACCAATTAGCATTTGCCAGCAGAAAAGAAACAGGGTCCGGCTAAAATGCATTCAAAACCGTAAAGTCCATAGAGAATGTCCAGAAAACATAAACACACACAGAGGCTGTAGCAAGATCTGGGATTGAGATAGCTACAAATCACCAGATAGTTTTGTTTTCATCCAGGGATATCTGGACAAATTGTTGCAGTTTTGAAGTGAAATTTAACCAAAAATCACCTTGAAACTGGTTTTGGAGAAAAGCACACTCTTCCTGTTCGGCAAATGCATCCAATGTCATGTTTACGAATACAAATATCATGTTTTCTCAGGTTTCTGGAGCTTTCTTCCTAGAAAACTCGAATGTGTGGAGTATTTGACTCCAGGTAGAACCAATTAGCGTTGGTCAGCAGAAAACAAAAAGGGTCCTGCTAAAATGCATTCAAAACCGTAAAGTCCATAGAAAATGTCCAGAAAACACAAACACACACAGAGGCTGTAGCAAGATCTGGGATTGAGATAGCCACAACACACCAGATAGTTTTGCTTTCATCCAGGAGTATCGGACAAATTGTTGTAGTTTTGTAGTGAAATTTAACCAAAAAATAAGGGTAAAAGTGGTTTTGGAGAAAAGCACAATCTTTCTCTTCAGCAAATGCATCCAATGTCATGTTTAGAAATACAAATAGCATGTTTTCTGAGATTAGTGGAGCTTTCTTCCTAGAAAACTCAAATGTGTGGAGGATTTGACTCCAGGTGGAACCAATTAGCGTTTGCCAGCAGAAAACAAATAGTTACATGCTAAAATGCATTCAAAACCGTAAAGTCCATAGAGAATGTCCAGAAAACACAAACACACACAGAGGCTATAGCAAGATCTGGGATTGAGATAGCTAAAAATCACCAGATAGTTTTGTTTTCATCCAGAGTATCTGGACAAAATGTTGTAGTATCCGGTTGAAATTTAACCAAAATTCACTGTTAAAGTGGTTTTTGGGAAAAGCACAATCTTTCTGTTCAGCAAATGAATCCAATGTCATGTTTACAAATACAAATATCATGTTTTCTCAGGATTCTGGAGCTTTCTTCCTAGAAAACTCGAATGTGTGGAGGTTTTGACTCCAGGTGGAACCAATTAGCGTTTCCCAGCTGAAAAGTAAAACTTACATGCTAAAATGCATTCAAAACCGTAAAGTCAATAGAGAATGTCCAGAAAACACAAACACACACAGAGGCTGTAGCAAGAACTGGGATTGAGATAGCTAAAAATCACCAGATAGTTTTGTTTACATCCAGAGTATCTGGACAAAATGTTGTAGTATCCGGGTGAAATTTAACCAAAAATCACCGTGAAAGTGGTTTTGGAGAAAAGCACAATCTTCCTGTTCGTCAAATGAATCCAATATCATGTTTACAAATACAAATATCATGTTTTCTCAGGATTCTGGAGCTTTCTTCCTAGAAAACTCGAATGTGTGGAGTATTTGACTCCAGGTGGAACCAATTAGCGTTTGCCAGCAGAAAACAAAAAGGGTCCTGCTAAAATGCATTCAAAACCGTAAAGTTCATAGAGAATGTCCAGAAAACACAAACACACACAGAGGCTGTAGCAAGATCTAGAATTGAGATAGCCACAACACACCAGATAGTTTTGTTTTCATCCAGGAGTATTTGGACAAACTGTTGTAGTTTTGAAGTGAAATTTAACCAAAAATCACCGTGAAAGTGGTTTTGGAGAAAAGCACAATCTTCGTGTTCAACAAATGAATCCAATGTCATTTTCTCAAAAACAAATATCATGTTTTCTCTGGTTTCTGGAGCTTTCTTCCTAGAAAACTCGAATGTGTGGAGGATTTGACTCCAGGTGGAACCAATTAGCGTTTGCCAGCAGAAAACAAAAAGGGTCCTGCTTAAATGCATTCAAAACCTGAAAGTTCATAGAGAATGTACAGAAAACACAAACACACACAGAGGCTGTAACAAGATCTGGGATTGAGATAGCCACAACACACCAGATAGTTTTGTTTTCATCCAGGAGTATCTGGACAAATTGTTGTAGTATCCGGGTGAATTTAACCAAAAATCACCTTGAAAGTGGTTTTGGAGAAAAGCACAATCTTTCTGTTCGGCAAATGAATCCAATGTCATGTTTCCAGAAAGAAATATGTTTTCTGAGGATTCTGGAGCTTTCTTCCTAGAAAACTCGAATGTGTGGAGGATTTGACTCCAGGTGGAACAAATTAGCGTTTGCCAGCTGAAAACAAAAACTTACATGATAAAATGCATTCAAAACTGTAAAGTCCATAGAGAATGTCCAGAAAACACAAACACACACACAGAGGCTATAGCAAGATCTGGGATTGAGATAGCCACAACACACCAGATAGTTTTGTTTTCATCCAGGAGTATCTGGACACATTGTTGTAGTTTTGCAGTGAAATTTAACCCAAAAATCACCGTGCAAGTGGTTTTGGAGAAAAGCACAATCTTCCTGTTCGGCAAATGCATCCAATGTCATGTTTACGTAAAGAAATATCATGTTTTCTCAGGTTTCTGAAGCTTTCTTCCTAGAAAACTCGAATGTGTGGAGGATTTGAATCCATGTGGAACCAATTAGCGTTTGCCAGCTGAAAAAAAAAAGGGTCCGGCTTAAATGCATTCAAAACCGTAAAGTCCATAGAGAATGTCCAGAAAACATAAACACACACAGAGGCTATAGCAAGATCTGGGATTGAGATAGCCACAACACTCCAGAGAGCTTTGTTTTCATCCAGAGTATCTGGAGAATATGCTGCAGTATCTGGGTGAAATTTAACCAAAAATCACCTTGAAACTGGTTTTGGAGAAAAGCACAATCTTCCTGTTTAGCAAATGAATCCAATGTCATGTTTACAAATACAAATATCATGTTTTCTCAGGTTTCTGGAGCTTTCTTCCTAGAAAACTCGAATGTGTGGAGGATTTGACTCCAGGTGGAACCAACTAGCGTTTGCCAGCAGAAAACAAAACCTACATGCTAAAATGCATTCAAAACCGTAAAGTCCATAGAGAATGTCCAGAAAACACAAACACACACAGAGGCTGTAGCAAGATCTGGGATTGAGATAGCTGCAAATCACCAGATAATTTTGTTTTCATCCAGGAGTATCTGGACAAATTGTTGTGGATTTCAGGTGAAATTTAACCAAAAATCACCGTGAAAGTGGTTTTGTGGAAAAGCACAATCTCCCTGTTCGGCAAATGCATGCAATGTCAGGTTTACAGAAAGAAATATCATGTTTTCTCAGGTTTCTGATGCTTTCTACCTAGAAAACTTGAATGTGTTGAAGGATTTGACTCCAGGTGGAACCAATTAGCGTTGGCCAGCAGAAAACAAAAGCTTACATGCTAAAATGCATTCAAAACCGTAAAGTCCATAGAAAATGTCCAGAAAACACAAACACACACAGAGAGTATAACAAGATCTGGGATTGAGATAGACACAACACACCAGATATTTTTGTTTTCATCCAGAGTATGTGGACAAAATGTTGCAGTATCTGGGTGAAATTTAACCAAAAATCACCGTGAAAGTGGTTTTGGAGAAAAGCACAATCTTCCTGTTCGGCAAATGCATCCAATGTCATGTTCTCAAAAACAAATATCATCTTTTCTCAGGTTTCTGGAGCTTTCTACCTAGAAAACTCGAATGTGTGGAGGATTTGACTCCAGGTGGAACCAATTAGCGTTTGCCAGCAGAAAACAAAAAAGGTCTTGCTAAAATGCATTCAAAACCGTAAAGTTCATAGAGAATGTACAGAAAACACAAACACAGACAGAGGCTATAGCAGGATCTGGGATTGAGATAGCTACAAATCACCAGATAGTTTTGTTTTCATCCAGGAGTATCTGGACAATTAGTTGTAGTATCCGGGTGAAATTTAACCAAAAATCGCCTTGAAAGTGGTTTTGGAGAAAAGCACAATCTTTCTCTTCAGCAAATGAATCCAATGTCATGTTTACAAATACAAATATCATGTTTTCTCAGGTTTCTGGAGCTTTCTTCCTAGAAAACTCGAATGTGTGGAGGATTTGACTCCAGGTGGAACCAATTAGCGTTTGGAGGCAAAAACAAAAACTTACATGCTAAAATGCATTCAAAACTGTAAAGTCCATAGAGAATGTCCAGAAAACACAAACATACACAGAGGCTGTAGCAAGATCTGGGATTGAGATATCCACAACACACCAGATAGTTTTGTTTTCATCCAGGAGTATCTGGACAAATTGTTGTGGATTTCGGGTGAAATTTAACCAAAAATCACCGTGAAAGTGCTTTTCGAGAAAAGCACAATCTTCCTGTTCAGCAAACACATACTATGTCATGTTTACAGAAAGAAATATGATGTTTTCTCTCGTTTTTGGAGATTTCTTCCTAGAAAACTCGAATGTGTGGAGGATTTGAATCCAGGTAGAACCAATTAGCGTTTGGCAGCTAAAAACAAAAACTTACATGCTAAAATGCATTCAAAACTGTAAAGTCCTTAGAGACTGTACAGAAAACACAAAAAAACACAGAGTCTGTAGCCAGATCTGGGATTGAGATAGACATAACACACCAGATAGTTTTGTTGTCATCCAGAGTATCTGGAGAATATGTTGCAGTATCTGGGTTAAATTTAACCAAAAATCACCGTGAAAGTGGTTTTGGAGAAAAGCACAATCTTCCTGTTCGGCAAATGCCTCCAATGTCATGTTTACAAATAGAAATATCATGTTTTCTCAGGTTTCTGAAGCTTTCTTCCTAGAAAACTCGAATGTGTGGAGGATTTGACTCCAGGTGAACCAATTAGCGTTTGGCAGCTATAAACAAAAACTTACATGCTAAAATGCATTCAGAACCGTAAAGTCAATAGAGAATGACCAGAAAACACAAACACACACAGAGGCTGTAGAAAGATCTGGGATTGAGATAGCCACAACACACCAGATAGTTTTGTTTTCATCCAGGAGAATCTTGACAAATTGTTGTAGATTTCGGGTGAAATTTAACAAAAATCACCGTGCAAGTGGTTTTGGAGAAAAGCACAATCGTCCTGTTCGGAAAATGCATCCAATGTCATGTTTACGGAAAGAAATATCATGTTTTCTCAGGTTTCTGGAGCTTTCTTCCTAGAAAACTCGAATGTGTGGAGGATTTGACTCCAGGTGGAACCAATTAGCGTTTGCCAGCAGAAAAGAAACAGGGTCCGGCTAAAATGCATTCAAAACCGTAAAGTCCATAGAGAATGTGCAGAAAACACAAACACACACAGAGGCTGTAGCAAGATCTGGGATTGAGATAGCCACAACACACCAGATAGTTTTGCTTTCATCCAGGAGTATCTGTACAAATTGTTGTAGTTTTGAAGTGAAATTTAACCAAAAAATAAGGGTAAAAGTGGTTTTGGAGAAAAGCACAATCTTTCTCTTCAGCAAATGCATCCAATGTCGTGTTTAGAAATACAAATAGCATGTTTTCTGAGATTAGTGGAGCTTTCTTCCTAGAAAACTCAAATGTGTGGAGGATTTGACTCCAGGTGGAACCAATTAGCGTTTGCCAGCAGAAAACAAAAAGTTACATGCTAAAATGCATTCAAAACCGTAAAGTCCATAGAGAATGTCCAGAAAACACAAACACACACAGAGGCTATAGCAAGATCTGGGATTGAGATAGCTAAAAATCACCAGATAGTTTTGTTTTCATCCAGAGTATCTGGACAAAATGTTGTGGATTTCAGGTGAAATTTAACCAAAAATCACCGTGAAAGTGGTTTTGGGGAAAAACACAATCTTCCTGTTCGGCAAATGAATCCAATGTCATGTTTACAAATACAAATATCATGTTTTCTCAGGATTCTGGAGCTTTCTTCCTAGAAAACTCGAATGTGTGGAGGATTTGACTCCAGGTGGAACCAATTAGCGTTTGCCAGCTAAAAACAAAAACTTACATGCTAAAATGCATTCAAAACCGTAAAGTCCATAGAGAATGTCCAGAAAACACAAACACACACAGAGGCTGTAGCAAGATCTGGGATTGAGATAGCCAAAACACACCAGATAGTTTTGTTTTCATGCAGGAGTATCTGGACAAATTGTTGTGGATTTCAGGTGAAATTTAACCAAAAATCACCGTGAAAGTGGTTTTGTGGAAAAGCACAATCTTCCTGTTCGGCAAATGCATCCAATGTCAGGTTTACAGAAAGAAATATCATGTTTTCTCAGGTTTCTGATGCTTTCTACCTAGAAAACTTGAATGTGTTGAAGGATTTGACTCCAGGTGGAACCAATTAGCGTTGGCCAGCAGAAAACAAAAGCTTACATGCTAAAATGCATTCAAAACCGTAAAGTCCATAGAAAATGTCCAGAAAACACAAACACACACAGAGAGTATAACAAGATCTGGGATTGAGATAGACACAACACACCAGATAGTTTTGTTTTCATCCAGAGTATGTGGACAAAATGTTGCAGTATCTGGGTGAAATTTAACCAAAAATCACCGTGAAAGTGGTTTTGGAGAAAAGCACAATCTTCCTGTTCGGCAAATGCATCCAATGTCATGTTCTCAAAAACAAATATCATCTTTTCTCAGGTTTCTGGAGCTTTCTACCTAGAAAACTCGAATGTGTGGAGGATTTGACTCCAGGTGGAACCAATTAGCGTTTGCCAGCAGAAAACAAAAACGGTCTTGCTAAAATGCATTCAAAACCGTAAAGTTCATAGAGAATGTACAGAAAACACAAACACAGACAGAGGCTATAGCAGGATCTGGGATTGAGATAGCTACAAATCACCAGATAGTTTTGTTTTCATCCAGGAGTATCTGGACAATTTGTTGCAGTATCCGGGTGAAATTTAACCAAAAATCGCCTTGAAAGTGGTTTTTGAGAAAAGCACAATCTTTCTCTTCAGCAAATGAATCCAATGTCATGTTTACAAATACAAATACCATGTTTTCTCAGGTTTCTGGAGCTTTCTTCCTAGAAAACTCGAATGTGTGGAGGATTTGACTCCAGGTGGAACCAATTAGCGTTTGGAGGCAAAAACAAAAACTTACATGCTAAAATGCATTCAAAACTGTAAAGTCCATAGAGAATGTCCAGAAAACACAAACGTACACAGAGGCTGTAGCAAGATCTGGGATTGAGATATCCACAACACACCAGATAGTTTTGTTTTCATCCAGGAGTATCTGGACAAATTGTTGTGGATTTCGGGTGAAATTTAACCAAAAATCACCGTGAAAGTGCTTTTCGAGAAAAGCACAATCTTCCTGTTCAGCAAACACATACTATGTCATGTTTACCGAAAGAAATATGATGTTTTCTCTCGTTTTTGGAGATTTCTTCCTAGAAAACTCGAATGTGTGGAGGATTTGAATCCAGGTAGAACCAATTAGCGTTTGGCAGCTAAAAACAAAAACTTACGTGTGGAGGATTTGAATCCAGGTAGAACCAACTAGCGTTTGGCAGCTAAAAACAAAAACTTATGTGTGAAAATGTATTCAAAACTGTAAAGTCCTTAGAGACTGTACAGAAAACACAAACAAACTCAGAGTCTGTAGCCAGATCTGGGATTGAGATAGACATAACACACCAGATAGTTTTGTTGTCATCCAGAGTATCTGGAGAATATGTTGCAGTATCTGGGTTAAATTTAACCAAAAATCACCGTGAAAGTGGTTTTGGAGAAAAGCACAATCTTCCTGTTCGGCAAATGCCTCCAATGTCATGTTTACAAATAGAAATATCATGTTTTCTCAGGTTTCTGAAGCTTTCTTCCTAGAAAACTCGAATGTGTGGAGGATTTGACTCCAGGTGAACCAATTAGCGTTTGGCAGCTATAAACAAAAACTTACATGCTAAAATGCATTCAGAACCGTAAAGTCCACAGAGAATGACCAGAAAACACAAACACACACAGAGGCTGTAGCAAGATCTGGGATTGAGATAGCCACAACACACCGATAGTTTTGTTTTCATCCAGGAGAATCTTGACAAATTGTTGTAGATTTCGGGTGAAATTTAACAAAAATCACCGTGCAAGTGGTTTTGGAGAAAAGCACAATCTTCCTGTTCGGCAAATGCATCCAATGTCATGTTTACGGAAAGAAATATCATGTTTTCTCAGGTTTCTGGAGCTTTCTTCCTAGAAAACTCGAATGTGTGGAGGATTTGACTCCAGGTGGAACCAATTAGCATTTGCCAGCAGAAAAGAAACAGGGTCCGGCTAAAATGCATTCAAAACCGTAAAGTCCATAGAGAATGTCCAGAAAACATAAACACACACAGAGGCTGTAGCAAGATCTGGGATTGAGATAGCTACAAATCACCAGATAGTTTTGTTTTCATCCAGGGATATCTGGACAAATTGTTGCAGTTTTGAAGTGAAATTTAACCAAAAATCACCTTGAAACTGGTTTTGGAGAAAAGCACACTCTTCCTGTTCGGCAAATGCATCCAATGTCATGTTTACGAATACAAATATCATGTTTTCTCAGGTTTCTGGAGCTTTCTTCCTAGAAAACTCGAATGTGTGGAGTATTTGACTCCAGGTAGAACCAATTAGCGTTGGTCAGCAGAAAACAAAAAGGGTCCTGCTAAAATGCATTCAAAACCGTAAAGTCCATAGAAAATGTCCAGAAAACACAAACACACACAGAGGCTGTAGCAAGATCTGGGATTGAGATAGCCACAACACACCAGATAGTTTTGCTTTCATCCAGGAGTATCGGACAAATTGTTGTAGTTTTGTAGTGAAATTTAACCAAAAAATAAGGGTAAAAGTGGTTTTGGAGAAAAGCACAATCTTTCTCTTCAGCAAATGCATCCAATGTCATGTTTAGAAATACAAATAGCATGTTTTCTGAGATTAGTGGAGCTTTCTTCCTAGAAAACTCAAATGTGTGGAGGATTTGACTCCAGGTGGAACCAATTAGCGTTTGCCAGCAGAAAACAAATAGTTACATGCTAAAATGCATTCAAAACCGTAAAGTCCATAGAGAATGTCCAGAAAACACAAACACACACAGAGGCTATAGCAAGATCTGGGATTGAGATAGCTAAAAATCACCAGATAGTTTTGTTTTCATCCAGAGTATCTGGACAAAATGTTGTAGTATCCGGTTGAAATTTAACCAAAATTCACTGTTAAAGTGGTTTTTGGGAAAAGCACAATCTTTCTGTTCAGCAAATGAATCCAATGTCATGTTTACAAATACAAATATCATGTTTTCTCAGGATTCTGGAGCTTTCTTCCTAGAAAACTCGAATGTGTGGAGGTTTTGACTCCAGGTGGAACCAATTAGCGTTTCCCAGCTGAAAAGTAAAACTTACATGCTAAAATGCATTCAAAACCGTAAAGTCCATAGAGAATGTCCAGAAAACACAAACACACACACGGAGGCTGTAGCAAGATCTGGGATTGAGATAGCTAAAAATCACCAGATAGTTTAGTTTCATCCAGGAGTATCTGGACAAATTGTTGTGGATTTCGGGTGAAATTTAACCAAAAATCACCATGAAATCTGTTTTGGAGAAAAGCACAATCTTCCTGTTCGGCAAATGCATCCAGTCTCATGTTTACAGAATGAAATATCATGTTTTCTCAGGTTTCTGGAGCTTTCTTCCTAGAAAACTCGAATGTGTGGAGGATTTGACTCCAGGTGGAACCAATTAGCGTTTGCCAGCAGAAAACAAATAGTTACATGCTAAAATGCATTCAAAACCGTAAAGTCCATAGAGAATGTCCAGAAAACACAAACACACACAGAGGCTATAGCAAGATCTGGGATTGAGATAGCTAAAAATCACCAGATAGTTTTGTTTTCATCCAGGAGTATATGGACAAATTGTTGTAGTTTTGAAGTGAAATTTAACCAAAAAATCACCGTGAAACTGGTTTTGGAGAAAAGCACAATCTTCCTGTTCAGCAAATGAATCCAATGTCATGTTTACGAATACAAATATCATGTTTTCTCAGGTTTCTGGAGCTTTCTTCCTAGAAAACTCGAATGTGTGGAGGATTTGACTCCAGGTGGAACCAATTAGCGTTTGCCAGCAGAAAAGAAACAGGGTCCGGCTAAAATGCATTCAAAACCGTAAAGTCCATAGAGAATGTCCAGAAAACATAAACACACACAGAGGCTATAGCAAGATCTGGGATTGAGATAGGCACAACACAAAAGATAGTTTTGTTTTCTTCCAGGAATAGCTGGAAAAATTGTTGTAGTATCCGGGTGAAATTTAGCCAAAAATCACCTTGAAAGTGGTTTTGGAGAAAAGCACAATCTTTCTGTTCAGCAAATGAATCCAATGTCATGTTTACAAATACAAATATCATGCTTTCTCAGGATTCTGGAGCTTTCTTCCTAGAAAACTCGAATGTGTGGAGGTTTTGACTCCAGGTAGAACCAATTAGCGTTTGTCAGCTGAAAACAAAAACTTACATGCTAAAATGCATTGAAAACCGTAAAGTGCATAGAGAATGTCCAGAAAACCCAAACACACACACAGAGGCTGTAGCAAGATCTGGGATTGAGATAGCTAAAAATCACCAGACAGTTTAGTTTTCATCCAGGAGTATCTGGACAAATTGTTGTGGATTTTGGGTGAAATTTAACCAAAAATCACCTTGAAAGTTGTTTTGGAGAAAAGCACAATCTTTCTGTTCAGCAAATGCATCCAATGTCATGTTTACAGAAAGAAATATCATGTTTTCTCAGGTTTCTGGAGCTTTCCTCCTAGAAAACTCGAATGTGTGGAGGATTTGACTCCAGGTGGAACCAATTAGCGTTGACCAGCAGAAAACAAAACTTACATGCTAAAATGCATTCAAAACCGTAAAGTCCATAGAGAATGTCCAGAAAACACAAACAAACACAGAGACTATAGCAAGATCTGGGATTAAGATAGCCACAACACACCAGATAGTTTTGTTTTCATCCAGAGTATCTGGACAAAATGTTGCAGTATCTTGGAGAAATTTAACCAAAAATCGCCGTGAAAGTGGTTTTGGAGAAAAGCACAATCTTCCTGATCAGCAAATGAATCCAATGTCATGTTTATAAATGCAAATATCATGTTTTCTCAGGTTTCTGAAGCTTTCTTCATAGAAAACTCGAATGTGTGGAGTATTTGACTCCAGGTGGAACCAATTAGCGTTTCCCAGCAGAAAACAAAAAGGGTCCTGCTAAAATGCATTCAAAAACGTAAAGTTCATAGAGAATGTACAGAAAACACAAACACACACAGAGGCTGTAGCAAGATCTGGGATTGAGATAGCTGCAAATCACTAGATAGTTTTGTTTTCATCCCGGAGTTTCTGGACAAATTGTTGTAGTATCCGGGTGAAATTTAACCAAAAATCACCTTGAAAGTGGTTTTGGAGAAAAGCACAATCTTCCTGTTCGGCAACTGCATCCAATGTCATGTTTACAGAAAGAAATATCATGTTTTCGCAGGTTTCTGGAGCTTTCTTCCTAGAAAACTCCAATTTGTGGAGGATTTGACTCCAGGTGGAACCAATTAGCGTTTGCCAGCAGAAAACAAAAAGGGTCCTGCTAAAATGCATTCAAAAATTTAAAGTCCATAGAGAATGTCCAGAAAACACAAACACACACAGAGGCTGTAGCAAGATCTGGGATTGAGATAGCTAAAAATCACCAGATAGTTTTGTTTTCATCCAGGAGTATCTGGACAAGTTGTTGTGGATTTCGGGTGAAATTTAACCAAAAAATCACCGTGAAAGTGGTTTTGGGGAAAAGCACAATCTTCCTGTTCGGCAAATGCATCCAATGTCATGTTTCCAGAAAGAAATATCATGTTTTCTCAGATTTCTGGAGCTTTCTACCTAGAAAACTCGAATGTGTGGAGGATTTGACTCCAGGTGGAACCAATTAGCGTTTGCCAGCAGAAAACAAAAACGGTCTTGCTAAAATGCATTCAAAACCGTAAAGTTCATAGAGAATGTACAGAAAACACAAACACAGACAGAGGCTATAGCAGGATCTGGGATTGAGATAGCTGCAAATCACCAGATAGTTTTGTTTTCATCCAGGAGTATCTGGACAATTTGTTGTAGTATCCGGGTGAAATTTAACCAAAAATCGCCTTGAAAGTGGTTTTGGAGAAAAGCACAATCTTTCTGTTCAGCAAATGAATCCAATGTCATGTTTACAAATACAAATATCATGCTTTCTCAGGTTTCTGGAGCTTTCTTCCTAGAAAACTCGAATGTGTGGAGGATTTGACTCCAGGTGGAACCAATTAGCGTTTGGAGGCAAAAACAAAAACTTACATGCTAAAATGCATTCAAAACTGTAAAGTCCATAGAGAATGTCCAGAAAACACAAACATACACAGAGGCTGTAGCAAGATCTGGGATTGAGATAGACACAACACACCAGATAGTTTTGTTTTCATCCAGGAGTATCTGGACAAATTGTTGTGGATTTCGGGTGAAATTTAACCAAAAATCACCGTGAAAGTGGTTTTGGAGAAAAGCACAATCTTCCTGTTCAGCAAATGAATCCAATTTCATGTTTACAAATACAAATATCATGTTTTTTCAGGTTTCTGGAGCTTTCTTCCTGGCAAACTCGACTGTGTGGAGGATTTGACTCCAGGTGGAACCAATTAGCGTTTGCCAGCAGAAAACAAAAAGGATCCTGCTAAAATGCATTCAAAACCGTAAAGTTCATAGAGAATGTACAGAAAACACAAACAAACACAGAGGCTGTAGCAACATCTGGGATTGAGATAGCTAAAAATCACCAGGTAGTTTTGTTTTCTTCCAGGAATAGCTGGAAAAATTGTTGTAGTATCCGGGTGAAATTTAGCCAAAAATCACCTTGAAAGTGGTTTTGGAGAAAAGCACAATCTTTCTGTTCAGCAAATGAATCCAATGTCATGTTTACAAATACAAATATCATGCTTTCTCAGGTTTCTGGAGCTTTCTTCCTAGAAAACTCGAATGTGTGGAGGATTTGACTCCAGGTGGAACCAATTAGCGTTTGGAGGCAAAAACAAAAACTTACATGCTAAAATGCATTCAAAACTGTAAAGTCCATAGAGAATGTCCAGAAAACACAAACATACACAGAGGCTGTAGCAAGATCTGGGATTGAGATAGACACAACACACCAGATAGTTTTGTTTTCATCCAGGAGTATCTGGACAAATTGTTGTGGATTTCGGGTGAAATTTAACCAAAAATCACCGTGAAAGTGGTTTTGGAGAAAAGCACAATCTTCCTGTTCAGCAAATGAATCCAATTTCATGTTTACAAATACAAATATCATGTTTTTTCAGGTTTCTGGAGCTTTCTTCCTGGCAAACTCGACTGTGTGGAGGATTTGACTCCAGGTGGAACCAATTAGCGTTTGCCAGCAGAAAACAAAAAGGATCCTGCTAAAATGCATTCAAAACCGTAAAGTTCATAGAGAATGTACAGAAAACACAAACAAACACAGAGGCTGTAGCAACATCTGGGATTGAGATAGCTAAAAATCACCAGGTAGTTTTGTTTTCTTCCAGGAATAGCTGGAAAAATTGTTGTAGTATCCGGGTGAAATTTAGCCAAAAATCACCTTGAAAGTGGTTTTGGAGAAAAGCACAATCTTTCTGTTCAGCAAATGAATCCAATGTCATGTTTACAAATACAAACATCATGCTTTCTCAGGTTTCTGGAGCTTTCTTCCTAGAAAACTCGAATGTGTGGAGGATTTGACTCCAGGTGGAACCAATTAGCGTTTGGAGGCAAAAACAAAAACTTACATGCTAAAATGCATTCAAAACTGTAAAGTCCATAGAGAATGTCCAGAAAACACAAACATACACAGAGGCTGTAGCAAGATCTGGGATTGAGATAGACACAACACACCAGATAGTTTTGTTTTCATCCAGGAGTATCTGGACAAATTGTTGCAGTTTTGAAGTGAAATTTAACCAAAAATCACCGTGAAAGTGGTTTTGGAGAAAAGCACACTCTTCCTGTTCGGCAAATGCATCCAATGTCATGTTTACGAATACAAATATCATGTTTTCTCAGGTTTCTGGAGCTTTCTTCCTAGAAAACTCGAATGTGTGGAGTATTTGACTCCAGGTAGAACCAATTAGCGTTGGTCAGCAGAAAACAAAAAGGGTCCTGCTAAAATGCATTCAAAACCGTAAAGTCCATAGAAAATGTCCAGAAAACACAAACACACACAGAGGCTGTAGCAAGATCTGGGATTGAGATAGCCACAACACACCAGATAGTTTTGCTTTCATCCAGGAGTATCGGACAAATTGTTGTAGTTTTGTAGTGAATTTTAACCAAAAAATAAGGGTAAAAGTGGTTTTGGAGAAAAGCACAATCTTTCTCTTCAGCAAATGCATCCAATGTCATGTTTAGAAATACAAATAGCATGTTTTCTGAGATTAGTGGAGCTTTCTTCCTAGAAAACTCAAATGTGTGGAGTATTTGACTCCAGGTGGAACCAATTAGCGTTTGCCAGCAGAAAACAAATAGTTACATGCTAAAATGCATTCAAAACCGTAAAGTCCATAGAGAATGTCCAGAAAACACAAACACACACAGAGGCTATAGCAAGATCTGGGATTGAGATAGCTAAAAATCACCAGATAGTTTTGTTTTCATCCAGAGTATCTGGACAAAATGTTGTAGTATCCGGTTGAAATTTAACCAAAATTCACTGTTAAAGTGGTTTTTGGGAAAAGCACAATCTTTCTGTTCAGCAAATGAATCCAATGTCATGTTTACAAATACAAATATCATGTTTTCTCAGGATTCTGGAGCTTTCTTCCTAGAAAACTCGAATGTGTGGAGGTTTTGACTCCAGGTGGAACCAATTAGCGTTTCCCAGCTGAAAAGTAAAACTTACATGCTAAAATGCATTCAAAACCGTAAAGTCCATAGAGAATGTCCAGAAAACACAAACACACACACGGAGGCTGTAGCAAGATCTGGGATTGAGATAGCTAAAAATCACCAGATAGTTTAGTTTCATCCAGGAGTATCTGGACAAATTGTTGTGGATTTCGGGTGAAATTTAACCAAAAATCACCATGAAATCTGTTTTGGAGAAAAGCACAATCTTCCTGTTCGGCAAATGCATCCAGTCTCATGTTTACAGAATGAAATATCATGTTTTCTCAGGTTTCTGGAGCTTTCTTCCTAGAAAACTCGAATGTGTGGAGGATTTGACTCCAGGTGGAACCAATTAGCGTTTGCCAGGAGAAAACAAATAGTTACATGCTAAAATGCATTCAAAACCGTAAAGTCCATAGAGAATGTCCAGAAAACACAAACACACACAGAGGCTATAGCAAGATCTGGGATTGAGATAGCTAAAAATCACCAGATAGTTTTGTTTTCATCCAGGAGTATATGGACAAATTGTTGTAGTTTTGAAGTGAAATTTAACCAAAAAATCACCGTGAAACTGGTTTTGGAGAAAAGCACAATCTTCCTGTTCAGCAAATGAATCCAATGTCATGTTTACGAATACAAATATCATGTTTTCTCAGGTTTCTGGAGCTTTCTTCCTAGAAAACTCGAATGTGTGGAGGATTTGACTCCAGGTGGAACCAATTAGCGTTTGCCAGCAGAAAAGAAACAGGGTTCGGCTAAAATGCATTCAAAACCGTAAAGTCCATAGAGAATGTCCAGAAAACATAAACACACACAGAGGCTATAGCAAGATCTGGGATTGAGATAGGCACAACACAAAAGATAGTTTTGTTTTCATCCAGAGTATCTGGAGAATATGTTGCAGTATCTAGGTGAAATTTAACCAAAAATCACCGTGAAAGTGGTTTTGGAGAAAAGCACAATCTTCCTGTTCAGCAAATGAATCCAATTTCATGTTTACAAATACAAATATCATGTTTTTTCAGGTTTCTGGAGCTTTCTTCCTGGCAAACTCGACTGTGTGGAGGATTTGACTCCAGGTGGAACCAATTAGCGTTTGCCAGCAGAAAACAAAAAGGATCCTGCTAAAATGCATTCAAAACCGTAAAGTTCATAGAGAATGTACAGAAAACACAAACACACACAGAGGCTGTAGCAACATCTGGGATTGAGATAGCTAAAAATCACCAGGTAGTTTTGTTTTCTTCCAGGAATAGCTGGAAAAATTGTTGTAGTATCCGGGTGAAATTTAGCCAAAAATCACCTTGAAAGTGGTTTTGGAGAAAAGCACAATCTTTCTGTTCAGCAAATGAATCCAATGTCATGTTTACAAATACAAATATCATGCTTTCTCAGGATTCTGGAGCTTTCTTCCTAGAAAACTCGAATGTGTGGAGGTTTTGACTCCAGGTAGAACCAATTAGCGTTTGTCAGCTGAAAACAAAAACTTACATGCTAAAATGCATTGAAAACCGTAAAGTGCATAGAGAATGTCCAGAAAACCCAAACACTCACACAGAGGCTGTAGCAAGATCTGGGATTGAGATAGCTAAAAATCACCAGACAGTTTAGTTTTCATCCAGGAGTATCTGGACAAATTGTTGTGGATTTTGGGTGAAATTTAACCAAAAATCACCTTGAAAGTTGTTTTGGAGAAAAGCACAATCTTTCTGTTCAGCAAATGCATCCAATGTCATGTTTACAGAAAGAAATATCATGTTTTCTCAGGTTTCTGAAGCTTTCTTCCCAGAAAACTCGAATGTGTGGAGGATTTGACTCCAGGTGGAACCAATTAGCGTTGACCAGCAGAAAACAAAACTTACATGCTAAAATGCATTCAAAACCGTAAAGTCCATAGAGAATGTCCAGAAAACACAAACAAACACAGAGACTATAGCAAGATCTGGGATTAAGATAGCCACAACACACCAGATAGTTTTGTTTTCATCCAGAGTATCTGGACAAAATGTTGCAGTATCTTGGAGAAATTTAACCAAAAATCGCCGTGAAAGTGGTTTTGGAGAAAAGCACAATCTTCCTGTTCAGCAAATGAATCCAATGTCATGTTTATAAATGCAAATATCATGTTTTCTCAGGTTTCTGAAGCTTTCTTCATAGAAAACTCGAATGTGTGGAGTATTTGACTCCAGGTGGAACCAATTAGCGTTTCCCAGCAGAAAACAAAAAGGGTCCTGCTAAAATGCATTCAAAAACGTAAAGTTCATAGAGAATGTACAGAAAACACAAACACACACAGAGGCTGTAGCAAGATCTGGGATTGAGATAGCTGCAAATCACCAGATAGTTTTGTTTTCATCCCGGAGTTTCTGGACAAATTGTTGTAGTATCCGGGTGAAATTTAACCAAAAATCACCTTGAAAGTGGTTTTGGAGAAAAGCACAATCTTCCTGTTCGGCAACTGCATCCAATGTCATGTTTACAGAAAGAAATATCATGTTTTCGCAGGTTTCTGGAGCTTTCTTCCTAGAAAACTCCAATTTGTGGAGGATTTGACTCCAGGTGGAACCAATTAGCGTTTGCCAGCAGAAAACAAAAAGGGTCCTGCTAAAATGCATTCAAAAATTTAAAGTCCATAGAGAATGTCCAGAAAACACAAACACACACAGAGGCTGTAGCAAGATCTGGGATTGAGATAGCTAAAAATCACCAGATAGTTTTGTTTTCATCCAGGAGTATCTGGACAAGTTGTTGTGGATTTCGGGTGAAATTTAACCAAAAAATCACCGTGAAAGTGGTTTTGGGGAAAAGCACAATCTTCCTGTTCGGCAAATGCATCCAATGTCATGTTTCCAGAAAGAAATATCATGTTTTCTCAGATTTCTGGAGCTTTCTACCTAGAAAACTCGAATGTGTGGAGGATTTGACTCCAGGTGGAACCAATTAGCGTTTGCCAGCAGAAAACAAAAAGGATCCTGCTAAAATGCATTCAAAACCGTAAAGTTCATAGAGAATGTACAGAAAACACAAACACAGACAGAGGCTATAGCAGGATCTGGGATTGAGATAGCCACAACACACCAGATAGTTTTGTTTTCATCCAGGAGTATCTGGACAATTTGTTGTAGTATCCGGGTGAAATTTAACCAAAAATCGCCTTGAAAGTGGTTTTGGAGAAAAGCACAATCTTTCTGTTCAGCAAATGAATCCAATGTCATGTTTACAAATACAAATATCATGCTTTCTCAGGTTTCTGGAGCTTTCTTCCTAGAAAACTCGAATGTGTGGAGGATTTGACTCCAGGTGGAACCAATTAGCGTTTGGAGGCAAAAACAAAAACTTACATGCTAAAATGCATTCAAAACTGTAAAGTCCATAGAGAATGTCCAGAAAACACAAACATACACAGAGGCTGTAGCAAGATCTGGGATTGAGATAGACACAACACACCAGATAGTTTTGTTTTCATCCAGGAGTATCTGGACAAATTGTTGTGGATTTCGGGTGAAATTTAACCAAAAATCACCGTGAAAGTGGTTTTGGAGAAAAGCACAATCTTCCTGTTCAGCAAATGAATCCAATTTCATGTTTACAAATACAAATATCATGTTTTTTCAGGTTTCTGGAGCTTTCTTCCTGGCAAACTCGACTGTGTGGAGGATTTGACTCCAGGTGGAACCAATTAGCGTTTGCCAGCAGAAAACAAAAAGGATCCTGCTAAAATGCATTCAAAACCGTAAAGTTCATAGAGAATGTACAGAAAACACAAACAAACACAGAGGCTGTAGCAACATCTGGGATTGAGATAGCTAAAAATCACCAGGTAGTTTTGTTTTCTTCCAGGAATAGCTGGAAAAATTGTTGTAGTATCCGGGTGAAATTTAGCCAAAAATCACCTTGAAAGTGGTTTTGGAGAAAAGCACAATCTTTCTGTTCAGCAAATGAATCCAATGTCATGTTTACAAATACAAATATCATGCTTTCTCAGGTTTCTGGAGCTTTCTTCCTAGAAAACTCGAATGTGTGGAGGATTTGACTCCAGGTGGAACCAATTAGCGTTTGGAGGCAAAAACAAAAACTTACATGCTAAAATGCATTCAAAACTGTAAAGTCCATAGAGAATGTCCAGAAAACACAAACATACACAGAGGCTGTAGCAAGATCTGGGATTGAGATAGACACAACACACCAGATAGTTTTGTTTTCATCCAGGAGTATCTGGACAAATTGTTGTGGATTTCGGGTGAAATTTAACCAAAAATCACCGTGAAAGTGGTTTTGGAGAAAAGCACAATCTTCCTGTTCAGCAAATGAATCCAATTTCATGTTTACAAATACAAATATCATGTTTTTTCAGGTTTCTGGAGCTTTCTTCCTGGCAAACTCGACTGTGTGGAGGATTTGACTCCAGGTGGAACCAATTAGCGTTTGCCAGCAGAAAACAAAAAGGATCCTGCTAAAATGCATTCAAAACCGTAAAGTTCATAGAGAATGTACAGAAAACACAAACAAACACAGAGGCTGTAGCAACATCTGGGATTGAGATAGCTAAAAATCACCAGGTAGTTTTGTTTTCTTCCAGGAATAGCTGGAAAAATTGTTGTAGTATCCGGGTGAAATTTAGCCAAAAATCACCTTGAAAGTGGTTTTGGAGAAAAGCACAATCTTTCTGTTCAGCAAATGAATCCAATGTCATGTTTACAAATACAAATATCATGCTTTCTCAGGTTTCTGGAGCTTTCTTCCTAGAAAACTCGAATGTGTGGAGGATTTGACTCCAGGTGGAACCAATTAGCGTTTGGAGGCAAAAACAAAAACTTACATGCTAAAATGCATTCAAAACTGTAAAGTCCATAGAGAATTTCCAGAAAACACAAACATACACAGAGGCTGTAGCAAGATCTGGGATTGAGATAGACACAACACACCAGATAGTTTTGTTTTCATCCAGGAGTATCTGGACAAATTGTTGTGGATTTCGGGTGAAATTTAACCAAAAATCACCGTGAAAGTGGTTTTGGAGAAAAGCACAATCTTCCTGTTCAGCAAATGAATCCAATTTCATGTTTACAAATACAAATATCATGTTTTTTCAGGTTTCTGGAGCTTTCTTCCTGGCAAACTCGACTGTGTGGAGGATTTGACTCCAGGTGGAACCAATTAGCGTTTGCCAGCAGAAAACAAAAAGGATCCTGCTAAAATGCATTCAAAACCGTAAAGTTCATAGAGAATGTACAGAAAACACAAACAAACACAGAGGCTGTAGCAACATCTGGGATTGAGATAGCTAAAAATCACCAGGTAGTTTTGTTTTCTTCCAGGAATAGCTGGAAAAATTGTTGTAGTATCCGGGTGAAATTTAGCCAAAAATCACCTTGAAAGTGGTTTTGGAGAAAAGCACAATCTTTCTGTTCAGCAAATGAATCCAATGTCATGTTTACAAATACAAATATCATGCTTTCTCAGGATTCTGGAGCTTTCTTCCTAGAAAACTCGAATGTGTGGAGGTTTTGACTCCAGGTAGAACCAATTAGCGTTTGTCAGCTGAAAACAAAAACTTACATGCTAAAATGCATTGAAAACCGTAAAGTGCATAGAGAATGTCCAGAAAACCCAAACACACACACAGAGGCTGTAGCAAGATCTGGGATTGAGATAGCTAAAAATCACCAGACAGTTTAGTTTTCATCCAGGAGTATCTGGACAAATTGTTGTGGATTTTGGGTGAAATTTAACCAAAAATCACCTTGAAAGTTGTTTTGGAGAAAAGCACAATCTTTCTGTTCAGCAAATGCATCCAATGTCATGTTTACAGAAAGAAATATCATGTTTTCTCAGGTTTCTGGAGCTTTCCTCCTAGAAAACTCGAATGTGTGGAGGATTTGACTCCAGGTGGAACCAATTAGCGTTGACCAGCAGAAAACAAAACTTACATGCTAAAATGCATTCAAAACCGTAAAGTCCATAGAGAATGTCCAGAAAACACAAACAAACACAGAGACTATAGCAAGATCTGGGATTAAGATAGCCACAACGCACCAGATAGTTTTGTTTTCATCCAGAGTATCTGGACAAAATGTTGCAGTATCTTGGAGAAATTTAACCAAAAATCGCCGTGAAAGTGGTTTTGGAGAAAAGCACAATCTTCCTGTTCAGCAAATGAATCCAATGTCATGTTTATAAATGCAAATATCATGTTTTCTCAGGTTTCTGAAGCTTTCTTCATAGAAAACTCGAATGTGTGGAGTATTTGACTCCAGGTGGAACCAATTAGCGTTTCCCAGCAGAAAACAAAAAGGGTCCTGCTAAAATGCATTCAAAAACGTAAAGTTCATAGAGAATGTACAGAAAACACAAACACACACAGAGGCTGTAGCAAGATCTGGGATTGAGATAGCTGCAAATCACCAGATAGTTTTGTTTTCATCCCGGAGTTTCTGGACAAATTGTTGTAGTATCCGGGTGAAATTTAACCAAAAATCACCTTGAAAGTGGTTTTGGAGAAAAGCACAATCTTCCTGTTCGGCAACTGCATCCAATGTCATGTTTACAGAAAGAAATATCATGTTTTCGCAGGTTTCTGCAGCTTTCTTCCTAGAAAACTCCAATTTGTGGAGGATTTGACTCCAGGTGGAACCAATTAGCGTTTGCCAGCAGAAAACAAAAAGGGTCCTGCTAAAACGCATTCAAAAATTTAAAGTCCATAGAGAATGTCCAGAAAACACAAACACACACAGAGGCTGTAGCAAGATCTGGGATTGAGATAGCTAAAAATCACCAGATAGTTTTGTTTTCATCCAGGAGTATCTGGACAAGTTGTTGTGGATTTCGGGTGAAATTTAACCAAAAAATCACCGTGAAAGTGGTTTTGGGGAAAAGCACAATCTTCCTGTTCGGCAAATGCATCCAATGTCATGTTTCCAGAAAGAAATATCATGTTTTCTCAGATTTCTGGAGCTTTCTACCTAGAAAACTCGAATGTGTGGAGGATTTGACTCCAGGTGGAACCAATTAGCGTTTGCCAGCAGAAAACAAAAACGGTCTTGCTAAAATGCATTCAAAACCGTAAAGTTCATAGAGAATGTACAGAAAACACAAACACAGACAGAGGCTATAGCAGGATCTGGGATTGAGATAGCTGCAAATCACCAGATAGTTTTGTTTTCATCCAGGAGTATCTGGACAATTTGTTGTAGTATCCGGGTGAAATTTAACCAAAAATCGCCTTGAAAGTGGTTTTGGAGAAAAGCACAATCTTTCTCTTCAGCAAATGCATCCAATGTCATGTTTACAAATACAAATATCATGTTTTCTCAGGTTTCTGAAGCTTTCTTCCTAGAAAACTCGAATGTGTGGAGGATTTGACTCCAGGTGGAACCAATTAGCGTTTGGAGGCAAAAACAAAAACTTACATGCTAAAATGCATTCAAAACTGTAAAGTCCATAGAGAATGTCCAGAAAACACAAACATACACAGAGGCTGTAGCAAGATCTGGGATTGAGATAGACACAACACACCAGATAGTTTTGTTTTCATCCAGGAGTATCTGGACAAATTGTTGTGGATTTCGGGTGAAATTTAACCAAAAATCACCGTGAAAGTGGTTTTGGAGAAAAGCACAATCTTCCTGTTCAGCAAACACATACTATGTCATGTTTACAGAAAGAAATATGATGTTTTCTCTCGTTTTTGGAGATTTCTTCCTAGAAAACTCGAATGTGTGGAGGATTTGAATCCAGGTAGAACCAATTAGCGTTTGGCAGCTAAAAACAAAAACTTACGTGTGGAGGATTTGAATCCAGGTAGAACCAATTAGCGTTTGGCAGCTAAAAACAAAAACTTACATGTGAAAATGTATTCAAAACTGTAAAGTCCTTAGAGACTGTACAGAAAACACAAACAAACACAGAGTCTGTAGCCAGATCTGGGATTGAGATAGACATAACACACCAGATAGTTTTGTTGTCATCCAGAGTATCTGGAGAATATGTTGCAGTCTCTGGGTTAAATTTAACCAAAAATCACCGTGAAAGTGGTTTTGGAGAAAAGCACAATCTTCCTGTTCGGCAAATGCCTCCAATGTCATGTTTACAAATAAAAATATCATGTTTTCTCAGGTTTCTGAAGCTTTCTTCCTAGAAAACTCGAATGTGTGGAGGATTTGACTCCAGGTGAACCAATTAGCGTTTGGCAGCTATAAACAAAAACTTACATGCTAAAATGCATTCAGAACCGTAAAGTCCACAGAGAATGACGAGAAAACACAAACACACACAGAGGCTGTAGCAAGATCTGGGATTGAGATAGCCACAACACACCGATAGTTTTGTTTTCATCCAGGAGAATCTTGACAAATTGTTGTAGTTTTCGGGTGAAATTTAACAAAAATCACCGTGCAAGAGGTTTTGGAGAAAAGCATAATCTTCCTGTTCGGCAAATGCATCCAATGTCATGTTTACAGAAAGAAATATCATGTTTTCTCAGGTTTCTGGAGCTTTCTTCCTAGAAAACTCGAATGTGTGGAGGATTTGACTCCAGGTGGAACCAATTAGCGTTTGCCAGCAGAAAAGAAACAGGGTCCTGCTAAAATGCATTCAAAACCGTAAAGTCCATAGAGAATGTCCAGAAAACACAAACACACACAGAGGCTGTAGCAAGATCTGGGATTGAGATAGCTACAAATCACCAGATAGTTTTGTTTTCATCCAGGGATATCTGGACAAATTGTTGCAGTTTTGAAGTGAAATTTAACCAAAAATCACCTTGAAACTGGTTTTGGAGAAAAGCACACTCTCCCTGTTCGGCAAATGCATCCAATGTCAGGTTTACAGAAAGAAATATCATGTTTTCTCAGGTTTCTGAAGCTTTCTACCTAGAAAACTTGAATGTGTGGAGTATTTGACTCCAGGTGGAACCAATTAGCGTTGGTCAGCAGAAAACAAAAAGGGTCCTGCTAAAATGCATTCAAAACCGTAAAGTCCATAGAGAATGTCCAGAAAACACAAACACACACCGAGGCTGTAGCAAGATCTGGGATTGAAATAGCCACAACACACCAGATAATTTTGCTTTCATCCAGGAGTATCTGGACAAATTGTTGTAGTTTTGAAGTGAAATTTAACCAAAAAATAAGGGTAAAAGTGGTTTTGGAGAAAAGCACAATCTTTCTCTTCAGCAAATGCATCCAATGTCATGTTCAGAAATACAAATAGCATGTTTTCTGAGATTAGTGGAGCTTTCTTCCTAGAAAACTCAAATGTGTGGAGGATTTGACTCCAGGTGGAACCAATTAGCGTTTGCCAGCAGAAAAGAAACAGGGTCCTGCTAAAATGCATTCAAAACCGTAAAGTCCATAGAGAATGTCCAGAAAACACAAACACACACAGAGGCTGTATCAAGATCTGGGATTGAGATAGCTAAAAATCACCAGATAATTTTGTTTTCATCCAGAGTATCTGGACAAAATGTTGTAGTATCCGGTTGAAATTTAACCAAAAATCACTGTGAAAGTGGTTTTTGGGAAAAGCACAATCTTTCTGTTCAGCAAATGAATCCAATGTCATGTTTACAAATACAAATATCATGTTTTCTCAGGATTCTGGAGCTTTCTTCCTAGAAAACCCGAATGTGTGGAGGTTTTGACTCCAGGTGGAACCAATTAGCGTTTCCCAGCTGAAAAGAAAAACTTACATGCTAAAATGCATTCAAAACCGTAAAGTCCATAGAGAATGTCCAGAAAACACAAACACACACAGAGGCTGTAGCAAGATCTGGGATTGAGATAGCTAAAAATCACCAGATAGTTTTGTTTTCATCCAGAGTATCTGGACAAAATGTTGTAGTATCCGGTTGAAATTTAACCAAAAATCACTGTGAAAGTGGTTTTTGGGAAAAGCACAATCTTTCTGTTCAGCAAATGAATCCAATGTCATGTTTACAAATACAAATATCATGCTTTCTCAGGTTTCTGGAGCTTTCTTCCTAGAAAACTCGAATGTGTGGAGGATTTGACTCCAGGTGGAACCAATTAGCGTTTGGAGGCAAAAACAAAAACTTACATGCTAAAATGCATTCAAAACTGTAAAGTCCATAGAGAATGTCCAGAAAACACAAACATACACAGAGGCTGTAGCAAGATCTGGGATTGAGATAGACACAACACACCAGATAGTTTTGTTTTCATCCAGGAGTATCTGGACAAATTGTTGTGGATTTCGGGTGAAATTTAACCAAAAATCACCGTGAAAGTGGTTTTGGAGAAAAGCACAATCTTCCTGTTCAGCAAATGAATCCAATTTCATGTTTACAAATACAAATATCATGTTTTTTCAGGTTTCTGGAGCTTTCTTCCTGGCAAACTCGACTGTGTGGAGGATTTGACTCCAGGTGGAACCAATTAGCGTTTGCCAGCAGAAAACAAAAAGGATCCTGCTAAAATGCATTCAAAACCGTAAAGTTCATAGAGAATGTACAGAAAACACAAACAAACACAGAGGCTGTAGCAACATCTGGGATTGAGATAGCTAAAAATCACCAGGTAGTTTTGTTTTCTTCCAGGAATAGCTGGAAAAATTGTTGTAGTATCCGGGTGAAATTTAGCCAAAAATCACCTTGAAAGTGGTTTTGGAGAAAAGCACAATCTTTCTGTTCAGCAAATGAATCCAATGTCATGTTTACAAATACAAATATCATGCTTTCTCAGGATTCTGGAGCTTTCTTCCTAGAAAACTCGAATGTGTGGAGGTTTTGACTCCAGGTAGAACCAATTAGCGTTTGTCAGCTGAAAACAAAAACTTACATGCTAAAATGCATTGAAAACCGTAAAGTGCATAGAGAATGTCCAGAAAACCCAAACACACACACAGAGGCTGTAGCAAGATCTGGGATTGAGATAGCTAAAAATCACCAGACAGTTTAGTTTTCATCCAGGAGTATCTGGACAAATTGTTGTGGATTTTGGGTGAAATTTAACCAAAAATCACCTTGAAAGTTGTTTTGGAGAAAAGCACAATCTTTCTGTTCAGCAAATGCATCCAATGTCATGTTTACAGAAAGAAATATCATGTTTTCTCAGGTTTCTGGAGCTTTCCTCCTAGAAAACTCGAATGTGTGGAGGATTTGACTCCAGGTGGAACCAATTAGCGTTGACCAGCAGAAAACAAAACTTACATGCTAAAATGCATTCAAAACCGTAAAGTCCATAGAGAATGTCCAGAAAACACAAACAAACACAGAGACTATAGCAAGATCTGGGATTAAGATAGCCACAACGCACCAGATAGTTTTGTTTTCATCCAGAGTATCTGGACAAAATGTTGCAGTATCTTGGAGAAATTTAACCAAAAATCGCCGTGAAAGTGGTTTTGGAGAAAAGCACAATCTTCCTGTTCAGCAAATGAATCCAATGTCATGTTTATAAATGCAAATATCATGTTTTCTCAGGTTTCTGAAGCTTTCTTCATAGAAAACTCGAATGTGTGGAGTATTTGACTCCAGGTGGAACCAATTAGCGTTTCCCAGCAGAAAACAAAAAGGGTCCTGCTAAAATGCATTCAAAAACGTAAAGTTCATAGAGAATGTACAGAAAACACAAACACACACAGAGGCTGTAGCAAGATCTGGGATTGAGATAGCTGCAAATCACCAGATAGTTTTGTTTTCATCCCGGAGTTTCTGGACAAATTGTTGTAGTATCCGGGTGAAATTTAACCAAAAATCACCTTGAAAGTGGTTTTGGAGAAAAGCACAATCTTCCTGTTCGGCAACTGCATCCAATGTCATGTTTACAGAAAGAAATATCATGTTTTCGCAGGTTTCTGCAGCTTTCTTCCTAGAAAACTCCAATTTGTGGAGGATTTGACTCCAGGTGGAACCAATTAGCGTTTGCCAGCAGAAAACAAAAAGGGTCCTGCTAAAACGCATTCAAAAATTTAAAGTCCATAGAGAATGTCCAGAAAACACAAACACACACAGAGGCTGTAGCAAGATCTGGGATTGAGATAGCTAAAAATCACCAGATAGTTTTGTTTTCATCCAGGAGTATCTGGACAAGTTGTTGTGGATTTCGGGTGAAATTTAACCAAAAAATCACCGTGAAAGTGGTTTTGGGGAAAAGCACAATCTTCCTGTTCAGCAAGTGAATCCAATGTCATGTTTACGAATACAAATATCATGTTTTCTCAGGTTTCTGGAGCTTTCTTCCTAGAAAACTCGAATGTGTGGAGGATTTGACTCCAGGTGGAACCAATTAGCGTTTGCCAGCTGAAAACAAAAAGGATCCTGCTAAAATGCATTCAAAACCGTAAAGTTCATAGAGAATGTACAGAAAACACAAACACACACAGAGGCTGTAGCAACATCTGGGATTGAGATAGCTAAAAATCACCAGGTAGTTTTGTTTTCTTCCAGGAGTAGCTGGAAAAATTGTTGTAGTATCCGGGTGAAATTTAACCAAAAATCACCTTGAAAGTGGTTTTGGAGAAAAGCACAATCTTTCTGTTCAGCAAATGAATAAAATGTCATGTTTACAAATACAAATATAATGCTTTCTCAGGATTCTGGAGCTTTCTTCCTAGAAAACTCGAATGTGTGGAGGTTTTGACTCCAGGTAGAACCAATTAGCGTTTGTCAGCTGAAAACAAAAACTTACATGCTAAAATGCATTCAAAACCGTAAAGTGCATAGAGAATGTCCAGAAAACCCAAACACACACACAGAGGCTGTAGGAAGATCTGGGATTGAGATAGCTAAAAATCACCAGACAGTTTAGTTTTCATCCAGGAGTATCTGGACAAATTGTTGTGGATTTTGGGTGAAATTTAACCAAAAATCACCTTGAAAGTGGTTTTGGAGAAAAGCACAAACTTTCTGTTCAGCCAATGTATCCAATGTCATGTTTACAAATACAAATATCATGTTTTCTCAGGATTCTGGAGCTTTCCTCCTAGAAAACTCGAATGTGTGGAGTATTTGACTCCAGGTGGAACCAATTAGCGTTTGCCAGCAGAAAACAAAAAGGGTCCTGCTAAAATGCATTCAAAACGGTAAATTTCATAGAGAATGTCCAGAAAACACAAACACACATAGAGGCTGTAGCAAGATCTGGGATTGAGATAGCTGCAAATCACCAGATAGTTTTGTTTTCATCCAGGAGTATCTGGACAATTTGTTGTAGTTTTGAAGTGAAATTTAACCAAAAATCACCGTGAAAGTGGTTTTGGAGAAAAGCACAATCTTTCTGTTCAGCAAATGCATCCAATGTCATGTTTACAGAAAGAAATATCATGTTTTCTCAGGTTTCTGGAGCTTTCCTCCTAGAAAACTCGAATGTGTGGAGGATTTGACTCCAGGTGGAACCAATTAGCGTTGACCAGCAGAAAACAAAAACTTACATGCTAAAATGCATTCAAAACCGTAAAGTCCATAGAGAATGTCCAGAAAACACAAACAAACACAGAGACTATAGCAAGATCTGGGATTAAGATAGCCACAACACACCAGATAGTTTTGTTTTCATCCAGAGTATCTGGACAAAATGTTGCAGTATCTTGGAGAAATTTAACCAAAAATCGCCGTGAAAGTGGTTTTGGAGAAAAGCACAATCTTCCTGTTCAGCAAATGAATCCAATGTCATGTTTATAAATACAAATATCATGTTTTCTCAGGTTTCTGAAGCTTTCTTCATAGAAAACTGGAATGTGTGGAGGATTTGACTCCAGGTGGAACCAATTAGCGTTTCCCAGCAGAAAACAAAAAGGGTCCTGCTAAAATGCATTCAAAACCGTAAAGTTCATAGAGAATGTACAGAAAACACAAACACACACAGAGGCTGTAGCAAGATCTGGGATTGAGATAGCTGCAAATCACCAGATAGTTTAGTTTTCATCCAGGAGTATCTGGACAAATTGTTGTGGATTTCGGGTGAAATTTAACCAAAAATCACCTTGAAAGTGCTTTTGGAGAAAAGCACAATCTTTCTATTCGGCAAATGAATCCAATGTCATGTTTACGGAAAGAAATATCATGTTTTCTCAGGTTTCTGGAGCTTTCTTCCTAGAAAACTCGAATGTGTGGAGGATTTGACTCCAGGTGGAACCAATTAGCGTTTTCCAGCAGAAAACAAAAAGGGTCCCGCTAAAACGCATTCAAAAATTTAAAGTCCATAGAGAATGTCCAGAAAACACAAACACACACAGAGGCTGTAGCAAGATCTGGGATTGAGATAGCTAAAAATCACCAGATAGTTTTATTTTCATTCAGCAGTATATGAACAAATTGTTGCAGTTTTGAAGTGAAATTTAACCAAAAATCACCGTTTAAGTGGTTTGGAGAAAACCACAATCTCTCTGTTCAGCAAATGAATCCAATGTCATGTTTACAAATACAAATATCATGTTTTCTCAGGATTCTGGAGCTTTCTTCCTAGAAAACTCGAATGTGTGGAGGATTTGACTCCAGGTGGAACCAATTAGCGTTTGCCAGCAGAAAACAAAAACGGTCCTGCTAAAATGCATTCAAAACCGTAAAGTTCATAGAGAATGTCCAGAAAACACAAACACACACAGAGGCTGTAGCAAGGTCTGGGATTGAGATAGCTGCAAATCACCAGATAGTTTTGTTTTCATCCAGGAGTATCTAGAAAATTGTTGTAGTTTTGAAGTGAAATTTAACAAAAATCACCGTGCAAGTGGTTTTGGAGAAAAGCACAATCTTTCTGTTCAGCAAATGCATCCAATGTCATGTTTACAAATATAAATATCATGTTTTCTCAGGTTTCTGGAGCTTTCTTCCCAGAAAACTCCAATGTGTGGGGGATTTGACTCCAGGTGGAACCAATTAGCGTTGGCCAGAAGAAAACAAAACATACATGCTAAAATGCATTCAAAACCGTAAAGTCCATAGAGAATGTCCAGAAAACACAAACAAACACAGAGACTATAGCAAGATCTGGGATTAAGATAGCCACAACACACCAGATAGTTTTGTTTTCATCCAGAGTATCTGGACAAAATGTTGCAGTATCTTGGTGAAATTTAACCAAAAATCGCCGTGAAAGTGGTTTTGAAGAAAAGCACAATCTTCCTGTTCAGCAAATGAATCCAATGTCATGTTTACAAAAACAAATATCATGTTTTCTCAGGTTTCTGGAGCTTTCTTCCTAGAAAAATCGAATGAGTGGAGGATTTGACTCCAGGTGGAACCAATTAGCGTTTGGCTGCTAAAAACAAAAACTTACATGCTAAAATGCATTCAAAACCGTAAAGTTCATAGAGAATGTACAGAAAACACAAACACACACAGAGGCTGTAGCAAGATCTGGGAGTGAGATAGCTGCAAATCACCAGATAGTTTTGTTTTCATCCAGGAGTATCTACACAAATTGTTGTAGTATCCCGGTGAAATTTAACCAAAAATCACCGTGAAAGTGGTTTTGGAGAAAAGCACAATCTTCCTGTTCGGCAAATGAATCCAATGACATGTTTACAAATACAAATATCATGTTTTCTCAGGACTCTGGAGCTTTCTTCCTAGAAAACTCGAATGTGTGGAGGATTTGACTCCAGGTGGAACCAATTAGCGTTTGCCAGCAGAAAACAAAAAGGGTCCTGCGAAAACGCAATCAAAAATTTTAAGTCCATAGAGAATGTCCAGAAAACACAAACACACACAGAGGCTGTAGCAAGATCTGGGATTGAGATAGCTAAAAATCACCAGGTAGTTTTATTTTCATCCAGCAGTGTATGGACAAATTGTTGTAGTTTTGAAGTGAAATTTAACCAAAAAACACCGTGAAAGTGGTTTTCGAGAAAAGCACAATCTTCCTGTTTGGCAAATGTATCCAATGTCATGTTTACAAATACAAATATCATGTTTTCTCAGGTTTCTGAAGCTTTCATCCTAGAACACCCGAATGTGTGGAGGATTTGACTCCAGGTGGAACCAAATATAGTTTGGCTGCTAAAAAAAAAAAAATTACAAGCTAAAATGCATTCAAAACCTTAAAGACCATAGAGAATGTCCAGAAAACACAAACAAACACAGAGGTTGTAGCAAGATCTGGGATTGAGATAGCTAAAAATCACCAGATAGTTTTGTGTTCATCCAGGAGTATCTGGACAAATTGTTGTGGATTTTGGGTGAAATGTAACCAAAAATCACCGTGAAAGTGGTTTTGGGGAAAAGCACAATCTTCCTGTTCGGCAAATGCATCCAATGTCATGTTTACAGAAAGAAATATCATGTTTTCTCAGGTTTCTGGAGCTTTCTTCCTAGAAAATTCGAATGTGTGGAGGATTTGACTCCAGGTGGAACCAATTAGCGTTTGGCAGCTAAAAACAAAAACTTACATGCTAAAATGCATTCAAAAACGTAAAGTCCATAGAGAATGTCCAGAAAACACAAACACACACAGAGGCTGTAGCAACAACTGGGATTGAGATAGCCACAACACACCAGATAGTTTTGTTTTCATCCAGGAGTATCTGGAAAAATTGTTGTGGATTTCGGGTGAAATTTAACCAAAAATCACCGTGAATGTGGTTTTGGAGAAAAGCACAATCTTCCTGTTCGGCAAATGCATCCAATGTCATGTTTACAAATACAAATATCATGTTTTCTCAAGTTTCTGGAGCTTTCTTCCAAGAAAACTCGAATGTGTGGAGGATTTGACTCCAGGTGGAACCAATTAGCGTTTGGCAGCTAAAAACAAAAACTTACATGCTAAAATACATTCAAAACCGTAAAGTCCATAGAGAATGTCCAGAAAACACAAACACACACAGAGGCTGTAGCAAGATCTGGGATTGAGATAGCCATCACACAAGAGATAGTTTTGTTTTCATCCAGGAGTTTCTGGACGAATTGTTGTAGTTTTGAAGTGAAATTTAACCAAAAAATCACCGTGAAAGTGGTTTTGGAGAAAAGCACAATCTTCCTGTTCGGCAAATGCATCCAATGTCATGTTTACAAATACAAATATCATGTTTTCTCAAGTTTCTTGAGCTTTCTTCCTAGAAAACTCGAATGTGTGGAGGATTTGACTCCAGGTGGAACCAATTAGCGTATGGCAGCTAAAAACAAAAACTTAAATGCTAAAATGCATTCAAAACCGTAAAGTCCATAGAGAATGTCCAGAAAAAACAAACAAACACAGAGGCTGTAGTACGATCTGGGATTGAGATAGCTAAAAATCACCAGAGCGTTTTGTTTTCATCCAGGAGTATCTGGACAAATTCTTGTGGACTTCGGGTGGAATTTAACAAAAATCACCGTGAAAGTGATTTTGGAGAAAAGCAGAATCATCCTGTTCGTCAAATGCATCCAATGTCATGTTTACAAATGCAAACGTCATGTTTTCTCAGGATTCTGAAGCTTTCTTCCTACAAAACTCGAATGTGTGGAGGATTTGACTCCAGGTGGAACCAATTAGCGTTTGGCAGCTAAAACCAAAACCTTACATGCTAAAATGCATTCAAAACCGTAAAGTCCATAGAGAATGTCCAGAAAACACAAACACACACAGAGGCTGTAGCAAGATCTGGGATTGAGATAGCCACAACACACCAGATAGTTTTGTTGTGATCCAGGAGAATCTAGACAAATTCTTGTGGATTTCGGGTGAAATTTAACAAAAATCACCGTGAAAGTGATTTTGGAGGAAAGCAGAATCATCCTGTTCGTCAAATGCATCCAATGTCATGTTTACAAATGCAACTGTCATGTTTTCTCAGGATTCTGAAGCTTTCTTCCTACAAAACACGAATGTGTGGAGGATTTGACTCCAGGTGGAACCAATTAGCGTTTGGCAGCTAAAAACAAAACCTTACATGCTAAAATGCATTCAAAACCGTAAAGTCCATAGAGAATGTCCAGAAAACACAAACACACACAGAGGCTGTAGCAAGATCTGGGATTGAGATAGCCACAACACACCAGATAGTTTTGTTGTGATCCAGGAGAATCTAGACAAATTCTTGTGGATTTCGGGTGAAATTTAACCCAAAAATCACCGTGAAAGTGATTTTGGAGAAAAGCAGAATCATCCTGTTCGTCAAATGCATCCAATGTCATGTTTACAAATGCAAACGTCAGGTTTTCTCAGGATTCTGAAGCTTTCTTCCTACAAAACTCGAATGTGTGGAGGATTTGACTCCAGGTGGAACCAATTAGCGTTTGGCAGCTAAAAACAAAAACTTACATGCTAAAATGCATTCAAAACCGTAAAGTCCATAGAGAATGTCCAGAAAACACAAACACACACAGAGGCTGTAGCAAGATCTGGGATTGAGATAGCCACAACACACCAGATAGTTTTGTTTTCATCCAGGAGTATCTGGACAAATTGTTGTAGATTTGAAGTGTAAATTAACCAAAAAACCCCGTGAAAGTAATTTTGGAGAAAAGCACAATCTTCCTGTTCGTCAAATGCATCCAATGTCATGTTTCCAAATACAAATATCATGTTTTCTCAGGTTTCTGAAGCTTTCTTCCTAGAAAACTCGAATGTGTGGAGGATTTGAATCCAGGTGGAACCAATTAGCGTTTGGCAGCTAAAAACAAAACCTTACATGCTAAAATGCATTCATAACCGTAAAGTCCATAGAGAATGTCCAGAAAACACAAACACACACAGAGGCTGTAGCAAGATCTGGGATTGAGATACCCACGACATACCAGACAGTATTGTTTTCATCCAGGAGTATCTGGACAAATTGTTGAACTTTGAAGTGAAATTTAACCAAAAAATCACCGTGAAAGTTGTTTTGGAGAAAAGCACAATCTTCCTGTTCGGCAAATGCATCCAGTGCCATGTTTACAGAAAGAAATATCATGTTTTCTCAGGTTTCTGAAGCTTTCTTCCTAGAAAACTCGAATGAGTGGAGGATTTGACTCCAGGTGGAACCAATTAGCGTTTGGCTGCTAAAAACAAAACCTTACATGCTAAAATGCATTCAAAACCGTAAAGTCCATAGAGAATGTCCAGAAAACACAAACAAACACAGAGGCTGTAGCACGATCTGGGATTGAGATAGCTAAAAATCACCAGAGAGTTTTGTTTTCATCCAGGAGTATCTGGACAAATTCTTGTGGATTTCGGGTGAAATTTAACAAAAATCACCGTGTAAGTGATTTTGGAGAAAAGCAGAATCATCCTGTTCGTCAAATGCATCCAATGTCATGTTTACAATTGCAAACGTCATGTTTTCTCAGGATTCTGAAGCTTTCTTCCTAGAAAACTCGAATGTGTGGAGGATTTGACTCCAGGTGGAACCAATTAGCGTTTGGCAGCTAAAAACAAAACCTTACATGCTAAAATGCATTCAAAACCGTAAAGTCCATAGAGAATGTCCAGAAAACACAAACACACACAGAGGCTGTAGCAAGATCTGGGATTGAGATAGCCACAACACACCAGATAGTTTTGTTTTCATCCAGGAGTATCTGGACACATTGTTGTAGTTTTGAAGTGAAATTTAACCAAAAAATCACCGTGAAAGTGGTTTTGGAGAAAAGCACAATCTTCCTGTTCGGCAAATGCATCCAATGTCATGTTTACAGAAAGAAATATCATGTTTTCTCAGGTTTCTGAAGCTTTCTTCCTAGAAAACTCGAATGTGTGGAGGATTTGACTCCAGGTGGAACCAATTAGCGTTTGGCAGCTAAAAACAAAAACTTACATGCTAAAATGCATTCAAAACCGTAAAGTCCATAGAGAATGTCCAGAAAACACAAACACACACAGAGGCTGTAGCACGATCTGGGATTGAGATAGCTAAAAATCACCAGAGAGTTTTTGTTTCATCCAGGAGTATCTGGACAAATTCTTGTGGATTTCGGGTGAAATTTAACAAAAATCACCGTGAAAGTGATTTTGGAGAAAAGCACAATCTTCCTGTTCGTCAAATGCATCCAATGTCATGTTTACAATACAAACGTCATGTTTTCTCAGGATTCTGAAGCTTTCTTCCTAGAAAACTCGAATGTGTGGAGGATTTGACTCCAGGTGGAACCAATTAGCGTTTGCCAGCTAAAAACAAAAACTTACATGCTAAAATGCATTCAAAACAGTAAAGTCCATAGAGAATGTCCAGAAAACACAAACACACACAGAGGCTGTAGCAAGATCTGGGATTGAGATAGCCACAACACACCAGATAGTTTTGTTTTCATCCAGGAGTATCTGGACAAATTGTTTTGGATCTGAAGTGAAATTTAACAAAAAATAACCGTGAAAGTGGTTTTGGAGAAAAGCACAATCTTCCTGTTCGGCAAATGCATCCAATGTCATGTTTACAGAAAGAAATATCATGTTTTCTCAGGTTTCTGAAGCTTTCTTCCTAGAAAACTCGAATGTGTGGAGGATTTGACTCCAGGTGGAACCAATTAGCGTTTGCCAGCAGAAAACAAAAAGGGTCCTTGCTAAAATGCATTCAAAACCGTAAAGTCCATAGAGAATGTCCAGAAAACACAAACGAACACAGAGGCTATAGCAAGATCTGGGATTGAGATAGCTACAACACACCGGATAGTTTTGTTTTCATCCAGGAGTATCTGGACAAATTGTTATGGATTTCGGGTGAAATTTATCCAAAAATCACTGTGAAAGTTATTTTGGGGAAAAGCACCATCTTTCTGTTCGGCAAATGCATCCAATGTCATGTTTACAGAAAGAAATATCATGTTTTCTCAGGTTTCTGAAGCTTTCTTCCTAGAAAACTCGAATGTGTGGAGGATTTGACTCCAGGTGGAACCAATCAGCGTTTGGCAGCTAAAAACAAAAACTTACATGCTAAAATGCATTCAAAACCGTAAAGTCCATAGAGAATGTCCAGAAAACACAAACAAACACAGAGGCTGTAGCACGATCTGGGATTGAGATAGCTAAAAATCACCAGATAGTTTTGTTTTCATCCAGGAGTATCTGGACAAATTGTTGTGGATTTCGGGTGAAATTTAACCAAAAATCACCGTGAAAGTGGTTCTGGGGAAATGCACAATCTTCCTGTTCGGCAAATGCATCCAATGTCATGTTTACAATTGCAAACGTCATGTTTTCTCAGGATTCTGAAGCTTTCTTCCTAGAAAACTCGAATGTGTGGAGGATTTGACTCCAGGTGGAACCAATTAGCGTTTGGCAGCTAAAAACAAAACCTTACATGCTAAAATGCATTCAAAACCGTAAAGTCCATAGAGAATGTCCAGAAAACACAAACACACACAGAGGCTGTAGCAAGATCTGGGATTGAGATAGCCACAACACACCAGATAGTTTTGTTTTCATCCAGGAGTATCTGGACACATTGTTGTAGTTTTGCAGTGAAATTTAACCCAAAAATCACCGTGAAAGTGGTTTTGGAGAAAAGCACAATCTTCCTGTTCGGCAAATGCATCCAATGTCATGTTTACAGAAAGAAATATCATGTTTTCTCAGGTTTCTGAAGCTTTCTTCCTAGAAAACTCGAATGTGTGGAGGATTTGACACCAGGTGGACCCAATTATCGTTTGGCAGCTAAAAACAAAAACTTACATGCTAAAATGCATTCAAAACCGTAAAGTCCATAGAGAATGTCCAGAAAACACAAACACACACAGAGGCTGTAGCACGATCTGGGATTGAGATAGCTAAAAATCACCGGAGAGTTTTTGTTTCATCCAGGAGTATCTGGACAAATTCTTGTGGATTTCGGGTGAAATTTAACAAAAATCACCGTGAAAGTGATTTTGGAGAAAAGCAGAATCATCCTGTTCGTCAAATGCATCCAATGTCATGTTTACAATACAAACGTCATGTTTTCTCAGGATTCTGGAGCTTTCTTCCTAGAAAACTCGAATGTGTGGAGGATTTGACTCCAGGTGGAACCAATTAGCGTTTGCCAGCTAAAAACAAAAACTTACATGCTAAAATGTATTCAAAACAGTAAAGTCCATAGAGAATGTCCAGAAAACACAAACGAAGACAGAGGCTATAGCAAGATCTGGGATTCAGATAGCTACAACACACCGGATAGTTTTATTTTCATCCAGGAGTATCTGGACAAATTGTTGTGGATTTCAGGTGAAATTTATCCAAAAATCACTGTGAAAGTTATTTTGGGGAAAAGCACCATCTTTCTGTTCGGCAAATGCATCCAATGTCATGTTTACAGAAAGAAATATCATGTTTTCTCAGGTTCCTGAAGCTTTCTTCCTAGAAAACTCAAATGTATGGCGGATTTGACTCCAGGTCGAACCAATTAGCGTTTGGAAGCTAAAAGCAAAAACTTACATGCTAAACTGCATTCAAAACTCTAAAGTCCATAGAGAATATGCAAAAAACACAAACAATCACAGAGGCTCTAGCAAGATCTGGGATTGAGATAGCTAAAAATCACGAGATAGTTTTGTTTTCATCCAGGAGTATCTGGACAAATTGTTGAACTTTGAAATGAAATTTAACCAAAAAATCCGCGTGAAAGTGGTTTTGGAGAAAAGCACAATCTTCCTGTTCGGCAAATGCATCCAATGTCATGTTTACAGAAAGAAATATCATGTTTTCTCAGGTTTCTGAAGCTTTCTTCCTAGAAATCTCGAATGTGTGGAGGATTTGACTCCAGGTGGAACCAATTAGCGTTTGGCAGCTAAAAACAAAAACTTACATGCTAAAATGCATTCAAAACCGTAAAGTCCATAGAGAATGTCCAGAAAACACAAACACACACAGAGGCTGTAGCAAGATCTGGGATTGAGATAGCCACAACACACCAGATAGTTTTGCTTTCACGCAGGAGTATCTGGACCAATTGTTGTAGTTTTGAAGTGAAATTTAACCAAAAAATCACCGTGAAAGTGGTTTTGGAGAAAAGCACAATCTTCCTGTTCGGCAAATGCATCCAATCTCCTGTTTACGGAAAGAAATATCATGTTTTCTCAGGTTTCTGAAGCTTTCTTCCTAGAAAACTCGAATGTGTGGCAGATTTGACTCCAGGTGGAACCAATGAGCGTTTGGCAGCTGAAAACCAAAACTTACATGCTAAAATGCATTCAAAACCATAAAGTCCATAGAGAATGTCCAGAAAACACAAACACACACAGAGGCTGTAGCAAGATCTGGGATTGAGATAGCCATAACACACCTGATAGTTTTGTTTTCACCCAGTAGTATTGGGACAAATTCTTGTGGATTTCGGGTGAAATTTATCCAAAAATCACCGTGAAAGTGATTTTGGGGAAAAGCACAATCTTCCTGTTCGGCAAATGCATCCAATGTCATGTTTACAGAAAGAAATGTCATGTTTTCTCAGGTTTCTGAGGCTTTCTTCCTAGAAAACTCGAATGTGTGGAGGATTTGACTGCTGGTGGAACCAATTAGCGTTTGCCAGCTGAAAACCAAATCTTCCATGCTAAAATGCATTCAAAACCGTAAAGTCCATAGAGAATGTCCAGAAAACACAAACAAACACAGAGGCTGTAGCAAGATCTTGGATTGAGATAGCTAAAAATCACCAGATAGTTTTCTTTTCACCCAGGAGTATCTGGACAAATTCTTGTGGATTTTTTGTGAAATTTAACCCCAAAAATCACCGTGGAAGTGGTTTTGGAGAAAAGCACAAAATTCTTATTCAGAAAATGCATCCAATGTCATGTTTACAGAAAGAAATATCATGTTTTCTCAGGTTTCTGAAGCTTTCTTCCTAGAAAACTCGAATGTGTGGCGGATTTGACTCCAGGTGGAACCAATTAGCGTTTTCCAGCAGAAAACAAAAAGGGTCTTGCAAAAATACATTCAAAACCGTAAAGTCCATAGAGAATGTCCAGAAAACACAAACACACACAGAGGCTGTAGCAAGATCTGGGATTGAGATACCTAAAAATCACCAGATAGTTTTGTTTTCATGCAGGAGTATCTGGACAAATTCTTGTGGATTTCGGGGAAATTTAACCAAAAATCACCGTGAAAATGGTTTTGGAGAAAAATACAATATTTCTGTTCAGCAAATGCATCCAATGTCATGTTTACAGAAAGAAATATCATGTTTTCTCAGGTTTCTGAAGCTTTCTTCCTAGAAAACTCGAATGTGTGGAGGATTTGACTCCAGGTGGAACCAATTAGCGTTTGCCAGCTAAAAACAAAAAGGGTGCTGCTAAAATGCATTCAAAACCGTAAAGTCCATAGAGAATGTCCAGAAAACACAAACACACACAGAGGCTGTAGCAAGATCTGGGACTGAGATAGCTAAAATCCACAGATAGTTTTGTTTTCATCCTGGAGTATATGGACAAATTCTTGTGGATTTCGGGTGAAATTTAACCAAAAAATCACCGTGAAAGTCGTTTTGGAGAAAAGCACAATCTTCCTGTCGGCAAATGCATCCAATGTCATGTTTACAGAAAGAAATATCATGTTTTCTCAGGTTTCTGAAGCTTTCTTCCTAGAAAACTCGAATGTGTGGAGGATTTGACTCCAGGTGGAACCAATTAGCGTTTGCCAGCTAAAAACAAAAAGGGTCCTGCTAAAATGCATTCAAAACCTTAAAGTTCATAGAGAATGTCCAGAAAACACAAACACGCACAGAGGCTGTAGCAAGATCTGGGATTGAGATAGGCACAACACACCAGATAGTTTTGTTTTCATCCAGGAGTATCTCGATAAATTGTTGTAGCTTTGAAGTAAAATTTAACCAAAAATCATTGTGAAAGTGGTTTTGGATAAAAGCACAATCTTCCTGTTCAGCAAATGCATCCAATGTCATGTTTACAGAAAGAAATATAATGTTTTCTCAGGTTTCTGAAGCTTTCTTCCTAGAAAACTCGAATGTGTGGAGGATTTGACTCCAGGTGGAACCAATTAGCGTTTGCCAGCTAAAAACAAAAACTTACATGCTAAAATGCATTAAAACCGTAAAGTTCATAGAGAATGTCCAGAAAACACAAACAAACACAAAGGCTGTAGTAAGATCTGAGATTGAGATAGCCACAACACACCAGATAGTTTTGTTTTCATCCAGGAATATCTGGACAAATTGTTGTAGTTTTGAAGTGAAATGTAACCAAAAAATCACCGTGAAAGTGGTTTTGGAGAAAAGCACAATATTCCTGTTTGGCAAATGCATCCAATGTCATGTTTACAGAAAGAAATATCATGTTTTCTCAGGTTTCTGAAGCTTTCTTCCTAGAAAACTCGAATGTGTGGAGGATTTGACTCCAGGTGGAACCAATTAGCGTTTGCCAGCTGAAAACAAAAACTTACATGCTAAAATGCATTCAAAACTGTAAAGTCCATAGAGAATGTCCAGAAAACACAAACACACACAGAGGCTGTAGCAAGATCTTGGATTGAGATAGCCGCAACACACCAGATAGTTTAGTTTTCATCCAGGAGTATCTGGACAAATTGTTGTAGTTTTGAAGTGTAATTTAACCAAAAAAATCACCGTGAAAGTGGTTTTGGGGAAAAGCACAATCTTCCTGTTCGGCAAATGCATCCAATGTCATGTTTCCAGAAAGAAATACCATGTTTTCTCAGGTTTCTGAAGCTTTCTTCCTAGAAAACGCGAATGTGTGGAGGATTTGACTCCAGGTGGAACCAATTAGCGTTTGGCAGCTATAAACAAAAACTTACATGCTAAAATGCATTCAAAACCGTAAAGTCCATAGAGCATGTCCAGAAAACACAAACACACACAGAGGCTGTAGCAAGATCTGGGATTGAGATAGCTAAAATCCACAGATATTTTTGTTATCATCCTGGAGTATATGGACAAATTCTTGTGGATTTCGGGTGAAATTTAACCAAAAAATCACCGTGAAAGTCGTTTTGGAGAAAAGCACAATCTTCCTGTCGGCAAATGCATCCAATGTCATGTTTACAGAAAGAAATATCATGTTTTCTCAGGTTTCTGAAGCTTTCTTCCTAGAAAACTCGAATGTGTGGAGGATTTGACTCCAGGTGGAACCAATTAGCGTTTGCCAGCAGAAAACAAAAAGGGTCCTGCTAAAATGCATTCAAAACCTTAAAGTTCATAGAGAATGTCCAGAAAACACAAACACGCACAGAGGCTGCAGCAAGATCTGGGATTGAGATAGCCACAACACACCAGATAGTTTTGTTTTTATCCAGGAGTATCTCGATAAATTGTTGTAGCTTTGAAGTAAAATTTAACCAAAAATCATTGTGAAAGTAGTTTTGAATAAAAGCACAATCTTCCTGTTTAGCAAATGCATCCAATGTCATGTTTACAGAAAGAAATATCATGTTTTCTCAGGTTTCTGAAGCTTTCTTCCTTGAAAACTCGAATGTGTGGAGGATTTGACTCCAGGTGGAACCAATTAGCGTTTGGCAGCTAAAAACAAAAACTTACATGCTAAAATGCATTCAAAACCTTAAAGTTCATAGAGAATGTCCAGAAAACACAAACAAACACAAAGGTTGTAGTAAGATCTGAGATTGAGATAGCCGCAACACACCAGATATTTTTGTTTTCATCCAGGAGTATCTGGACAAATTGTTGTACTTTTGAAGTGAAATGTAACTAAAAAATCACCGTGAAAGTGGTTTTGGAGAAAAGCACAATCTTCCAGTTTGGAAAATGCATCCAATGTCATGTTTACAGAAAGAAATATCATGTTTTCTCAGGTTTCTGAAGCTTTTTCCTAGAAAACTCAAATGTGCGGATGATTTGACGCCAGGTGGAACCACTTAGGGTTTGGCAGCTGAAAACAAAAACTTACATGTTAAAATGCATTCAAAACTGTAAAGTCCATAGAGAATTTCCAGAAAACACAAACACACACAGAGGCTGTAGCAAGATCTGGGATTGAGATAGCTAAAAATCCACAGACAGTTTTGTTTTCATCCAGGAGTATCTGGACAAATTCTTGTGGATTTCAGGTGAAATTTAACCAAAAAATCGCAGTGAAAGTGGATTTGGAGAAAAGCACAATCTTCCTGTTCTGCAAATGAATCCAATGTCATGTTTACAGAAAGAAATATCATGTTTTCTCAGGTTTCTGAAGCTTTCTTCCTAGAAAACTCGAATGTGTGGAGGATTTGACTCCAGGTGGAACCAATTAGCGTTTGCCAGGAGAAAACAAAATGGGTCCTGCTAAAATGCATTCAAAACCTTAAAGTTTATAAAGAATGTCCAGAAAACACAAACACACACAGAGGCTGTAGCAAGATCTGGGATTGAGATAGCCACAACACACCAGATAGTTTTGTTTTCATCCAGGAGTATCTGGATAAATTATTGTAGCTTTGAAGTGTAATTTAACCAAAAAAATCACCGTGAAAGTGGTTTTGGGAAAAGCACAATCTTCCTCTTCGGCAAATGCATCCAATGTCATGTTTCCAGAAAGAAATACCATGTTTTCTCAGGTTTCTGAAGCTTTCTTCCTAGAAAACGCGAATGTGTGGAGGATTTGACTCCAGGTGGAACCAATTGGCGTTTGGCAGCTGAAAACAAAAACTTACATGCTAAAGTGCATTCAAAACCATAAAGTCCATAGAGAATGTCCAGAAAACACAAAAACACACAGAGGCTGCAGCAAGATCTGGGATTGAGATAGCCACAACACACCAGATAGTTTTGTTTTCATCCAGGAGTATCTGGACAAATTGTTGTAGTTTTGAAGTGAAATTTAACCAAAAAATCACCGTGAAAGTGGTTTTGGAGAAAAGCACAATCTTCCTGTTCGGCAAATGCATCCAATGTCATGTTTACAGAAAGAAATATCATGTTTTCTCAGGTTTCTGAAGCTTTCTTCCTAGAAAACTCGAATGTGTGGAGGATTTGACTCCAGGTGGAACCAATTAGCGTTTGGCAGCTAAAAACAAAAACTTACATGCTAAAATGCATTCAAAACCGTAAAGTCCATAGAGAATGTCCAGAAAACACAAACACACACAGAGGCTGTGGCAAGATCTATGATTAAGATAGCCACAACACACCAGATAGTTTTGTTTTCATCCAGGAGTATCTGGACAAATTGTTGTGGATTTCGGGTGAAATTTAACAAAAATCACCGTGAAAGTGGTTTTGGAGAAAAGCACAATCTTCCTGTTTGTCAAATGCATATAATGTAATGTTTACAAATACAAATATCATGTTTTCTCAGGTTTCTGGAGCTTTCTTCCTAGAAAACTCGAATGTGTGGAGTATTTGTCTCCAGGGGGAACCAATTAGCGTTTGCGTGCTGAAAACAAAAACTTGCATGCTAAAATGCATTCAAAACCATAAAGTCCATAAAGAATGTCCAGAAAACACACACAAACACAGAGGCTGTAGGAAGATTGGGATTGAGATAGCTAAAAATCACCAGAAATTTTTGTTTTCATCCGGTAATATTTGGACAAATTCTTGTGGATTTCGGGTGAAATTTAACCAAAAAATCACCGTGAAAGTGGTTTTGGAGAAAAGCACAATCTTCCTGTTCGGCAAATGCATCCAATGTCATGTTTTCAAAAAGAAATATCACCTTTTCTCTGGTATCTGGAACTTTCATCCTAGAAAACTCGAATGTGTGGAGGATTTGACTCCAGGTGGAACCAATTAGCGTTTGCCAGCTGAAAACAAAAACTTACATGCTAAAATGCATTCAAAACTGTAAAGTCCATAGAGAATGTCCAGAAAACACAAAAACACACAGAGATTGTAGGAAGATCTGTGATTGAGAAAGCCACAACACACCAGATAGTTTTGTTTTCATCCAGGAGTATTTGGACAAATTCTTGTGGATTTCGGGTGAAATTTAACCAAAAAATCAACGTGAAAGTGGTTTTGGAGAAAAGCACAATCTTCCTGTTCGGCAAATGCATCCAATCTCCTGTTTACGGAAAGAAATATCATGTTTTCTCAGGTTTCTGAAGCTTTCTTCCTAGAAAACTCGAATGTGTGGCAGATTTGACTCCAGGTGGAACCAATGAGCGTTTGGCAGCTGAAAACCAAAACTTACATGCTAAAATGCATTCAAAACCATAAAGTCCATGGAGAATGTCCAGAAAACACAAACACACACAGAGGCTGTAGCAAGATCTGGGATTGAGATAGCCATAACACACCTGATAGTTTTGTTTTCACCCAGTAGTATTGGGACAAATTCTTGTGGATTTCGGGTGAAATTTATCCAAAAATCACCGTGAAAGTGATTTTGGGGAAAAGCACAATCTTCCTGTTCGGCAAATGCATCCAATGTCATGTTTACAGAAAGAAATGTCATGTTTTCTCAGGTTTCTGAGGCTTTCTTCCTAGAAAACTCGAATGTGTGGAGGATTTGACTGCAGGTGGAACCAATTAGCGTTTGCCAGCTGAAAACCAAATCTTCCATGCTAAAATGCATTCAAAACCGTAAAGTCCATAGAGAATGTCCAGAAAACACAAACAAACACAGAGGCTGTAGCAAGATCTTGGATTGAGATAGCTAAAAATCACCAGATAGTTTTCTTTTCACCCAGGAGTATCTGGACAAATTCTTGTGGATTTTTTGTGAAATTTAACCCCAAAAATCACCGTGGAAGTGGTTTTGGAGAAAAGCACAAAATTCTTATTCAGAAAATGCATCCAATGTCATGTTTACAGAAAGAAATATCATGTTTTCTCAGGTTTCTGAAGCTTTCTTCCTAGAAAACTCGAATGTGTGGCGGATTTGACTCCAGGTGGAACCAATTAGCGTTTTCCAGCAGAAAACAAAAAGGGTCTTGCAAAAATTCATTCAAAACCGTAAAGTCCATAGAGAATGTCCAGAAAACACAAACACACACAGAGGCTGTAGCAAGATCTGGGATTGAGATACCTAAAAATCACCAGATAGTTTTGTTTTCATGCAGGAGTATCTGGACAAATTCTTGTGGATTTCGGGGAAATTTAACCAAAAATCACCGTGAAAATGGTTTTGGAGAAAAATACAATATTTCTGTTCAGCAAATGCATCCAATGTCATGTTTACAGAAAGAAATATCATGTTTTCTCAGGTTTCTGAAGCTTTCTTCCTAGAAAACTCGAATGTGTGGAGGATTTGACTCCAGGTGGAACCAATTAGCGTTTGCCAGCTAAAAACAAAAAGGGTGCTGCTAAAATGCATTCAAAACCGTAAAGTCCATAGAGAATGTCCAGAAAACACAAACACACACAGAGGCTGTAGCAAGATCTGGGACTGAGATAGCTAAAATCCACAGATAGTTTTGTTTTCATCCTGGAGTATATGGACAAATTCTTGTGGATTTCGGGTGAAATTTAACCAAAAAATCACCGTGAAAGTCGTTTTGGAGAAAAGCACAATCTTCCTGTCGGCAAATGCATCCAATGTCATGTTTACAGAAAGAAATATCATGTTTTCTCAGGTTTCTGAAGCTTTCTTCCTAGAAAACTCGAATGTGTGGAGGATTTGACTCCAGGTGGAACCAATTAGCGTTTGCCAGCTAAAAACAAAAAGGGTCCTGCTAAAATGCATTCAAAACCTTAAAGTTCATAGAGAATGTCCAGAAAACACAAACACGCACAGAGGCTGTAGCAAGATCTGGGATTGAGATAGCCACAACACACCAGATAGTTTTGTTTTCATCCAGGAGTATCTCGATAAATTGTTGTAGCTTTGAAGTAAAATTTAACCAAAAATTATTGTGAAAGTGGTTTTGGAGAAAAGCACAATCTTCCTGTTCAGCAAATGCATCCAATGTCATGTTTACAGAAAGAAATATAATGTTTTCTCAGGTTTCTGAAGCTTTCTTCCTAGAAAACTCGAATGTGTGGAGGATTTGACTCCAGGTGGAACCAATTAGCGTTTGGCAGCTAAAAACAAAAACTTACATGCTAAAATGCATTAAAACCGTAAAGTTCATAGAGAATGTCCAGAAAACACAAACAAACACAAAGGCTGTAGTAAGATCTGAGATTGAGATAGCCACAACACACCAGATAGTTTTATTTTCATCCAGGAATATCTGGACAAATTGTTGTAGTTTTGAAGTGAAATGTAACCAAAAAATCACCGTGAAAGTGGTTTTGGAGAAAAGCACAATATTCCTGTTTGGCAAATGCATCCAATGTCATGTTTACAGAAAGAAATATCATGTTTTCTCAGGTTTCTGAAGCTTTCTTCCTAGAAAACTCGAATGTGTGGAGGATTTGACTCCAGGTGGAACCAATTAGCGTTTGCCAGCTGAAAACAAAAACTTACATGCTAAAATGCATTCAAAACTGTAAAGTCCATAGAGAATGTCCAGAAAACACAAACACACACAGAGGCTGTAGCAAGATCTTGGATTGAGATAGCCGCAACACACCAGATAGTTTAGTTTTCATCCAGGAGTATCTGGACAAATTGTTGTAGTTTTGAAGTGTAATTTAACCAAAAAAATCACCGTGAAAGTGGTTTTGGGGAAAAGCACAATCTTCCTGTTCGGCAAATGCATCCAATGTCATGTTTCCAGAAAGAAATACCATGTTTTCTCAGGTTTCTGAAGCTTTCTTCCTAGAAAACGCGAATGTGTGGAGGATTTGACTCCAGGTGGAACCAATTAGCGTTTGGCAGCTATAAACAAAAACTTACATGCTAAAATGCATTCAAAACCGTAAAGTCCATAGAGCATGTCCAGAAAACACAAACACACACAGAGGCTGTAGCAAGATCTGGGATTGAGATAGCTAAAATCCACAGATATTTTTGTTATCATCCTGGAGTATATGGACAAATTCTTGTGGATTTCGGGTGAAATTTAACCAAAAAATCACCGTGAAAGTCGTTTTGGAGAAAAGCACAATCTTCCTGTCGGCAAATGCATCCAATGTCATGTTTACAGAAAGAAATATCATGTTTTCTCAGGTTTCTGAAGCTTTCTTCCTTGAAAACTCGAATGTGTGGAGGATTTGACTCCAAGTGGAACCAATTAGCGTTTGGCAGCTAAAAACAAAAACTTACATGCTAAAATGCATTCAAAACCGTAAAGTTCATAGAGAATGTCCAGAAAACACAAACAAACACAAAGGTTGTAGTAAGATCTGAGATTGAGATAGCCGCAACACACCAGATATTTTTGTTTTCATCCAGGAGTATCTGGACAAATTGTTGTACTTTTGAAGTGAAATGTAACTAAAAAATCACCGTGAAAGTGGTTTTGGAGAAAAGCACAATCTTCCAGTTTGGAAAATGCATCCAATGTCATGTTTCCAGAAAGAAATATCATGTTTTCTCAGGTTTCTGAAGCTTTTTCCTAGAAAACTCAAATGTGCGGATGATTTGACGCCAGGTGGAACCACTTAGGGTTTGGCAGCTGAAAACAAAAACTTACATGTTAAAATGCATTCAAAACTGTAAAGTCCATAGAGAATTTCCAGAAAACACAAACACACACAGAGGCTGTAGCAAGATCTGGGATTGAGATAGCTAAAAATCCACAGACAGTTTTGTTTTCATCCAGGAGTATCTGGACAAATTCTTGTGGATTTCAGGTGAAATTTAACCAAAAAATCGCAGTGAAAGTGGATTTGGAGAAAAGCACAATCTTCCTGTTCTGCAAATGAATCCAATGTCATGTTTACAGAAAGAAATATCATGTTTTCTCAGGTTTCTGAAGCTTTCTTCCTAGAAAACTCGAATGTGTGGAGGATTTGACTCCAGGTGGAACCAATTAGCGTTTGCCAGGAGAAAACAAAATGGGTCCTGCTAAAATGCATTCAAAACCTTAAAGTTTATAAAGAATGTCCAGAAAACACAAACACACACAGAGGCTGTAGCAAGATCTGGGATTGAGATAGCCACAACACACCAGATAGTTTTGTTTTCATCCAGGAGTATCTGGATAAATTATTGTAGCTTTGAAGTAAAATTTAACCAAAAATCATTGTGAAAGTGGTTTTGGAGAAAAGCACAATCTTCCTGTTCTGCAAATGAATCCAATGTCATGTTTACAGAAAGAAATATCATGTTTTCTCAGGTTTCTGAAGATTTCTACCTAGAAAACTCGAATATGTGGAGGATTTGACTCCAGGTGGAACCAATTAGCGTTTACCACCAGAAAACAAAATGGGTCCTGCTAAAATGCATTCAAAACCTTAAAGTTCATAGAGAATGTCCAGAAAACACAAACACACACAGAGGCTGTAGCAAGATCTGGGATTGAGATAGCCACAACACACCAGATAGTTTTGTTTTCATCCAGGAATATCTGGACAAATTGTTGTAGTTTTGAAGTGTAATTTAACCAAAAAAATCACCGTGAAAGTGGTTTTGGGGAAAAGCACAATCTTCCTCTTCGGCAAATGCATCCAATGTCATGTTTCCAGAAAGAAATACCATGTTTTCTCAGGTTTCTGAAGCTTTCTTCCTAGAAAACGCGAATGTGTGGAGGATTTGACTCCAGGTGGAACCAATTGGCGTTTGGCAGCTGAAAACAAAAACTTACATGCTAAAGTGCATTCAAAACCATAAAGTCCATAGAGAATGTCCAGAAAACACAAAAACACACAGAGGCTGCAGCAAGATCTGGGATTGAGATAGCCACAACACACCAGATAGTTTTGTTTTCATCCAGGAGTATCTGGACAAATTGTTGTAGTTTTGAAGTGAAATTTAACCAAAAAATCACCGTGAAAGTGGTTTTGGAGAAAAGCACAATCTTCCTGTTTGGCAAATGCATCCAATGTCATGTTTACAGAAAGAAATATCATGTTTTCTCAGGTTTCTGAAGCTTTCTTTCTGGAAAACTCGAATGTGTGGAGGATTTGACTCCAGGTGGAACCAATTAGCGTTTGCCAGCTGAAAACAAAAACTTACATGCTAAAATGCATTCAAAACTTTCAAGTCTATAGAGAATGTCCAGAAAACACAAACACACACAGAGGCTGTAGCAAGATCTGGGATTGAGATAGCTAAAAATCCACAGACAGTTTCGTTTTCATCCAGGAGTATCTGGACAAATTCTTGTGGATTTCAGGTGAAATTTAACCAAAAAATCACCGTGAAAGTGGATTTGGAGTAAAGCACAATCTTCCTGTTCTGCAAATGAATCCAATGTCATGTTTACTGAAAAAAATATCATGTTTTCTCAGGTTTCTGAAGCTTTCTTCTTAGAAAACTCGAATGTGTGGAGGATTTGACTCCAGGTGGAACCAATTAGCGTTTGCCAGCTGAAAACAAAAACTTACATGCTAAAATGCATTCAAAACTGTAAAGTCCATAGAGAATGTCCAGAAAACACAAACACACACAGAGGCTGTAGCAAGATCTTGGATTGAGATAGCCACAACACACCAGATAGTTTAGTTTTCATCCAGGAGTATCTGGACAAATTGTTGTAGTTTTGAAGTGTAATTTAACCAAAAAAATCACCGTGAAAGTGGTTTTGGGGAAAAGCACAATCTTCCTGTTCGGCAAATGCATCCAATGTCATGTTTCCAGAAAGAAATACCATGTTTTCTCAGGTTTCTGAAGCTTTCTTCCTAGAAAACGCGAATGTGTGGAGAATTTGACTCCAGGTGGAACCAATTAGCGTTTGGCAGCTAAAAACAAAAACTTACATGCTAAAATGCATTCAAAACCGTAAAGTCCATAGAGAATGTCCACAAAACACAAAGACACACAGAGGCTGTAGCAAGATCTGGGATTGAGATAGCCACAACACACCAGATAGTTTTGTTTTCATCCAGGAGTATCTGGACAAATTGTTGTAGTTTTGAAGTGAAATGTAACCAAAAAATCACCGTGAAAGTGGTTTTGGAGAAAAGCACAATCTTCCTGTTCGGCAAATGCATCCAATGTCATGTTTACAAATACAAATGTCATGTTTTCTCAGGTTTCTGAAGCTTTCTTTCTGGAAAACTCGAATGTGTGGAGGATTTGACTCCAGGTGGAACCAATTAGCGTTTGGCAGCTGAAAACAAAAACTTACATGCTAAAGTGCATTCAAAACCATAAAGTCCATAGAGAATGTCCAGAAAACACAAAAACACACAGAGGCTGCAGCAAGATCTGGGATTGAGATAGCCACAACACACCAGATAGTTTTGTTTTCATCCAGGAGCATCTGGACAAATTGTTGTAGTTTTGAAGTGAAATTTAACCAAAAAATCACCGTGAAAGTGGTTTTGGAGAAAAGCACAATATTCCTGTTTGGCAAATGCATCCAATGTCATGTTTACAGAAAGAAATATCATGTTTTCTCAGGTTTCTGAAGCTTTCTTTCTGGAAAACTCGAATGTGTGGAGGATTTGACTCCAGGTGGAACCAATTAGCGTTTGCCAGCAGAAAACAAAATGGGTCCTGCTAAAATGCATTCAAAACCTTAGAGTTCATCAAGAATGTCCAGAAAACACAAACACACACAGAGGCTGTAGCAAGATCTGGGATTGAGATAGCCACAACACACCAGATAGTTTTGTTTTCATCCAGGAGTATCTGGATAAATTATTGTAGCTTTGAAGTAAAATTTAACCAAAAATCATTGTGAAAGTGGTTTTGGAGAAAAGCACAATCTTCCTGTTCTGCAAATGAATCCAATGTCATGTTTACAGAAAGAAATATCATGTTTTCTCAGGTTTCTGAAGCTTTCTACCTAGAAAACTCGAATGTGTGGAGGATTTGACTCCAGGTGGAACCAATTAGCGTTTACCACCAGAAAACAAAATGGGTCCTGCTAAAATGCATTCAAAACCTTAGAGTTCATAGAGAATGTCCAGAAAACACAAACACACACAGAGGCTGTAGCAAGATCTGGGATTGAGATAGCCACAACACACCAGATAGTTTTGTTTTCATCCAGGAATATCTGGACAAATTGTTGTAGTTTTGAAGTGAAATTTAACCAAAACATCACAGTGAAAGTAGATTTGGAGGAAAGCACAATCTTCCTGTTTGGCAAATGCATCCAATGTCATGTTTACAGAAAGAAATATCATGTTTTCTCGGGTTTCTGAAGCTTTCTTCCTAGAAAACTCGAATGTGTGGAGGATTTGAAACCAGGTGGAACCAATTAGCGTTTGCCAGCTGAAAACAAAAACTTACATGCTAAAATGCATTCAAAACTGTAAAGTCCATAGAGAATGTCCAGAAAACACAAACACACACAGAGGCTGTAGCAAGATCTTGGATTGAGATAGCCACAACACACCAGATAGTTTAGTTTTCATCCAGGAGTATCTGGACAAATTGTTGTAGTTTTGAAGTAAAATTTAACCAAAAATCATTGTGAAAGTAGTTTTGAATAAAAGCACAATCTTCCTGTTCGGCAAATGCATCCAATGTCATGTTTACAGAAAGAAATATCATGTTTTCTCAGGTTTCTGAAGCTTTCTTTCTGGAAAACTCGAATGTGTGGAGGATTTGACTCCAGGTGGAACCAATTAGCGTTTGCCAGCTGAAAACAAAAACTTACATGCTAAAATGCATTCAAAACTGTAAAGTCCATAGAGAATGTCCAGAAAACACAAACACACACAGAGGCTGTAGCAAGATCTGGGATTGAGATAGCTAAAAATCCACAGACAGTTTCGTTTTCATCCAGGAGTATCTGGACAAATTCTTGTGGATTTCAGGTGAAATTTAACCAAAAAATCACCGTGAAAGTGGATTTGGAGTAAAGCACAATCTTCCTGTTCTGCAAATGAATCCAATGTCATGTTTACTGAAAAAAATATCATGTTTTCTCAGGTTTCTGAAGCTTTCTTCTTAGAAAACTCGAATGTGTGGAGGATTTGACTCCAGGTGGAACCAATTAGCGTTTGCCAGCTGAAAACAAAAACTTACATGCTAAAATGCATTCAAAACTGTAAAGTCCATAGAGAATGTCCAGAAAACACAAACACACACAGAGGCTGTAGCAAGATCTTGGATTGAGATAGCCACAACACACCAGATAGTTTAGTTTTCATCCAGGAGTATCTGGACAAATTGTTGTAGTTTTGAAGTGTAATTTAACCAAAAAAATCACCGTGAAAGTGGTTTTGGGGAAAAGCACAATCTTCCTGTTCGGCAAATGCATCCAATGTCATGTTTCCAGAAAGAAATACCATGTTTTCTCAGGTTTCTGAAGCTTTCTTCCTAGAAAACGCGAATGTGTGGAGAATTTGACTCCAGGTGGAACCAATTAGCGTTTGGCAGCTAAAAACAAAAACTTACATGCTAAAATGCATTCAAAACCGTAAAGTCCATAGAGAATGTCCAGAAAACACAAACACACACAGAGGCTGTAGCAAGATCTGGGATTGAGATAGCCACAACACACCAGATAGTTTTGTTTTCATCCAGGAGTATCTGGACAAATTGTTGTAGTTTTGAAGTGAAATGTAACCAAAAAATCACCGTGAAAGTGGTTTTGGAGAAAAGCACAATCTTCCTGTTCTGCAAATGCATCCAATGTCATGTTTACAAATACAAATGTCATGTTTTCTCAGGTTTCTGAAGCTTTCTTTCTGGAAAACTCGAATGTGTGGAGGATTTGACTCCAGGTGGAACCAATTAGCGTTTGGCAGCTGAAAACAAAACCTTACATGCTAAAGTGCATTCAAAACCATAAAGTCCATAGAGAATGTCCAGAAAACACAAAAACACACAGAGGCTGCAGCAAGATCTGGGATTGAGATAGCCACAACACACCAGATAGTTTTGTTTTCATCCAGGAGCATCTGGACAAATTGTTGTAGTTTTGAAGTGAAATTTAACCAAAAAATCACCGTGAAAGTGGTTTTGGAGAAAAGCACAATATTCCTGTTTGGCAAATGCATCCAATGTCATGTTTACAGAAAGAAATATCATGTTTTCTCAGGTTTCTGAAGCTTTCTTTCTGGAAAACTCGAATGTGTGGAGGATTTGACTCCAGGTGGAACCAATTAGCGTTTGCCAGCAGAAAACAAAATGGGTCCTGCTAAAATGCATTCAAAACCTTAGAGTTCATAAAGAATGTCCAGAAAACACAAACACACACAGAGGCTGTAGCAAGATCTGGGATTGAGATAGCCACAACACACCAGATAGTTTTGTTTTCATCCAGGAGTATCTGGATAAATTATTGTAGCTTTGAAGTAAAATTTAACCAAAAATCATTGTGAAAGTGGTTTTGGAGAAAAGCACAATCTTCCTGTTCTGCAAATGAATCCAATGTCATGTTTACAGAAAGAAATATCATGTTTTCTCAGGTTTCTGAAGCTTTCTACCTAGAAAACTCGAATGTGTGGAGGATTTGACTCCAGGTGGAACCAATTAGCGTTTACCACCAGAAAACAAAATGGGTCCTGCTAAAATGCATTCAAAACCTTAGAGTTCATAGAGAATGTCCAGAAAACACAAACACACACAGAGGCTGTAGCAAGATCTGGGATTGAGATAGCCACAACACACCAGATAGTTTTGTTTTCATCCAGGAATATCTGGACAAATTGTTGTAGTTTTGAAGTGAAATTTAACCAAAACATCACAGTGAAAGTGGATTTGGAGGAAAGCACAATCTTCCTGTTCTGCAAATGCATCCAATGTCATGTTTACAGAAAGAAATATCATGTTTTCTCGGGTTTCTGAAGCTTTCTTCCTAGAAAACTCGAATGTGTGGAGGATTTGAAACCAGGTGGAACCAATTAGCGTTTGGCAGCTGAAAACAAAAACTTACATGCTAAAATGCATTCAAAACTGTAAAGTCCATAGAGAATGTCCAGAAAACACAAACACACACAGAGGCTGTAGCAAGATCTTGGATTGAGATAGCCACAACACACCAGATAGTTTAGTTTTCATACAGGAGTATCTGGACAAATTGTTGTAGTTTTGAAGTGTAATTTAACCAAAAAAATCACCGTGAAAGTGGTTTTGGGGAAAAGCACAATCTTCCTCTTCGGCAAATGCATCCAATGTCATGTTTCCAGAAAGAAATACCATGTTTTCTCAGGTTTCTGATGCTTTCTTCCTAGAAAACGCGAATGTGTGGAGGATTTGACTCCAGGTGGAACCAATTGGCGTTTGGCAGCTGAAAACAATAACTTACATGCTAAAGTGCATTCAAAACCATAAAGTCCATAGGGAATGTCCAGAAAACACAAAAACACACAGAGGCTGCAGCAAGATCTGGGATTGAGATAGCCACAACACACCAGATAGTTTTGTTTTCATCCAGGAGTATCTGGACAAATTGTTGTAGTTTTGAAGTGAAATGTAACCAAAAAATCACCGTGAAAGTGGTTTTGGAGAAAAGCACAATCTTCCTGTTCGGCAAATGCATCCAATGTCATGTTTACAAATACAAATGTCATGTTTTCTCAGGTTTCTGAAGCTTTCTTTCTGGAAAACTCGAATGTGTGGAGTATTTGACTCCAGGTGGAACCAATTAGCGTTTGGCAGCTGAAAACAGAAACTTACATGCTAAAGTGCATTCAAAACCATGAAGTCCATAGAGAATGTCCAGAAAACACAAACACACACAGAGGCTGCAGCAAGATCTGGGATTGAGATAGCCACAACACACCAGATAGTTTTGTTTTCATCCAGGAACATCTGGACAAATTGTTGTAGTTTTGAAGTGAAATTTAACCAAAAAATCACCGTGAAAGTGGTTTTGGAGAAAAGCACAATATTCCTGTTTGGCAAATGCATCCAATGTCATGTTTACAGAAAGAAATATCATGTTTTCTCAGGTTTCTGAAGCTTTCTTTCTGGAAAACTCGAATGTGTGGAGGATTTGACTCCAGGTGGAACCAATTAGCGTTTGCCAGCTGAAAACAAAAACTTACATGCTAAAATGCATTCAAAACTGTAAAGTCCATAGAGAATGTCCAGAAAACACAAACACACACAGAGGCTGTAGCAAGATCTGGGATTGAGATAGCTAAAAATCCACAGACAGTTTTGTTTTCATCCAGGAGTATCTGGACAAATTCTTGTGGATTTCAGGTGAAATTTAACCAAAAAATCACAGTGAAAGTGGATTTGGAGTAAAGCACAATCTTCCTGTCGGCAAATGCATCCAATGTCATGTTTACAGAAAGAAATATCATGTTTTCTCAGGTTTCTGAAGCTTTCTTCCTAGAAAACTCGAATGTGTGGAGGATTTGACTCCAGGTGGAACCAATTAGCGTTTGCCAGCAGAAAACAAAATGGGTCCTGCTAAAATGCATTCAAAACCTTAAAGTTCATAGAGAATGTCCAGAAAACACAAACACACACAGAGGCTGTAGCAAGATCTGGGATTGAGATAACCACAACACACCAGATAGTTTTGTTTTCATCCAGGAGTATCTGGATAAATTATTGTAGCTTTGAAGTAAAATTTAACCAAAAATCATTGTGAAAGTGGTTTTGTAGAAAAGCACAATCTTCCTGTTCTGCAAATGAATCCAATGTCATGTTTCCAGAAAGAAATATCATGTTTTCTCAGGTTTCTGAAGCTTTCTTCTTAGAAAACTCGAATGTGTGGAGGATTTGACTCCAGGTGGAACCAATTAGCGTTTGCCAGCTGAAAACAAAAACTTACATGCTAAAATGGATTCAAAACTGTAAAGTCCATAGAGAATGTCCAGAAAATACAAACACACACAGAGGCTGTAGCAAGATCTTGGATTGAGATAGCCACAACACACCAGATAGTTTTGTTTTCATCCAGGAATATCTGGACAAATTGTTGTAGTTTTGAAGTGAAATTTAACCAAAACATCACAGTGAAAGTGGATTTGGAGGAAAGCACAATCTTCCTGTTTGGCAAATGCATCCAATGTCATGTTTACAGAAAGAAATATCATGTTTTCTCGGGTTTCTGAAGCTTTCTTCCTAGAAAACTCGAATGTGTGGAGGATTTGAAACCAGGTGGAACCAATTAGCGTTTGCCAGCTGAAAACAAAAACTTACATGCTAAAATGCATTCAAAACTGTAAAGTCCATAGAGAATGTCCAGAAAACACAAACACACACAGAGGCTGTAGCAAGATCTTGGATTGAGATAGCCACAACACACCAGATAGTTTTGTTTTCATCCAGGAGTATCTGGACAAATTGTTGTAGTTTTGAAGTGTAATTTAACCAAAAAAATCACCGTGAAAGTGGTTTTGGGGAAAAGCACAATCTTCCTCTTCGGCAAATGCATCCAATGTCATGTTTCCAGAAAGAAATACCATGTTTTCTCAGGTTTCTGAAGCTTTCTTCCTAGAAAACGCGAATGTGTGGAGTATTTGACTCCAGGTGGAACCAATTGGCGTTTGGCAGCTGAAAACAATAACTTACATGCTAAAGTGCATTCAAAACCATAAAGTCCATAGGGAATGTCCAGAAAACACAAAAACACACAGAGGCTGCAGCAAGATCTGGGATTGAGATAGCCACAACACACCAGATAGTTTTGTTTTCATCCAGGAGTATCTGGACAAATTGTTGTAGTTTTGAAGTGAAATGTAACCAAAAAATCACCGTGAAAGTGGTTTTGGAGAAAAGCACAATCTTCCTGTTCGGCAAATGCATCCAATGTCATGTTTACAAATACAAATGTCATGTTTTCTCAGGTTTCTGAAGCTTTCTTTCTGGAAAACTCGAATGTGTGGAGGATTTGACTCCAGGTGGAACCAATTAGCGTTTGGCAGCTGAAAACAGAAACTTACATGCTAAAGTGCATTCAAAACCATGAAGTCCATAGAGAATGTCCAGAAAACACAAAAACACACAGAGGCTGCAGCAAGATCTGGGATTGAGATAGCCACAACACACCAGATAGTTTTGTTTTCATCCAGGAGCATCTGGACAAATTGTTGTAGTTTTGAAGTGAAATTTAACCAAAAAATCACCGTGAAAGTGGTTTTGGAGAAAAGCACAATATTCCTGTTTGGCAAATGCATCCAATGTCATGTTTACAGAAAGAAATATCATGTTTTCTCAGGTTTCTGAAGCTTTCTTTCTGGAAAACTCGAATGTGTGGAGGATTTGACTCCAGGTGGAACCAATTAGCGTTTGCCAGCTGAAAACAAAAACTTACATGCTAAAATGCATTCAAAACTGTAAAGTCCATAGAGAATGTCCAGAAAACACAAACACACACAGAGGCTGTAGCAAGATCTGGGATTGAGATAGCTAAAAATCCACAGACAGTTTCGTTTTCATCCAGGAGTATCTGGACAAATTCTTGTGGATTTCAGGTGAAATTTAACCAAAAAATCACAGTGAAAGTGGATTTGGAGTAAAGCACAATCTTCCTGTCGGCAAATGCATCCAATGTCATGTTTACAGAAAGAAATATCATGTTTTCTCAGGTTTCTGAAGCTTTCTTCCTAGAAAACTCGAATGTGTGGAGGATTTGACTCCAGGTGGAACCAATTAGCGTTTGCCAGCAGAAAACAAAATGGGTCCTGCTAAAATGCATTCAAAACCTTAAAGTTCATAGAGAATGTCCAGAAAACACAAACACACACAGAGGCTGTAGCAAGATCTGGGATTGAGATAACCACAACACACCAGATAGTTTTGTTTTCATCCAGGAGTATCTGGATAAATTATTGTAGCTTTGAAGTAAAATTTAACCAAAAATCATTGTGAAAGTGGTTTTGTAGAAAAGCACAATCTTCCTGTTCTGCAAATGAATCCAATGTCATGTTTACAGAAAAAAATATCATGTTTTCTCAGGTTTCTGAAGCTTTCTTCTTAGAAAACTCGAATGTGTGGAGGATTTGACTCCAGGTGGAACCAATTAGCGTTTGCCAGCTGAAAACAAAAACTTACATGCTAAAATGCATTCAAAACTGTAAAGTCCATAGAGAATGTCCAGAAAACACAAACACACACAGAGGCTGTAGCAAGATCTGGGATTGAGATAGCCACAACACACCAGATAGTTTAGTTTTCATCCAGGAGTATCTGGACAAATTGTTGTAGTTTTGAAGTGTAATTTAACCAAAAAAATCACCCTGAAAGTGGTTTTGGGGAAAAGCACAATCTTCCTGTTCGGCAAATGCATCCAATGTCATGTTTCCAGAAAGAAATACCATGTTTTCTCAGGTTTCTGAAGCTTTCTTCCTAGAAAACGCGAATGTGTGGAGGATTTGACTCCAGGTGGAACCAATTAGCGTTTGGCAGCTAAAAACAAAAACTTACATGCTAAAATGCATTCAAAACCATAAAGTCCATAGAGAATGTCCAGAAAACACAAAGACACACAGAGGCTGTAGCAAGATCTGGGATTGAGATAGCCACAACACACCAGATAGTTTTGTTTTCATCCAGGAGTATCTGGACAAATTGTTGTAGTTTTGAAGTGAAATTTAACCAAAAAATCACCGTGAAAGCGGTTTTGGAGAAAAGCACAATCTTCCTGTTTGGCAAATGCATCCAATGTCATGTTTACAGAAAGAAATATCATGTTTTCTCAGGTTTCTGAAGCTTTCTTTCTGGAAAACTCGAATGTGTGGAGTATTTGTCTCCAGGTGGAACCAATGAGCGTTTGGCAGCTGAAAACAAAAACTTACATGCTAAAATGCATTCAAAACCATAAAGTCCATAGAGAATGTCCAGAAAACACAAAAACACACAGAGGCTGCAGCAAGATCTGGGATTGAGATAGCCACAACACACCAGATAGTTTTGTTTTCATCCAGGAGTATCTGGACAAATTGTTGTAGTTTTGAAGTGAAATTTAACCAAAAAATCACCGTGAAAGTGGTTTTGGAGAAAAGCACAATATTCCTGTTCGGCAAATGCATCCAATGTCATGTTTACAGAAAGAAATATCATGTTTTCTCAGGTTTCTGAAGCTTTCTTTCTGGAAAACTCGAATGTGTGGAGGATTTGACTCCAGGTGGAACCAATTAGCGTTTGCCAGCTGAAAACAAAAACTTACATGCTAAAATGCATTCAAAACTGTAAAGTCCATAGAGAATGTCCAGAAAACACAAACACACACAGAGGCTGTAGCAAGATCTGGGATTGAGATAGCTAAAAATCCACAGACAGTTTTGTTTTCATCCAGGAGTATCTGGACAAATTCTTGTGGATTTCAGGTGAAATTTAACCAAAAAATCACAGTGAAAGTGGATTTGGAGTAAAGCACAATCTTCCTGTCGGCAAATGCATCCAATGTCATGTTTACAGAAAGAAATATCATGTTTTCTCAGGTTTCTGAAGCTTTCTTTCTGGAAAACTCGAATGTGTGGAGGATTTGACTCCAGGTGGAACCAATTAGCGTTTGCCAGCAGAAAACAAAATGGGTCCTGCTAAAATGCATTCAAAACCTTAAAGTTCATAGAGAATGTCCAGAAAACACAAACACACACAGAGGCTGTAGCAAGATCTGGGATTGAGATAACCACAACACACCAGATAGTTTTGTTTTCATCCAGGAGTATCTGGATAAATTATTGTAGCTTTGAAGTAAAATTTAACCAAAAATCATTGTGAAAGTGGTTTTGTAGAAAAGCACAATCTTCCTGTTCTGCAAATGAATCCAATGTCATGTTTACAGAAAGAAATATCATGTTTTCTCAGGTTTCTGAAGCTTTCTTCTTAGAAAACTCGAATGTGTGGAGGATTTGACTCCAGGTGGAACCAATTAGCGTTCGCCAGCTGAAAACAAAAACTTACATGCTAAAATGCATTCAAAACTGTAAAGTCCATAGAGAATGTCCAGAAAACACAAACACACACAGAGGCTGTAGCAAGATCTTGGATTGAGATAGCCACAACACACCAGATAGTTTAGTTTTCATCCAGGAGTATCTGGACAAATTGTTGTAGTTTTGAAGTGTAATTTAACCAAAAATCACCGTGAAAGTGGTTTTGGGGAAAAGCACAATCTTCCTGTTCGGCAAATGCATCCAATGTCATGTTTCCAGAAAGAAATACCATGTTTTCTCAGGTTTCTGAAGCTTTCTTCCTAGAAAACGCGAATGTGTGGAGGATTTGACTCCAGGTGGAACCAATTAGCGTTTGGCAGCTAAAAACAAAAACTTACATGCTAAAATGCATTCAAAACCGTAAAGTCCATAGAGAATGTCCAGAAAACACAAACACACACAGAGGCTGTAGCAAGATCTGGGATTGAGATAGCCACAACACACCAGATAGTTTTGTTTTCATCCAGGAGTATCTGGACAAATTGTTGTAGTTTTGAAGTGAAATGTAACCAAAAAATCACCGTGAAAGTGGTTTTGGAGAAAAGCACAATCTTCCTGTTCGGCAAATGCATCCAATGTCATGTTTACAGAAAGAAATATCATGTTTTCTCAGGTTTCTGAAGCTTTCTTTCTGGAAAACTCGAATGTGTGGAGTATTTGTCTCCAGGTGGAACCAATTAGCGTTTGGCAGCTGAAAACAAAAACTTACATGCTAAAATGCATTCAAAACCTTAAAGTCCATAGAGAATGTCCAGAAAACACAAAAACACACAGAGGCTGCAGCAAGATCTGGGATTGAGATAGCCACAACACACCAGATAGTTTTGTTTTCATCCAGGAGTATCTGGACAAATTGTTGTAGTTTTGAAGTGAAATTTAACCAAAAAATCACCGTGAAAGTGGTTTTGGAGAAAAGCACAATATTCCTGTTTGGCAAATGCATCCAATGTCATGTTTACAGAAAGAAATATCATGTTTTCTCAGGTTTCTGAAGCTTTCTTTCTGGAAAACTCGAATGTGTGGAGGATTTGACTCCAGGTGGAACCAATTAGCGTTTGCCAGCTGAAAACAAAAACTTACATGCTAAAATGCATTCAAAACTGTAAAGTCCATAGAGAATGTCCAGAAAACACAAACACACACAGAGGCTGTAGCAAGATCTGGGATTGAGATAGCTAAAAATCCACAGACAGTTTTGTTTTCATCCAGGAGTATCTGGACAAATTCTTGTGGATTTCAGTTGAAATTTAACCAAAAAATCACAGTGAAAGTGGATTTGGAGTAAAGCACAATCTTCCTGTCGGCAAATGCATCCAATGTCATGTTTACAGAAAGAAATATCATGTTTTCTCAGGTTTCTGAAGCTTTCTTCCTAGAAAACTCGAATGTGTGGAGGATTTGACTCCAGGTGGAACCAATTAGCGTTTGCCAGCAGAAAACAAAATGGGTCCTGCTAAAATGCATTCAAAACCTTAAAGTTCATAGAGAATGTCCAGAAAACACAAACACACACAGAGGCTGTAGCAAGATCTGGGATTGAGATAACCACAACACACCAGATAGTTTTGTTTTCATCCAGGAGTATCTGGATAAATTATTGTAGCTTTGAAGTAAAATTTAACCAAAAATCATTGTGAAAGTGGTTTTGTAGAAAAGTACAATCTTCCTGTTCTGCAAATGAATCCAATGTCATGTTTACAGAAAGAAATATCATGTTTTCTCAGGTTTCTGAAGCTTTCTTCTTAGAAAACTCGAATGTGTGGAGGATTTGACTCCAGGTGGAACCAATTAGCGTTTGCCAGCTGAAAACAAAAACTTACATGCTAAAATGCATTCAAAACTGTAAAGTCCATAGAGAATGTCCAGAAAACACAAACACACACAGAGGCTGTAGCAAGATCTGGGATTGAGATAGCCACAACACACCAGATAGTTTAGTTTTCATCCAGGAGTATCTGGACAAATTGTTGTAGATTTGAAGTGTAATTTAACCAAAAAAATCACCGTGAAAGTGGTTTTGGGGAAAAGCACAATCTTCCTGTTCGGCAAATGCATCCAATGTCATGTTTCCAGAAAGAAATACCATGTTTTCTCAGGTTTCTGAAGCTTTCTTCCTAGAAAACGAGAATGTGTGGAGGATTTGACTCCAGGTGGAACCAATTAGCGTTTGGCAGCTAAAAACAAAAACTTACATGCTAAAATGCATTCAAAACCGTAAAGTCCATAGAGAATGTCCAGAAAACACAAACACACACAGAGGCTGTAGCAAGATCTGGGATTGAGATAGCCACAACACACCAGATAGTTTTGTTTTCATCCAGGAGTATCTGGACAAATTGTTGTAGTTTTGAAGTGAAATGTAACCAAAAAATCACCGTGAAAGTGGTTTTGGAGAAAAGCACAATCTTCCTGTTCGGCAAATGCATCCAATGTCATGTTTACAGAAAGAAATATCATGTTTTCTCAGGTTTCTGAAGCTTTCTTTCTGGAAAACTCGAATGTGTGGAGTATTTGTCTCCAGGTGGAACCAATTAGCGTTTGGCAGCTGAAAACAAAAACTTACATGCTAAAATGCATTCAAAACCTTAAAGTCCATAGAGAATGTCCAGAAAACACAAAAACACACAGAGGCTGCAGCAAGATCTGGGATTGAGATAGCCACAACACACCAGATAGTTTTGTTTTCATCCAGGAGTATCTGGACAAATTGTTGTAGTTTTGAAGTGAAATTGAACCAAAAAATCACCGTGAAAGTGGTTTTGGAGAAAAGCACAATATTCCTGTTTGGCAAATGCATCCAATGTCATGTTTACAGAAAGAAATATCATGTTTTCTCAGGTTTCTGAAGCTTTCTTTCTGGAAAACTCGAATGTGTGGAGGATTTGACTCCAGGTGGAACCAATTAGCGTTTGCCAGCTGAAAACAAAAACTTACATGCTAAAATGCATTCAAAACTGTAAAGTCCATAGAGAATGTCCAGAAAACACAAACACACACAGAGGCTGTAGCAAGATCTGGGATTGAGATAGCTAAAAATCCACAGACAGTTTTGTTTTCATCCAGGAGTATCTGGACAAATTCTTGTGGATTTCAGTTGAAATTTAACCAAAAAATCACAGTGAAAGTGGATTTGGAGTAAAGCACAATCTTCCTGTCGGCAAATGCATCCAATGTCATGTTTACAGAAAGAAATATCATGTTTTCTCAGGTTTCTGAAGCTTTCTTCCTAGAAAACTCGAATGTGTGGAGGATTTGACTCCAGGTGGAACCAATTAGCGTTTGCCAGCAGAAAACAAAATGGGTCCTGCTAAAATGCATTCAAAACCTTAAAGTTCATAGAGAATGTCCAGAAAACACAAACACACACAGAGGCTGTAGCAAGATCTGGGATTGAGATAACCACAACACACCAGATAGTTTTGTTTTCATCCAGGAGTATCTGGATAAATTATTGTAGCTTTGAAGTAAAATTTAACCAAAAATCATTGTGAAAGTGGTTTTGTAGAAAAGCACAATCTTGCTGTTTGGAGAATGCATCCAATGTCATGTTTACAGAAAGAAATATCATGTTTTCTCAGGTTTCTGAAGCTTTCTTCTTAGAAAACTCGAATGTGTGGAGGATTTGACTCCAGGTGGAACCAATTAGCGTTTGCCAGCTGAAAACAAAAACTTACATGCTAAAATGCATTCAAAACTGTAAAGTCCATAGAGAATGTCCAGAAAACACAAACACACACAGAGGCTGTAGCAAGATCTGGGATTGAGATAGCCACAACACACCAGATAGTTTAGTTTTCATCCAGGAGTATCTGGACAAATTGTTGTAGATTTGAAGTGTAATTTAACCAAAAAAATCACCGTGAAAGTGGTTTTGGGGAAAAGCACAATCTTCCTGTTCGGCAAATGCATCCAATGTCATGTTTCCAGAAAGAAATACCATGTTTTCTCAGGTTTCTGAAGCTTTCTTCCTAGAAAACGAGAATGTGTGGAGGATTTGACTCCAGGTGGAACCAATTAGCGTTTGGCAGCTAAAAACAAAAACTTACATGCTAAAATGCATTCAAAACCGTAAAGTCCATAGAGAATGTCCAGAAAACACAAACACACACAGAGGCTGTAGCAAGATCTGGGATTGAGATAGCCACAACACACCAGATAGTTTTGTTTTCATCCAGGAGTATCTGGACAAATTGTTGTAGTTTTGAAGTGAAATGTAACCAAAAAATCACCGTGAAAGTGGTTTTGGAGAAAAGCACAATCTTCCTGTTCGGCAAATGCATCCAATGTCATGTTTACAAATACAAATGTCATGTTTTCTCAGGTTTCTGAAGCTTTCTTTCTGGAAAACTCGAATGTGTGGAGTATTTGACTCCAGGTGGAACCAATTAGCGTTTGGTAGCTGAAAACAAAAACTTACATGCTAAAATGCATTCAAAACCATAAAGTCCATAGAGAATGTCCAGAAAACACAAAAACACACAGAGGCTGCAGCAAGATCTGGGATTGAGATAGCCACAACACACCAGATAGTTTTGTTTTCATCCAGGAGTATCTGGACAAATTGTTGTAGTTTTGAAGTGAAATTGAACCAAAAAATCACCGTGAAAGTGGTTTTGGAGAAAAGCACAATATTCCTGTTTGGCAAATGCATCCAATGTCATGTTTACAGAAAGAAATATCATGTTTTCTCAGGTTTCTGAAGCTTTCTTTCTGGAAAACTCGAATGTGTGGAGGATTTGACTCCAGGTGGAACCAATTAGCGTTTGCCAGCTGAAAACAAAAACTTACATGCTAAAATGCATTCAAAACTGTAAAGTCCATAGAGAATGTCCAGAAAACACAAACACACACAGAGGCTGTAGCAAGATCTGGGATTGAGATAGCTAAAAATCCACAGACAGTTTTGTTTTCATCCAGGAGTATCTGGACAAATTCTTGTGGATTTCAGGTGAAATTTAACCAAAAAATCACAGTGAAAGTGGATTTGGAGTAAAGCACAATCTTCCTGTCGGCAAATGCATCCAATGTCATGTTTACAGAAAGAAATATCATGTTTTCTCAGGTTTCTGAAGCTTTCTTCCTAGAAAACTCGAATGTGTGGAGGATTTGACTCCAGGTGGAACCAATTAGCGTTTGCCAGCAGAAAACAAAATGGGTCCTGCTAAAATGCATTCAAAACCTTAAAGTTCATAGAGAATGTCCAGAAAACACAAACACACACAGAGGCTGTAGCAAGATCTGGGATTGAGATAACCACAACACACCAGATAGTTTTGTTTTCATCCAGGAGTATCTGGATAAATTATTGTAGCTTTGAAGTAAAATTTAACCAAAAATCATTGTGAAAGTGGTTTTGGAGAAAAGCACAATCTTGCTGTTTGGAGAATGCATCCAATGTCATGTTTACAGAAAGAAATATCATGTTTTCTCAGGTTTCTGAAGCTTTCTTCTTAGAAAACTCGAATGTGTGGAGGATTTGACTCCAGGTGGAACCAATTAGCGTTTGCCAGCTGAAAACAAAAACTTACATGCTAAAATGCATTCAAAACTGTAAAGTCCATAGAGAATGTCCAGAAAACACAAACACACACAGAGGCTGTAGCAAGATCTGGGATTGAGATAGCCACAACACACCAGATAGTTTAGTTTTCATCCAGGAGTATCTGGACCAATTGTTGTAGTTTTGAAGTGTAATTTAACCAAAAAAATCACCGTGAAAGTGGTTTTGGGGAAAAGCACAATCTTCCTCTTCGGCAAATGCATCCAATGTCATGTTTCCAGAAAGAAATACCATGCTTTCTCAGGTTTCTGAAGCTTTCTTCCTAGAAAACGCGAATGTGTGGAGGATTTGACTCCAGGTGGAACCAATTAGCGTTTGGCAGCTAAAAACAAAACTTACATACTAAAATGCATTCAAAACCGTAAAGTCCATAGAGAATGTCCAGAAACCACAAACACACACAGAGGCTGTAGCAAGATCTGGGATTGAGATAGCCACAACACACCAGATACTTTTGTTTTCATCCAGGAGTATCTGGACAAATTGTTGTAGTTTTGAAGTGAAATTGAACCAAAAAATCACCGTGAAAGTGGTTTTGGAGAAAAGCACAATATTCCTGTTTGGCAAATGCATCCAATGTCATGTTTACAGAAAGAAATATCATGTTTTCTCAGGTTTCTGAAGCTTTCTTCTTAGAAAACTCGAATGTGTGGAGGATTTGACTCCAGGTGGAACCAATTAGCGTTTGCCAGCTGAAAACAAAAACTTACATGCTAAAATGCATTCAAAACTGTAAAGTCCATAGAGAATGTCCAGAAAACACAAACACACACAGAGGCTGTAGCAAGATCTGGGATTGAGATAGCTAAAAATCCACAGACAGTTTTGTTTTCATCCAGGAGTATCTGGACAAATTCTTGTGGATTTCAGGTGAAATTTAACCAAAAAATCACAGTGAAAGTGGATTTGGAGTAAAGCACAATCTTCCTGTCGGCAAATGCATCCAATGTCATGTTTACAGAAATAAATATCATGTTTTCTCAGGTTTCTGAAGCTTTCTTCCTAGAAAACTCGAATGTGTGGAGGATTTGACTCCAGGTGGAACCAATTAGCGTTTGCCAGCAGAAAACAAAATGGGTCCGGCTAAAATGCATTCAAAACCTTAAAGTTCATAGAGAATATCCAGAAAACACAAACACACACAGAGGCTGTAGCAAGATCTGGGATTGAGATAACCACAACACACCAGATAGTTTTGTTTTCATCCAGGAGTATCTGGATAAATTATTGTAGCTTTGAAGTAAAATTTAACCAAAAATCATTGTGAAAGTGGTTTTGGAGAAAAGCACAACCTTCCTGTTTGGAGAATGCATCCAATGTCATGTTTACAGAAAGAAATATCATGTTTTCTCAGGTTTCTGAAGCTTTCTTCTTAGAAAACTCGAATGTGTGGAGGATTTGACTCCAGGTGGAACCAATTAGCGTTTGCCAGCTGAAAACAAAAACTTACATGCTAAAATGCATTCAAAACCGTAAAGTCCATAGAGAATGTCCAGAAAACACAAAGACACACAGAGGCTGTAGCAAGATCTGGGATTGAGATAGCCACAACACACCAGATAGTTTTGTTTTCATCCAGGAGTATCTGGACAAATTGTTGTAGTTTTGAAGTGAAATGTAACCAAAAAATCACCGTGAAAGTGGTTTTGGAGAAAAGCACAATCTTCCTGTTCGGCAAATGCATCCAATGTCATGTTTACAGAAAGAAATATCATGTTTTCTCAGGTTTCTGAAGCTTTCTTTCTGGAAAACTCGAATGTGTGGAGGATTTGACTCCAGGTGGAACCAATTAGCGTTTGCCAGCTGAAAACAAAAACTTACATGCTAAAATGCATTCAAAACTGTAAAGTCCATAGAGAATGTCCAGAAAACACAAACACACACAGAGGCTGTAGCAAGATCTGGGATTGAGAGAGCTAAAAATCCACAGACAGTTTTGTTTTCATCCAGGAGTATCTGGACAAATTCTTGTGGATTTCAGGTGAAATTTAACCAAAAAATCACAGTGAAAGTGGATTTGGAGTAAAGCACAATCTTCCTGTCGGCAAATGCATCCAATGTCATGTTTACAGAAAGAAATAGCATGTTTTCTCAGGTTTCTGAAGCTTTCTTCCTAGAAAACTCGAATGTGTGGAGGATTTGACTGCAGGTGGAACCAATTAGCGTTTGCCAGCAGAAAACAAAATGGGTCCTGCTAAAATGCATTCAAAACCTTAAAGTTCATAGAGAATGTCCAGAAAACACAAACACACACAGAGGCTGTAGCAAGATCTGGGATTGAGATAACCACAACACACCAGATAGTTTTGTTTTCATCCAGGAGTATCTGGATAAATTATTGTAGCTTTGAAGTAAAATTTAACCAAAAATCATTGTGAAAGTGGTTTTGGAGAAAAGCACAATCTTGCTGTTTGGAGAATGCATCCAATGTCATGTTTACAGAAAGAAATATCATGTTTTCTCAGGTTTCTGAAGCTTTCTTCTTAGAAAACTCGAATGTGTGGAGGATTTGACTCCAGGTGGAACCAATTAGCGTTTGCCAGCTGAAAACAAAAACTTACATGCTAAAATGCATTCAAAACTGTAAAGTCCATAGAGAATGTCCAGAAAACACAAACACACACAGAGGCTGTAGCAAGATCTGGGATTGAGATAGCCACAACACACCAGATAGTTTAGTTTTCATCCAGGAGTATCTGGACCAATTGTTGTAGTTTTGAAGTGTAATTTAACCAAAAAAATCACCGTGAAAGTGGTTTTGGGGAAAAGCACAATCTTCCTGTTCGGCAAATGCATCCAATGTCATGTTTACAGAAAGAAATATCATGTTTTCTCAGGTTTCTGAAGCTTTCTTCCTAGAAAACTCGAATGTATGGAGGATTTGACTCCAGGTGGAACCAATTAGCGTTTGCCAGCTGAAAACAAAAACTTACATGCTAAAATGCATTCAAAACTGTAAAGTCCATAGAGAATGTCCAGAAAACACAAACACACACAGAGGCTGTAGCAAGATCTGGGATTGAGATAGCTAAAAATCCACAGACAGTTTTGTTTTCATCCAGGAGTATCTGGACAAATTCTTGTGGATTTCAGGTGAAATTTAACCAAAAAATCACAGTGAAAGTGGATTTGGAGTAAAGCACAATCTTCCTGTCGGCAAATGCATCCAATGTCATGTTTACAGAAAGAAATAGCATGTTTTCTCAGGTTTCTGAAGCTTTCTTCCTAGAAAACTCGAATGTGTGGAGGATTTGACTGCAGGTGGAACCAATTAGCGTTTGCCAGCAGAAAACAAAATGGGTCCTGCTAAAATGCATTCAAAACCTTAAAGTTCATAGAGAATGTCCAGAAAACACAAACACACACAGAGGCTGTAGCAAGATCTGGGATTGAGATAACCACAACACACCAGATAGTTTTGTTTTCATCCAGGAGTATCTGGATAAATTATTGTAGCTTTGAAGTAAAATTTAACCAAAAATCATTGTGAAAGTGGTTTTGGAGAAAAGCACAATCTTGCTGTTTGGAGAATGCATCCAATGTCATGTTTACAGAAAGAAATATCATGTTTTCTCAGGTTTCTGAAGCTTTCTTCTTAGAAAACTCGAATGTGTGGAGGATTTGACTCCAGGTGGAACCAATTAGCGTTTGCCAGCTGAAAACAAAAACTTACATGCTAAAATGCATTCAAAACTGTAAAGTCCATAGAGAATGTCCAGAAAACACAAACACACACAGAGGCTGTAGCAAGATCTGGGATTGAGATAGCCACAACACACCAGATAGTTTAGTTTTCATCCAGGAGTATCTGGACCAATTGTTGTAGTTTTGAAGTGTAATTAAACCAAAAAAATCACCGTGAAAGTGGTTTTGGGGAAAAGCACAATCTTCCTGTTCGGCAAATGCATCCAATGTCATGTTTACAGAAAGAAATATCATGTTTTCTCAGGTTTCTGAAGCTTTCTTCCTAGAAAACTCGAATGTATGGAGGATTTGACTCCAGGTGGAACCAATTAGCGTTTGCCAGCTGAAAACAAAAACTTACATGCTAAAATGCATTCAAAACTGTAAAGTCCATAGAGAATGTCCAGAAAACACAAACACACACAGAGGCTGTAGCAAGATCTGGGATTGAGATAGCTAAAAATCCACAGACAGTTTTGTTTTCATCCAGGAGTATCTGGACAAATTCTTGTGGATTTCAGGTGAAATTTAACCAAAAAATCACAGTGAAAGTGGATTTGGAGTAAAGCACAATCTTCCTGTCGGCAAATGCATCCAATGTCATGTTTACAGAAAGAAATAGCATGTTTTCTCAGGTTTCTGAAGCTTTCTTCCTAGAAAACTCGAATGTGTGGAGGATTTGACTCCAGGTGGAACCAATTAGCGTTTGCCAGCAGAAAACAAAATGGGTCCTGCTAAAATGCATTCAAAACCTTAAAGTTCATAGAGAATGTCCAGAAAACACAAACACACACAGAGGCTGTAGCAAGATCTGGGATTGAGATAACCACAACACACCAGATAGTTTTGTTTTCATCCAGGAGTATCTGGATAAATTATTGTAGCTTTGAAGTAAAATTTAACCAAAAATCATTGTGAAAGTGGTTTTGGAGAAAAGCACAATCTTGCTGTTTGGAGAATGCATCCAATGTCATGTTTACAGAAAGAAATATCATGTTTTCTCAGGTTTCTGAAGCTTTCTTCTTAGAAAACTCGAATGTGTGGAGGATTTGACTCCAGGTGGAACCAATTAGCGTTTGCCAGCTGAAAACAAAAACTTACATGCTAAAATGCATTCAAAACTGTAAAGTCCATAGAGAATGTCCAGAAAACACAAACACACACAGAGGCTGTAGCAAGATCTGGGATTGAGATAGCCACAACACACCAGATAGTTTAGTTTTCATCCAGGAGTATCTGGACCAATTGTTGTAGTTTTGAAGTGTAATTTAACCAAAAAAAATCACCGTGAAAGTGGCTTTGGGGAAAAGCACAATCTTCCTGTTCGGCAAATGCATCCAATGTCATGTTTCCAGAAAGAAATACCATGCTTTCTCAGGTTTCTGAAGCTTTCTTCCTAGAAAACGCGAATGTGTGGAGGATTTGACTCCAGGTGGAACCAATTAGCGTTTGGCAGCTAAAAACAAAAACTTACATGCTAAAATGCATTCAAAACCGTAAAGTCCATAGAGAATGTCCAGAAAACACAAACACACACAGAGGCTGCAGCAAGATCTGGGATTGAGATAGCCACAACACACCAGATAGTTTTGTTTTCATCCAGGAGTATCTGGACAAATTGTTGTAGATTTGAAGTGAAATTTAACCAAAAAATCACCGTGAAAGTGGTTTTGGAGAAAAGCACAATATTCCTGTTTGGCAAATGCATCCAATGTCATGTTTACAGAAAGAAATATCATGTTTTCTCAGGTTTCTGAAGCTTTCTTCTTAGAAAACTCGAATGTGTGGAGGATTTGACTCCAGGTGGAACCAATTAGCGTTTGCCAGTTGAAAACAAAAACTTACATGCTAAAATGCATTCAAAACTGTAAAGTCCATAGAGAATGTCCAGAAAACACAAACACACACAGAGGCTGTAGCAAGATCTGGGATTGAGATAGCTAAAAATCCACAGACAGTTTTGTTTTCATCCAGGAGTATCTGGACAAATTCTTGTGGATTTCAGGTGAAATTTAACCAAAAAATCACAGTGAAAGTGGATTTGGAGTAAAGCACAATCTTCCTGTCGGCAAATGCATCCAATGTCATGTTTACAGAAAGAAATATCATGTTTTCTCAGGTTTCTGAAGCTTTCTTCCTAGAAAACTCGAATGTGTGGAGGATTTGACTCCAGGTGGAACCAATTAGCGTTTGCCAGCAGAAAACAAAATGGGTCCTGCTAAAATGCATTCAAAACCTTAAAGTTCATAGAGAATGTCCAGAAAACACAAACACACACAGAGGCTGTAGCAAGATCTGGGATTGAGATAACCGCAACACAGCAGATAGTTTTGTTTTCATCCAGGAGTATCTGGATAAATTATTGTAGCTTTGAAGTAAAATTTAACCAAAAATCATTGTGAAAGTGGTTTTGGAGAAAAGCACAACCTTCCTGTTTGGAGAATGCATCCAATGTCATGTTTCCAGAAAGAAATATCATGTTTTCTCAGGTTTCTGAAGCTTTCTTCTTAGAAAACTCGAATGTGTGGAGGATTTGACTCCAGGTGGAACCAATTAGCGTTTGCCAGCTGAAAACAAAAACTTACATGCTAAAATGCATTCAAAACTGTAATGTCCATAGAGAATGTTCAGAAAACACAAACACACACAGAGGCTGTAGCAAGATCTGGGATTGAGATAGCTAAAAATCCACAGACAGTTTTGTTTTCATCCAGGAGTATCTGGACAAATTCTTGTGGATTTCAGGTGAAATTTAACCAAAAAATCACAGTGAAAGTGGATTTGGAGTAAAGCACAATCTTCCTGTCGGCAAATGCATCCAATGTCATGTTTACAGAAAGAAATATCATGTTTTCTCAGGTTTCTGAAGCTTTCTTCCTAGAAAACTCGAATGTGTGGAGGATTTGACTCCAGGTGGAACCAATTAGCGTTTGCCAGCAGAAAACAAAATGGGTCCTGCTAAAATGCATTCAAAACCTTAAAGTTCATAGAGAATGTCCAGAAAACACAAACACACACAGAGGCTGTAGCAAGATCTGGGATTGAGATAACCACAACACACCAGATAGTTTTGTTTTCATCCAGGAGTATCTGGATAAATTGTTGTAGCTTTGAAGTAAAATTTAACCAAAAATCATTGTGAAAGTGGTTTTGGAGAAAAGCACAATCTTGCTGTTTGGAGAATGCATCCAATGTCATGTTTACAGAAAGAAATATCATGTTTTCTCAGGTTTCTGAAGCTTTCTTCTTAGAAAACTCGAATGTGTGGAGGATTTGACTCCAGGTGGAACCAATTAGCGTTTGCCAGCTGAAAACAAAAACTTACATGCTAAAATGCATTCAAAACTGTAAAGTCCATAGAGAATGTCCAGAAAACACAAACACACACAGAGGCTGTAGCAAGATCTGGGATTGAGATAGCCACAACACACCAGATAGTTTAGTTTTCATCCAGGAGTATCTGGACCAATTGTTGTAGTTTTGAAGTGTAATTTAACCAAAAAAAATCACCGTGAAAGTGGCTTTGGGGAAAAGCACAATCTTCCTGTTCGGCAAATGCATCCAATGTCATGTTTCCAGAAAGAAATACCATGCTTTCTCAGGTTTCTGAAGCTTTCTTCCTAGAAAACGCGAATGTGTGGAGGATTTGACTCCAGGTGGAACCAATTAGCGTTTGGCAGCTAAAAACAAAAACTTACATGCTAAAATGCATTCAAAACCGTAAAGTCCATAGAGAATGTCCAGAAAACACAAACACACACAAAGGCTGCAGCAAGATCTGGGATTGAGATAGCCACAACACACCAGATAGTTTTGTTTTCATCCAGGAGTATCTGGACAAATTGTTGTAGTTTTGAAGTGAAATTTAACCAAAAAATCACCGTGAACGTGGTTTTGGAGAAAAGCACAATCTTCCTCTTTGGCAAATGCATCCAATGTCATGTTTACAGAAAGAAATATCATGTTTTCTCAGGTTTCTGAAGCTTTCTTCTTAGAAAACTCGAATGTGTGGAGGATTTGACTCCAGGTGGAACCAATTAGCGTTTGCCAGTTGAAAACAAAAACTTACATGCTAAAATGCATTCAAAACTGTAAAGTCCATAGAGAATGTCCAGAAAACACAAACACACACAGAGGCTGTAGCAAGATCTGGGATTGAGATAGCTAAAAATCCACAGACAGTTTTGTTTTCATCCAGGAGTATCTGGACAAATTCTTGTGGATTTCAGGTGAAATTTAACCAAAAAATCACAGTGAAAGTGGATTTGGAGTAAAGCACAATCTTCCTGTCGGCAAATGCATCCAATGTCATGTTTACAGAAAGAAATATCATGTTTTCTCAGGTTTCTGAAGCTTTCTTCCTAGAAAACTCGAATGTGTGGAGGATTTGACTCCAGGTGGAACCAATTAGCGTTTGCCAGCAGAAAACAAAATGGGTCCTGCTAAAATGCATTCAAAACCTTAAAGTTCATAGAGAATGTCCAGAAAACACAAACACACACAGAGGCTGTAGCAAGATCTGGGATTGAGATAACCGCAACACACCAGATAGTTTTGTTTTCATCCAGGAGTATCTGGATAAATTATTGTAGCTTTGAAGTAAAATTTAACCAAAAATCATTGTGAAAGTGGTTTTGGAGAAAAGCACAACCTTCCTGTTTGGAGAATGCATCCAATGTCATGTTTCCAGAAAGAAATATCATGTTTTCTCAGGTTTCTGAAGCTTTCTTCTTAGAAAACTCGAATGTGTGGAGGATTTGACTCCAGGTGGAACCAATTAGCGTTTGCCAGCTGAAAACAAAAACTTACATGCTAAAATGCATTCAAAACTGTAATGTCCATAGAGAATGTTCAGAAAACACAAACACACACAGAGGCTGTAGCAAGATCTGGGATTGAGATAGCTAAAAATCCACAGACAGTTTTGTTTTCATCCAGGAGTATCTGGACAAATTCTTGTGGATTTCAGGTGAAATTTAACCAAAAAATCACAGTGAAAGTGGATTTGGAGTAAAGCACAATCTTCCTGTCGGCAAATGCATCCAATGTCATGTTTACAGAAAGAAATATCATGTTTTCTCAGGTTTCTGAAGCTTTCTTCCTAGAAAACTCGAATGTGTGGAGGATTTGACTCCAGGTGGAACCAATTAGCGTTTGCCAGCAGAAAACAAAATGGGTCCTGCTAAAATGCATTCAAAACCTTAAAGTTCATAGAGAATGTCCAGAAAACACAAACACACACAGAGGCTGTAGCAAGATCTGGGATTGAGATAACCACAACACACCAGATAGTTTTGTTTTCATCCAGGAGTATCTGGATAAATTATTGTAGCTTTGAAGTAAAATTTAACCAAAAATCATTGTGAAAGTGGTTTTGTAGAAAAGCACAATGTTCCTCTTCTGCAAATGAATCCAATGTCATGTTTACAGAAAGAAATATCATGTTTTCTCAGGTTTCTGAAGCTTTCTTCTTAGAAAACTCGAATGTGTGGAGGATTTGACTCCAGGTGGAACCAATTAGCGTTTGCCAGGAGAAAACAAAAAGGGCCCTGCTAAAATGCATTCAAAACTTTCAAGTCCACAGAGAATGTCCAGAAAACACAAACACACACAGAGGCTGTAGCAAGATCTGGGATTGAGATAGCCACAACACACCAGATAGTTTAGTTTTCATCCAGGAGTATCTGGACAAATTGTTGTAGTTTTGAAGTGTAATTTAACCAAAAAAATCACCCTGAAAGTGGTTTTGGGAAAAAGCACAATCTTCCTGTTCGGCAAATGCATCCAATGTCATGTTTACAGAAAGAAATACCATGCTTTCTCAGGTTTCTGAAGCTTTCTTCCTAGAAAACGCGAATGTGTGGAGGATTTGACTCCAGGTGGAACCAATTAGCGTTTGGCAGCTAAAAACAAAAACTTACATGCTAAAATGCATTCAAAACCGTAAAGTCCATAGAGAATGTCCAGAAAACACAAACACACACAGAGGCTGCAGCAAGATCTGGGATTGAGATAGCCACAACACACCAGATAGTTTTGTTTTCATCCAGGAGTATCTGGACAAATTGTTGTAGTTTTGAAGTGAAATGTAACCAAAAAATCACCGTGAAAGTGGTTTTGCAGAAAAGCACAATCTTCCTGTTCGGCAAATGCATCCAATGTCATGTTTACAGAAAGAAATATCATGTTTTCTCAGGTTTCTGAAGCTTTCTTTCTGGAAAACTCGAATGTGTGGAGTATTTGTCTCCAGGTGGAACCAATTAGCGTTTGGCAGCTGAAAACAAAAACTTACATGCTAAAATGCATTCAAAACCATAAAGTCCATAGAGAATGTCCAGAAAACACAAAAACACACAGAGGCTGCAGCAAGATCTGGGATTGAGATAGCCACAACACACCAGATAGTTTTGTTTTCATCCAGGAGTATCTGGACAAATTGTTGTAGTTTTGAAGTGAAATTTAACCAAAAAATCACCGTGAAAGTGGTTTTGGAGAAAAGCACAATATTCCTGTTTGGCAAATGCATCCAATGTCATGTTTACAGAAAGAAATATCATGTTTTCTCAGGTTTCTGAAGCTTTCTTCCTAGAAAACTCGAATGTGTGGAGGATTTGACTCCAGGTGGAACCAATTAGCGTTTGCCAGCTGAAAACAAAAACTTACATGCTAAAATGCATTCAAAACTGTAAAGTCCATAGAAAATGTCCAGAAAACACAAACACACACAGAGGCTGTAGCAAGATCTGGGATTGAGATAGCTAAAAATCCACAGACAGTTTTGTTTTCATCCAGTAGTATCTGGACAAATTCTTGTGGATTTCAGGTGAAATTTAACCAAAAAATCACAGTGAAAGTGGATTTGGAGTAAAGCACAATCTTCCTGTCGGCAAATGCATCCAATGTCATGTTTACAGAAAGAAATATCATGTTTTCTCAGGTTTCTGAAGCTTACTTCCTAGAAAACTCGAATGTGTGGAGGATTTGACTCCAGGTGGAACCAATTAGCGTTTGCCAGCTGAAAAGAAAAACTTACATGCTAAAATGCATTCAAAACTGTAAAGTCCATAGAGAATGTCCAGAAAACACAAACACACACAGAGGCTGTAGCAAGATCTGGGATTGAGATAGCCACAACACACCAGATAGTTTAGTTTTCATCCAGGAGTATCTGGACCAATTGTTGTAGTTTTGAAGTGTAATTTAGCCAAAAAAATCACCGTGAAAGTGGTTTTGGGAAAAAGCACAATCTTCCTGTTCGGCAAATGCATCCAATGTCATGTTTCCAGAAAGAAATACCATGCTTTCTCAGGTTTCTGAAGCTTTCTTCCTAGAAAACGCGAATGTGTGGAGGATTTGACTCCAGGTGGAACCAATTAGCGTTTGGCAGCTAAAAACAAAAACTTACATGCTAAAATGCATTCAAAACCGTAAAGTCCATAGAGAATGTCCAGAAAACACAAACACACACAGAGGCTGCAGCAAGATCTGGGATTGAGATAGCCACAACACACCAGATAGTTTTGTTTTCATCCAGGAGTATCTGGACAAATTGTTGTAGTTTTGAAGTGAAATTTAACCAAAAAATCACCGTGAAAGTGGTTTTGGAGAAAAGCACAATATTCCTGTTTGGCAAATGCATCCAATGTCATGTTTACAGAAAGAAATATCATGTTTTCTCAGGTTTCTGAAGCTTTCTTTCTGGAAAACTCGAATGTGTGGAGGATTTGACTCCAGGTGGAACCAATTAGCGTTTGCCAGCTGAAAACAAAAACTTACATGCTAAAATGCATTCAAAACTGTAAAGTCCATAGAGAATGTCCAGAAAACACAAACACACACAGAGGCTGTAGCAAGATCTGGGATTGAGATAGCTAAAAATCCACAGACAGTTTTGTTTTCATCCAGGAGTATCTGGACAAATTCTTGTGGATTTCAGGTGAAATTTAACCAAAAAATCACAGTGAAAGTGGATTTGGAGTAAAGCACAATCTTCCTGTCGGCAAATGCATCCAATGTCATGTTTACAGAAAGAAATATCATGTTTTCTCAGGTTTCTGAAGCTTTCTTCCTAGAAAACTCGAATGTGTGGAGGATTTGACTCCAGGTGGAACCAATTAGCGTTTGCCAGCAGAAAACAAAATGGGTCCTGCTAAAATGCATTCAAAACCTTAAAGTTCATAGAGAATGTCCAGAAAACACAAACACACACAGAGGCTGTAGCAAGATCTGGGATTGAGATAACCGCAACACACCAGATAGTTTTGTTTTCATCCATGAGTATCTGTATAAATTATTGTAGCTTTGAAGTAAAATTTAACCAAAAATCATTGTGAAAGTGGTTTTGGAGAAAAGCACAACCTTCCTGTTTGGAGAATGCATCCAATGTCATGTTTCCAGAAAGAAATATCATGTTTTCTCAGGTTTCTGAAGCTTTCTTTCTGGAAAACTCGAATGTGTGGAGGAATTGACTCCAGGTGGAACCAATTAGCGTTTGCCAGCTGAAAACAAAAACTTACATGCTAAAATGCATTCAAAACTGTAAAGTCCATAGAGAATGTCCAGAAAACACAAACACACACAGAGGCTGTAGCAAGATCTGGGATTGAGAGAGCTAAAAATCCACAGACAGTTTTGTTTTCATCCAGGAGTATCTGGACAAATTCTTGTGGATTTCAGGTGAAATTTAACCAAAAAATTAAGTGAAAGTGGATTTGGAGTAAAGCACAATCTTCCTGTCGGCAAATGCATCCAATGTCATGTTTACAGAAAGAAATATCATGTTTTCTCAGGTTTCTGAAGCTTTCTTCCTAGAAAACTCGAATGTGTGGAGGATTTGACTCCAGGTGGAACCAATTAGCGTTTGCCAGCTGAAAACAAAAACTTACATGCTTAAAATGCATTCAAAACTGTAAAGTCCATAGAGAATGTCCAGAAAACACAAACACACACAGAGGCTGTAGCAAGATCTGGGATTGAGATAGCCACAACACACCAGATAGTTTAGTTTTCATCCAGGAGTATCTGGACCAATTGTTGTAGTTTTGAAGTGTAATTTAACCAAAAAAATCACCGTGAAAGTGGTTTTGGGGAAAAGCACAATCTTCCTGTTCGGCAAATGCATGCAATGTCATGTTTCCAGAAAGAAATACCATGCTTTCTCAGGTTTCTGAAGCTTTCTTCCTAGAAAACGCGAATGTGTGGAGGATTTGACTCCAGGTGGAACCAATTAGCGTTTGGCAGCTAAAAACAAAAACTTACATGCTAAAATGCATTCAAAACTGTAAAGTCCATAGAGAATGTCCAGAAAACACAAATACACACAGAGGCTGCAGCAAGATCTGGGATTGAGATAGCCACAACACACCAGATAGTTTTGTTTTCATCCAGGAGTATCTGGACAAATTGTTGTAGTTTTGAAGTGAAATTTAACCAAAAAATCACCGTGAAAGTGGTTTTGGAGAAAAGCACAATATTCCTGTTTGGCAAATGCATCCAATGTCATGTTTACAGAAAGAAATATCATGTTTTCTCAGGTTTCTGAAGCTTTCTTTCTGGAAAACTCGAATGTGTGGAGGATTTGACTCCAGGTGGAACCAATTAGCGTTTGCCAGCTGAAAACAAAAACTTACATGCTAAAATGCATTCAAAACTGTAAAGTCCATAGAGAATGTCCAGAAAACACAAACACACACAGAGGCTGTAGCAAGATCTGGGATTGAGAGAGCTCAAAATCCACAGACAGTTTTGTTTTCATCCAGGAGTATCTGGACAAATTCTTGTGGATTTCAGGTGAAATTTAACCAAAAAATCACAGTGAAAGTGGATTTGGAGTAAAGCACAATCTTCCTGTCGGCAAATGCATCCAATGTCATGTTTACAGAAAGAAATATCATGTTTTCTCAGGTTTCTGAAGCTTTCTTCCTAGAAAACTCGAATGTGTGGAGGATTTGACTCCAGGTGGAACCAATTAGCGTTTGCCAGCAGAAAACAAAATGGGTCCTGCTAAAATGCATTCAAAACCTTAAAGTTCATAGAGAATGTCCAGAAAACACAAACACACACAGAGGCTGTAGCAAGATCTGGGATTGAGATAACCGCAACACACCAGATAGTTTTGTTTTCATCCAGGAGTATCTGGAAAAATTATTGTAGCTTTGAAGTAAAATTTAACCAAAAATCATTGTGAAAGTGGTTTTGGAGAAAAGCACAATCTTCCTGTTTGGAGAATGCATCCAATGTCATGTTTACAGAAAGAAATATCATGTTTTCTCAGGTTTCTGAAGCTTTCTTCTTAGAAAACTCGAATGTGTGGAGGATTTCACTCCAGGTGGAACCAACTAGCTTTTGCCAGCTGAAAACAAAAACTTACATGCTAAAATGCATTCAAAACTGTAAAGTCCATAGAGAATGTCCAGAAAACACAAAAACACACAGAGGCTGCAGCAAGATCTGGGATTGAGATAGCCACAACACACCAGATAGTTTTGTTTTCATCCAGGAGTATCTGGACAAATTGTTGTAGTTTTGAAGTGAAATTTAACCAAAAAATCACCGTGAAAGTGGTTTTGGAGAAAAGCACAATATTCCTGTTTGGCAAATGCATCCAATGTCATGTTTACAGAAAGAAATATCATGTTTTCTCAGGTTTCTGAAGCTTTCTTTCTGGAAAACTCGAATGTGTGGAGGATTTGACTCCAGGTGGAACCAATTAGCGTTTGCCAGCTGAAAACAAAAACTTACATGCTAAAATGCATTCAAAACTGTAAAGTCCATAGAGAATGTCCAGAAAACACAAACACACACAGAGGCTGTAGCAAGATCTGGGATTGAGAGAGCTAAAAATCCACAGACAGTTTTGTTTTCATCCAGGAGTATCTGGACAAATTCTTGTGGATTTCAGGTGAAATTTAACCAAAAAATCACAGTGAAAGTGGATTTGGAGTAAAGCACAATCTTCCTGTCGGCAAATGCATCCAATGTCATGTTTACAGAAAGAAATATCATGTTTTCTCAGGTTTCTGAAGCTTTCTTCCTAGAAAACTCGAATGTGTGGAGGATTTGACTCCAGGTGGAACCAATTAGCGTTTGCCAGCAGAAAACAAAATGGGTCCTGCTAAAATGCATTCAAAACCTTAAAGTTCACAGAGAATGTCCAGAAAACACAAACACACACAGAGGCTGTAGCAAGATCTGGGATTGAGATAACCACAACACACCAGATAGTTTTGTTTTCATCCAGGAGTATCTGGATAAATTATTGTAGCTTTGAAGTAAAATTTAACCAAAAATTATTGTGAAAGTGGTTTTGGAGAAAAGCACAATCTTCCTGTTTGGAGAATGCATCCAATGTCATGTTTCCAGAAAGAAATACCATCTTTTCTCAGGTTTCTGAAGCTTTCTTCCTAGAAAACGCGAATGTGTGGAGGATTTGACTCCAGGTGGAACCAATTAGCGTTTGGCAGCTAAAAACAAAAACTTACATGCTAAAATGCATTCAAAACCGTAAAGTCCATAGAGAATGTCCAGAAAACACAAACACACACAGAGGCTGTAGCAAGATGTGGGATTGAGATAGCCACAACACACCAGATCGTTTTGTTTTCATCCAGGAGTATCTGGACAAATTGTTGTAGTTTTGAAGTGAAATGTAACCAAAAAATCACCGTGAAAGTGGTTTTGGAGAAAAGCACAATCCTCCTGTGTGGAGAATGCATCCAATGTCATGTTTACAGAAAGAAATATCATGTTTTCTCAGGTTTCTGAAGCTTTCTTTCTGGAAAACTCGAATGTGTGGAGGATTTGACTCCAGGTGGAACCAATTAGCGTTTGGCAGCTGAAAACAAAAACTTACATGCTAAAATGCATTCAAAACCATAAAGTCCATAGAGAATGTCCAGAAAACACAAAAACACACAGAGGCTGCAGCAAGATCTGGGATTGAGATAGCCACAACACACCAGATAGTTTTGTTTTCATCCAGGAGTATCTGGACAAATTGTTGTAGTTTTGAAGTGAAATTTAACCAAAAAATCAACGTGAAAGTGGTTTTGGAGAAAAGCACAATATTCCTGTTTGGCAAATGCATCCAATGTCATGTTTACAGAAAGAAATATCATGTTTTCTCAGGTTTCTGAAGCTTTCTTTCTGGAAAACTCGAATGTGTGGAGGATTTGACTCCAGGTGGAACCAATTAGCGTTTGCCAGCTGAAAGCAAAAACTTACATGCTAAAATGCATTCAAAACTGTAAAGTCCATAGAGAATGTCCAGAAAACACAAACACACACAGAGGCTGTAGCAAGATCTGGGATTGAGAGAGCTAAAAATCCACAGACAGTTTTGTTTTCATCCAGGAGTATCTGGACAAATTCTTGTGGATTTCAGGTGAAATTTAACCAAAAAATCACAGTGAAAGTGGATTTGGAGTAAAGCACAATCTTCCTGTCGGCAAATGCATCCAATGTCATGTTTACAGAAAGAAATAGCATGTTTTCTCAGGTTTCTGAAGCTTTCTTCCTAGAAAACTCGAATGTGTGGAGGATTTGACTCCAGGTGGAACCAATTAGCGTTTGCCAGCAGAAAACAAAATGGGTCCTGCTAAAATGCATTCAAAACCTTAAAGTTCATAGAGAATGTCCAGAAAACACAAACACACACAGAGGCTGTAGCAAGATCTGGGATTGAGATAACCACAACACACCAGATAGTTTTGTTTTCATCCAGGAGTATCTGGATAAATTGTTGTAGCTTTGAAGTGAAATTTAACCAAAAACCATTGTGAAAGTGGTTTTGTAGAAAAGCACAATCTTCCAGTTCAGCAAATGAATCCAATGTCATGTTTACAGAAAGAAATATGTTTTCTCAGGTTTCTGAAGCTTTCTTCCTAGAAAACTCGAATGTGTGGAGGATTTGACTCCAGGTGGAACCAATTAGCGTTTGGCAGCTAAAAACAAAAACTTACATGCTAAAATGCATTCAAAACCGTAAAGTCCATAGAGAATGTCCAAAAACACAAACACACACAGAGGCTGTAGCAAGATCTGGCATTGAGATAGCCACAACACATCAGATAGTTTTGTTTTCATCCAGGAGTATCTGGACAAATTCTTGTGGATTTCGGGTGAAATTTAACCAAAAAATCACCTTGAAAGTGGTTTTGGAGAAAAGCACAATCTTCCTGTCGGCAAATGCATCCAATGTCATGTTTACAAATACAAATATCATGTTTTCTCAGGTTTCTGAAGCTTTCTTCCTAGAAAACTCAAATGTGTGGAGGATTAGACTCCAGGTGGAACCAATTAGCGTTTGCCAGCAGAAAACAAAAAGGGTCCTGCTAAAATGCATTCAAAACCGTAAAGGAAATAGAGAATGTCCAGAAAACACAAACACACACAGAGGCTGTAGCAAGATCTGGGATTGAGATAGCCACAACGCACCAGATAGTTTTGTTTTCATCCAGGAGTGTCTGGATAAATTGTTGTAGCTTTGAAGTAAAATTTAACCAAAAATCATTGTGAAAGTGGTCTTGGAGAAAAGCACAATCTTCCTGTTCAGCAAATGAATCCAATGTCATGTTTACAGAAAGAAATATCATGTTTTCTCAGGTTTGTGAAGCTTTCTTCCTAGAAAACTCGAATGTGTGGAGGATTTGACTCCAGGTGGAACCAATTAGCGTTTGCCAGCTAAAAACAAAACCTTACATGCTAAAATGCATTCAAAACCATAAAGTCCATAGAGAATGTCCAGAAAACACAAACACACACAGAGGCTGTAGCAAGATCTGGGATTGAGATAGCCACAACACACCAGATAGTTTTGTTTTCATCCAGGAGTATCTGGACAAATTGTTGTAGTTTTGAAGTGAAATTTAACCAAAAAATCACCGTGAACGTGGTTTTGGAGAAAAGCACAATCTTCCTCTTTGGCAAATGCATCCAATGTCATGTTTCCAGAAAGAAATATCATGTTTTCTCAGGTTTCTGAAGCTTTCTTCCTAGAAAACGCGAATGTGTGGAGGATTTGACTCCAGGTGGAACCAATTAGCGTTTGGCAGCTGAAAGCAAAACTTACATGCTAAAATGCATTAAAACTGTAAAGTCCATAGAGAATGTCCAGAAAACACAAACACACACAGAGGCTGCAGCAAGATCTGGGATTGAGATAGCTAAAAATCAGCAGATAGTTTTGTTTTCATCCAGGAGTATCGCGACAAATTGTTGTAGTTTTGATGTGAAATTTAACCAAAAAATCACCGTGAAAGTGGTTTTGGAGAAAAGCACAATCTTCCTGTTTGGCAAATGCATCCAATGTCATGTTTCCAGAAAGAAATATCATGTTTTCTCAGGTTTCTGAAGCTTTCTTCCTAGAAAACTCGAATCTGTGGAGGATTTGACTCCAGGTGGAACCAATTAGCGTTTGGCAGCTAAAAACAAAAACTTACATGCTAAAATGCATTCAAAACCGTAAAGTCCATAGAGAATGTCCAGAAAACACAAACACACACAGAGGCTGTAGCAAGATCTGGCATTGAGATAGCTAAAAATCCACAGATAGTTTTGTTTTCATCCAGGAGTATCTGGACAAATTCTTGTGGATTTCGGGTGAAATTTAACCAAAAAACACCCTGAAAGTGGTTTTGGAGAAAAGCACAATCTTCCTGTTTGTAAAATGCATCCAATGACATGGTTCCAGAAAGAAATATCATGTTTTCTCAGGTTTCTGAAGCTTTCTTCCTTTTAAACTCGAATGTGTGGAGGATTTGACTCCAGGTGGAACCAATTACCGTTTGGCAGCTAAAAACAAAAAGGGTCCTGTTAAAATGCATTCGAAACCGTAAAGTCCATAGAGAATGTCCAGAAAACACAAACACACACAGAGGCTGGAGTAAGATCTCGGATTGAGATAGTTAAAAATCCACAGATAGTTTTGTTTTCATCCAGGAGTATCTGGACAAATTGTTGTGGATTTCAGGTGAAATTTACCAAAAAACACCGTGAAAGTGGTTTTGGAGAAAAGCACAATCTTCCTGTTTGGAAAATGCATCCAATGTCATGTTTACAGAAAGAAATATCATGTTTTCTCAGGTTTCTGAAGCTTTCTTCCTAGAAAACTCGAATGAGTGGAGGATTTGACTCCAGGTGGAACCAATTACCGTTTGGCAGCTAAAAACAAAAACTTACATGCTAAAATGCATTCAAAACCGTAAATTCCATAGAGAATGTCCAGAAAACACAAACACACACAGAGGCTGTAGCAAGATCTGGCATTGAGATAGCCACAACACACCAGATAGTTTTGTTTTCATCCAGGAATATCTGGACAAATTCTTGTGGATTTCGGGTGAAATTTAACCAAAAAATCACCTTGAAAGTGGTTTTGGAGAAAAGCACAATCTTCCTGTCGGCAAATGCATCCAATGTCATGTTTACAAATACAAATATCATGTTTTCTCAGGTTTCTGAAGCTTTCTTCCTAGAAAACTCAAATGTGTGGAGGATTTGACTCCAGGTGGAACCAATTAGCGTTTGCCAGCAGAAAACAAAAAGGGTCCTGCTAAAATGCATTCAAAACCGTAAAGGAAATAGAGAATGTCCAGAAAACACAAACACACACAGAGGCTGTAGCAAGATCTGGGATTGAGATAGCCACAACGCACCAGATAGTTTTGTTTTCATCCAGGAGTGTCTGGATAAATTGTTGTAGCTTTGAAGTAAAATTTAACCAAAAATCATTGTGAAAGTGGTCTTGGAGAAAAGCACAATCTTCCTGTTCAGCAAATGAATCCAATGTCATGTTTACAGAAAGAAATATCATGTTTTCTCAGGTTTGTGAAGCTTTCTTCCTAGAAAACTCGAATGTGTGGAGGATTTGACTCCAGGTGGAACCAATTACCGTTTGGCAGCTAAAAACAAAACCTTACATGCTAAAATGCATTCAAAACCGTAAATTCCATAGAGAATGTCCAGAAAACACAAACACACACAGAGGCTGTAGCAAGATCTGGCATTGAGATAGCTAAAAATCAGCAGATAGTTTTGTTTTCATCCAGGAGTATCGCGACAAATTGTTGTAGTTTTGATGTGAAATTTAACCAAAAAATCACCGTGAAAGTGGTTTGGAGAAAAGCACAATCTTCCTGTGCAGCAAATGTATCCAATGTCATGTTTCCAGAAAGAAATATCATGTTTTCTCAGGTTTCTGAAGCTTTCTTCCTAGAAAACTCGAATCTGTGGAGGATTTGACTCCAGGTGGAACCAATTAGCGTTTGGCAGCTAAAAACAAAAACTTACATGCTAAAATGCATTCAAAACCGTAAAGTCCATAGAGAATGTCCAGAAAACACAAACACACACAGAGGCTGTAGCAAGATCTGGCATTGAGATAGCTAAAAATCTACAGATAGTTTTGTTTTCATCCAGGAGTATCTGGACAAATTCTTGTGGATTTCGGGTGAAATTTAACCAAAAAACACCCTGAAAGTGGTTTTGGAGAAAAGCACAATCTTCCTGTTTGTAAAATGCATCCAATGTCATGGTTCCAGAAAGAAATATCATGTTTTCTCAGGTTTCTGAAGCTTTCTTCCTTTTAAACTCGAATGTGTGGAGGATTTGACTCCAGGTGGAACCAATTAGCGTTTGGCAGCTAAAAACAAAAAGTGTCCTGTTAAAATGCATTCGAAACCGTAAATTCCATAGAGAATGTCCAGAAAACACAAACACACACAGAGGCTGTAGCAAGATCTGGCATTGAGATAGCCACAACACACCAGATAGTTTTGTTTTCATCCAGGAATATCTGGACAAATTCTTGTGGATTTCGGGTGAAATTTAACCAAAAAATCACCTTGAAAGTGGTTTTGGAGAAAAGCACAATCTTCCTGTCGGCAAATGCATCCAATGTCATGTTTACAAATACAAATATCATGTTTTCTCAGGTTTCTGAAGCTTTCTTCCTAGAAAACTCAAATGTGTGGAGGATTTGACTCCAGGTGGAACCAATTAGCGTTTGCCAGCAGAAAACAAAAAGGGTCCTGCTAAAATGCATTCAAAACCGTAAAGGAAATAGAGAATGTCCAGAAAACACAAACACACACAGAGGCTGTAGCAAGATCTGGGATTGAGATAGCCACAACGCACCAGATAGTTTTGTTTTCATCCAGGAGTGTCTGGATAAACTGTTGTAGTTTGAAGTAAAATTTAACCAAAAATCATTGTGAAAGTGGTCTTGGAGAAAAGCACAATCTTCCTGTTCAGCAAATGAATCCAATGTCATGTTTACAGAAAGAAATATCATGTTTTCTCAGGTTTGTGAAGCTTTCTTCCTAGAAAACTCGAATGTGTGGAGGATTTGACTCCAGGTGGAACCAATTACCGTTTGGCAGCTAAAAACAAAAACTTACATGCTAAAATGCATTCAAAACCATAAAGTCCATAGAGAATGTCCAGAAAACACAAACACACACAGAGGCTGTAGCAAGATCTGGGATTGAGATAGCCACAACACACCAGATAGTTTTGTTTTCATCCAGGAGTATCTGGACAAATTGTTGTAGTTTTGAAGTGAAATTTAACCAAAAAATCACCGTGAACGTGGTTTTGGAGAAAAGCACAATCTTCCTCTTTGGCAAATGCATCCAATGTCATGTTTACAAATACAAATATCATGTTTTCTCAGGTTTCTGAAGCTTTCTTCCTAGAAAACTCGAATGTGTGGCGGTTTTCACTCCAGGTGGAACCAACTAGCGTTTGGCAGCTGAAAGCAAAACTTACATGCTAAAATGCATTCAAAACCGTAAAGTCCATAGAGAATGTCCAGAAAACAAAAACACACACAGAGGCTTTAGCAAGATCTGGGATTCAGATAGCTAAAAATCACCAGATAGTTTTGTTTTCATCCAGGAGTATCTCGACAAATTGTTGTAGTTTTGATGTGAAATTTAACCAAAAAATCACCGTGAAAGTGGTTTTGGAGAAAAGCACAATCTTCCTGTTTGGCAAATGCATCCAATGTCATGTTTACAGAAAGAAATATCATGTTTTCTCAGGTTTCTGAAGCTTTCTTCCTAGAAAACGCGAATCTGCGGAGGATTTGACTCCAGGTGGAACCAATTACCGTTTGGCAGCTAAAAACAAAAACTTACATGCTAAAATGCATTCAAAACCGTAAAGTCCATAGAGAATGTCCAGAAAACACAAACACACACAGAGGCTGTAGCAAGATCTGGCATTGAGATAGCTAAAAATCCACAGATAGTTTTGTTTTCATCCAGGAGTATCTGGACAAATTCTTGTGAATTTCGGGTGAAATTTAACCAAAAAACACCCTGAAAGTGGTTTTGGAGAAAAGCACAATCTTCCTGTTTGTAAAATGCATCCAATGTCATGGTTCCAGAAAGAAATATCATGTTTTCTCAGGTTTCTGAAGCTTTCTTCCTTTTAAACTCGAATGTGTGGAGGATTTGACTCCAGGTGGAACCAATTAGCGTTTGGCAGCTAAAAACAAAAAGGGTCCTGTTAAAATGCATTCGAAACCGTAAAGTCCATAGAGAATGTCCAGAAAACACAAACACACACAGAGGCTGTAGCAAGATCTGGCATTGAGATAGCCACAACACACCAGATAGTTTTGTTTTCATCCAGGAATATCTGGACAAATTCTTGTGGATTTCGGGTGAAATTTAACCAAAAAATCACCTTGAAAGTGGTTTTGGAGAAAAGCACAATCTTCCTGTCGGCAAATGCATCCAATGTCATGTTTACAAATACAAATATCATGTTTTCTCAGGTTTCTGAAGCTTTCTTCCTAGAAAACTCAAATGTGTGGAGGATTTGACTCCAGGTGGAACCAATTAGCGTTTGCCAGCAGAAAACAAAAAGGGTCCTGCTTAAATGCATTCAAAACCGTAAAGGAAATAGAGAATGTCCAGAAAACACAAACACACACAGAGGCTGTAGCAAGATCTGGGATTGAGATAGCCACAACGCACCAGATAGTTTTGTTTTCATCCAGGAGTGTCTGGATAAATTGTTGTAGCTTTGAAGTAAAATTTAACCAAAAATCATTGTGAAAGTGGTCTTGGAGAAAAGCACAATCTTCCTGTTCAGCAAATGAATCCAATGTCATGTTTACAGAAAGAAATATCATGTTTTCTCAGGTTTCTGAAGCTTTCTTCCTAGAAAACTCGACAGTGTGGCGGATTTGACTCCAGGTGGAAGCAATTAGCGTTTGCCAGGAGAAAACAAAACCTTACATGCTAAAATGCATTCAAAACTTTCAAGTCCATAGAGAATGTCCAGAAAACACAAACACACACAGAGGCTGTAGCAAGATCTGCGATTGAGATAGCCACAACACACCAGATAGTTTTGTTTTCATCCAGGAGTATCTGGACAAAATGTTGTAGTTTTGAAGTGAAATTTAACCAAAAATCACCGTGAAAGTGGTTTTAGGGAAAAGCACAATCTTCCTGTTTAGCAATTGCATCCAATGTCATGTTTACAAATACAAATATCATGTTTTCTCAGGTTTCTGAAGCTTTCATCCTAGAAAACTCGAATGTGTGGCGGATTTCACTCCAGGTGGAACCAACTAGCGTTTGGCAGCTGAAAGCAAAAACTTACATGCTAAAATGCATTCAAAACCGTAAAGTCCATAGAGAATGTCCAGAAAACACAAACACACACAGAGGCTGTAGCAAGATCTGGGATTGAGATAGCCACAACACACCAGATAGTTTTGTTTTCATCCAGGAGTATCTGGACAAATTGTTGTAGTTTTGAAGTGAAATTTAACCAAAGATCACCGTGAAAGTGGTTTTAGGGAAAAGCACAATCTTCCTGTTTAGCAATTGCATCCAATGTCATGTTTACAAATACAAATATCATGTTTTCTCAGGTTTCTGAAGCTTTCATCCTAGAAAACTCGAATGTGTGGCGGATTTCACTCCAGGTGGAACCAACTAGCGTTTGGCAGCTGAAAGCAAAAACTTACATGCTAAAATGCATTCAAAACCGTAAAGTCCATAGAGAATGTCCAGAAAACACAAACACACACAGAGGCTGTAGCAAGATCTGGGATTCAGATAGCCACAACACACCAGATAGTTTTGTTTTCATCCAGGAGTATCTGGACAAATTGTTGTAGTTTTGAAGTGAAATTTAACCAAAAATCACCGTGAAAGTGGTTTTAGGGAAAAGCACAATCTTCCTGTTTAGCAAATGCATCCAATGTCATGTTTACAAATACAAATATCATGTTTTCTCAGGTTTCTGAAGCTTTCATCCTAGAAAACTGGAATGTGTGGCGGATTTCACTCCAGGTGGAACCAACTAGCGTTTCGCAGCTGAAAGCAAAAACTTACATGCTAAAATGCATTCAAAACCGTAAAGTCCATAGAGAATGTCCAGAAAACACAAACACACACAGAGGCTGTAGCAAGATCTGGGATTGAGATAGCTAAAAATCACCAGATATCTTTGTTTTCATCCAGGAGTATCTAGACAAATTGTTGTAGTTTTCAAGTGAAATTTAACCAAAAAATCACCGTGAAAGTGGTTTTGGAGAAAAGCACAATCTTCCTCTTCGGCAAATGCATCCAATGTCATGTTTACAGAAAGAAATATCATGTTTTCTCAGGTTTCTGGAGCTTTCTTCTTAGAAAACTCGACTGTGTGGCGGATTTGACTCCAGGTGGAAGCAATTAGCGTTTGCCAGGAGAAAACAAAACCTTACATGCTAAAATGCATTCAAAACTTTCAAGTCCATAGAGAATGTCCAGAAAACACAAACACACACAGAGGCTGTAGCAAGATCTGGGATTGAGATAGCCACAACACACCAGATAGTTTTGTTTTCATCCAGGAGTATCTGGACAAATTGTAGTTTTGAAGTGAAATTTAACCAAAAATCACCGTGAAAGTGGTTTTAGGGAAAAGCACAATCTTCCTGTTTAGCAATTGCATCCAATGTCATGTTTACAAATACAAATATCATGTTTTCTCAGGTTTCTGAAGCTTTCATCCTAGAAAACTCGAATGTGTGGCGGATTTCACTCCAGGTGGAACCAACTAGCGTTTGGCAGCTGAAAGCAAAAACTTACATGCTAAAATGCATTCAAAACCGTAAAGTCCATAGAGAATGTCCAGAAAACACAAACACACACAGAGGCTGTAGCAAGATCTGGGATTGAGATAACTAAAAATCACCAGATATCTTTGTTTTCATCCAGGAGTATCTAGACAAATTGTTGTAGTTTTCAAGTGAAATTTAACCAAAAAATCACCGTGAAAGTGGTTTTGGAGAAAAGCACAATCTTCCTCTTCGGCAAATGCATCCAATGTCATGTTTACAGAAAGAAATATCATGTTTTCTCAGGTTTCTGGAGCTTTCTTCCTAGAAAACTCGACTGTGTGGCGGATTTGACTCCAGGTGGAACCAATTAGCGTTTGCCAGGAGAAAACAAAACCTTACATGCTAAAATGCATTCAAAACTTTCAAGTCCATAGAGAATGTCCAGAAAACACAAACACACACAGAGGCTGTAGCAAGATCTGGGATTGAGATAGCCACAACACACCAGATAGTTTTGTTTTCATCCAGGAGTATCTGGACAAATTGTTGTGGATTTCGGGTGAAATTTAACAAAAAATCACCGTGAAAGTGGTTTTGGAGAAAAGCACAATCTTCCTGTTTTGCAAATGCATCCAATGTCATGTTTACAAATACAAATATCATGTTTTCTCAGGTTTCTGAAGCTTTCTTCCTAGAAAACTCGAATGTGTGGAGGATTTGACTCCAGGTGGAACCAATTAGCGTTTGGCCGCTAAAAACAAAAACTTACATACTAAAATGCATTCAAAACTTTCAAGTCCCTGGAGAATGTCCAGAAAACACAAACACACACAGAGGCTGTAGCAAGATCTATCATTGAGATAGCTAAAAATCACCAGATATCTTTGTATTCATCCAGGAGTATCTAGACAAAATGTTGTAGTTTTGAAGTTAAATTTAACCAAAAAATCACCTTGAAAGTTGTTTTGGAGAAAAGCACAATCTTCCTGTTTAGCAATTGCATCCAATGTCATGTTTACAAATACAAATATCATGTTTTCTCAGGTTTCTGAAGCTTTCATCCTAGAAAACTCGAATGTGTGGCGGATTTCACTCCAGGTGGAACCAACTAGCATTTGGCAGCTGAAAGCAAAAACTTACATGCTAAAATGCATTCAAAACCGTAAAGTCCATAGAGAATGTCCAGAAAACACAAACACACACAGAGGCTGTAGCAAGATCTGGGATTGAGATAGCTAAAAATCACCAGATATCTTTGTTTTCATCCAGGAGTATCTAGACAAATTGTTGTAGTTTTCAAGTGAAATTTAACCAAAAAATCACCGTGAAAGTGGTTTTGGAGAAAAGCACAATCTTCCTCTTCGGCAAATGCATCCAATGTCATGTTTACAGAAAGAAATATCATGTTTTCTCAGGTTTCTGGAGCTTTCTTCCTAGAAAACTCGACTGTGTGGCGGATTTGACTCCAGGTGGAAGCAATTAGCGTTTGCCAGGAGAAAACAAAACCTTACATGCTAAAATGCATTCAAAACTTTCAAGTCCATAGAGAATGTCCAGAAAACACAAACACACACAGAGGCTGTAGCAAGATCTGGCATTGAGATAGCTAAAAATCCACAGATAGTTTTGTTTTCATCCAGGAGTATCTGGACAAATTGTTGTGGATTTCGGGTGAAATTTAACGAAAAATCACCGTGAAAGTGGTTTTGGAGAAAAGCACAATCTTCCTGTTTTGCAAATGCATCCAATGTCATGTTTACAAATACAAATATCATGTTTTCTCAGGTTTCTGAAGCTTTCTTCCTAGAAAACTCGAATGTGTGGAGAATTTGACTCCAGGTGGAACCAATTAGCGTTTGGCAGCTAAAAACAAAAACTTACATACTAAAATGCATTCAAAACTGTAAAGTCCATAGAGAATGTCCAGAAAACACAAACACACACAGAGGCTGTAGCAAGATCTATCATTGAGATAGCTAAAAATCACCAGATATCTTTGTTTTCATTCAGGAGTATCTAGACAAAATGTTGTAGTTTTGAAGTTAAATTTAACCAAAAAATCACCTTGAAAGTTGTTTTGGAGAAAAGCACAATCTTCCTGTTCGGCAAATGCATCCAATGACATGCTTACAGAAAGAAATATCATGTTTTCTCAGATTTCTGGAGCTTTCTTCCTAGAAAACTCGAATGTGTGGAGGATTTGACTCCAGGTGGAACCAATTAGCATTTGGCAGCTAAAAACAAAACCTTACATGCTAAAATGCATTCAAAACCGTAAAGTCCATAGAGAATGTCCAGAAAACACAAACACACACAGAGGCTGTAGCAAGATCTGGGATTGAGATAGCCACAACACACCAGATAGTTTTGTTTTCATCCAGGAGTATCTGGACTAATTGTTGTAGTTTTGAAGTAAAATTTAACCAAAAATCACCGTGAAAGTGGTTTTAGGGAAAAGCACAATCTTCCTATTTAGCAAATGCATCCAATGTCATGTTTACAAATACAAATATCATGTTTTCTCAGGTTTCTGAAGCTTTCTTCCTAGAAAACTCGAATGTGTGGCGGATTTCACTCCAGGTGGAACCAACTAGCGTTTGGCAGCTGAAAGCAAAACTTACATGCTAAAATGCATTCAAAACCGTAAAGTCCATAGAGAATGTCCAGAAAACACAAACACACACAGAGGCTGTAGCAAGATCTGGGATTGAGATAGCCACAACACACCAGATAGTTTTGTTTTCATCCAGGAGTATCTGGACAAATTGTTGTAGTTTTGAAGTGAAATTTAACCAAAAAATCACCGTGAAAGCGGTTTTGGAGAAAAGCACAATCTTCCTGTTTGGCAAATGCATCCAATGTCATGTTTACAAATACAAATATCATGTTTTCTCAGGTTTCTGGAGCTTTCTTCCTAGAAAACTCGAATGTGTGGAGGATTTGACTCCAGGTGGAAGCAATTAGCGTTTGCCAGCTAAAAACAAAAACTTACATGCTAAAATGCATTCAAAACCGTAAAGTCCATAGAGAATGTCCAGAAAACACAAACACACACAGAGGCTGTAGCAAGATCTGGGATTGAGATAGCTAAAAATCACCAGATATCTTTGTTTTCATCCAGGTGTATCTAGACAAATTGTTGTAGTTTTGAAGTGAAATTTAACCAAAAAATAACCATGAAAGTGGTTTTGGAGAAAAGCACAATCTTCCTGTTTGGCAAATGCATCCCATGTCATGTTTACAGAAAGAAATATCATGTTTTCTCAGGTTTCTGAAGCTTTCTTCCTAGAAAACTCGAATGAGTGGAGGATTTGACTCCAGGTGAAACCAAGTAGCGTTTGGCAGCAGAAAACAAAAAGGGTCCTGCTAAAATGCATTCAAAACTGTAAAGTCCATAGAGAATGTCCAGAAAACACAAACACACACAGAGGACGTAGCAAGATCTGGGATTGAGATAGCCACAACACACCAGATAGTTTTGTTTATATCCAGGAGTATCTTGACAAATTGTTGAGGATTTCAGGTGAAATTTAACCAAAAATCACCGTGAAAGTGGTTTTGGAGAAATGCACAATCTTCCTGTTCGGCAAATGCATCCAATGTCATCTTTACAGAAAGAAATATCATATTTTCTCAGGTTTCTGGAGCTTTCTTCCTAGAAAACTCGAATGAGTGGAGGATTTGACTCCAGGTGGAACCTATTAGCGTTTGGCAGCTATAAACAAAAACTTACATGCTAAAATGCATTCAAAACTTTCAAGTCTATAGAGAATGTCCAGAAAACATAAACACACACAAAGGCTGAAGCAAGATCTGGGATTGAGAAAGCCACAACTCACCAGATATCTTTGTATTCCTCCAGGAGTATCTGGACAAATTGTTGTAGTTTTGAAGTGAAATTTAACCAAAAAATCACCGTGAAAGTGGTTTTGGGGAAAAGCACAATCTTCCTGTTCGGCAAATGCATCCAATGTCATGTTTACAGAAAGAAATATGTTTTCTCAGGTTTCTGAAATTTTCTCCCTAGAAAACTCGAATGAGTGGAGGATTTTACTCCAGGTGGAACCAATTAGCGTTTGCCAGCAGAAAACAAAAAGGGTCGTGCTAAAATGCATTCAAAACCGTAAAGTCCATAGAGAATGTCCAGAAAACACAAACACACACAGAGGCTGTAGCAAGATCTATCATTGAGATAGCTAAAAATCACCAGATATCTTTGTTTTCATCCAGGAGTATCTAGACAAAATGTTGTAGTTTTGAAGTTAAATTTAACCAAAAAATCACCTTGAAAGTTGTTTTGGAGAAAAGCACAATCTTCCTGTTCGGCAAATGCATCCAATGACATGCTTACAGAAAGAAATATCATGTTTTCTCAGATTTCTGGAGCTTTCTTCCTAGAAAACTCGAATGTGTGGAGGATTTGACTCCAGGTGGAACCAATTAGCATTTGGCAGCTAAAAACAAAACCTTACATGCTAAAATGCATTCAAAACCGTAAAGTCCATAGAGAATGTCCAGAAAACACAAACACACACAGAGGCTGTAGCAAGATCTGGGATTGAGATAGCCACAACACACCAGATAGTTTTGTTTTCATCCAGGAGTATCTGGACAAATTGTTGTGGATTTCAGGGGAAATTTAACCAAAAATCACCGTGAAAGTGCTTTTGGAGAAAAGCACAATCTTCCTGTTCGGCAAATGCATCCAATGTCATGTTTACAAATACAAATATCATGTTTTCTCAGGTTTCTGAAGTTTTCTTCCTAGAAAACTCGAATGTGTGGCAGATTTGTGTCCAGGTGGAACCAATTAGCGTTTCGCAGCTGAAAACAAAAACTTACATGTAAAATGCGTTGAAAACCGTAAAGTCCATAGAGAATGTCCAGAAAACACAAAAACACACAGAGGCTGTAGCAAGATCTGGGATTGAGATAGCCACAACACACCAGATAGTTTTGTTTTCATCCAGGAGTATCTGAACAAATTGTTGTAGTTTTGAAGTGAAATTTAACCAAAAAATCACCGTGAAAGCGGTTTTGGAGAAAAGCACAATCTTCCTGTTTGGCAAATGCATCCAATGTCATGTTTACAAATAAAAATATCATGTTTTCTCAGGTTTCTGGAGATTTCTTCCTAGAAAACTCGAATGTGTGGAGGATTTGACTCCAGGTGGAAGCAATTAGCGTTTGCCAGTTAAAAACAAAAACTTACATGCTAAAATGCATTCGAAACCGTAAAGTCCATAGAGAATGTCCAGAAAACACAAACACACACAGAGGCTGTAGCAAGATCTGGGATTGAGATAGCTAAAAATCACCAGATATCTTTGTTTTCATCCAGGTGTATCTAGACAAATTGTTGTAGTTTTGAAGTGAAATTTAACCAAAACATAACCGTGAAAGTGGTTTTGGAGAAAAGCACAATCTTCCTGTTTGGCAAATACATCCCATGTCATGTTTACAGAAAGAAATATCATGTTTTCTCAGGTTTCTGAAGCTTTCTTCCTAGAAAACTCGAATGAGTGGAGGACTTGACTCCAGGTGAAACCAATTAGTGTTTGCCAGCAGAAAACAAAAAGGGTCCTGCTAAAATGCATTCAAAACTGTAAAGTCCAGAGAGAATGTCCAGAAAACACAAACACACACAGAGGATGTAGCAAGATCTGGGATTGAGATAGCCACAACACACCAGATAGTTTTGTTTTCATCAAGGAGTATCTTGACAAATTGTTGAGCATTTCAGGTGAAATTTAACCAAAAATCACCGTGAAAGTGGTTTTGGAGAAATGCACAATCTTCCTGTTCGGCAAATGCATCCAATGTCATGTTTACAGAAAGAAATATCATATTTTCTCAGGTTTCCGGAGCTTTCTTCCTAGAAAACTCGAATGAGTGGAGGATTTGACTCCAGGTGGAACCAATTAGCGTTTGGCAGCTATAAACAAAAACTTACATGCTAAAATGCATTCAAAACTTTCAAGTCTATAGAGAATGTCCAGAAAACACAAACACACACAGAGGCTGAAGCAAGATCTGGGATTGAGAAAGCCACAACTCACCAGATATCTTTGTATTCCTCCAGGAGTATCTGGACAAATTGTTGTAGTTTTGAAGTGAAATTTAACCAAAAAATCTCCGTGAAAGTGGTTTTGGGGAAAAGCACAATCTTCCTGTTCGGCAAATGCATCCAATGTCATGTTTACAGAAAGAAATATGTTTTCTCAGGTTTCTGAAATTTTCTCCCTAGAAAACTCGAATGAGTGGAGGATTTTACTCCAGGTGGAACCAATTAGCGTTTGCCAGCAGAAAACAAAAAGGGTCCTGCTAAAATGCATTCAAAACCTTAAAGTTCATAGAGAATGTCCAGAAAACACAAACACACACAGAGGCTGTAGCAAGATCTGGGATTGAGATAGCCACAACAGGCCAGATAGTTTTGGTTTCATCCAGGAGTATCTGGACAAATTCTTGTGGATTTCGGGTGAAATTTAACAAAAATCACCGTGAAAGTGGTTTTGGAGAAAAGCACAATCTTCCTGTTCGGCAAATGCATCCAATGTCATGTTTACAGAAAGAAATATCATGTTTTCTCAGGTTTCTGAAGCTTTCTATCTAGAAAACTCGAATGAGTGGAGGATTTGACTCCAGGTGGAACCAATTAGCGTTTGACAGCAGAAAACAAAAACTTACAAGCTAAAATGCATTCAAAACCGTAAAGTCCATAGAGAATGTCCAGAGAACACAAACACACACAGAGGCTGTAGCAAGATCTGGGATTGAGATAGCCACAACACACTAGATAGTTTTGTTTTCATCCAGGAGTATCTGAACAAATTGTTGTAGTTTTGAAGTGAAATTTAACCAAAAAATCACCGTGAAAGCGGTTTTGGAGAAAAGCACAATCTTCCTGTTCAGCAAATGTATCCAATGTCATGTTTACAAATACAAATATCATTTTTTCTCAGGTTTCTGAAGCTTTCTTCCTAGAAAACTCGAATGTGTGGCGGATTTCATTCCAGGTGGAACCAACTAGCGTTTGGCAGCTGAAAGCAAAAACTTACATGCTAAAATGCATTCAAAACCTTAAAGTCCATAGAGAATGTCCAGAAAACACAAACACACACAGAGGCTGTAGCAAGATCTGGGATTGAGATAGCTAAAAACAACCAGATATCTTTGTTTGCATCCAGGAGTATCTAGACAAAATGTTGTAGATTTGAAGTTAAATTAAACCAAAAAAACACCTTGAAAGTTGTTTTGGAGAAAAGCACAATCTTCCTGTTCGGGAAATGCATCCAATGTCATGTTTACAGAAAGAAATATCATGTTTTCTCAGGTTTTTGAAGCTTTCTTCCTAGAAAACTCGAATGTGTGGAGGATTTGACTCCAGGTGGAACCAATTAGCATTTGGCAGCTAAAAACAAAACCTTACATGCTAAAATGCATTCAAAACCGTAAAGTCCATAGAGAATGTCCAGAAAACACAAACACACACAGAGGCTGCAGCAAGATCTGGGATTGAGATAGCCACAACACACCAGATAGTTTTGTTTTCATCCAGGAGTATCTGGACAAATTGTTGTAGTTTTGAAGTAAAATTTAATCAAAAAATCACCGTGAAAGTGGTTTTGGAGAAAAGCACAATCTTCCTGTTCAGCAAATGCATCCAATGTCATGTTTACAAATACAAATATCATGTTTTCTCAGGTTTCTGAAGCTTTCTTCCTAGAAAACTCGAATGTGTGGCGGATTTCACTCCAGGTGGAACCAACTAGCGTTTGGCAGCTGAAAGCAAAACTTACATGCTAAAATGCATTCAAAACCGTAAAGTCCATAGAGAATGTCCAGAAAACACAAACACACACAGAGGCTGTAGCAAGATCTGGGATTGAGATAGCCACAACACACCAGATAGTTTTGTTTTCATCCAGGAGTATCTGGACAAATTGTTGTAGTTTTGAAGTGAAATTTAACCAAAAAATCACCGTGAAAGCGGTTTTGGAGAAAAGCACAATCTTCCTGTTTGGCAAATGCATCCAATGTCATGTTTACAAATACAAATATCATGTTTTCTCAGGTTTCTGGAGCTTTCTTCCTAGAAAACTCGAATGTGTGGAGGATTTGACTCCAGGTGGAAGCAATTAGCGTTTGCCAGCTAAAAACAAAAACTTACATGCTAAAATGCATTCAAAACCGTAAAGTCCATAGAGAATGTCCAGAAAACACAAACACACACAGAGGCTGTAGCAAGATCTGGGATTGAGATAGCTAAAAATCACCAGATATCTTTGTTTTCATCCAGGTGTATCTAGACAAATTGTTGTAGTTTTGAAGTGAAATTTAACCAAAAAATAACCATGAAAGTGGTTTTGGAGAAAAGCACAATCTTCCTGTTTGGCAAATGCATCCCATGTCATGTTTACAGAAAGAAATATCATGTTTTCTCAGGTTTCTGAAGCTTTCTTCCTAGAAAACTCGAATGAGTGGAGGATTTGACTCCAGGTGAAACCAAGTAGCGTTTGGCAGCAGAAAACAAAAAGGGTCCTGCTAAAATGCATTCAAAACTGTAAAGTCCATAGAGAATGTCCAGAAAACACAAACACACACAGAGGACGTAGCAAGATCTGGGATTGAGATAGCCACAACACACCAGATAGTTTTGTTTATATCCAGGAGTATCTTGACAAATTGTTGAGGATTTCAGGTGAAATTTAACCAAAAATCACCGTGAAAGTGGTTTTGGAGAAATGCACTATCTTCCTGTTCGGCAAATGCATCCAATGTCATCTTTACAGAAAGAAATATCATATTTTCTCAGGTTTCTGGAGCTTTCTTCCTAGAAAACTCGAATGAGTGGAGGATTTGACTCCAGGTGGAACCTATTAGCGTTTGGCAGCTATAAACAAAAACTTACATGCTAAAATGCATTCAAAACTTTCAAGTCTATAGAGAATGTCCAGAAAACATAAACACACACAAAGGCTGAAGCAAGATCTGGGATTGAGAAAGCCACAACTCACCAGATATCTTTGTATTCCTCCAGGAGTATCTGGACAAATTGTTGTAGTTTTGAAGTGAAATTTAACCAAAAAATCACCGTGAAAGTGGTTTTGGGGAAAAGCACAATCTTCCTGTTCGGCAAATGCATCCAATGTCATGTTTACAGAAAGAAATATGTTTTCTCAGGTTTCTGAAATTTTCTCCCTAGAAAACTCGAATGAGTGGAGGATTTTACTCCAGGTGGAACCAATTAGCGTTTGCCAGCAGAAAACAAAAAGGGTCGTGCTAAAATGCATTCAAAACCGTAAAGTCCATAGAGAATGTCCAGAAAACACAAACACACACAGAGGCTGTAGCAAGATCTATCATTGAGATAGCTAAAAATCACCAGATATCTTTGTTTTCATCCAGGAGTATCTAGACAAAATGTTGTAGTTTTGAAGTTAAATTTAACCAAAAAATCACCTTGAAAGTTGTTTTGGAGAAAAGCACAATCTTCCTGTTCGGCAAATGCATCCAATGACATGCTTACAGAAAGAAATATCATGTTTTCTCAGATTTCTGGAGCTTTCTTCCTAGAAAACTCGAATGTGTGGAGGATTTGACTCCAGGTGGAACCAATTAGCATTTGGCAGCTAAAAACAAAACCTTACATGCTAAAATGCATTCAAAACCGTAAAGTCCATAGAGAATGTCCAGAAAACACAAACACACACAGAGGCTGTAGCAAGATCTGGGATTGAGATAGCCACAACACACCAGATAGTTTTGTTTTCATCCAGGAGTATCTGGACAAATTGTTGTGGATTTCAGGGGAAATTTAACCAAAAATCACCGTGAAAGTGCTTTTGGAGAAAAGCACAATCTTCCTGTTCGGCAAATGCATCCAATGTCATGTTTACAAATACAAATATCATGTTTTCTCAGGTTTCTGAAGTTTTCTTCCTAGAAAACTCGAATGTGTGGCAGATTTGTGTCCAGGTGGAACCAATTAGCGTTTCGCAGCTGAAAACAAAAACTTACATGTAAAATGCGTTGAAAACCGTAAAGTCCATAGAGAATGTCCAGAAAACACAAAAACACACAGAGGCTGTAGCAAGATCTGGGATTGAGATAGCCACAACACACCAGATAGTTTTGTTTTCATCCAGGAGTATCTGAACAAATTGTTGTAGTTTTGAAGTGAAATTTAACCAAAAAATCACCGTGAAAGCGGTTTTGGAGAAAAGCACAATCTTCCTGTTTGGCAAATGCATCCAATGTCATGTTTACAAATAAAAATATCATGTTTTCTCAGGTTTCTGGAGATTTCTTCCTAGAAAACTCGAATGTGTGGAGGATTTGACTCCAGGTGGAAGCAATTAGCGTTTGCCAGTTAAAAACAAAAACTTACATGCTAAAATGCATTCGAAACCGTAAAGTCCATAGAGAATGTCCAGAAAACACAAACACACACAGAGGCTGTAGCAAGATCTGGGATTGAGATAGCTAAAAATCACCAGATATCTTTGTTTTCATCCAGGTGTATCTAGACAAATTGTTGTAGTTTTGAAGTGAAATTTAACCAAAACATAACCGTGAAAGTGGTTTTGGAGAAAAGCACAATCTTCCTGTTTGGCAAATACATCCCATGTCATGTTTACAGAAAGAAATATCATGTTTTCTCAGGTTTCTGAAGCTTTCTTCCTAGAAAACTCGAATGAGTGGAGGACTTGACTCCAGGTGAAACCAATTAGTGTTTGCCAGCAGAAAACAAAAAGGGTCCTGCTAAAATGCATTCAAAACTGTAAAGTCCAGAGAGAATGTCCAGAAAACACAAACACACACAGAGGATGTAGCAAGATCTGGGATTGAGATAGCCACAACACACCAGATAGTTTTGTTTTCATCAAGGAGTATCTTGACAAATTGTTGAGCATTTCAGGTGAAATTTAACCAAAAATCACCGTGAAAGTGGTTTTGGAGAAATGCACAATCTTCCTGTTCGGCAAATGCATCCAATGTCATGTTTACAGAAAGAAATATCATATTTTCTCAGGTTTCCGGAGCTTTCTTCCTAGAAAACTCGAATGAGTGGAGGATTTGACTCCAGGTGGAACCAATTAGCGTTTGGCAGCTATAAACAAAAACTTACATGCTAAAATGCATTCAAAACTTTCAAGTCTATAGAGAATGTCCAGAAAACACAAACACACACAGAGGCTGAAGCAAGATCTGGGATTGAGAAAGCCACAACTCACCAGATATCTTTGTATTCCTCCAGGAGTATCTGGACAAATTGTTGTAGTTTTGAAGTGAAATTTAACCAAAAAATCTCCGTGAAAGTGGTTTTGGGGAAAAGCACAATCTTCCTGTTCGGCAAATGCATCCAATGTCATGTTTACAGAAAGAAATATGTTTTCTCAGGTTTCTGAAATTTTCTCCCTAGAAAACTCGAATGAGTGGAGGATTTTACTCCAGGTGGAACCAATTAGCGTTTGGCAGCTAAAAACAAAAACTTACATGCTAAAATGCATTCAAAACCTTAAAGTTCATAGAGAATGTCCAGAAAACACAAACACACACAGAGGCTGTAGCAAGATCTGGGATTGAGATAGCCACAACAGGCCAGATAGTTTTGGTTTCATCCAGGAGTATCTGGACAAATTGTTGTGGATTTCGGGTGAAATTTAACAAAAATCACCGTGAAAGTGGTTTTGGAGAAAAGCACAATCTTCCTGTTCGGCAAATGCATCCAATGTCATGTTTACAGAAAGAAATATCATGTTTTCTCAGGTTTCTGAAGCTTTCTATCTAGAAAACTCGAATGAGTGGAGGATTTGACTCCAGGTGGAACCAATTAGCGTTTGACAGCAGAAAACAAAAACTTACAAGCTAAAATGCATTCAAAACCGTAAAGTCCATAGAGAATGTCCAGAGAACACAAACACACACAGAGGCTGTAGCAAGATCTGGGATTGAGATAGCCACAACACACTAGATAGTTTTGTTTTCATCCAGGAGTATCTGAACAAATTGTTGTAGTTTTGAAGTGAAATTTAACCAAAAAATCACCGTGAAAGCGGTTTTGGAGAAAAGCACAATCTTCCTGTTCAGCAAATGTATCCAATGTCATGTTTACAAATACAAATATCATTTTTTCTCAGGTTTCTGAAGCTTTCTTCCTAGAAAACTCGAATGTGTGGCGGATTTCATTCCAGGTGGAACCAACTAGCGTTTGGCAGCTGAAAGCAAAAACTTACATGCTAAAATGCATTCAAAACCTTAAAGTCCATAGAGAATGTCCAGAAAACACAAACACACACAGAGGCTGTAGCAAGATCTGGGATTGAGATAGCTAAAAACAACCAGATATCTTTGTTTGCATCCAGGAGTATCTAGACAAAATGTTGTAGATTTGAAGTTAAATTAAACCAAAAAAACACCTTGAAAGTTGTTTTGGAGAAAAGCACAATCTTCCTGTTCGGGAAATGCATCCAATGTCATGTTTACAGAAAGAAATATCATGTTTTCTCAGGTTTTTGAAGCTTTCTTCCTAGAAAACTCGAATGTGTGGAGGATTTGACTCCAGGTGGAACCAATTAGCATTTGGCAGCTAAAAACAAAACCTTACATGCTAAAATGCATTCAAAACCGTAAAGTCCATAGAGAATGTCCAGAAAACACAAACACACACAGAGGCTGCAGCAAGATCTGGGATTGAGATAGCCACAACACACCAGATAGTTTTGTTTTCATCCAGGAGTATCTGCACAAATTGTTGTAGTTTTGAAGTAAAATTTAATCAAAAAATCACCGTGAAAGTGGTTTTGGAGAAAAGCACAATCTTCCTGTTCAGCAAATGCATCCAATGTCATGTTTACAAATACAAATATCATGTTTTCTCAGGTTTCTGAAGCTTTCTTCCTAGAAAACTCGAATGTGTGGCGGATTTCACTCCAGGTGGAACCAACTAGCGTTTGGCAGCTGAAAGCAAAACTTACATGCTAAAATGCATTCAAAACCGTAAAGTCCATAGAGAATGTCCAGAAAACACAAACACACACAGAGGCTGTAGCAAGATCTGGGATTGAGATAGCCACAACACACCAGATAGTTTTGTTTTCATCCAGGAGTATCTGAACAAATTGTTGTAGTTTTGAAGTGAAATTTAACCAAAAAATCACCGTGAAAGCGGTTTTGGAGAAAAGCACAATCTTCCTGTTCAGCAAATGTATCCAATGTCATGTTTACAAATACAAATATCATTTTTTCTCAGGTTTCTGAAGCTTTCTTCCTAGAAAACTCGAATGTGTGGCGGATTTCATTCCAGGTGGAACCAACTAGCGTTTGGCAGCTGAAAGCAAAAACTTACATGCTAAAATGCATTCAAAACCTTAAAGTCCATAGAGAATGTCCAGAAAACACAAACACACACAGAGGCTGTAGCAAGATCTGGGATTGAGATAGCTAAAAACAACCAGATATCTTTGTTTGCATCCAGGAGTATCTAGACAAAATGTTGTAGATTTGAAGTTAAATTAAACCAAAAAAACACCTTGAAAGTTGTTTTGGAGAAAAGCACAATCTTCCTGTTCGGGAAATGCATCCAATGTCATGTTTACAGAAAGAAATATCATGTTTTCTCAGGTTTTTGAAGCTTTCTTCCTAGAAAACTCGAATGTGTGGAGGATTTGACTCCAGGTGGAACCAATTAGCATTTGGCAGCTAAAAACAAAACCTTACATGCTAAAATGCATTCAAAACCGTAAAGTCCATAGAGAATGTCCAGAAAACACAAACACACACAGAGGCTGCAGCAAGATCTGGGATTGAGATAGCCACAACACACCAGATAGTTTTGTTTTCATCCAGGAGTATCTGGACAAATTGTTGTAGTTTTGAAGTAAAATTTAATCAAAAAATCACCGTGAAAGTGGTTTTGGAGAAAAGCACAATCTTCCTGTTCAGCAAATGCATCCAATGTCATGTTTACAAATACAAATATCATGTTTTCTCAGGTTTCTGAAGCTTTCTTCCTAGAAAACTCGAATGTGTGGCGGATTTCACTCCAGGTGGAACCAACTAGCGTTTGGCAGCTGAAAGCAAAACTTACATGCTAAAATGCATTCAAAACCGTAAAGTCCATAGAGAATGTCCAGAAAACACAAACACACACAGAGGCTGTAGCAAGATCTGGGATTGAGATAGCCACAACACACCAGATAGTTTTGTTTTCATCCAGGAGTATCTGGACAAATTGTTGTAGTTTTGAAGTGAAATTTAACCAAAAAATCACCGTGAAAGTGGTTTCGGGGAAAAGCACAATCTTCCTGTTCGGCAAATGCATCCAATGTCATGTTTACAGAAAGAAATATGTTTTCTCAGGTTTCTGAAATTTTCTCCCTAGAAAACTCGAATGAGTGGAGGATTTTACTCCAGGTGGAACCAATTAGCGTTTGCCAGCAGAAAACAAAAAGGGTCCAGCTAAAATGCATTCAAAACCTTAAAGTTCATAGAGAATGTCCAGAAAACACAAACACACACAGAGGCTGTAGCAAGATCTGGGATTGAGATAGCCACAACAGGCCAGATAGTTTTGTTTTCATCCAGGAGTATCTGGACAAATTGTTGTAGTTTTGAAGTGAAATTTAACCAAAAAATCACCGTGAAAGCGGTTTTGGAGAAAAGCACAATCTTCCTGTTCAGCAAATGTATCCAATGTCATGTTTACAAATACAAATATCATTTTTTCTCAGGTTTCTGAAGCTTTCTTCCTAGAAAACTCGAATGTGTGGCGGATTTCATTCCAGGTGGAACCAACTAGCGTTTGGCAGCTGAAAGCAAAAACTTACATGCTAAAATGCATTCAAAACCGTAAAGTCCATAGAGAATGTCCAGAAAACACAAACACACACAGAGGCTGTAGCAAGATCTGGGATTGAGATAGCTAAAAACAACCAGATATCTTTGTTTGCATCCAGGAGTATCTAGACAAAATGTTGTAGATTTGAAGTTAAATTAAACCAAAAAAACACCTTTAAAGTTGTTTTGGAGAAAAGCACAATCTTCCTGTTCGGGAAATGCATCCAATGTCATGTTTACAGAAAGAAATATCATGTTTTCTCAGGTTTTTGAAGCTTTCTTCCTAGAAAACTCGAATGTGTGGAGGATTTGACTCCAGGTGGAACCAATTAGCATTTGGCAGCTAAAAACAAAACCTTACATGCTAAAATGCATTCAAAACCGTAAAGTCCATAGAGAATGTCCAGAAAACACAAACACACACAGAGGCTGCAGCAAGATCTGGGATTGAGATAGCCACAACACACCAGATAGTTTTGTTTTCATCCAGGAGTATCTGGACAAATTGTTGTAGTTTTGAAGTAAAATTTAATCAAATAATCACCGTGAAAGTGGTTTTGGAGAAAAGCACAATCTTCCTGTTCAGCAAATGCATCCAATGTCATGTTTACAAATACAAATATCATGTTTTCTCAGGTTTCTGAAGCTTTCTTCCTAGAAAACTCGAATGTGTGGCGGATTTCACTCCAGGTGGAACCAACTAGCGTTTGGCAGCTGAAAGCAAAACTTACATGCTAAAATGCATTCAAAACCGTAAAGTCCATAGAGAATGTCCAGAAAACACAAACACACACAGAGGCTGTAGCAAGATCTGGGATTGAGATAGCCACAACACACCAGATAGTTTTGTTTTCATCCAGGAGTATCTGAACAAATTGTTGTAGTTTTGAAGTGAAATTTAACCAAAAAATCACCGTGAAAGCGGTTTTGGAGAAAAGCACAATCTTCCTGTTTGGCAAATGCATCCAATGTCATGTTTACAAATACAAATATCATGTTTTCTCAGGTTTCTGGAGCTTTCTTCCTAGAAAACTCGAATGTGTGGAGGATTTGACTCCAGGTGGAACCAATTAGCGTTTGCCAGCTAAAAACAAAAACTTACATACTAAAATGCATTCAAAACTGTAAAGTCCATAGAGAATGTCCAGAAAACACAAACACACACAGAGGCTGTAGCAAGATCTGGGATTGAGATAGCCACAACACACCAGATAGTTTTGTTTTCATCCAGGAGTATCTGGACAAATTGTTGTAGTTTTGAAGTGAAATTTAACCAAAAATCTCCGTGATAGTGGTTTTAGGGAAAAGCACAATCTTCCTGTTTAGCAAATGCATCCAATGTCATGTTTACAAATACAAATATCATGTTTTCTCAGGTTTCTGAAGCTTTCTTCCTAGAAAACGCGAATGTGTGGAGGATTTCACTCCAGGTGGAACCAAGTAGCATTTGCCAGCTGAAAGCAAAAACTTGCATGCTAAAATGCATCAAAACCGTAAAGTCCATAGAGAATGTCAAGAAAACACAAACACACACAGAGGCTGTAGCAAGATCTGGGATTGAGATAGCCACGACATACCAGATAGTTTTGTTTTCATCCAGGAGTACCTGGACAAATTGTTTTAGTTTTGAAGTGAAATGTAACCGAAAAATCACCGTGAAAGTGGTTTTGGAGAAAAGCACAATCTTCCTTACGGCAAATGCATCCAATGTCATGTTTACAGAAAGAAATATCATGTTTTCTCAGGTTTCTGGAGCTTTCTTCCTAGAAAACTCGAATGTGTGGAGGATTTGACTCCAGGTGGAACCAATTAGCGTTTGCCAGCTGAAAACAAAAACTTACATGCTAAAATGCATTCAAAACCGTAAAGTCCATAGAGAATGTCCAGAAAACACAAAAACACACAGAGGCTGTAGCAAGATCTGGGATTGAGATCGCCACAACACACCAGAGAGTTTTGTTTTCATCCAGGAGTATCTGGACAAATTCTTGTGGATTTTGGGTGAAATTTAAACAAAAATCACCGTGAAAGTGGTTTTGGAGAAAAGCACAATCTTCCTGTTCGGCAAATGCATCCAATGTCATGTTTACAAATACAAATATCATGTTTTCTCAGGTTTCTGAAGCTTTCTTCCTAGAAAACTCGGATGTGTGGATGATTTGACTCCAGGTGGAACCAATTAGCGTTTCGCAGCTAAAAACAAAAACTTACATGCTAAAATGCATTCAAAACCGTAAAGTCCATAGAGAATGTCCAGAAAACACAAACACACACAGAGGCTGTAGCAAGGTCTGGGATTGAGATAGCCACAACACCCCAGATAGTTTTGTTTTCATCCAGGAGTATCTGGACAAATTGTTGTAGTTTTGAAGTGAAATTTAAACAAAAATCACCGTGAAAGTGGTTTTAGGGAAAAGCACAATCTTCCTGTTTAGCAAATGCATCCAATGTCATGTTTACAAATACAAATATCATGTTTTCTCATGTTTCTGAAGCTTTCTTCCTAGAAAACTCGAATGTGTGGCGGATTTCATTCCAGGTGGAACCAACTAGCGTTTGGCAGCTGAAAGCAAAAACTTACATGCTAAAATGCATTCAAAACCGTAAAGTGCATAGAGAATGTCTAGAAAACACAAACACACCCAGAGGCTGTAGCAAGATCTGGGACTGAGATAGCTAAAAATCACCAGATATCTTTGTTTTCATCCAGGAGTATCTAGACAAATTGTTGTAGATTTGAAGTGAAATTTAACCAAAAAATCACCGTGAAAGTGGTTTTGGAGAAAAGCACAATCTTCCTGTTTGGCAAATGCATCCAATGTCATGTTTACAGAAAGAAATATCATGTTTTCTCAGGTTTCTGAAGCTTTCTTCCTAGAAAACTCGAATGTGTGGAGAATTTGACTCCAGGTGGAACCAATTAGCGTTTGGCAGCTAAAAACAAAACCTTACATGCTAAAATGCATTCAAAACCGTAAAGTCCATAGAGAATGTCCAGAAAACACAAACACACACAGAGGCTGTAGCAAGATCTGGGATTGAGATAGCCACAACACACCAGATAGTTTTGTTTTCATCCAGGAGTATCTGGACAAATTGTTGTAGTTTTGAAGTGAAATGTAACCAAAAAATCACCGTGAAAGTGGTTTTGGAGAAAAGCACAATCTTCCTGTTCGGCAAATGCATCCAATGTCATGTTTACAGAAAGAAATATCATGTTTTCTCAGGTTTCTGGAGCTTTCTTCCTAGAAAACTCGACTGTGTGGCGGATTTGACTCCAGGTGGAACCAATTAGCGTTTGCCAGGAGAAAACAAAAAGGGCTCTGCTAAAATGCATTCAAAACCGTAAAGTCCATAGAGAATGTCCAGAAAACACAAACACACACAGAGGCTGTAGCAAGATCTGGGATTGAGATAGCCACAACACACCAGATAGTTTTGTTTTCATCAAGGAGTATCAGCACAAATTGTTGTGGATTTCGGGGGAAATTTAACCAAAAATCACTGTGAAAGTGGTTTTGGAGAAAAGCACAATCTTCCTGTTCGGCAAATGCATCCAATGTCATGTTTACAAATACAAATATCATGTTTTCTCAGGTTTCTGAATCTTTCTTCCTAGAAAACTCGAATGTGTGGCGGATTTCACTCCAGGTGGAACCAACTAGCGTTTGGCAGCTGAAAGCAAAAACTTACTTGCTAAAATGCATTCAAAACCGTAAAGTCCATAGAGAATGTCCAGAAAACACAAACACACACAGAGGCTGTAGAAAGATCTGGGATTGAGATCGCCACAACACACCAGAGAATTTTGTTTTCATCAAGGAGTATCAGGACAAATTGTTGTGGATTTCGGGGGAAATTTAACCAAAAATCACCGTGAAAGTGCTTTTCGAGAAAAGCACAATCTTCCTGTTCGGCAAATGCATCCAATGTCATGTTTACAAATACAAATATCCTGTTTTCTCAGATTTCTGAAGCTTTCTTCCTAGAAAACTCGAATGTGTGGCGGATTTCACTCCAGGTGGAACCAATTAGCGTTTGGCAGCTAAAAACAAAAACTTACATGCTAAAATGCATTCAAAACCGCAAAGTGCATAGAGAATGTCCAGAAAACACAAACACACACAGAGGCTGCAGCAAGATCTGGGATTGAGATAGCCACAACACACCAGATAGTTTTGTTTTCATCCAGGAGTATCTGGACAAATTGTTGTGGATTTTGGGTGAAATTTAACCAAAAATCACCGTGAAAGTTGTTTTGGAGAAAAGTACAATCTTCCTGTTCGGCAAATGCATCCAATGTCATGTTTACAGAAAGAAATATCATGTTTTCTCAGGTTTCTGAAGCTTTCTTCCTAGAAAACTCGAATGTGTGGAGGATTTGACTCCAGGTGGAACCAATTAGCGTTTGCCAGCTGAAAACAAAAACTTACATGCTAAAATGCATTCAAAACCGTAAAGTCCATAGAGAATGTCCAGAAAAGACAAAAACTCACAGAGGCTGTAACAAGATCTGGGATTGAGATAGCCACAACACACCAGAGAGTTTTGTTTTCATCCAGGAGTATCTGGACAAATTCTTGTGGATTTTGAGTGAAATTTAAACAAAAATCACCGTGAAAGTGGTTTTGGAGAAAAGCACAATCTTCCTGTTCGGCAAATGCATCCAATGTCATGTTTACAAATAAAAATATCATGTTTTCTCAGGTTTCTGAAGCTTTCTTCCTAGAAAACTCGAATGTGTGGCGGATTTCACTCCAGGTGGAACCAAGTAGCGTTTGGCAGCTGAAAGCAAAAACTTACATGCTAAAATGCATTCAAAACCTAAAGTCCATAGAGAATGTAAGAAAACACAAACACACTCAGAGGCTGTAGCAAGATCTGGGATTGAGATAGCCACAACACACCAGATAATTTTGTTTTCATCCAGGAGTATCTGGACAAATTGTTGTAGTTTTGAAGTGAAATTTAACCAAAAATCACAGTGAAAGTGGTTGTGGAGAAAAGCACAATCTCCCTGTTCGGCAAATGCATCCAATGTCATGTTTACAAATACAAATATGTTTTCTCAGGTTTCTGAATCTTTCTTCCTAGAAAAATCGAATGTGTGGCGGATTTCACTCCAGGTGGAACCAACTAGCGTTTGGCAAATGAAAGCAAAAACTTACATGCTAAAATGCATTCAAAACCGTAAAGTCCATAGAGAATGTCCAGAAAACACAAACACACACAGAGGCTGTAGCAAGATCTGGGATTGAGATAGCCACAACACACCAGATAGTTTTGTTTTCATCCAGGAGTATCAGGACAAATTGTTGTGGATTTCGGGGGAAATTTAACCAAAAATCACCGTGAAAGTGCTTTTCGAGAAAGCACAATCATGCTGTTCGGCAAATGCATCCAATGTCATGTTTACAAATACAAATATCCTCTTTTCTCAGGTTTCTGAAGCTTTCTTCCTTGAAAACTCGAATGTGTGGTGGATTTCACTCCAGGTGGAACCAACTAGCGTTTGGCAGCTGAAAGCAAAAACTTACATGCTAAAATGCATTCAAAACCGTAAAGTCCATAGAGAATGTCCAAAAAACACAAACACACACAGAGGCTGTAGCAAGATCTGGGATTGAGATAGGCACAACACACCAGATAGTTTTGTTTTCATCCAGGTGTATCTGGACAAATTGTTGTAGTTTTGAAGTGAAAGGTAACCAAAAAATCACCGTGAAAGTGGTTTTGGAGAAAAGCACAATCTTCCTGTTCGGAAAATGCATCCAATGTCATGTTTACTGAAAGAAATATCATGTTTTCTCAGGTTTCTGGAGCTTTCTTCCTAGAAAACTCGACTGTGTGGCGGATTTGACTCCAGGTGGAACCAATTAGCGTCTGCCAGAAGAAAACAAAAAGGGCCCTGCTAAAATGCATTCAAAACTTTCAAGTCCATAGAGAATGTCCATAAAACACAAACACACACAGAGGCTGTAGCAAGATCTGGGATTGAGATAGCCACAACACACCAGATAGTTTTGTTTTCATCAAGGAGTATCAGGACAAATTGTTGTGGATTTCGGGGATAATTTAACCAAAAATCACCGTGAAAGTGCTTTTGGAGAAAAGCACAATCTTCCTGTTCGGCAAATGCATCCAATGTCATGTTTACAAATACAAATATCATGTTTTCTCAGGTTTCTGAAGCTTTCTTCCTAGAAAACTCGAATGTGTGGAGTATTTGACTCCAGGTGGAACCAATTAGCGTTTGGCAGCTGAAAACAAAAACTTACATGCTAAAATGCATTCAAAACTTTCAAGTCTATAGAGAATGTCCAGAAAACACAAACACACACAGAGGCTGTAGCAAGATCTGGGATTGAGATAGCCACAACACACCAGATAGTTTTGTTTTCATCCAGGAGTATCTGGACAAATTCTTGTGGATTTTGAGTGAAATTTAAACAAAAATCACCGTGAAAGTGGTTTTGGAGAAAAGCACAATCTTCCTGTTCGGCAAATGCATCCAATGTCATGTTTACAGAAAGAAATATCATGTTTTCTCAGGTTTCTGGAGCTTTCTTCCTAGAAAACTCGAATGTGTGGAGGATTTGACTGCAGGTGGAACCAATTAGCGTTTGCCAGCAGAAAACAAAAACTTACATGCTAAAATGCATTCAAAACCGTAAAGTCCATAGAGAATGTCCAGAAAACACAAACACACACAGAGGCTGTAGCAAGATCTGGGATTGAGATAGCCAAAACACACCAGATAGTTTTCTTTTCATCCAGGACTATCTGGACAAATTGTTTTAGTTTTGAAGTGAAATGTAACCAAAAATCACCGTGAAAGTGGTTTTAGGGAAAAGCACAATCTTCCTGTTTAGCAAATGCATCCAATGTTATGTTTACAAATACAAATATCATGTTTTCTCAGGTTTCTGAAGCTTTCTTCCTAGAAAACTCGAATGTGTGGCGGATTTCACTCCAGGTGGAACCAACTAGCGTTTGGCAGCTGAAAGCAAAAACTTACATGCTAAAATGCATTCAAAACCGTAAAGTCCATAGAGAATGTCCAGAAAACACAAACACACACAGAGGCTGTAGCAAGATTTGGGATTGAGATAGGCACAACACACCAGATAGTTTTGTTTTCATCCAGGAGTATCTGGACAAATTGTTGTAGTTTTGAAGTGAAATGTAACCAAAAAATCACCGTGAAAGTGGTTTTGGTGAAAAGCACAATCTTCCTGTTCGGAAAATGCATCCAATGTCATCTTTACAGAAAGAAATATCATGTTTTCTCAGGTTTCTGGAGCTTTCTTCCTAGAAAACTCGACTGTGTGGCGGATTTGACTCCAGGTGGAACCAATTAACGTTTGCCAGGAGAAAACAAAAAGGGCCCTGCTAAAATGCATTCAAAACTTTCAAGTCCATAGAGAATGTCCATAAAACACAAACACACACAGAGGCTGTAGCAAGATCTGGGATTGAGATAGCCACAACACACCAGATAATTTTGTTTTCATGAAGGAGTATCAGAACAAATTGTTGTGGATTTCGTGGATAATTTAACCAAAAATCACCGTGAAAGTGCTTTTGGAGAAAAGCACAATCTTCCTGTTCGGCAAATGCATCCAATGTCTTGTATACAAATACAAATATCATGTTTTCTCAGGTTTCTGAAGCTTTCTTCCTAGAAAACTCGAATGTGTGGAGTATTTGACTCCAGGTGGAAACAACTAGCGTTTGGCAGCTGAAAGCAAAAACTTACATGCTAAAATGCATTCAAAACTTTCAAGTCTATAGAGAATGTCCAGAAAACACAAACACACACAGAGGCTGTAGCAAGATCTGGGATTGAGATAGCTAAAAATCACCAGATATCTTTGTTGTCATCCAGTAGTATCTGGACAAATTGTTGTAGTTTTGAAGTGAAATTTAACCAAAAAATCACCGTGAAAGTGGTTTTGGAGAAAAGCACAATCTTCCTGTTCGGCAAATGCATCCAATGTCATGTTTACAGAAAGAAATATCATGTTTTCTCAGGTTTGTGAAGCTTTCTTCCTAGAAAACTCGAATGTGTGGAGGATTTGACTCCAGGTGGAACCAATTAGCGTTTGCCAGCTAAAAACAAAAACTTACATGCTAAAATGCATTCAAAACCGTAAAGTCCATAGAGAATGTCCAGAAAACACAAACACACACAGAGGCTGTAGCAAGATCTGGAATTGAGATAGCCACAACACCCCAGATAGTTTTGTTTTCATCCAGGAGTATCTGGACAAATTGTTGTAGTTTTGAAGTGAAATTTAACCAAAAATCACCGTGAAAGTGGTTTTAGGGAAAAGCACAATCTTCCTGTTTAGCAAATGCATCCAATGTCATGTTTACAAATACAAATATCATGTTTTCTCAGGTTTCTGAAGCTTTCTTCCTAGAAAACTCGAATGTGTGGCGGATTTCACTCCAGGTGGAACCAACTAGCGTTTGGCAGCTGAAAGCAAAACTTACATGCTAAAATGCATTCAAAACCGTAAAGTCCATAGAGAATGTCCAGAAAACACAAACACACACAGAGGCTGTAGCAAGATCTGGGATTGAGATAGCCACAACACACCAGATAGTTTTGTTTTCATCCAGGAGTATCTGGACAAATTGTTGTAGTTTTGAAGTGAAATTTAACCAAAAATCACCGTGAAAGTGGTTTTAGGGAAAAGCACAATATTCCTGTTTAGCAAATGCATCCAATGTCATGTTTACAAATACAAATATCATGTTTTCTCAGGTTTCTGAAGCTTTCTTCCTAGAAAACTCGAATGTGTGGCGGTTTTCACTCCAGGTGGAACCAACTAGCGTTTGGCAGCTGAAAGCAAAACTTACATGCTAAAATGCATTCAAAACCGTAAAGTCCATAGAGAATGTCCAGAAAACACAAACACACACAGAGGCTGTAGCAAGATCTGGGATTGAGATAGCCACAACACACCAGATAGTTTTGTTTTCATCCAGGAGTATCTGGACAAATTGTTGTAGTTTTGAAGTGAAATTTAACCAAAAATCACCGTGAAAGCGGTTTTGGAGAAAAGCACAATCTTCCTGTTCGGCAAATGCATCCAATGTCATCTTTACACAAAGAAATATCATGTTTTCTCAGTTTTCTGGAGCTTTCTTCCTAGAAAACTCGACTGTGTGGCGGATTTGACTCCAGGTGGAACCAATTAGTGTTTGCCAGGAGAAAACAAAAAGGGCCCTGCTAAAATGCATTCAAAACTTTCAAGTCCATAGAGAATGTCCAGAAAACACAAACACACACAGAGGCTGTAGCAAGATCTGGGATTGAGATAGCTAAAAATCACCAGATATCTTTGTTTTCATCCAGGAGTATCTAGACAAATTGTTGTAGTTTTCAAGTGAAATTTAACCAAAAAATCACCGTGAAAGTGGTTTTGGAGAAAAGCACAATCTTCCTCTTCGGCAAATGCATCCAATGTCATGTTTACAGAAAGAAATATCATGTTTTCTCAGGTTTCTGGAGCTTTCTTCCAAAAAACTCGACTGTGTGGCGGATTTGACGCCAGGTGGAAGCAATTAGCGTTTGCCAGCTAAAAACAAAACCTTACATACTAAAATGCATTCAAAACTTTCAAGTCCATAGAGAATGTCCAGAAAACACAAACACACACAGAGGCTGTAGCAAGATCTGGGATTGAGATAGCCACAACACACTAGATAGTTTTGTTTTCATCCAGGAGTATCTGGACAAATTGTTGTAGTTTTGAAGTGAAATTTAACCAAAAATCACCGTGAAAGTGGTTTTAGGGAAAAGCACAATCTTCCTGTTTAGCAAATGCATCCAATGTCATGTTTACAAATACAAATATCATGTTTTCACAGGTTTCTGAAGCTTTCTTCCTAGAAAACTCGACTGTGTGGAGGATTTCACTCCAGGTGGAACCAACGAGCATTTGGCAGCTGAAAGCCAAAACTTACATGCTAAAATGCATTCAAAACCGTAAAGTCCATAGAGAATGTCCAGAAAACACAAACACACACAGAGGCTGCAGCAAGGTCTGGGATTGAGATAGCCACAACACACCAGATAGTTTTCTTTTCATCCAGGAGTATCTGGACAAATTGTTGTAGTTTTGAAGTGAAATTTAACCAAAAAATCACCGTGAAAGTGGTTTTGGAGAAAAGCACAATATTCCTGTTTAGCAAATGCATCCAATGTCATGTTGACAGAAAGAAATATCATGTTTTCTCAGGTTTCTGGAGCTTTCTTCCTCGAAAACTCGAATGTGTGGCAGATTTGACTCCAGGTGGAACCAATTAGCGTTTGCTAGGAGAAAACAAAAAGGGCCCTGCTAAAATGCATTCCAAACTATCAAGTCCATAGAGAATGTCCAGAAAACACAAACACACACAGAGGCTGTAGCAAGATCTGGCATTGAGATAGCCACAACACACCAGATAGTTTTGTTTTCATCCAGGAGTATCTGGACAAATTGTTGTGGATTTCGTTCGAAATTTAACGAAAAATCACCGTGAAAGTGGTTTTGGAGAAAAGCAAAATCTTCCTGTTCAGCAAATGCATCCAATGTCATGTTTACAGAAAGAAATATCATGTTTTCTCAGCTTTCTGGAGCTTTCTTCCTCGAAAACTCGAATGTGTGGAGGATTTGAAACCAGGTGGAACCAATTAGCGTTTGGCAGCTAAAAACGAAAACTTACATGCTAAAATGCATTCAAAACCGTAAAGTCCATAGAGAATGTCCAGAAAACACAAACACACACAGAGGCTGTAGCAAGATCTGGGATTGAGATAGCCACAACACACCAGATAGTTTTGTTTTCATCCAGGAGTATCTGGACAAATTGTTGTAGTTTTGAAGTGAAATTTAACCAAAAAATCACCGTGAAAGTGGTTTTGGAGAAAAGCACAATCTTCCTGTTCGGCAAATGCATCCAATGTCATGTTTACAGAAAGAAATATCATGTTTTCTCAGGTTTCTGGAGCTTTCTTCCTAGAAAACTCGACTGTGTGGCGGATTTGATTCCAGGTGGAACCAATAAGCGTTTGCCAGGAGAAAACAAAAAGGTCCCTGCTAAAATGCATTCAAAACTTTCAAGTCCATAGAGAATGTCCAGAAAACACAAACACACACAGAGGCTGTAGCAAGATCTGGGATTGAGATAGCCACAACACACCAGATAGTTTTGTTTTCATCCAGGAGTATCTTGACAAATTGTTGTAGTTTTGAAGTGAAATTTAACCAAAAAATCACCGTGAAAGCGGTTTTGCAGAAAAGCACAATCTTCCTGTTTGTCAAATGCATCCAATGTAATGTTTACAAATACAAATATCATGTTTTCTCAGGTTTCTGAAGCTTTCTGCCTAGAAAACTCGAATGTGTGGAGTATTTGACTCCAGGAGGAAGCAATTAGCGTTTCGCAGCTAAAAACAAAAACATACATGCTAAAATGCACTCAAAACTTTCAAGTCCATAGAGAATGTTCAGAAAACACAAACACACACAGAGGCTGTAGCAAGATCTGGGATTGCGATAGCTAAAAACAACCAGATATCTTTGTTTTCATCCAGGAGTATCTGGAAAAATTGTTGTAGTTTTGAAGTGAAATTTAACCAAAAAATAACCGTGAAAGTGGTTTTGGAGAAAAGCACAATCTTCCTGTTCGGCAAATGCATCCAATGTCATGTTTACAGAAAGAAATGTCATGTTTTCTCAGGTTTCTGAGGCTTTCTTCCTAGAAAACTCGAATGTGTGGAGGATTTGACTGCAGGTGGAACCAATTAGCGTTTGCCAGCTGAAAACCAAATCTTCCATGCTAAAATGCATTCAAAACCGTAAAGTCCATAGAGAATGTCCAGAAAACACAAACAAACACAGAGGCTGTAGCAAGATCTTGGATTGAGATAGCTAAAAATCACCAGATAGTTTTCTTTTCACCCAGGAGTATCTGGACAAATTCTTGTGGATTTCGTGTGAAATTTAACCCCAAAAATCACCGTGGAAGTGGTTTTGGAGAAAAGCACAAAATTCTTATTCAGAAAATGCATCCAATGTCATGTTTACAGAAAGAAATATCATGTTTTCTCAGGTTTCTGAAGCTTTCTTCCTAGAAAACTCGAATGTGTGGAGGATTTGACTCCAGGTGGAACCAATTAGCGTTTGCCAGCAGAAAACAAAAAGGGTCTTGCAAAAATGCATTCAAAACCGTAAAGTCCATAGAGAATGTCCAGAAAACACAAACACACACAGAGGCTGTAGCAAGATCTGGGATTGAGATACCTAAAAATCACCAGATAGTTTTGTTTTCATGCAGGAGTATCTGGACAAATTCTTGTGGATTTCGGGGAAATTTAACCAAAAATCACCGTGAAAATGGTTTTGGAGAAAAATACAATATTTCTGTTCAGCAAATGCATCCAATGTCATGTTTACAGAAAGAAATATCATGTTTTCTCAGGTTTCTGAAGCTTTCTTCCTAGAAAACTCGAATGTGTGGAGGATTTGACTCCAGGTGGAACCAATTAGCGTTTGCCAGCAGAAAACAAAAAGGGTGCTGCTAAAATGCATTCAAAACCGTAAAGTCCATAGAGAATGTCCAGAAAACACAAACACACACAGAGGCTGTAGCAAGATCTGGGATTGAGATAGCTAAAATCCACAGATAGTTTTGTTTTCATCCTGGAGTATATGGACAAATTCTTGCGGATTTCGGGTGAAATTTAACCAAAAAATCACCGTGAAAGTGGTTTTGGAGAAAAGCACAATCTTCCTGTCGGCAAATGCATCCAATGTCATGTTTACAGAAAGAAATATCATGTTTTCTCAGGTTTCTGAAGCTTTCTTCCTAGAAAACTCGAATGTGTGGAGGATTTGACTCCAGGTGGAACCAATTAGCGTTTGCCAGCTGAAAACAAAAACTTACATGCTAAAATGCATTCAAAACCTTAAAGTTCATAGAGAATGTCCAGAAAACACAAACACGCACAGAGGCTGTACCAAGATCTGGGATTGAGATAGCTAAAATCCACAGATAGTTTTGTTTTCATCCTGCAGTATATGGACAAATTCTTGTGGATTTCGGGTGAAATTTAACCAAAAAATCACCGTGAAAGTCGTTTTGGAGAAAAGCACAATCTTCCTGTCGGCAAATGCATCCAATGTCATGTTTACAGAAAGAAATATCATGTTTTCTCAGGTTTCTGAAGCTTTCTTCCTAGAAAACTCGAATGTGTGGAGGATTTGATTCCAGGTAGAACCAATTAGCGTTTGCCAGCAGAAAACAAAAAGGGTCCTGCTAAAATGCATTCAAAACCTTAAAGTTCATAGAGAATGTCCAGAAAACACAAACACGCACAGAGGCTGTAGCAAGATCTGGGATTGAGATAGCCGCAACACACCAGATAGTTTAGTTTTCATCCAGGAGTATCTGGACAAATTGTTGTAGTTTTGAAGTGTAATTTAACCAAAAAAATCACCGTTTAAGTGGTTTTGGAGAAAAGCACAATCTTCCTGTTCGGCAAATGCATCCAATGTCATGTTTCCAGAAAGAAATACCATGTTTTCTCAGGTTTCTGAAGCTTTCTTCCTAGAAAACGCGAATGTGTGGAGGATTTGACTCCAGGTGGAACCAATTAGCGTTTGCCAGCAGAAAACAAAAAGGGTCCTGCTAAAATGCATTCAAAACCTTAAAGTTCATAGAGAATGTCCAGAAAACACAAACACGCACAGAGGCTGTAGCAAGATGGGATTGAGATAGCCACAACACACCAGATAGTTTTGTTTTCATCCAGGAGTATCTCGATAAATTGTTGTAGCTTTGAAGTAAAATTTAACCAAAAATCATTTGGAAAGTGGTTTTGGATAAAAGCACAATCTTCCTCTTCAGCAAATGCATCCAATGTCATGTTTACAGAAAGAAATATCATGTTTTCTCAGGTTTCTGAAGCTTTCTTCCTAGAAAACTCGAATGTGTGGAGGATTTGACTCCAGGTGGAACCAATGAGCGTTTGGCAGCTAAAAACAAAAACTTACATGCTAAAATGCATTCAAAACCATAAAGTCCATAGAGAATGTCCAGAAAACACAAAAACACACAGAGGCTGCAGCAAGATCTGGGATTGAGATAGCCACAACACACCAGATAGTTTTGTTTTCATCCAGGAGTAGCTTGACAAATTGTTGTAGTTTTGAAGTGAAATTTAACCAAAAAATCATCGTGAAAGTGGTTTTGGAGAAAAGCACAATATTCCTGTTTGGCAAATGCATCCAATGTCATGTTTACAGAAAGAAATATCATGTTTTCTCAGGTTTCTGAAGCTTTCTTTCTGGAAAACTCGAATGTGTGGAGGATTTGACTCCAGGTGGAACCAATTAGCGTTTGCCAGCTGAAAACAAAAACTTACATGCTAAAATGCATTCAAAACTGTAAAGTCCATAGAGAATGTCCAGAAAACACAAACACACACAGAGGCTGTAGCAAGATCTGGGATTGAGATAGCTAAAAATCCACAGACAGTTTTGTTTTCATCCAGGAGTATCTGGACAAATTCTTGTGGATTTCAGGTGAAATTTAACCAAAAAATCACAGTGAAAGTGGATTTGGAGTAAAGCACAATCTTCCTGTCGGCAAATGCATCCAATGTCATGTTTACAGAAAGAAATATCATGTTTTCTCAGGTTTCTGAAGCTTTCTTCCTAGAAAACTCGAATGTGTGGAGGATTTGACTCCAGGTGGAACCAATTAGCGTTTGCCAGCAGAAAACAAAATGGGTCCTGCTAAAATGCATTCAAAACCTTAAAGTTCATAGAGAATGTCCAGAAAACACAAACACACACAGAGGCTGTAGCAAGATCTGGGATTGAGATAACCACAACACACCAGATAGTTTTGTTTTCATCCAGGAGTATCTGGATAAATTATTGTAGCTTTGAAGTAAAATTTAACCAAAAATCATTGTGAAAGTGGTTTTGTAGAAAAGCACAATCTTCCTGTTCTGCAAATGCATCCAATGTCATGTTTACAGAAAGAAATATCATGTTTTCTCAGGTTTCTGAAGCTTTCTTCTTAGAAAACTCGAATGTGTGGAGGATTTGACTCCAGGTGGAACCAATTAGCGTTTGCCAGCTGAAAACAAAAACTTACATGCTAAAATGCATTCAAAACTGTAAAGTCCATAGAGAATGTCCAGAAAACACAAACACACACAGAGGCTGTAGCAAGATCTTGGATTGAGATAGCCACAACACACCAGATAGTTTAGTTTTCATCCAGGAGTATCTGGACAAATTGTTGTAGTTTTGAAGTGTAATTTAACCAAAAAAATCACCGTGAAAGTGGTTTTGGGGAAAAGCACAATCTTCCTGTTCGGCAAATGCATCCAATGTCATGTTTCCAGAAAGAAATACCATGTTTTCTCAGGTTTCTGAAGCTTTCTTCCTAGAAAACGCGAATGTGTGGAGGATTTGACTCCAGGTGGAACCAATTAGCGTTTGGCAGCTAAAAACAAAAACTTACATGCTAAAATGCATTCAAAACCGTAAAGTCCATAGAGAATGTCCAGAAAACACAAAGACACACAGAGGCTGTAGCAAGATCTGGGATTGAGATAGCCACAACACACCAGATAGTTTTGTTTTCATCCAGGAGTATCTGGACAAATTGTTGTAGTTTTGAAGTGAAATGTAACCAAAAAATCACCGTGAAAGTGGTTTTGGAGAAAAGCACAATCTTCCTGTTCGGCAAATGCATCCAATGTCATGTTTACAAATACAAATGTCATGTTTTCTCAGGTTTCTGAAGCTTTCTTTCTGGAAAACTCGAATGTGTGGAGTATTTGACTCCAGGTGGAACCAATTAGCGTTTGGCAGCTGAAAACAAAAACTTACATGCTAAAGTGCATTCAAAACCATAAAGTCCATAGAGAATGTCCAGAAAACACAAAAACACACAGAGGCTGCAGCAAGATCTGGGATTGAGATAGCCACAACACACCAGATAGTTTTGTTTTCATCCAGGAGTATCTGGACAAATTGTTGTAGTTTTGAAGTGAAATTTAACCAAAAAATCACCGTGAAAGTGGTTTTGGAGAAAAGCACAATCTTCCTGTTCGGCAAATGCATCCAATGTCATGTTTACAGAAAGAAATATCATGTTTTCTCAGGTTTCTGGAGCTTTCTTCCTAGAAAACTCGACTGTGTGGCGGATTTGATTCCAGGTGGAACCAATAAGCGTTTGCCAGGAGAAAACAAAAAGGTCCCTGCTAAAATGCATTCAAAACTTTCAAGTCCATAGAGAATGTCCAGAAAACACAAACACACACAGAGGCTGTAGCAAGATCTGGGATTGAGATAGCCACCACACACCAGATAGTTTTGTTTTCATCCAGGAGTATCTTGACAAATTGTTGTAGTTTTGAAGTGAAATTTAACCAAAAAATCACCGTGAAAGCGGTTTTGCAGAAAAGCACAATCTTCCTGTTTGTCAAATGCATCCAATGTAATGTTTACAAATACAAATATCATGTTTTCTCAGGTTTCTGAAGCTTTCTGCCTAGAAAACTCGAATGTGTGGAGTATTTGACTCCAGGAGGAAGCAATTAGCGTTTCGCAGCTAAAAACAAAAACATACATGCTAAAATGCACTCAAAACTTTCAAGTCCATAGAGAATGTTCAGAAAACACAAACACACACAGAGGCTGTAGCAAGATCTGGGATTGCGATAGCTAAAAACAACCAGATATCTTTGTTTTCATCCAGGAGTATCTGGAAAAATTGTTGTAGTTTTGAAGTGAAATTTAACCAAAAAATAACCGTGAAAGTGGTTTTGGAGAAAAGCACAATCTTCCTGTTCGGCAAATGCATCCAATGTCATGTTTACAGAAAGAAATATCATGTTTTCTCAGGTTTCTGAAGCTTTCTTCCTAGAAAACTCGAATGTGTGGAGGATTTGAAACCAGGTGGAACCAATTAGCGTTTGCCAGCTGAAAACAAAAACTTACATGATAAAATGCATTCAAAACCGTAAAGTCCATAGAGAATGTCCAGAAAACACAAACACACACAGAGGCTGTGGCAAGATCTATGATTAAGATAGCCACAACACACCAGATAGTTTTGTTTTCATCCAGGATTATCTGGACAAATTGTTGTGGATTTCGGGTGAAATTTAACAAAAATCACCGTGAAAGTGGTTTTGGAGAAAAGCACAATCTTCCTGTTTGTCAAATGCATCCAATGTAATGTTTACAAATACAAATATCATGTTTTCTCAAGTTTCTGGAGCTTTCTTCCTAGAAAACTCGAATGTGTGGAGTATTTGTCTCCAGGGGGAACCAATTAGCGTTTGCGTGCTGAAAACAAAAACTTGCATGCTAAAATGCATTCAAAACCATAAAGTCCATAAAGAATGTCCAGAAAACACACACAAACACAGAGGCTGTAGGAAGATTGGGATTGAGATAGCTAAAAATCACCAGAAATTTTTGTTTTCATCCGGTAATATTTGGACAAATTCTTCTGGATTTCGGGTGAAATTTAACCAAAAAATCACCGTGAAAGTGGTTTTGGAGAAAAGCACAATCTTCCTGTTCGGCAAATGCATCCAATCTCATGTTTACGGAAAGAAATATCATGTTTTCTCAGGTTTCTGAAGCTTTCTTCCTAGAAAACTCGAATGTGTGGAGGATTTGACTCCAGGTGGAACCAATGAGCGTTTGGCAGCTGAAAACCAAAACTTACATGCTAAAATGCATTCAAAACCATAAAGTCCATAGAGAATGTCCAGAAAACACAAACACACACAGAGGCTGTAGCAAGATCTGGGATTGAGATAGCCATAACACACCTGATAGTTTTGTTTTCACCCAGTAGTATTGGGACAAATTCTTGTGGATTTCGGGTGAAATTTATCCAAAAATCACCGTGAAAGTGATTTTGGGGAAAAGCACAATCTTCCTGTTCGGCAAATGCATCCAATGTCATGTTTACAGAAAGAAATGTCATGTTTTCTCAGGTTTCTGAGGCTTTCTTCCTAGAAAACTCGAATGTGTGGAGGATTTGACTGCAGGTGGAACCAATTAGCGTTTGCCAGCTGAAAACCAAATCTTCCATGCTAAAATGCATTCAAAACCGTAAAGTCCATAGAGAATGTCCAGAAAACACAAACAAACACAGAGGCTGTAGCAAGATCTTGGATTGAGATAGCTAAAAATCACCAGATAGTTTTCTTTTCACCCAGGAGTATCTGGACAAATTCTTGTGGATTTCGTGTGAAATTTAACCCCAAAAATCACCGTGGAAGTGGTTTTGGAGAAAAGCACAAAATTCTTATTCAGAAAATGCATCCAATGTCATGTTTACAGAAAGAAATATCATGTTTTCTCAGGTTTCTGAAGCTTTCTTCCTAGAAAACTCGAATGTGTGGAGGATTTGACTCCAGGTGGAACCAATTAGCGTTTGCCAGCAGAAAACAAAAAGGGTCTTGCAAAAATGCATTCAAAACCGTAAAGTCCATAGAGAATGTCCAGAAAACACAAACACACACAGAGGCTGTAGCAAGATCTGGGATTGAGATACCTAAAAATCACCAGATAGTTTTGTTTTCATGCAGGAGTATCTGGACAAATTCTTGTGGATTTCGGGGAAATTTAACCAAAAATCACCGTGAAAATGGTTTTGGAGAAAAATACAATATTTCTGTTCAGCAAATGCATCCAATGTCATGTTTACAGAAAGAAATATCATGTTTTCTCAGGTTTCTGAAGCTTTCTTCCTAGAAAACTCGAATGTGTGGAGGATTTGACTCCAGGTGGAACCAATTAGCGTTTGCCAGCAGAAAACAAAAAGGGTGCTGCTAAAATGCATTCAAAACCGTAAAGTCCATAGAGAATGTCCAGAAAACACAAACAAACACAGAGGCTGTAGCAAGATCTTGGATTGAGATAGCTAAAAATCACCAGATAGTTTTCTTTTCACCCAGGAGTATCTGGACAAATTCTTGTGGATTTCGTGTGAAATTTAACCCCAAAAATCACCGTGGAAGTGGTTTTGGAGAAAAGCACAAAATTCTTATTCAGAAAATGCATCCAATGTCATGTTTACAGAAAGAAATATCATGTTTTCTCAGGTTTCTGAAGCTTTCTTCCTAGAAAACTCGAATGTGTGGAGGATTTGACTCCAGGTGGAACCAATTAGCGTTTGCCAGCAGAAAACAAAAAGGGTCTTGCAAAAATGCATTCAAAACCGTAAAGTCCATAGAGAATGTCCAGAAAACACAAACACACACAGAGGCTGTAGCAAGATCTGGGATTGAGATACCTAAAAATCACCAGATAGTTTTGTTTTCATGCAGGAGTATCTGGACAAATTCTTGTGGATTTCGGGGAAATTTAACCAAAAATCACCGTGAAAATGGTTTTGGAGAAAAATACAATATTTCTGTTCAGCAAATGCATCCAATGTCATGTTTACAGAAAGAAATATCATGTTTTCTCAGGTTTCTGAAGCTTTCTTCCTAGAAAACTCGAATGTGTGGAGGATTTGACTCCAGGTGGAACCAATTAGCGTTTGCCAGCAGAAAACAAAAAGGGTGCTGCTAAAATGCATTCAAAACCGTAAAGTCCATAGAGAATGTCCAGAAAACACAAACACACACAGAGGCTGTAGCAAGATCTGGGATTGAGATAGCTAAAATCCACAGATAGTTTTGTTTTCATCCTGGAGTATATGGACAAATTCTTGTGGATTTCGGGTGAAATTTAACCAAAAAATCACCGTGAAAGTGGTTTTGGAGAAAAGCACAATCTTCCTGTCGGCAAATGCATCCAATGTCATGTTTACAGAAAGAAATATCATGTTTTCTCAGGTTTCTGGAGCTTTCTTCCTAGAAAACTCGAATGTGTGGAGGATTTGATTCCAGGTGGAACCAATTAGCGTTTGCCAGCTGAAAACAAAAACTTACATGCTAAAATGCATTCAAAACCTTAAAGTTCATAGAGAATGTCCAGAAAACACAAACACGCACAGAGGCTGTACCAAGATCTGGGATTGAGATAGCTAAAATCCACAGATAGTTTTGTTTTCATCCTGCAGTATATGGACAAATTCTTGTGGATTTCGGGTGAAATTTAACCAAAAAATCACCGTGAAAGTCGTTTTGGAGAAAAGCACAATCTTCCTGTCGGCAAATGCATCCAATGTCATGTTTACAGAAAGAAATATCATGTTTTCTCAGGTTTCTGAAGCTTTCTTCCTAGAAAACTCGAATGTGTGGAGGATTTGATTCCAGGTAGAACCAATTAGCGTTTGCCAGCAGAAAACAAAAAGGGTCCTGCTAAAATGCATTCAAAACCTTAAAGTTCATAGAGAATGTCCAGAAAACACAAACACGCACAGAGGCTGTAGCAAGATCTGGGATTGAGATAGCCGCAACACACCAGATAGTTTAGTTTTCATCCAGGAGTATCTGGACAAATTGTTGTAGTTTTGAAGTGTAATTTAACCAAAAAAATCACCGTTTAAGTGGTTTTGGAGAAAAGCACAATCTTCCTGTTCGGCAAATGCATCCAATGTCATGTTTCCAGAAAGAAATACCATGTTTTCTCAGGTTTCTGAAGCTTTCTTCCTAGAAAACGCGAATGTGTGGAGGATTTGACTCCAGGTGGAACCAATTAGCGTTTGCCAGCAGAAAACAAAAAGGGTCCTGCTAAAATGCATTCAAAACCTTAAAGTTCATAGAGAATGTCCAGAAAACACAAACACGCACAGAGGCTGTAGCAAGATGGGATTGAGATAGCCACAACACACCAGATAGTTTTGTTTTCATCCAGGAGTATCTCGATAAATTGTTGTAGCTTTGAAGTAAAATTTAACCAAAAATCATTTGGAAAGTGGTTTTGGATAAAAGCACAATCTTCCTGTTCAGCAAATGCATCCAATGTCATGTTTACAGAAAGAAATATCATGTTTTCTCAGGTTTCTGAAGCTTTCTTCCTAGAAAACTCGAATGTGTGGAGGATTTGACTCCAGGTGGAACCAATGAGCGTTTGGCAGCTAAAAACAAAAACTTACATGCTAAAATGCATTCAAAACCATAAAGTCCATAGAGAATGTCCAGAAAACACAAAAACACACAGAGGCTGCAGCAAGATCTGGGATTGAGATAGCCACAACACACCAGATAGTTTTGTTTTCATCCAGGAGTAGCTTGACAAATTGTTGTAGTTTTGAAGTGAAATTTAACCAAAAAATCACCGTGAAAGTGGTTTTGGAGAAAAGCACAATATTCCTGTTTGGCAAATGCATCCAATGTCATGTTTACAGAAAGAAATATCATGTTTTCTCAGGTTTCTGAAGCTTTCTTTCTGGAAAACTCGAATGTGTGGAGGATTTGACTCCAGGTGGAACCAATTAGCGTTTGCCAGCTGAAAACAAAAACTTACATGCTAAAATGCATTCAAAACTGTAAAGTCCATAGAGAATGTCCAGAAAACACAAACACACACAGAGGCTGTAGCAAGATCTGGGATTGAGATAGCTAAAAATCCACAGACAGTTTTGTTTTCATCCAGGAGTATCTGGACAAATTCTTGTGGATTTCAGGTGAAATTTAACCAAAAAATCACAGTGAAAGTGGATTTGGAGTAAAGCACAATCTTCCTGTCGGCAAATGCATCCAATGTCATGTTTACAGAAAGAAATATCATGTTTTCTCAGGTTTCTGAAGCTTTCTTCCTAGAAAACTCGAATGTGTGGAGGATTTGACTCCAGGTGGAACCAATTAGCGTTTGCCAGCAGAAAACAAAATGGGTCCTGCTAAAATGCATTCAAAACCTTAAAGTTCATAGAGAATGTCCAGAAAACACAAACACACACAGAGGCTGTAGCAAGATCTGGGATTGAGATAACCACAACACACCAGATAGTTTTGTTTTCATCCAGGAGTATCTGGATAAATTATTGTAGCTTTGAAGTAAAATTTAACCAAAAATCATTGTGAAAGTGGTTTTGTAGAAAAGCACAATCTTCCTGTTCTGCAAATGCATCCAATGTCATGTTTACAGAAAGAAATATCATGTTTTCTCAGGTTTCTGAAGCTTTCTTCTTAGAAAACTCGAATGTGTGGAGGATTTGACTCCAGGTGGAACCAACTAGCGTTTGGCAGCTGAAAGCAAAACTTACATGCTAAAATGCATTCAAAACTGTAAAGTCCATAGAGAATGTCCAGAAAACACAAACACACACAGAGGCTGTAGCAAGATCTTGGATTGAGATAGCCACAACACACCAGATAGTTTAGTTTTCATCCAGGAGTATCTGGACAAATTGTTGTAGTTTTGAAGTGTAATTTAACCAAAAAAATCACCGTGAAAGTGGTTTTGGGGAAAAGCACAATCTTCCTGTTCGGCAAATGCATCCAATGTCATGTTTCCAGAAAGAAATACCATGTTTTCTCAGGTTTCTGAAGCTTTCTTCCTAGAAAACGCGAATGTGTGGAGGATTTGACTCCAGGTGGAACCAATTAGCGTTTGGCAGCTAAAAACAAAAACTTACATGCTAAAATGCATTCAAAACCGTAAAGTCCATAGAGAATGGCCAGAAAACACAGAGACACACAGAGGCTGTAGCAAGATCTGGGATTGAGATAGCCACAACACACCAGATAGTTTTGTTTTCATCCAGGAGTATCTGGACAAATTGTTGTAGTTTTGAAGTGAAATGTAACCAAAAAATCACCGTGAAAGTGGTTTTGGAGAAAAGCACAATCTTCCTGTTCGGCAAATGCATCCAATGTCATGTTTACAAATACAAATGTCATGTTTTCTCAGGTTTCTGAAGCTTTCTTTCTGGAAAACTCGAATGTGTGGAGTATTTGACTCCAGGTGGAACCAATTAGCGTTTGGCAGCTGAAAACAAAAACTTACATGCTAAAGTGCATTCAAAACCATAAAGTCCATAGAGAATGTCCAGAAAACACAAAAACACACAGAGGCTGCAGCAAGATCTGGGATTGAGATAGCCACAACACACCAGATAGTTTTGTTTTCATCCAGGAGCATCTGGAAAAATTGTTGTAGTTTTGAAGTGAAATTTAACCAAAAAATCACCGTGAAAGTGGTTTTGGAGAAAAGCACAATATTCCTGTTTGGCAAATGCATCCAATGTCATGTTTACAGAAAGAAATATCATGTTTTCTCAGGTTTTTGAAGCTTTCTTTCTGGAAAACTCGAATGTGTGGAGGATTTGACTCCAGGTGGAACCAATTAGCGTTTGCCAGCTGAAAACAAAAACTTACATGCTAAAATGCATTCAAAACTGTAAAGTCCATAGAGAATGTCCAGAAAACACAAACACACACAGAGGCTGTAGCAAGATCTGGGATTGAGATAGCTAAAAATCCACAGACAGTTTTGTTTTCATCCAGGAGTATCTGGACAAATTCTTGTGGATTTCAGGTGAAATTTAACCAAAAAATCACAGTGAAAGTGGATTTGGAGTAAAGCACAATCTTCCTGTCGGCAAATGCATCCAATGTCATGTTTACAGAAAGAAATATCATGTTTTCTCAGGTTTCTGAAGCTTTCTTCCTAGAAAACTCGAATGTGTGGAGGATTTGACTCCAGGTGGAACCAATTAGCGTTTGCCGGCAGAAAACAAAATGGGTCCTGCTAAAATGCATTCAAAACCTTAAAGTTCATAGAGAATGTCCAGAAAACACAAACACACACAGAGGCTGTAGCAAGATCTGGGATTGAGATAACCACAACACACCAGATAGTTTTGTTTTCATCCAGGAGTATCTGGATAAATTATTGTAGCTTTGAAGTAAAATTTAACCAAAAATCATTGTGAAAGTGGTTTTGGAGAAAAGCACAATCTTGCTGTTTGGAGAATGCATCCAATGTCATGTTTACAGAAAGAAATATCATGTTTTCTCAGGTTTCTGAAGCTTTCTTCTTAGAAAACTCGAATGTGTGGAGGATTTGACTCCAGGTGGAACCAATTAGCGTTTGGCAGCTGAAAACAAAAACTTACATGCTAAAGTGCATTCAAAACCACAAAGTCCATAGAGAATGTCCAGAAAACACAAAAACACACAGAGGCTGCAGCAAGATCTGGGATTGAGATAGCCACAACACACCAGATAGTTTTGTTTTCATCCAGGAGTAGCTTGACAAATTGTTGTAGTTTTGAAGTGAAATTTAACCAAAAAATCACCGTGAAAGTGGTTTTGGAGAAAAGCACAATATTCCTGTTTGGCAAATGCATCCAATGTCATGTTTACAGAAAGAAATATCATGTTTTCTCAGGTTTCTGAAGCTTTCTTTCTGGAAAACTCGAATGTGTGGAGGATTTGACTCCAGGTGGAACCAATTAGCGTTTGCCAGCTGAAAACAAAAACTTACATGCTAAAATGCATTCAAAACTGTAAAGTCCATAGAGAATGTCCAGAAAACACAAACACACACAGAGGCTGAAGCAAGATCTGGGATTGAGATAGCTAAAAATCCACAGACAGTTTTGTTTTCATCCAGGAGTATCTGGACAAATTCTTGTGGATTTCAGGTGAAATTTAACCAAAAAATCACAGTGAAAGTGGATTTGGAGTAAAGCACAATCTTCCTGTCGGCAAATGCATCCAATGTCATGTTTACAGAAAGAAATATCATGTTTTCTCAGGTTTCTGAAGCTTTCTTCCTAGAAAACTCGAATGTGTGGAGGATTTGACTCCAGGTGGAACCAATTAGCGTTTGCCAGCAGAAAACAAAATGGGTCCTGCTAAAATGCATTCAAAACCTTAAAGTTCATAGAGAATGTCCAGAAAACACAAACACACACAGAGGCTGTAGCAAGATCTGGGATTGAGATAACCACAACACACCAGATAGTTTTGTTTTCATCCAGGAGTATCTGGATAAATTATTGTAGCTTTGAAGTAAAATTTAACCAAAAATCATTGTGAAAGTGGTTTTGGAGAAAAGCACAATCTTGCTGTTTGGAGAATGCATCCAATGTCATGTTTACAGAAAGAAATATCATGTTTTCTCAGGTTTCTGAAGCTTTCTTCTTAGAAAACTCGAATGTGTGGAGGATTTGACTCCAGGTGGAACCAATTAGCGTTTGGCAGCTGAAAACAAAAACTTACATGCTAAAGTGCATTCAAAACCACAAAGTCCATAGAGAATGTCCAGAAAACACAAAAACACACAGAGGCTGCAGCAAGATCTGGGATTGAGATAGCCACAACACACCAGATAGTTTTGTTTTCATCCAGGAGCATCTGGACAAATTGTTGTAGTTTTGAAGTGAAATTTAACCAAAAAATCACCGTGAAAGTGGTTTTGGAGAAAAGCACAATATTCCTGTTTGGCAAATGCATCCAATGTCATGTTTACAGAAAGAAATATCATGTTTTCTCAGGTTTCTGAAGCTTTCTTTCTGGAAAACTCGAATGTGTGGAGGATTTGACTCCAGGTGGAACCAATTAGCGTTTGCCAGCTGAAAACAAAAACTTACATGCTAAAATGCATTCAAAACTGTAAAGTCCATAGAGAATGTCCAGAAAACACAAACACACACAGAGGCTGTAGCAAGATCTGGGATTGAGATAGCTAAAAATCCACAGACAGTTTTGTTTTCATCCAGGAGTATCTGGACAAATTCTTGTGGATTTCAGGTGAAATTTAACCAAAAATCACAGTGAAAGTGGATTTGGAGTAAAGCACAATCTTCCTGTCGGCAAATGCATCCAATATCATGTTTACAGAAAGAAATATCATGTTTTCTCAGGTTTCTGAAGCTTTCTTCCTAGAAAACTCGAATATGTGGAGGATTTGACTCCAGGTGGAACCAATTAGCGTTTGCCAGCAGAAAACAAAATGGGTCCTGCTAAAATGCATTCAAAACCTTAAAGTTCATAGAGAATGTCCAGAAAACACAAACACACACAGAGGCTGTAGCAAGATCTGGTATTGAGATAACCACAACACACCAGATAGTTTTGTTTTCATCCAGGAGTATCTGGATAAATTATTGTAGCTTTGAAGTAAAATTTAACCAAAAATCATTGTGAAAGTGGTTTTGTAGAAAAGCACAATCTTCCTGTTCTGCAAATGCATCCAATGTCATGTTTACAGAAAGAAATATCATGTTTTCTCAGGTTTCTGAAGCTTTCTTCTTAGAAAACTCGAATGTGTGGAGGATTTGACTCCAGGTGGAACCAATTAGCGTTTGCCAGCTGAAAACAAAAACTTACATGCTAAAATGCATTCAAAACTGTAAAGTCCATAGAGAATGTCCAGAAAACACAAACACACACAGAGGCTGTAGCAAGATCTTGGATTGAGATAGCCACAACACACCAGATAGTTTAGTTTTCATCCAGGAGTATCTGGACAAATTGTTGTAGTTTTGAAGTGTAATTTAACCAAAAAAATCACCGTGAAAGTGGTTTTGGGGAAAAGCACAATCTTCCTGTTCGGCAAATGCATCCAATCTCGTGTTTCCAGAAAGAAATACCATGTTTTCTCAGGTTTCTGAAGCTTTCTTCCTAGAAAACGCGAATGTGTGGAGAATTTGACTCCAGGTGGAACCAATTAGCGTTTGGCAGCTAAAAACAAAAACTTACATGCTAAAATGCATTCAAAACCGTAAAGTCCATAGAGAATGTCCACAAAACACAAACACACACAGAGGCTGTAGCAAGATCTGGGATTGAGATAGCCACAACACACCAGATAGTTTTGTTTTCATCAAGGAGTATCTGGACAAATTGTTGTAGTTTTGAAGTGAAATGTAACCAAAAAATCACCGTGAAAGTGGTTTTGGAGAAAAGCACAATCTTCCTGTTCGGCAAATGCATCCAATGTCATGTTTACAAATACAAATGTCATGTTTTCTCAGGTTTCTAAAGCTTTCTTTCTGGAAAACTCGAATGTGTGGAGTATTTGACTCCAGGTGGAACCAATTAGCGTTTGGCAGCTGAAAACAAAAACTTACATGCTAAAGTGCATTCAAAACCATAAAGTCCATAGAGAATGTCCAGAAAACACAAAAACACACAGAGGCTGCAGCAAGATCTGGGATTGAGATAGCCACAACACACCAGATAGTTTTGTTTTCATCCAGGAGCATCTGGACAAATTGTTGTAGTTTTGAAGTGAAATTTAACCAAAAAATCACCGTGAAAGTGGTTTTGGAGAAAAGCACAATATTCCTGTTTGGCAAATGAATCCAGTGCCATGTTTACAGAAAGAAATATCATGTTTTCTCAGGTTTCTGAAGCTTTCTTTCTGGAAAACTCGAATGTGTGGAGGATTTGACTCCAGGTGGAACCAATTAGCGTTTGCCAGCTGAAAACAAAAACTTACATGCTAAAATGCATTCAAAACTGTAAAGTCCATAGAGAATGTCCAGAAAACACAAACACACACAGAGGCTGTAGCAAGATCTGGGATTGAGATAGCTAAAAATCCACAGACAGTTTTGTTTTCATCCAGGAGTATCTGGATAAATTATTGTAGCTTTGAAGTAAAATTTAACCAAAAATCATTGTGAAAGTGGTTTTGTAGAAAAGCACAATCTTCCTGTTCTGCAAATGAATCCAATGTCATGTTTACAAAAAAAAATATCATGTTTTCTCAGGTTTCTGAAGCTTTCTTCCTAGAAAACTCGAATGTGTGGAGGATTTGACTCCAGGTGGAACCAATTAGCGTTTGCCAGCAGAAAACAAAATGGGTCCTGCTAAAATGCATTCAAAACCTTAAAGTTCATAGAGAATGTCCAGAAAACACAAACACACACAGAGGCTGTAGCAAGATCTGGTATTGAGATAACCACAACACACCAGATAGTTTTGTTTTCATCCAGGAGTATCTGGATAAATTATTGTAGCTTTGAAGTAAAATTTAACCAAAAATCATTGTGAAAGTGGTTTTGTAGAAAAGCACAATCTTCCTGTTCTGCAAATGAATCCAATGTCATGTTTACAGAAAGAAATATCATGTTTTCTCAGGTTTCTGAAGCTTTCTTCTTAGAAAACTCGAATGTGTGGAGGATTTGACTCCAGGTGGAACCAATTAGCGTTTGCCAGCTGAAAACAAAAACTTACATGCTAAAATGCATTCAAAACTGTAAAGTCCATAGAGAATGTCCAGAAAACACAAACACACACAGAGGCTGTAGCAAGATCTTGGATTGAGATAGCCACAACACACCAGATAGTTTAGTTTTCATCCAGGAGTATCTGGACAAATTGTTGTAGTTTTGAAGTGTAATTTAACCAAAAAAATCACCGTGAAAGTGGTTTTGGGGAAAAGCACAATCTTCCTGTTCGGCAAATGCATCCAATGTCATGTTTCCAGAAAGAAATACCATGTTTTCTCAGGTTTCTGAAGCTTTCTTCCTAGAAAACGCGAATGTGTGGAGGATTTGACTCCAGGTGGAACCAATTAGCGTTTCGCAGCTAAAAACAAAAACTTACATGCTAAAATGCATTCAAAACCGTAAAGTCCATAGAGAATGTCCAGAAAACACAAACACACACAGAGGCTGTAGCAAGATCTGGGATTGAGATAGCCACAACACACCAGATAGTTTTGTTTTCATCCAGGAGTATCTGGACAAATTGTTGTAGTTTTGAAGTGAAATGTAACCAAAAAATCACCGTGAAAGTGGTTTTGGAGAAAAGCACAATCTTCCTGTTCGGCAAATGCATCCAATGTCATGTTTACAAATACAAATGTCATGTTTTCTCAGGTTTCTGAAGCTTTCTTTCTGGAAAACTCGAATGTGTGGAGTATTTGACTCCAGGTGGAACCAATTAGCGTTTGGCAGCTGAAAACAAAAACTTACATGCTAAAATGCATTCAAAACCATAAAGTCCATAGAGAATGTCCAGAAAACACAAACACACACAGAGGCTGCAGCAAGATCTGGGATTGAGATAGCCACAACACACCAGATAGTTTTGTTTTCATCCAGGAGTATCTGGACAAATTGTTGTAGTTTTGAAGTGAAATTTAACCAAAAAATCACCGTGAAAGTGGTTTTGGAGAAAAGCACAATATTCCTGTTTGGCAAATGCATCCAATGTCATGTTTACAGAAAGAAATATCATGTTTTCTCAGGTTTCTGAAGCTTTCTTTCTGGAAAACTCGAATGTGTGGAGGATTTGACTCCAGGTGGAACCAATTAGCGTTTGCCAGCTGAAAACAAAAACTTACATGCTAAAATGCATTCAAAACTGTAAAGTCCATAGAGAATGTCCAGAAAACGCAAACACACACAGAGGCTGTAGCAAGATCTGGGATTGAGATAGCTAAAAATCCACAGACAATTTTGTTTTCATCCAGGAGTATCTGGATAAATTATTGTAGCTTTGAAGTAAAATTTAACCAAAAATCATTGTGAAAGTGGTTTTGTAGAAAAGCACAATCTTCCTGTTCTGCAAATGAATCCAATGTCATGTTTACAGAAAAAAATATCATGTTTTCTCAGGTTTCTGAAGCTTTCTTCCTAGAAAACTCGAATGTGTGGAGGATTTGACTCCAGGTGGAACCAATTAGCGTTTGCCAGCAGAAAACAAAATGGGTCCTGCTAAAATGCATTCAAAACCTTAAAGTTCATAGAGAATGTCCAGAAAACACAAACACACACAGAGGCTGTAGCAAGATCTGGGATTGAGATAACCACAACACACCAGATAGTTTTGTTTTCATCCAGGAGTATCTGGATAAATTATTGTAGCTTTGAAGTAAAATTTAACCAAAAATCATTGTGAAAGTGGTTTTGTAGAAAAGCACAATCTTCCTGTTCTGCAAATGAATCCAATGTCATGTTTACAGAAAAAAATATCATGTTTTCTCAGGTTTCTGAAGCTTTCTTCTTAGAAAACTCGAATGTGTGGAGGATTTGACTCCAGGTGGAACCAATTAGCGTTTGCCAGCTGAAAACAAAAACTTACATGCTAAAATGCATTCAAAACTGTAAAGTCCATAGAGAATGTCCAGAAAACACAAACACACACAGAGGCTGTAGCAAGATCTTGGATTGAGATAGCCACAACACACCAGATAGTTTAGTTTTCATCCAGGAGTATCTGGACAAATTGTTGTAGTTTTGAAGTGTAATTTAACCAAAAAAATCACCGTGAAAGTGGTTTTGGGGAAAAGCACAATCTTCCTGTTCGGCAAATGCATCCAATGTCATGTTTCCAGAAAGAAATACCATGTTTTCTCAGGTTTCTGAAGCTTTCTTCCTAGAAAACGCGAATGTGTGGAGGATTTGACTCCAGGTGAACCAATTAGCGTTTGGCAGCTAAAAACAAAAACTTACATGCTCAAATGCATTCAAAACCGTAAAGTCCATAGAGAATGTCCAGAAAACACAAACACACACAGAGGCTGTAGCAAGATCTGGGATTGAGATAGCCACAACACACCAGATAGTTTTGTTTTCATCCAGGAGTATCTGGACAAATTGTTGTAGTTTTGAAGTGAAATGTAACCAAAAAATCACCGTGAAAGTGGTTTTGGAGAAAAGCACAATCTTCCTGTTCGGCAAATGCATCCAATGTCATGTTTACAAATACAAATGTCATGTTTTCTCAGGTTTCTTAAGCTTTCTTTCTGGAAAACTCGAATGTGTGGAGTATTTGACTCCAGGTGGAACCAATTAGCGTTTGGCAGCTGAAAACAAAAACTTACATGCTAAAGTGCATTCAAAACCATAAAGTCCATAGAGAATGTCCAGAAAACACAAAAACACACAGAGGCTGCAGCAAGATCTGGGATTGAGATAGCCACAACACACCAGATAGTTTTGTTTTCATCCAGGAGCATCTGGACAAATTGTTGTAGTTTTGAAGTGAAATTTAACCAAAAAATCACCGTGAAAGTGGTTTTGGAGAAAAGCACAATATTCCTGTTTGGCAAATGCATCCAATGTCATGTTTACAGAAAGAAATATCATGTTTTCTCAGGTTTCTGAAGCTTTCTTTCTGGAAAACTCGAATGTGTGGAGGATTTGACTCCAGGTGGAACCAATTAGCGTTTGCCAGCTGAAAACAAAAACTTACATGCTAAAATGCATTCAAAACTGTAAAGTCCATAGAGAATGTCCAGAAAACACAAACACACACAGAGGCTGTAGCAAGATCTGGGATTGAGATAGCTAAAAATCCACAGACAGTTTTGTTTTCATCCAGGAGTATCTGGACAAATTCTTGTGGATTTCAGGTGAAATTTAACCAAAAAATCACAGTGAAAGTGGATTTGGAGTAAAGCACAATCTTCCTGTCGGCAAATGCATCCAATGTCATGTTTACAGAAAGAAATATCATGTTTTCTCAGGTTTCTGAAGCTTTCTTCCTAGAAAACTCGAATGTGTGGAGGATTTGACTCCAGGTGGAACCAATTAGCGTTTGCCAGCAGAAAACAAAATGGGTCCTGCTAAAATGCATTCAAAACCTTAAAGTTCATAGAGAATGTCCAGAAAACACAAACACACACAGAGGCTGTAGCAAGATCTGGTATTGAGATAACCACAACACACCAGATAGTTTTGTTTTCATCCAGGAGTATCTGGATAAATTATTGTAGCTTTGAAGTAAAATTTAACCAAAAATCATTGTGAAAGTGGTTTTGTAGAAAAGCACAATCTTCCTGTTCTGCAAATGAATCCAATGTCATGTTTACAGAAAGAAATATCATGTTTTCTCAGGTTTCTGAAGCTTTCTTCTTAGAAAACTCGAATGTGTGGAGGATTTGACTCCAGGTGGAACCAATTAGCGTTTGCCAGCTGAAAAAAAACTTACATGCTAAAATGCATTCAAAACCGTAAAGTCCATAGAGAATGTCCACAAAACACAAACACACACAGAGGCTGTAGCAAGATCTGGGATTGAGATAGCCACAACACACCAGATAGTTTTGTTTTCATCAAGGAGTATCTGGACAAATTCTTGTAGTTTTGAAGTGAAATGTAACCAAAAAATCACCGTGAAAGTGGTTTTGGAGAAAAGCACAATCTTCCTGTTCGGCAAATGCATCCAATGTCATGTTTACAAATACAAATGTCATGTTTTCTCAGGTTTCTGAAGCTTTCTTTCTGGAAAACTCGAATGTGTGGAGTATTTGACTCCAGGTGGAACCAATTAGCGTTTGGCAGCTGAAAACAAAAACTTACATGCTAAAGTGCATTCAAAACCATAAAGTCCATAGAGAATGTCCAGAAAACACAAAAACACACAGAGGCTGCAGCAAGATCTGGGATTGAGATAGCCACAACACACCAGATAGTTTTGTTTTCATCCAGGAGCATCTGGACAAATTGTTGTAGTTTTGAAGTGAAATTTAACCAAAAAATCACCGTGAAAGTGGTTTTGGAGAAAAGCACAATATTCCTGTTTGGCAAATGCATCCAATGTCATGTTTACAGAAAGAAATATCATGTTTTCTCAGGTTTCTGAAGCTTTCTTTCTGGAAAACTCGAATGTGTGGAGGATTTGACTCCAGGTGGAACCAATTAGCGTTTGCCAGCTGAAAACAAAAACTTACATGCTAAAATGCATTCAAAACTGTAAAGTCCATAGAGAATGTCCAGAAAACACAAACACACACAGAGGCTGTAGCAAGATCTGGGATTGAGATAGCTAAAAATCCACAGACAGTTTTGTTTTCATCCAGGAGTATCTGGACAAATTCTTGTGGATTTCAGGTGAAATTTAACCAAAAAATCACAGTGAAAGTGGATTTGGAGTAAAGCACAATCTTCCTGTCGGCAAATGCATCCAATGTCATGTTTACAGAAAGAAATATCATGTTTTCTCAGGTTTCTGAAGCTTTCTTCCTAGAAAACTCGAATGTGTGGAGGATTTGACTCCAGGTGGAACCAATTAGCGTTTGCCAGCAGAAAACAAAATGGGTCCTGCTAAAATGCATTCAAAACCTTAAAGTTCATAGAGAATGTCCAGAAAACACAAACACACACAGAGGCTGTAGCAAGATCTGGGATTGAGATAACCACAACACACCAGATAGTTTTGTTTTCATCCAGGAGTATCTGGATAAATTATTGTAGCTTTGAAGTAAAATTTAACCAAAAATCATTGTGAAAGTGGTTTTGTAGAAAAGCACAATCTTCCTGTTCTGCAAATGAATCCAATGTCATGTTTACAGAAAGAAATATCATGTTTTCTCAGGTTTCTGAAGCTTTCTTCTTAGAAAACTCGAATGTGTGGAGGATTTGACTCCAGGTGGAACCAATTAGCGTTTGCCAGCTGAAAACAAAAACTTACATGCTAAAATGCATTCAAAACTGTAAAGTCCATAGAGAATGTCCAGAAAACACAAACACACACAGAGGCTGTAGCAAGATCTTGGATTGAGATAGCCACAACACACCAGATAGTTTAGTTTTCATCCAGGAGTATCTGGACAAATTGTTGTAGATTTGAAGTGGAATTTAACCAAAAAAATCACCGTGAAAGTGGTTTTGGGGAAAAGCACAATCTTCCTGTTCGGCAAATGCATCCAATGTCATGTTTCCAGAAAGAAATACCATGTTTTCTCAGGTTTCTGAAGCTTTCTTCCTAGAAAACGCGAATGTGTGGAGGATTTGACTCCAGGTGGAACCAATTAGCGTTTGGCAGCTGAAAACAAAAACTTACATGCTCAAATGCATTCAAAACCGTAAAGTCCATAGAGAATGTCCAGAAAACACAAACACACACAGAGGCTGTAGCAAGATCTGGGATTGAGATAGCCACAACACACCAGATAGTTTTGTTTTCATCCAGGAGTATCTGGACAAATTGTTGTAGTTTTGAAGTGAAATGTAACCAAAAAATCACGGTGAAAGTGGTTTTGGAGAAAAGCACAATCTTCCTGTTCGGCAAATGCATCCAATGTCATGTTTACAGAAAGAAATATCATGTTTTCTCAGGTTTCTGAAGCTTTCTTTCTGGAAAACTCGAATGTGTGGAGGATTTGACTCCAGGTGGAACCAATTAGCGTTTGCCAGCTGAAAACAAAAACTTACATGCTAAAATGCATTCAAAACTGTAAAGTCCATAGAGAATGTCCAGAAAACACAAACACACACAGAGGCTGTAGCAAGATCTGGGATTGAGATAGCTAAAAATCCACAGACAGTTTTGTTTTCATCCAGGAGTATCTGGACAAATTCTTGTGGATTTCAGGTGAAATTTAACCAAAAAATCACAGTGAAAGTGGATTTGGAGTAAAGCACAATCTTCCTGTCGGCAAATGCATCCAATGTCATGTTTACAGAAAGAAATATCATGTTTTCTCAGGTTTCTGAAGCTTTCTTCCTAGAAAACTCGAATGTGTGGAGGATTTGACTCCAGGTGGAACCAATTAGCGTTTGCCAGCAGAAAACAAAATGGGTCCTGCTAAAATGCATTCAAAACCTTAAAGTTCATAGAGAATGTCCAGAAAACACAAACACACACAGAGGCTGTAGCAAGATCTGGTATTGAGATAACCACAACACACCAGATAGTTTTGTTTTCATCCAGGAGTATCTGGATAAATTATTGTAGCTTTGAAGTAAAATTTAACCAAAAATCATTGTGAAAGTGGTTTTGTAGAAAAGCACAATCTTCCTGTTCTGCAAATGAATCCAATGTCATGTTTACAGAAAGAAATATCATGTTTTCTCAGGTTTCTGAAGCTTTCTTCTTAGAAAACTCGAATGTGTGGAGGATTTGACTCCAGGTGGAACCAATTAGCGTTTGCCAGCTGAAAAAAAACTTACATGCTAAAATGCATTCAAAACTGTAAAGTCCATAGAGAATGTCCAGAAAACACAAACACACACAGAGGCTGTAGCAAGATCTTGGATTGAGATAGCCACAACACACCAGATAGTTTAGTTTTCATCCAGGAGTATCTGGACAAATTGTTGTAGATTTGAAGTGTAATTTAACCAAAAAAATCACCGTGAAAGTGGTTTTGGGGAAAAGCACAATCTTCCTGTTCTGCAAATGCATCCAATGTCATGTTTCCAGAAAGAAATACCATGTTTTCTCAGGTTTCTGAAGCTTTCTTCCTAGAAAACGCGAATGTGTGGAGGATTTGACTCCAGGTGGAACCAATTAGCGTTTGGCAGCTAAAAACAAAAACTTACATGCTCAAATGCATTCAAAACCGTAAAGTCCATAGAGAATGTCCAGAAAACACAAACACACACAGAGGCTGTAGCAAGATCTGGGATTGAGATAGCCACAACACACCAGATAGTTTTGTTTTCATCCAGGAGTATCTGGACAAATTGTTGTAGTTTTGAAGTGAAATGTAACCAAAAAATCACCGTGAAAGTGGTTTTGGAGAAAAGCACAATCTTCCTGTTCGGCAAATGCATCCAATGTCATGTTTACAGAAAGAAATATCATGTTTTCTCTGGTTTCTGAAGCTTTCTTTCTGGAAAACTCGAATGTGTGGAGGATTTGACTCCAGGTGGAACCAATTAGCGTTTGCCAGGAGAAAACAAAACCTTACATGCTAAAATGCATTCAAAACTTTCAAGTCCATAGAGAATGTCCAGAAAACACAAACACACACAGAGGCTGTAGCAAGATCTGGGATTGAGATAGCTAAAAATCCACAGACAGTTTTGTTTTCATCCAGGAGTATCTGGACAAATTCTTGTGGATTTCAGGTGAAATTTAACCAAAAAATCACAGTGAAAGTGGATTTGGAGTAAAGCACAATCTTCCTGTCGGCAAATGCATCCAATGTCATGTTTACAGAAAGAAATATCATGTTTTCTCAGGTTTCTGAAGCTTTCTTCCTAGAAAACTCGAATGTGTGGAGGATTTGACTCCAGGTGGAACCAATCAGCGTTTGCCAGCAGAAAACAAAATGGGTCCTGCTAAAATGCATTCAAAACCTTAAAGTCCATAGAGAATGTCCAGAAAACACAAACACACACAGAGGCTGTAGCAAGATCTGGGATTGAGATAACCACAACACACCAGATAGTTTTGTTTTCATCCAGGAGTATCTGGATAAATTATTGTAGCTTTGAAGTAAAATTTAACCAAAAATCATTGTGAAAGTGGTTTTGTAGAAAAGCACAATCTTCCTGTTCTGCAAATGAATCCAATGTCATGTTTACAGAAAGAAATATCATGTTTTCTCAGGTTTCTGAAGCTTTCTTCCTAGAAAACTCGAATGTGTGGAGGATTTGACTCCAGGTGGAACCAATTAGCGTTTGCCAGCTGAAAACAAAAACTTACATGCTAAAATGCATTCAAAACTGTAAAGTCCATAGAGAATGTCCAGAAAACACAAACACACACAGAGGCTGTAGCAAGATCTTGGATTGAGATAGCCACAACACACCAGATAGTTTAGTTTTCATCCAGGAGTATCTGGACAAATTGTTGTAGTTTTGAAGTGTAATTTAACCAAAAAAATCACCGTGAAAGTGGTTTTGGGGAAAAGCACAATCTTCCTGTTCGGCAAATGCATCCAATGTCATGTTTACAAATACAAATGTCATGTTTTCTCAGGTTTCTGAAGCTTTCTTTCTGGAAAACACGAATGTGTGGAGTATTTGACTCCAGGTGGAACCAATTAGCGTTTGGCAGCTGAAAACAAAAACTTACATGCTCAAATGCATTCAAAACCATAAAGTCCATAGAGAAAGTCCAGAAAACACAAAAACACACAGAGGCTGCAGCAAGATCTGGGATTGAGATAGCCACAACACACCAGATAGTTTTGTTTTCATCCAGGAGTATCTGGACAAATTGTTGTAGTTTTGAAGTGAAATTTAACCAAAAAATCACCGTGAAAGTGGTTTTGGGGAAAAGCACAATATTCCTGTTTGGCAAATGCATCCAATGTCATGTTTACAGAAAGAAATATCATGTTTTCTCAGGTTTCTGAAGCTTTCTTTCTGGAAAACTCGAATGTGTGGAGGATTTGACTCCAGGTGGAACCAATTAGCGTTTGCCAGCTGAAAACAAAAACTTACATGCTAAAATGCATTCAAAACTGTAAAGTCCATAGAGAATGTCCAGAAAACACAAACACACACAGAGGCTGTAGCAAGATCTGGGATTGAGATAGCTAAAAATCCACAGACAGTTTTGTTTTCATCCAGGAGTATCTGGACAAATTCTTGTGGATTTCAGGTGAAATTTAACCAAAAAATCACAGTGAAAGTGGATTTGGAGTAAAGCACAATCTTCCTGTCGGCAAATGCATCCAATGTCATGTTTACAGAAAGAAATATCATGTTTTCTCAGGTTTCTGAAGCTTTCTTCCTAGAAAACTCGAATGTGTGGAGGATTTGACTCCAGGTGGAACCAATTAGCGTTTGCCAGCAGAAAACAAAATGGGTCCTGCTAAAATGCATTCAAAACCTTAAAGTTCATAGAGAATGTCCAGAAAACACAAACACACACAGAGGCTGTAGCAAGATCTGGTATTGAGATAACCACAACACACCAGATAGTTTTGTTTTCATCCAGGAGTATCTGGATAAATTATTGTAGCTTTGAAGTAAAATTTAACCAAAAATCATTGTGAAAGTGGTTTTGTAGAAAAGCACAATCTTCCTGTTCTGCAAATGAATCCAATGTCATGTTTACAGAAAGAAATATCATGTTTTCTCAGGTTTCTGAAGCTTTCTTCTTAGAAAACTCGAATGTGTGGAGGATTTGACTCCAGGTGGAACCAATTAGCGTTTGCCAGCTGAAAACAAAAACTTACATGCTAAAATGCATTCAAAACTGTAAAGTCCATAGAGAATGTCCAGAAAACACAAACACACACAGAGGCTGTAGCAAGATCTTGGATTGAGATAGCCACAACACACCAGATAGTTTAGTTTTCATCCAGGAGTATCTGGACAAATTGTTGTAGATTTGAAGTGTAATTTAACCAAAAAAATCACCGTGAAAGTGGTTTTGGGGAAAAGCACAATCTTCCTGTTCTGCAAATGCATCCAATGTCATGTTTCCAGAAAGAAATACCATGTTTTCTCAGGTTTCTGAAGCTTTCTTCCTAGAAAACGCGAATGTGTGGAGGATTTGACTCCAGGTGGAACCAATTAGCGTTTGGCAGCTAAAAACAAAAACTTACATGCTCAAATGCATTCAAAACCGTAAAGTCCATAGAGAATGTCCAGAAAACACAAACACACACAGAGGCTGTAGCAAGATCTGGGATTGAGATAGCCACAACACACCAGATAGTTTTGTTTTCATCCAGGAGTATCTGGACAAATTGTTGTAGTTTTGAAGTGAAATGTAACCAAAAAATCACCGTGAAAGTGGTTTTGGAGAAAAGCACAATCTTCCTGTTCGGCAAATGCATCCAATGTCATGTTTACAGAAAGAAATATCATGTTTTCTCTGGTTTCTGAAGCTTTCTTTCTGGAAAACTCGAATGTGTGGAGGATTTGACTCCAGGTGGAACCAATTAGCGTTTGCCAGGAGAAAACAAAACCTTACATGCTAAAATGCATTCAAAACTTTCAAGTACATAGAGAATGTCCAGAAAACACAAACACACACAGAGGCTGTAGCAAGATCTGGGATTGAGATAGCTAAAAATCCACAGACAGTTTTGTTTTCATCCAGGAGTATCTGGACAAATTCTTGTGGATTTCAGGTGAAATTTAACCAAAAAATCACAGTGAAAGTGGATTTGGAGTAAAGCACAATCTTCCTGTCGGCAAATGCATCCAATGTCATGTTTACAGAAAGAAATATCATGTTTTCTCAGGTTTCTGAAGCTTTCTTCCTAGAAAACTCGAATGTGTGGAGGATTTGACTCCAGGTGGAACCAATTAGCGTTTGCCAGCAGAAAACAAAATGGGTCCTGCTAAAATGCATTCAAAACCTTAAAGTCCATAGAGAATGTCCAGAAAACACAAACACACACAGAGGCTGTAGCAAGATCTGGGATTGAGATAACCACAACACACCAGATAGTTTTGTTTTCATCCAGGAGTATCTGGATAAATTATTGTAGCTTTGAAGTAAAATTTAACCAAAAATCATTGTGAAAGTGGTTTTGTAGAAAAGCACAATCTTCCTGTTCTGCAAATGAATCCAATGTCATGTTTACAGAAAGAAATATCATGTTTTCTCAGGTTTCTGAAGCTTTCTTCCTAGAAAACTCGAATGTGTGGAGGATTTGACTCCAGGTGGAACCAATTAGCGTTTGCCAGCTGAAAACAAAAACTTACATGCTAAAATGCATTCAAAACTGTAAAGTCCATAGAGAATGTCCAGAAAACACAAACACACACAGAGGCTGCAGCAAGATCTGGGATTGAGATAGCCACAACACACCAGATAGTTTTGTTTTCATCCAGGAGTATCTGGACAAATTGTTGTAGTTTTGAAGTGAAATTTAACCAAAAAATCACCGTGAAAGTGGTTTTGGGGAAAAGCACAATATTCCTGTTTGGCAAATGCATCCAATGTCATGTTTACAGAAAGAAATATCATGTTTTCTCTGGTTTCTGAAGCTTTCTTTCTGGAAAACTCGAATGTGTGGAGGATTTGACTCCAGGTGGAACCAATTAGCGTTTGCCAGGAGAAAACAAAACCTTACATGCTAAAATGCATTCAAAACTTTCAAGTCCATAGAGAATGTCCAGAAAACACAAACACACACAGAGGCTGTAGCAAGATCTGGGATTGAGATAGCTAAAAATCCACAGACAGTTTTGTTTTCATCCAGGAGTATCTGGACAAATTCTTGTGGATTTCAGGTGAAATTTAACCAAAAAATCACAGTGAAAGTGGATTTGGAGTAAAGCACAATCTTCCTGTCGGCAAATGCATCCAATGTCATGTTTACAGAAAGAAATATCATGTTTTCTCAGGTTTCTGAAGCTTTCTTCCTAGAAAACTCGAATGTGTGGAGGATTTGACTCCAGGTGGAACCAATTAGCGTTTGCCAGCAGAAAACAAAATGGGTCCTGCTAAAATGCATTCAAAACCTTAAAGTCCATAGAGAATGTCCAGAAAACACAAACACACACAGAGGCTGTAGCAAGATCTGGGATTGAGATAACCACAACACACCAGATAGTTTTGTTTTCATCCAGGAGTATCTGGATAAATTATTGTAGCTTTGAAGTAAAATTTAACCAAAAATCATTGTGAAAGTGGTTTTGTAGAAAAGCACAATCTTCCTGTTCTGCAAATGAATCCAATGTCATGTTTACAGAAAGAAATATCATGTTTTCTCAGGTTTCTGAAGCTTTCTTCCTAGAAAACTCGAATGTGTGGAGGATTTGACTCCAGGTGGAACCAATTAGCGTTTGCCAGCTGAAAACAAAAACTTACATGCTAAAATGCATTCAAAACTGTAAAGTCCATAGAGAATGTCCAGAAAACACAAACACACACAGAGGCTGTAGCAAGATCTTGGATTGAGATAGCCACAACACACCAGATAGTTTAGTTTTCATCCAGGAGTATCTGGACAAATTGTTGTAGTTTTGAAGTGTAATTTAACCAAAAAAATCACCGTGAAAGTGGTTTTGGGGAAAAGCACAATCTTCCTGTTCGGCAAATGCATCCAATGTCATGTTTCCAGAAAGAAATACCATGTTTTCTCAGGTTTCTGAAGCTTTCTTCCTAGAAAACGCGAATGTGTGGAGGATTTGACTCCAGGTGGAACCAATTAGCGTTTGGCAGCTAAAAACAAAAACTTACATGCTAAAATGCATTCAAAACCGTAAAGTCCATAGAGAATGTCCAGAAAACACAAACACACACAGAGGCTGTAGCAAGATCTGGGATTGAGATAGCCACAACACACCAGATAGTTTTGTTTTCATCCAGGAGTATCTGGACAAATTGTTGTAGTTTTGAAGTGAAATGTAACCAAAAAATCACCGTGAAAGTGGTTTTGGAGAAAAGCACAATCTTCCTGTTCGGCAAATGCATCCAATGTCATGTTTACAAATACAAATGTCATGTTTTCTCAGGTTTCTGAAGCTTTCTTTCTGGAAAACACGAATGTGTGGAGTATTTGACTCCAGGTGGAACCAATTAGCGTTTGGCAGCTGAAAACAAAAACTTACATGCTCAAATGCATTCAAAACCATAAAGTCCATAGAGAATGTCCAGAAAACACAAAAACACACAGAGGATGCAGCAAGATCTGGGATTGAGATAGCCACAACACACCAGATAGTTTTGTTTTCATCCAGGAGTATCTGGACAAATTGTTGTAGTTTTGAAGTGAAATTTAACCAAAAAATCACCGTGAAAGTGGTTTTGGAGAAAAGCACAATATTCCTGTTTGGCAAATGCATCCAATGTCATGTTTACAGAAAGAAATATCATGTTTTCTCAGGTTTCTGAAGCTTTCTTTCTGGAAAACTCGAATGTGTGGAGGATTTGACTCCAGGTGGAACCAATTAGCGTTTGCCAGCTGAAAACAAAAACTTACATGCTAAAATGCATTCAAAACTGTAAAGTCCATAGAGAATGTCCAGAAAACACAAACACACACAGAGGCTGTAGCAAGATCTGGGATTGAGATAGCTAAAAATCCACAGACAGTTTTGTTTTCATCCAGGAGTATCTGGACAAATTCTTGTGGATTTCAGGTGAAATTTAACCAAAAAATCACAGTGAAAGTGGATTTGGAGTAAAGCACAATCTTCCTGTCGGCAAATGCATCCAATGTCATGTTTACAGAAAGAAATATCATGTTTTCTCAGGTTTCTGAAGCTTTCTTCCTAGAAAACTCGAATGTGTGGAGGATTTGACTCCAGGTGGAACCAATTAGCGTTTGCCAGCAGAAAACAAAATGGGTCCTGCTAAAATGCATTCAAAACCTTAAAGTTCATAGAGAATGTCCAGAAAACACAAACACACACAGAGGCTGTAGCAAGATCTGGGATTGAGATAACCACAACACACCAGATAGTTTTGTTTTCATCCAGGAGTATCTGGATAAATTATTGTAGCTTTGAAGTAAAATTTAACCAAAAATCATTGTGAAAGTGGTTTTGTAGAAAAGCACAATCTTCCTGTTCTGCAAATGAATCCAATGTCATGTTTACAGAAAAAAATATCATGTTTTCTCAGGTTTCTGAAGCTTTCTTCTTAGAAAACTCGAATGTGTGGAGGATTTGACTCCAGGTGGAACCAATTAGCGTTTGCCAGCTGAAAACAAAAACTTACATGCTAAAATGCATTCAAAACTGTAAAGTCCATAGAGAATGTCCAGAAAACACAAACACACACAGAGGCTGTAGCAAGATCTGGGATTGAGATAGCCACAACACACCAGATAGTTTAGTTTTCATCCAGGAGTATCTGGACAAATTGTTGTAGTTTTGAAGTGTAATTTAACCAAAAAAATCACCGTGAAAGTGGTTTTGGGGAAAAGCACAATCTTCCTGTTCTGCAAATGCATCCAATGTCATGTTTCCAGAAAGAAATACCATGTTTTCTCAGGTTTCTGAAGCTTTCTTCCTAGAAAACGCGAATGTGTGGAGGATTTGACTCCAGGTGGAACCAATTAGCGTTTGGCAGCTAAAAACAAAAACTTACATGCTAAAATGCATTCAAAACCGTAAAGTCCATAGAGAATGTCCAGAAAACACAAACACACACAGAGGCTGTAGCAAGATCTGGGATTGAGATAGCCACAACACACCAGATAGTTTTGTTTTCATCCAGGAGTATCTGGACAAATTGTTGTAGTTTTGAAGTGAAATGTAACCAAAAAATCACCGTGAAAGTGGTTTTGGAGAAAAGCACAATCTTCCTGTTCGGCAAATGCATCCAATGTCATGTTTACAGAAAGAAATATCATGTTTTCTCAGGTTTCTGAAGCTTTCTTTCTGGAAAACTCGAATGTGTGGAGTATTTGACTCCAGGTGGAACCAATTAGCGTTTGGCAGCTGAAAACAAAAACTTACATGCTAAAATGCATTCAAAACCATAAAGTCCATAGAGAATGTCCAGAAAACACAAAAACACACAGAGGCTGCAGCAAGATCTGGGATTGAGATAGCCACAACACACCAGATAGTTTTGTTTTCATCCAGGAGTATCTGGACAAATTGTTGTAGTTTTGAAGTGAAATGTAACCAAAAAATCACCGTGAAAGTGGTTTTGGAGAAAAGCACAATCTTCCTGTTCGGCAAATGCATCCAATGTCATGTTTACAAATACAAATGTCATGTTTTCTCAGGTTTCTGAAGCTTTCTTTCTGGAAAACTCGAATGTGTGGAGTATTTGACTCCAGGTGGAACCAATTAGCGTTTGGCAGCTGAAAACAAAAACTTACATGCTAAAATGCATTCAAAACCATAAAGTCCATAGAGAATGTCCAGAAAACACAAAAACACACAGAGGCTGCAGCAAGATCTGGGATTGAGATAGCCACAACACACCAGATAGTTTTGTTTTCATCCAGGAGTATCTGGACAAATTGTTGTAGTTTTGAAGTGAAATGTAACCAAAAAATCACCGTGAAAGTGGTTTTGGAGAAAAGCACAATCTTCCTGTTCGGCAAATGCATCCAATGTCATGTTTACAAATACAAATGTCATGTTTTCTCAGGTTTCTGAAGCTTTCTTTCTGGAAAACTCGAATGTGTGGAGTATTTGACTCCAGGTGGAACCAATTAGCGTTTGGCAGCTGAAAACAAAAACTTACATGCTAAAATGCATTCAAAACCATAAAGTCCATAGAGAATGTCCAGAAAACACAAAAACACACAGAGGCTGCAGCAAGATCTGGGATTGAGATAGCCACAACACACCAGATAGTTTTGTTTTCATCCAGGAGTATCTGGACAAATTGTTGTAGTTTTGAAGTGAAATTTAACCACAAAATCACCGTGAAAGTGGTTTTGGAGAAAAGCACAATCTTCCTGTCCGCAAATGCATCCAATGTCATGTTTACAGAAAGAAATATCATGTTTTCTCAGGTTTCTGAAGCTTTCTTTCTGGAAAACTCGAATGTGTGGAGGATTTGACTCCAGGTGGAACCAATTAGCGTTTGCCAGCTGAAAACAAAAACTTACATGCTAAAATGCATTCAAAACTGTAAAGTCCATAGAGAATGTCCAGAAAACACAAACACACACAGAGGCTGTAGCAAGATCTGGGATTGAGATAGCTAAAAATCCACAGACAGTTTTGTTTTCATCCAGGAGTATCTGGACAAATTCTTGTGGATTTCAGGTGAAATTTAACCAAAAAATCACAGTGAAAGTGGATTTGGAGTAAAGCACAATCTTCCTGTCGGCAAATGCATCCAATGTCATGTTTACAGAAAGAAATATCATGTTTTCTCAGGTTTCTGAAGCTTTCTTCCTAGAAAACTCGAATGTGTGGAGGATTTGACTCCAGGTGGAACCAATTAGCGTTTGCCAGCAGAAAACAAAATGGGTCCTGCTAAAATGCATTCAAAACCTTAAAGTTCATAGAGAATGTCCAGAAAACACAAACACACACAGAGGCTGTAGCAAGATCTGGTATTGAGATAACCACAACACACCAGATAGTTTTGTTTTCATCCAGGAGTATCTGGATAAATTATTGTAGCTTTGAAGTAAAATTTAACCAAAAATCATTGTGAAAGTGGTTTTGTAGAAAAGCACAATCTTCCTGTTCTGCAAATGAATCCAATGTCATGTTTACAGAAAGAAATATCATGTTTTCTCAGGTTTCTGAAGCTTTCTTCTTAGAAAACTCGAATGTGTGGAGGATTTGACTCCAGGTGGAACCAATTAGCGTTTGCCAGCTGAAAACAAAAACTTACATGCTAAAATGCATTCAAAACTGTAAAGTCCATAGAGAATGTCCAGAAAACACAAACACACACAGAGGCTGTAGCAAGATCTTGGATTGAGATAGCCACAACACACCAGATAGTTTAGTTTTCATCCAGGAGTATCTGGACAAATTGTTGTAGATTTGAAGTGTAATTTAACCAAAAAAATCACCGTGAAAGTGGTTTTGGGGAAAAGCACAATCTTCCTGTTCTGCAAATGCATCCAATGTCATGTTTCCAGAAAGAAATACCATGTTTTCTCAGGTTTCTGAAGCTTTCTTCCTAGAAAACGCGAATGTGTGGAGGATTTGACTCCAGGTGGAACCAATTAGCGTTTGGCAGCTAAAAACAAAAACTTACATGCTCAAATGCATTCAAAACCGTAAAGTCCATAGAGAATGTCCAGAAAACACAAACACACACAGAGGCTGTAGCAAGATCTGGGATTGAGATAGCCACAACACACCAGATAGTTTTGTTTTCATCCAGGAGTATCTGGACAAATTGTTGTAGTTTTGAAGTGAAATGTAACCAAAAAATCACCGTGAAAGTGGTTTTGGAGAAAAGCACAATCTTCCTGTTCGGCAAATGCATCCAATGTCATGTTTACAGAAAGAAATATCATGTTTTCTCTGGTTTCTGAAGCTTTCTTTCTGGAAAACTCGAATGTGTGGAGGATTTGACTCCAGGTGGAACCAATTAGCGTTTGCCAGGAGAAAACAAAACCTTACATGCTAAAATGCATTCAAAACTTTCAAGTACATAGAGAATGTCCAGAAAACACAAACACACACAGAGGCTGTAGCAAGATCTGGGATTGAGATAGCTAAAAATCCACAGACAGTTTTGTTTTCATCCAGGAGTATCTGGACAAATTCTTGTGGATTTCAGGTGAAATTTAACCAAAAAATCACAGTGAAAGTGGATTTGGAGTAAAGCACAATCTTCCTGTCGGCAAATGCATCCAATGTCATGTTTACAGAAAGAAATATCATGTTTTCTCAGGTTTCTGAAGCTTTCTTCCTAGAAAACTCGAATGTGTGGAGGATTTGACTCCAGGTGGAACCAATTAGCGTTTGCCAGCAGAAAACAAAATGGGTCCTGCTAAAATGCATTCAAAACCTTAAAGTCCATAGAGAATGTCCAGAAAACACAAACACACACAGAGGCTGTAGCAAGATCTGGGATTGAGATAACCACAACACACCAGATAGTTTTGTTTTCATCCAGGAGTATCTGGATAAATTATTGTAGCTTTGAAGTAAAATTTAACCAAAAATCATTGTGAAAGTGGTTTTGTAGAAAAGCACAATCTTCCTGTTCTGCAAATGAATCCAATGTCATGTTTACAGAAAGAAATATCATGTTTTCTCAGGTTTCTGAAGCTTTCTTCCTAGAAAACTCGAATGTGTGGAGGATTTGACTCCAGGTGGAACCAATTAGCGTTTGCCAGCTGAAAACAAAAACTTACATGCTAAAATGCATTCAAAACTGTAAAGTCCATAGAGAATGTCCAGAAAACACAAACACACACAGAGGCTGCAGCAAGATCTGGGATTGAGATAGCCACAACACACCAGATAGTTTTGTTTTCATCCAGGAGTATCTGGACAAATTGTTGTAGTTTTGAAGTGAAATTTAACCAAAAAATCACCGTGAAAGTGGTTTTGGGGAAAAGCACAATATTCCTGTTTGGCAAATGCATCCAATGTCATGTTTACAGAAAGAAATATCATGTTTTCTCTGGTTTCTGAAGCTTTCTTTCTGGAAAACTCGAATGTGTGGAGGATTTGACTCCAGGTGGAACCAATTAGCGTTTGCCAGGAGAAAACAAAACCTTACATGCTAAAATGCATTCAAAACTTTCAAGTCCATAGAGAATGTCCAGAAAACACAAACACACACAGAGGCTGTAGCAAGATCTGGGATTGAGATAGCTAAAAATCCACAGACAGTTTTGTTTTCATCCAGGAGTATCTGGACAAATTCTTGTGGATTTCAGGTGAAATTTAACCAAAAAATCACAGTGAAAGTGGATTTGGAGTAAAGCACAATCTTCCTGTCGGCAAATGCATCCAATGTCATGTTTACAGAAAGAAATATCATGTTTTCTCAGGTTTCTGAAGCTTTCTTCCTAGAAAACTCGAATGTGTGGAGGATTTGACTCCAGGTGGAACCAATTAGCGTTTGCCAGCAGAAAACAAAATGGGTCCTGCTAAAATGCATTCAAAACCTTAAAGTCCATAGAGAATGTCCAGAAAACACAAACACACACAGAGGCTGTAGCAAGATCTGGGATTGAGATAACCACAACACACCAGATAGTTTTGTTTTCATCCAGGAGTATCTGGATAAATTATTGTAGCTTTGAAGTAAAATTTAACCAAAAATCATTGTGAAAGTGGTTTTGTAGAAAAGCACAATCTTCCTGTTCTGCAAATGAATCCAATGTCATGTTTACAGAAAGAAATATCATGTTTTCTCAGGTTTCTGAAGCTTTCTTCCTAGAAAACTCGAATGTGTGGAGGATTTGACTCCAGGTGGAACCAATTAGCGTTTGCCAGCTGAAAACAAAAACTTACATGCTAAAATGCATTCAAAACTGTAAAGTCCATAGAGAATGTCCAGAAAACACAAACACACACAGAGGCTGTAGCAAGATCTTGGATTGAGATAGCCACAACACACCAGATAGTTTAGTTTTCATCCAGGAGTATCTGGACAAATTGTTGTAGTTTTGAAGTGTAATTTAACCAAAAAAATCACCGTGAAAGTGGTTTTGGGGAAAAGCACAATCTTCCTGTTCGGCAAATGCATCCAATGTCATGTTTCCAGAAAGAAATACCATGTTTTCTCAGGTTTCTGAAGCTTTCTTCCTAGAAAACGCGAATGTGTGGAGGATTTGACTCCAGGTGGAACCAATTAGCGTTTGGCAGCTAAAAACAAAAACTTACATGCTAAAATGCATTCAAAACCGTAAAGTCCATAGAGAATGTCCAGAAAACACAAACACACACAGAGGCTGTAGCAAGATCTGGGATTGAGATAGCCACAACACACCAGATAGTTTTGTTTTCATCCAGGAGTATCTGGACAAATTGTTGTAGTTTTGAAGTGAAATGTAACCAAAAAATCACCGTGAAAGTGGTTTTGGAGAAAAGCACAATCTTCCTGTTCGGCAAATGCATCCAATGTCATGTTTACAAATACAAATGTCATGTTTTCTCAGGTTTCTGAAGCTTTCTTTCTGGAAAACACGAATGTGTGGAGTATTTGACTCCAGGTGGAACCAATTAGCGTTTGGCAGCTGAAAACAAAAACTTACATGCTCAAATGCATTCAAAACCATAAAGTCCATAGAGAATGTCCAGAAAACACAAAAACACACAGAGGATGCAGCAAGATCTGGGATTGAGATAGCCACAACACACCAGATAGTTTTGTTTTCATCCAGGAGTATCTGGACAAATTGTTGTAGTTTTGAAGTGAAATTTAACCAAAAAATCACCGTGAAAGTGGTTTTGGAGAAAAGCACAATATTCCTGTTTGGCAAATGCATCCAATGTCATGTTTACAGAAAGAAATATCATGTTTTCTCAGGTTTCTGAAGCTTTCTTTCTGGAAAACTCGAATGTGTGGAGGATTTGACTCCAGGTGGAACCAATTAGCGTTTGCCAGCTGAAAACAAAAACTTACATGCTAAAATGCATTCAAAACTGTAAAGTCCATAGAGAATGTCCAGAAAACACAAACACACACAGAGGCTGTAGCAAGATCTGGGATTGAGATAGCTAAAAATCCACAGACAGTTTTGTTTTCATCCAGGAGTATCTGGACAAATTCTTGTGGATTTCAGGTGAAATTTAACCAAAAAATCACAGTGAAAGTGGATTTGGAGTAAAGCACAATCTTCCTGTCGGCAAATGCATCCAATGTCATGTTTACAGAAAGAAATATCATGTTTTCTCAGGTTTCTGAAGCTTTCTTCCTAGAAAACTCGAATGTGTGGAGGATTTGACTCCAGGTGGAACCAATTAGCGTTTGCCAGCAGAAAACAAAATGGGTCCTGCTAAAATGCATTCAAAACCTTAAAGTTCATAGAGAATGTCCAGAAAACACAAACACACACAGAGGCTGTAGCAAGATCTGGGATTGAGATAACCACAACACACCAGATAGTTTTGTTTTCATCCAGGAGTATCTGGATAAATTATTGTAGCTTTGAAGTAAAATTTAACCAAAAATCATTGTGAAAGTGGTTTTGTAGAAAAGCACAATCTTCCTGTTCTGCAAATGAATCCAATGTCATGTTTACAGAAAAAAATATCATGTTTTCTCAGGTTTCTGAAGCTTTCTTCTTAGAAAACTCGAATGTGTGGAGGATTTGACTCCAGGTGGAACCAATTAGCGTTTGCCAGCTGAAAACAAAAACTTACATGCTAAAATGCATTCAAAACTGTAAAGTCCATAGAGAATGTCCAGAAAACACAAACACACACAGAGGCTGTAGCAAGATCTGGGATTGAGATAGCCACAACACACCAGATAGTTTAGTTTTCATCCAGGAGTATCTGGACAAATTGTTGTAGTTTTGAAGTGTAATTTAACCAAAAAAATCACCGTGAAAGTGGTTTTGGGGAAAAGCACAATCTTCCTGTTCTGCAAATGCATCCAATGTCATGTTTCCAGAAAGAAATACCATGTTTTCTCAGGTTTCTGAAGCTTTCTTCCTAGAAAACGCGAATGTGTGGAGGATTTGACTCCAGGTGGAACCAATTAGCGTTTGGCAGCTAAAAACAAAAACTTACATGCTAAAATGCATTCAAAACCGTAAAGTCCATAGAGAATGTCCAGAAAACACAAACACACACAGAGGCTGTAGCAAGATCTGGGATTGAGATAGCCACAACACACCAGATAGTTTTGTTTTCATCCAGGAGTATCTGGACAAATTGTTGTAGTTTTGAAGTGAAATGTAACCAAAAAATCACCGTGAAAGTGGTTTTGGAGAAAAGCACAATCTTCCTGTTCGGCAAATGCATCCAATGTCATGTTTACAGAAAGAAATATCATGTTTTCTCAGGTTTCTGAAGCTTTCTTTCTGGAAAACTCGAATGTGTGGAGTATTTGACTCCAGGTGGAACCAATTAGCGTTTGGCAGCTGAAAACAAAAACTTACATGCTAAAATGCATTCAAAACCATAAAGTCCATAGAGAATGTCCAGAAAACACAAAAACACACAGAGGCTGCAGCAAGATCTGGGATTGAGATAGCCACAACACACCAGATAGTTTTGTTTTCATCCAGGAGTATCTGGACAAATTGTTGTAGTTTTGAAGTGAAATGTAACCAAAAAATCACCGTGAAAGTGGTTTTGGAGAAAAGCACAATCTTCCTGTTCGGCAAATGCATCCAATGTCATGTTTACAAATACAAATGTCATGTTTTCTCAGGTTTCTGAAGCTTTCTTTCTGGAAAACTCGAATGTGTGGAGTATTTGACTCCAGGTGGAACCAATTAGCGTTTGGCAGCTGAAAACAAAAACTTACATGCTAAAATGCATTCAAAACCATAAAGTCCATAGAGAATGTCCAGAAAACACAAAAACACACAGAGGCTGCAGCAAGATCTGGGATTGAGATAGCCACAACACACCAGATAGTTTTGTTTTCATCCAGGAGTATCTGGACAAATTGTTGTAGTTTTGAAGTGAAATGTAACCAAAAAATCACCGTGAAAGTGGTTTTGGAGAAAAGCACAATCTTCCTGTTCGGCAAATGCATCCAATGTCATGTTTACAAATACAAATGTCATGTTTTCTCAGGTTTCTGAAGCTTTCTTTCTGGAAAACTCGAATGTGTGGAGTATTTGACTCCAGGTGGAACCAATTAGCGTTTGGCAGCTGAAAACAAAAACTTACATGCTAAAATGCATTCAAAACCATAAAGTCCATAGAGAATGTCCAGAAAACACAAAAACACACAGAGGCTGCAGCAAGATCTGGGATTGAGATAGCCACAACACACCAGATAGTTTTGTTTTCATCCAGGAGTATCTGGACAAATTGTTGTAGTTTTGAAGTGAAATTTAACCACAAAATCACCGTGAAAGTGGTTTTGGAGAAAAGCACAATCTTCCTGTCCGCAAATGCATCCAATGTCATGTTTACAGAAAGAAATATCATGTTTTCTCAGGTTTCTGAAGCTTTCTTTCTGGAAAACTCGAATGTGTGGAGGATTTGACTCCAGGTGGAACCAATTAGCGTTTGCCAGCTGAAAACAAAAACTTACATGCTAAAATGCATTCAAAACTGTAAAGTCCATAGAGAATGTCCAGAAAACACAAACACACACAGAGGCTGTAGCAAGATCTGGGATTGAGATAGCTAAAAATCCACAGACAGTTTTGTTTTCATCCAGGAGTATCTGGACAAATTTTTGTGGATTTCAGGTGAAATTTAACCAAAAAATCACAGTGAAAGTGGATTTGGAGTAAAGCACAATCTTCCTGTCGGCAAATGCATCCAATGTCATGTTTACAGAAAGAAATATCATGTTTTCTCAGGTTTCTGAAGCTTTCTTCCTAGAAAACTCGAATGTGTGGAGGATTTGACTCCAGGTGGAACCAATTAGCGTTTGCCAGCAGAAAACAAAATGGGTCCTGCTAAAATGCATTCAAAACCTTAAAGTTCATAGAGAATGTCCAGAAAACACAAACACACACAGAGGCTGTAGCAAGATCTGGGATTGAGATAACCACAACACACCAGATAGTTTTGTTTTCATCCAGGAGTATCTGGATAAATTATTGTAGCTTTGAAGTAAAATTTAACCAAAAATCATTCTGAAAGTGGTTTTGTAGAAAAGCACAATCTTCCTGTTCTGCAAATGAATCCAATGTCATGTTTACAGAAAAAAATATCATGTTTTCTCAGGTTTCTGAAGCTTTCTTCTTAGAAAACTCGAATGTGTGGAGGATTTGACTCCAGGTGGAACCAATTAGCGTTTGCCAGCTGAAAACAAAAACTTACATGCTAAAATGCATTCAAAACTGTAAAGTCCATAGAGAATGTCCAGAAAACACAAACACACACAGAGGCTGTAGCAAGATCTTGGATTGAGATAGCCACAACACACCAGATAGTTTAGTTTTCATCCAGGAGTATCTGGACCAATTGTTGTAGTTTTGAAGTGTAATTTAACCAAAAAAATCACCGTGAAAGTGGTTTTGGGGAAAAGCACAATCTTCCTGTTCGGCAAATGCATCCAATGTCATGTTTCCAGAAAGAAATAGCATGTTTTCTCAGGTTTCTGAAGCTTTCTTCCTAGAAAACGCGAATGTGTGGAGGATTTGACTCCAGGTGGAACCAATTAGCGTTTGCCAGCTGAAAACAAAAACTTACATGCTAAAATGCATTCAAAACTGTAAAGTCCATAGAGAATGTCCAGAAAACACAAACACACACAGAGGCTGTAGCAAGATCTGGGAATGAGATAGCTAAAAATCCACAGACAGTTTTGTTTTCATCCAGGAGTATCTGGACAAATTCTTGTGGATTTCAGGTGAAATTTAACCAAAAAATCACAGTGAAAGTGGATTTGGAGTAAAGCACAATCTTCCTGTCGGCAAATGCATCCAATGTCATGTTTACAGAAAGAAATATCATGTTTTCTCAGGTTTCTGAAGCTTTCTTCCTAGAAAACTCGAATGTGTGGAGGATTTGACTCCAGGTGGAACCAATTAGCGTTTGCCAGCAGAAAACAAAATGGGTCCTGCTAAAATGCATTCAAAACCTTAAAGTTCATAGAGAATGTCCAGAAAACACAAACACACACAGAGGCTGTAGCAAGATCTGGGATTGAGATAACCACAACACACCAGATAGTATTGTTTTCATCCAGGAGTATCTGGATAAATTATTGTAGCTTTGAAGAGAAATTTAACCAAAAATCATTTGAAAGTGGTTTTGTAGAAAAGCACAATCTTCCTGTTCTGCAAATGAATCCAATGTCATGTTTACAGAAAGAAATATCATGTTTTCTCAGGTTTCTGAATCTTTCTTCTTAGAAAACTCGAATGTGTGGAGGATTTGACTCCAGGTGGAACCAATTAGCGTTTGCCAGCTGAAAACAAAAACTTACATGCTAAAATGCATTCAAAACCATAAAGTCCATAGAGAATGTCCAGAAAACACAAACACACACAGAGGCTGTAGCAAGATCTTGGATTGAGATAGCCACAACACACCAGATAGTTTAGTTTTCATCCAGGAGTATCTGGACAAATTGTTGTAGTTTTGAAGTGTAATTTAACCAAAAAAATCACCGTGAAAGTGGTTTGGGGGAAAAGCACAATCTTCCTGTTCTGCAAATGCATCCAATGTCATGTTTCCAGAAAGAAATACCATGATTTCTCAGGTTTCTGAAGCTTTCTTCCTAGAAAACGCGAATGTGTGGAGGATTTGACTCCAGGTGGAACCAATTAGCGTTTGGCAGCTAAAAACAAAAACTTACATGCTCAAATGCATTCAAAACCGTAAAGTCCATAGAGAATGTCCAGAAAACACAAAGACACACAGAGGCTGTAGCAAGATCTGGGATTGAGATAGCCACAACACACCAGATAGTTTTGTTTTCATCCAGGAGTATCTGGACAAATTGTTGTAGTTTTGAAGTGAAATGTAACCAAAAAATCACCGTGAAAGTGGTTTTGGAGAAAAGCACAATCTTCCTGTTCGGCAAATGCATCCAATGTCATGTTTACAGAAAGAAATATCATGTTTTCTCTGGTTTCTGAAGCTTTCTTTCTGGAAAACTCGAATGTGTGGAGTATTTGTCTCCAGGTGGAACCAATTAGCGTTTGGCAGCTGAAAACAAAAACTTACATGCTAAAATGCATTCAAAACCATAAAGTCCATAGAGAATGTCCAGAAAACACAAACACACACAGAGTCTGCAGCAAGATCTGGGATTGAGATAGCCACAACACACCAGATAGTTTTGTTTTCATCCAGGAGTATCTGGACAAATTGTTGTAGTTTTGAAGTGAAATGTAACCAAAAAATCACCGTGAAAGTGGTTTTGGAGAAAAGCACAATATTCCTGTTTGGCAAATGCATCCAATGTCATGTTTACAGAAAGAAATATCATGTTTTCTCAGGTTTCTGAAGCTTTCTTTCTGGAAAACTCGAATGTGTGGAGGATTTGACTCCAGGTGGAACCAATTAGCGTTTGCCAGCTAAAAACAAAAACTTACATGCTAAAATGCATTGAAAACTGTAAAGTCCATAGAGAATGTCCAGAAAACACAAACACACACAGAGGCTGTAGCAAGATCTGGGATTGAGATAGCTAAAAATCCACAGACAGTTTTGTTTTCATCCAGGAGTATCTGGACAAATTCTTGTGGATTTCAGGTGAAATTTAACCAAAAAATCACAGTGAAAGTGGATTTGGAGTAAAGCACAATCTTCCTGTCGGCAAATGCATCCAATGTCATGTTTACAGAAAGAAATATCATGTTTTCTCAGGTTTCTGAAGCTTTCTTCCTAGAAAACTCGAATGTGTGGAGGATTTGACTCCAGGTGGAACCAATTAGCGTTTGCCAGCAGAAAACAAAATGGGTCCTGCTAAAATGCATTCAAAACCTTAAAGTTCATAGAGAATGTCCAGAAAACACAAACACACACAGAGGCTGTAGCAAGATCTGGGATTGAGATAACCACAACACACCAGATAGTTTTGTTTTCATCCAGGAGTATCTGGATAAATTATTGTAGCTTTGAAGTAAAATTTAACCAAAAATCATTGTGAAAGTGGTTTTGTAGAAACGTACAATCTTCCTGTTCCTCAAATGAATCCAATGTCATGTTTACAGAAAGAAATATCATGTTTTCTCAGGTTTCTGAAGCTTTCTTCTTAGAAAACTCGAATGTGTGGAGGATTTGACTCCAGGTGGAACCAATTAGCGTTTGCCAGCTGAAAACAAAAACTTACATGCTAAAATGCATTCAAAACTGTAAAGTCCATAGAGAATGTCCAGAAAACACAAACACACCCAGAGGCTGTAGCAAGATCTGGGATTGAGATAGCCACAACACACCAGATAGTTTTGTTTTCAACCAGGAGTATCTGGACAAATTATTGTAGTTTTGAAGTGTAATTTAACCAAAAAAATCACCGTGAAAGTGGTTTTGGGGAAAAGCACAATCTTCCTGTTCTGCAAATGCATCCAATGTCATGTTTCCAGAAAGAAATACCATGTTTTCTCAGGTTTCTGAAGCTTTCTTCCTAGAAAACGCGAATGTGTGGAGGATTTGACTCCAGGTGGAACCAATTAGCGTTTGGCAGCTAAAAACAAAAACTTACATGCTAAAATGCATTCAAAACCGTAAAGTCCATAGAGAATGTCCAGAAAACACAAAGACACACAGAGGCTGTAGCAAGATCTGGGATTGAGATAGCCACAACACACCAGATAGTTTTGTTTTCATCCAGGAGTATCTGGACAAATTGTTGTAGTTTTGAAGTGAAATGTAACCAAAAAATCACCGTGAAAGTGGTTTTGGAGAAAAGCACAATCTTCCTGTTCGGCAAATGCATCCAATGTCATGTTTACAAATACAAATGTCATGTTTTCTCAGGTTTCTGAAGCTTTCTTTCTGGAAAACTCGAATGTGTGGAGTATTTGACTCCAGGTGGAACCAATTAGCGTTTGGCAGCTGAAAACAAAAACTTACATGCTAAAATGCATTCAAAACCATAAAGTCCATAGAGAATGTCCAGAAAACAAAAAAACACACAGAGTCTGCAGCAAGATCTGGGATTGAGATAGCCACAACACACCAGATAGTTTTGTTTTCATCCAGGAGTATCTGGACAAATTGTTGTAGTTTTGAAGTGAAATTTAACCAAAAAATCACCGTGAAAGTGGTTTTGGAGAAAAGCACAATATTCCTGTTTGGCAAATGCATCCAATGTCATGTTTACAGAAAGAAATATCATGTTTTCTCAGGTTTCTGAAGCTTTCTTTCTGGAAAACTCGAATGTGTGGAGGATTTGACTCCAGGTGGAACCAATTAGCGTTTGCCAGCTGAAAACAAAAACTTACATGCTAAAATGCATTCAAAACTGTAAAGTCCATAGAGAATGTCCAGAAAACACAAACACACACAGAGGTTATAGCAAGATCTGGTATTGAGATAGCTAAAAATCCACAGACAGTTTTGTTTTCATCCAGGAGTATCTGGACAAATTCTTGTGGATTTCAGGTGAAATTTAACCAAAAAATCACAGTGAAAGTGGATTTGGAGTAAAGCACAATCTTCCTGTCGGCAAATGCATCCAATGTCATGTTTACAGAAAGAAATATCATGTTTTCTCAGGTTTCTGAAGCTTTCTTCCTAGAAAACTCGAATGTGTGGAGGATTTGACTCCAGGTGGAACCAATTAGCGTTTGCCAGCAGAAAACAAAATGGGTCCTGCTAAAATGCATTCAAAACCTTAAAGTTCATAGAGAATGTCCAGAAAACACAAACACACACAGAGGCTGTAGCAAGATCTGGGATTGAGATAACCACAACACACCAGATAGTTTTGTTTTCATCCAGGAGTATCTGGATAAATTATTGTAGCTTTGAAGTAAAATTTAACCAAAAATCATTGTGAAAGTGGTTTTGTAGAAAAGCACAATCTTCCTGTTCTGCAAATGAATCCAATGTCATGTTTACAGAAAAAAATATCATGTTTTCTCAGGTTTCTGAAGCTTTCTTCTTAGAAAACTCGAATGTGTGGAGGATTTGACTCCAGGTGGAACCAATTAGCGTTTGCCAGCTGAAAACAAAAACTTACATGCTAAAATGCATTCAAAACCGTAAAGTCCATAGAGAATGTCCAGAAAACACAAACACACACAGAGGCTGTAGCAAGATCTGGGATTGAGATAGCCACAACACACCAGATAGTTTTGTTTTCAACCAGGAGTATCTGGACAAATTGTTGTAGTTTTGAAGTGTAATTTAACCAAAAAAATCACCGTGAAAGTGGTTTTGGGGAAAAGCACAATCTTCCTGTTCTGCAAATGCATCCAATGTCATGTTTCCAGAAAGAAATACCATGTTTTCTCAGGTTTCTGAAGCTTTCTTCCTAGAAAACGCGAATGTGTGGAGGATTTGACTCCAGGTGGAACCAATTAGCGTTTGGCAGCTAAAAACAAAAACTTACATGCTAAAATGCATTCAAAACCGTAAAGTCCATAGAGAATGTCCAGAAAACACAAACACACACAGAGGCTGTAGCAAGATCTGGGATTGAGATAGCCACAACACACCAGATCCAGATAGTTTTGTTTTCATCCAGGAGTATCTGGACAAATTGTTGTAGTTTTGAAGTGAAATGTAACCAAAAAATCACCGTGAAAGTGGTTTTGGAGAAAAGCACAATCTTCCTGTTCGGCAAATGCATCCAATGTCATGTTTACAGAAAGAAATATCATGTTTTCTCAGGTTTCTGAAGCTTTCTTTCTGGAAAACTCGAATGTGTGGACTATTTGACTCCAGGTGGAACCAATTAGCGTTTGGCAGCTGAAAACAAAAACTTACATGCTAAAATGCATTCAAAACCATAAAGTCCATAGAGAATGTCCAGAAAACACAAAAACACACAGAGTCTGCAGCAAGATCTGGGATTGAGATAGCCACAACACACCAGATAGTTTTGTTTTCATCCAGGAGTATCTGGACAAATTGTTGTAGTTTTGAAGTGAAATTTAACCAAAAAATCACCGTGAAAGTGGTTTTGGAGAAAAGCACAATATTCCTGTTTGGCAAATGCATCCAATGTCATGTTTACAGAAAGAAATATCATGTTTTCTCAGGTTTCTGAAGCTGTCTTTCTGGAAAACTCGAATGTGTGGAGGATTTGACTCCAGGTGGAACCAATTAGCGTTTGCCAGCTGAAAACAAAAACTTACATGCTAAAATGCATTCAAAACTGTAAAGTCCATAGAGAATGTCCAGAAAACACAAACACACACAGAGGCTGTAGCAAGATCTGGGATTGAGATAGCTAAAAATCCACAGACAGTTTTGTTTTCATCCAGGAGTATCTGGACAAATTCTTGTGGATTTCAGGTGAAATTTAACCAAAAAATCACAGTGAAAGTGGATTTGGAGTAAAGCACAATCTTCCTGTCGGCAAATGCATCCAATGTCATGTTTACAGAAAGAAATATCATGTTTTCTCAGGTTTCTGAAGCTTTCTTCCTAGAAAACTCGAATGTGTGGAGGATTTGACTCCAGGTGGAACCAATTAGCGTTTGCCAGCAGAAAACAAAATGGGTCCTGCTAAAATGCATTCAAAACCTTAAAGTTCATAGAGAATGTCCAGAAAACACAAACACACACAGAGGCTGTAGCAAGATCTGGGATTGAGATAACCACAACACACCAGATAGTTTTGTTTTCATCCAGGAGTATCTGGATAAATTATTGTAGCTTTGAAGTAAAATTTAACCAAAAATCATTGTGAAAGTGGTTTTGTAGAAAAGCACAATCTTCCTGTTCTGCAAATGAATCCAATGTCATGTTTACAGAAAGAAATATCATGTTTTCTCAGGTTTCTGAAGCTTTCTTCTTAGAAAACTCGAATGTGTGGAGGATTTGACTCCAGGTGGAACCAATTAGTGTTTGCCAGCTGAAAACAAAAACTTACATGCTAAAATGCATTCAAAACTGTAAAGTCCATAGAGAATGTCCAGAAAACACAAACACACACAGAGGCTGTAGCAAGAACTGGGATTGAGATAGCCACAACACACAAGATAGTTTAGTTTTCATCCAGGAGTATCTGGACCAATTGTTGTAGTTTTGAAGTGTAATTTAACCAAAAAAATCACCGTGAAAGTGGTTTTAGGGAAAAGCACCATCTTCCTGTTCGGCAAATGCATCCAATGTCATGTTTCCAGAAAGAAATACCATGCTTTCTCAGGTTTCTGAAGCTTTCTTCCTAGAAAACGCGAATGTGTGGAGGATTTGACTCCAGGTGGAACCAATTAGCGTTTGGCAGCTAAAAACAAAAACTTACATGCTAAAATGCATTCAAAACTGTAAAGTCCATAGAGAATGTCCAGAAAACACAAACACACACAGAGGCTGTAGCAAGATCTGGGATTGAGATAGCCACAACACACCAGATAGTTTAGTTTTCATCCAGGAGTATCTGGACAAATTCTTGTGGATTTCGGGTGAAATTTAACCAAAAAATCACAGTGAAAGTGGATTTGGAGTAAAGCACAATCTTCCTGTCGGCAAATGCATCCAATGTCATGTTTACAGAAAGAAATATCATGTTTTCTCAGGTTTCTGAAGCTTTCTTCCTAGAAAACTCGAATGTGTGGAGGATTTGACTCCAGGTGGAACCAATTAGCGTTTGCCAGCAGAAAACAAAATGGGTCCTGCTAAAATGCATTCAAAACCTTAAAGTTCATAGAGAATGTCCAGAAAACACAAACACACACAGAGGCTGTAGCAAGATCTGGGATTGAGATAACCACAACACACCAGATAGTTTTGTTTTCATCCAGGAGTATCTGGATAAATTATTGTAGCTTTGAAGTAAAATTTAACCAAAAATCATTGTGAAAGTGGTTTTGTAGAAAAGCACAATCTTCCTGTTCTGCAAATGAATCCAATGTCATGTTTACAGAAAAAAATATCATGTTTTCTCAGGTTTCTGAAGCTTTCTTCTTAGAAAACTCGAATGTGTGGAGGATTTGACTCCAGGTGGAACCAATTAGCGTTTGCCAGCTGAAAACAAAAACTTACATGCTAAAATGCATTCAAAACCGTAAAGTCCATAGAGAATGTCCAGAAAACACAAACACACACAGAGGCTGTAGCAAGATCTGGGATTGAGATAGCCACAACACACCAGATAGTTTTGTTTTCAACCAGGAGTATCTGGACAAATTGTTGTAGTTTTGAAGTGTAATTTAACCAAAAAAATCACCGTGAAAGTGGTTTTGGGGAAAAGCACAATCTTCCTGTTCTGCAAATGCATCCAATGTCATGTTTCCAGAAAGAAATACCATGTTTTCTCAGGTTTCTGAAGCTTTCTTCCTAGAAAACGCGAATGTGTGGAGGATTTGACTCCAGGTGGAACCAATTAGCGTTTGGCAGCTAAAAACAAAAACTTACATGCTAAAATGCATTCAAAACCGTAAAGTCCATAGAGAATGTCCAGAAAACACAAACACACACAGAGGCTGTAGCAAGATCTGGGATTGAGATAGCCACAACACACCAGATAGTTTTGTTTTCATCCAGGAGTATCTGGACAAATTGTTGTAGTTTTGAAGTGAAATGTAACCAAAAAATCACCGTGAAAGTGGTTTTGGAGAAAAGCACAATCTTCCTGTTCGGCAAATGCATCCAATGTCATGTTTACAGAAAGAAATATCATGTTTTCTCAGGTTTCTGAAGCTTTCTTTCTGGAAAACTCGAATGTGTGGACTATTTGACTCCAGGTGGAACCAATTAGCGTTTGGCAGCTGAAAACAAAAACTTACATGCTAAAATGCATTCAAAACCATAAAGTCCATAGAGAATGTCCAGAAAACACAAAAACACACAGAGTCTGCAGCAAGATCTGGGATTGAGATAGCCACAACACACCAGATAGTTTTGTTTTCATCCAGGAGTATCTGGACAAATTGTTGTAGTTTTGAAGTGAAATGTAACCAAAAAATCACCGTGAAAGTGGTTTTGGAGAAAAGCACAATATTCCTGTTTGGCAAATGCATCCAATGTCATGTTTACAGAAAGAAATATCATGTTTTCTCAGGTTTCTGAAGCTGTCTTTCTGGAAAACTCGAATGTGTGGAGGATTTGACTCCAGGTGGAACCAATTAGCGTTTGCCAGCTGAAAACAAAAACTTACATGCTAAAATGCATTCAAAACTGTAAAGTCCATAGAGAATGTCCAGAAAACACAAACACACACAGAGGCTGTAGCAAGATCTGGGATTGAGATAGCTAAAAATCCACAGACAGTTTTGTTTTCATCCAGGAGTATCTGGACAAATTCTTGTGGATTTCAGGTGAAATTTAACCAAAAAATCACAGTGAAAGTGGATTTGGAGTAAAGCACAATCTTCCTGTCGGCAAATGCATCCAATGTCATGTTTACAGAAAGAAATATCATGTTTTCTCAGGTTTCTGAAGCTTTCTTCCTAGAAAACTCGAATGTGTGGAGGATTTGACTCCAGGTGGAACCAATTAGCGTTTGCCAGCAGAAAACAAAATGGGTCCTGCTAAAATGCATTCAAAACCTTAAAGTTCATAGAGAATGTCCAGAAAACACAAACACACACAGAGGCTGTAGCAAGATCTGGGATTGAGATAACCACAACACACCAGATAGTTTTGTTTTCATCCAGGAGTATCTGGATAAATTATTGTAGCTTTGAAGTAAAATTTAACCAAAAATCATTGTGAAAGTGGTTTTGTAGAAAAGCACAATCTTCCTGTTCTGCAAATGCATCCAATGTCATGTTTACAGAAAGAAATATCATGTTTTCTCAGGTTTCTGAAGCTTTCTTCTTAGAAAACTCGAATGTGTGGAGGATTTGACTCCAGGTGGAACCAATTAGTGTTTGCCAGCTGAAAACAAAAACTTACATGCTAAAATGCATTCAAAACTGTAAAGTCCATAGAGAATGTCCAGAAAACACAAACACACACAGAGGCTGTAGCAAGAACTGGGATTGAGATAGCCACAACACACAAGATAGTTTAGTTTTCATCCAGGAGTATCTGGACCAATTGTTGTAGTTTTGAAGTGTAATTTAACCAAAAAAATCACCGTGAAAGTGGTTTTAGGGAAAAGCACCATCTTCCTGTTCGGCAAATGCATCCAATGTCATGTTTCCAGAAAGAAATACCATGCTTTCTCAGGTTTCTGAAGCTTTCTTCCTAGAAAACGCGAATGTGTGGAGGATTTGACTCCAGGTGGAACCAATTAGCGTTTGGCAGCTAAAAACAAAAACTTACATGCTAAAATGCATTCAAAACTGTAAAGTCCATAGAGAATGTCCAGAAAACACAAACACACACAGAGGCTGTAGCAAGATCTGGGATTGAGATAGCCACAACACACCAGATAGTTTAGTTTTCATCCAGGAGTATCTGGACAAATTCTTGTGGATTTCGGGTGAAATTTAACCAAAAAATCACAGTGAAAGTGGATTTGGAGTAAAGCACAATCTTCCTGTCGGCAAATGCATCCAATGTCATGTTTACAGAAAGAAATATCATGTTTTCTCAGGTTTCTGAAGCTTTCTTCCTAGAAAACTCGAATGTGTGGAGGATTTGACTCCAGGTGGAACCAATTAGCGTTTGCCAGCAGAAAACAAAATGGGTCCTGCTAAAATGCATTCAAAACCTTAAAGTTCATAGAGAATGTCCAGAAAACACAAACACACACAGAGGCTGTAGCAAGATCTGGGATTGAGATAACCACAACACACCAGATAGTTTTGTTTTCATCCAGGAGTATCTGGATAAATTATTGTAGCTTTGAAGTAAAATTTAACCAAAAATCATTGTGAAAGTGGTTTTGTAGAAAAGCACAATCTTCCTGTTCTGCAAATGAATCCAATGTCATGTTTACAGAAAAAAATATCATGTTTTCTCAGGTTTCTGAAGCTTTCTTCTTAGAAAACTCGAATGTGTGGAGGATTTGACTCCAGGTGGAACCAATTAGCGTTTGCCAGCTGAAAACAAAAACTTACATGCTAAAATGCATTCAAAACCGTAAAGTCCATAGAGAATGTCCAGAAAACACAAACACACACAGAGGCTGTAGCAAGATCTGGGATTGAGATAGCCACAACACACCAGATAGTTTTGTTTTCAACCAGGAGTATCTGGACAAATTGTTGTAGTTTTGAAGTGTAATTTAACCAAAAAAATCACCGTGAAAGTGGTTTTGGGGAAAAGCACAATCTTCCTGTTCTGCAAATGCATCCAATGTCATGTTTCCAGAAAGAAATACCATGTTTTCTCAGGTTTCTGAAGCTTTCTTCCTAGAAAACGCGAATGTGTGGAGGATTTGACTCCAGGTGGAACCAATTAGCGTTTGGCAGCTAAAAACAAAAACTTACATGCTAAAATGCATTCAAAACCGTAAAGTCCATAGAGAATGTCCAGAAAACACAAACACACACAGAGGCTGTAGCAAGATCTGGGATTGAGATAGCCACAACACACCAGATAGTTTTGTTTTCATCCAGGAGTATCTGGACAAATTGTTGTAGTTTTGAAGTGAAATGTAACCAAAAAATCACCGTGAAAGTGGTTTTGGAGAAAAGCACAATCTTCCTGTTCGGCAAATGCATCCAATGTCATGTTTACAGAAAGAAATATCATGTTTTCTCAGGTTTCTGAAGCTTTCTTTCTGGAAAACTCGAATGTGTGGACTATTTGACTCCAGGTGGAACCAATTAGCGTTTGGCAGCTGAAAACAAAAACTTACATGCTAAAATGCATTCAAAACCATAAAGTCCATAGAGAATGTCCAGAAAACACAAAAACACACAGAGTCTGCAGCAAGATCTGGGATTGAGATAGCCACAACACACCAGATAGTTTTGTTTTCATCCAGGAGTATCTGGACAAATTGTTGTAGTTTTGAAGTGAAATTTAACCAAAAAATCACCGTGAAAGTGGTTTTGGAGAAAAGCACAATATTCCTGTTTGGCAAATGCATCCAATGTCATGTTTACAGAAAGAAATATCATGTTTTCTCAGGTTTCTGAAGCTGTCTTTCTGGAAAACTCGAATGTGTGGAGGATTTGACTCCAGGTGGAACCAATTAGCGTTTGCCAGCTGAAAACAAAAACTTACATGCTAAAATGCATTCAAAACTGTAAAGTCCATAGAGAATGTCCAGAAAACACAAACACACACAGAGGCTGTAGCAAGATCTGGGATTGAGATAGCTAAAAATCCACAGACAGTTTTGTTTTCATCCAGGAGTATCTGGACAAATTCTTGTGGATTTCAGGTGAAATTTAACCAAAAAATCACAGTGAAAGTGGATTTGGAGTAAAGCACAATCTTCCTGTCGGCAAATGCATCCAATGTCATGTTTACAGAAAGAAATATCATGTTTTCTCAGGTTTCTGAAGCTTTCTTCCTAGAAAACTCGAATGTGTGGAGGATTTGACTCCAGGTGGAACCAATTAGCGTTTGCCAGCAGAAAACAAAATGGGTCCTGCTAAAATGCATTCAAAACCTTAAAGTTCATAGAGAATGTCCAGAAAACACAAACACACACAGAGGCTGTAGCAAGATCTGGGATTGAGATAACCACAACACACCAGATAGTTTTGTTTTCATCCAGGAGTATCTGGATAAATTATTGTAGCTTTGAAGTAAAATTTAACCAAAAATCATTGTGAAAGTGGTTTTGTAGAAAAGCACAATCTTCCTGTTCTGCAAATGCATCCAATGTCATGTTTACAGAAAGAAATATCATGTTTTCTCAGGTTTCTGAAGCTTTCTTCTTAGAAAACTCGAATGTGTGGAGGATTTGACTCCAGGTGGAACCAATTAGTGTTTGCCAGCTGAAAACAAAAACTTACATGCTAAAATGCATTCAAAACTGTAAAGTCCATAGAGAATGTCCAGAAAACACAAACACACACAGAGGCTGTAGCAAGAACTGGGATTGAGATAGCCACAACACACAAGATAGTTTAGTTTTCATCCAGGAGTATCTGGACCAATTGTTGTAGTTTTGAAGTGTAATTTAACCAAAAAAATCACCGTGAAAGTGGTTTTAGGGAAAAGCACCATCTTCCTGTTCGGCAAATGCATCCAATGTCATGTTTCCAGAAAGAAATACCATGCTTTCTCAGGTTTCTGAAGCTTTCTTCCTAGAAAACGCGAATGTGTGGAGGATTTGACTCCAGGTGGAACCAATTAGCGTTTGGCAGCTAAAAACAAAAACTTACATGCTAAAATGCATTCAAAACTGTAAAGTCCATAGAGAATGTCCAGAAAACACAAACACACACAGAGGCTGTAGCAAGATCTTGGATTGAGATAGCCACAACACACCAGATAGTTTAGTTTTCATCCAGGAGTATCTGGACAAATTCTTGTGGATTTCGGGTGAAATTTAACCAAAAAACACCCTGAAAGTGGTTTTGGAGAAAAGCACAATCTTCCTGTTTGTAAAATGCATCCAATGTCATGGTTCCAGAAAGAAATATCTTGTTTTCTCAGGTTTCTGAAGCTTTCTTCCTTTTAAACTCGAATGTGTGGAGGATTTGACTCCAGGTGGAACCAATTAGCGTTTGGCAGCTAAAAACAAAAAGGGTCCTGTTAAAATGCATTCGAAACCGTAAAGTCCATAGAGAATGTCCAGAAAACACAAACACACACAGAGGCTGGAGTAAGATCTCGGATTGAGATAGTTAAAAATCCACAGATAGTTTTGTTTTCATCCAGGAGTATCTGGACAAATTGTTGTGGATTTCGGGTGAAATTTAACCAAAAAACACCCTGAAAGTGGTTTTGGAGAAAAGCACAATCTTCCTGTTTGGAAAATGCATCCAATGTCATGTTTACAGAAAGAAATATCATGTTTTCTCAGGTTTCTGAAGCTTTCTTCCTAGAAAACTCGAATGTGTGGAGGATTTGACTCCAGGTGGAACCAATTACCGTTTGGCAGCTAAAAACAAAAACTTACATGCTAAAATGCATTCAAAACCGTAAATTCCATAGAGAATGTCCAGAAAACACAAACACACACAGAGGCTGTAGCACGATCTGGCATTGAGATAGCCACAACACACCAGATAGTTTTATTTTCATCCAGGAATATCTGGACAAATTCTTGTGGATTTCGGGTGAAATTTAACCAAAAAATCACCTTGAAAGTGGTTTTGGAGAAAAGCACAATCTTCCTGTCGGCAAATGCATCCAATGTCATGTTTACAAATACAAATATCATGTTTTCTGAGGTTTCTGAAGCTTTCTTCCTAGAAAACTCAAATGTGTGGAGGATTTGACTCCAGGTGGAACCAATTAGCGTTTGCCAGCAGAAAACAAAAAGGGTCCTGCTAAAATGCATTCAAAAACGTAAAGGAAATAGAGAATGTCCAGAAAACACAAACACACACAGAGGCTGTAGCAAGATCTGGGATTGAGATAGCCACAACGCACCAGATAGTTTTGTTTTCATCCAGGAGTGTCTGGATAAATTCTTGTAGCTTTGAAGTAAAATTTAACCAAAAATCATTGTGAAAGTGGTCTTGGAGAAAAACACAATCTTCCTGTTCAGCAAATGAATCCAATGTCATGTTTACAGAAAGAAATATCATGTTTTCTCAGGTTTCTGAAGCTTTCTTCCTAGAAAACTCGAATGTGTGGAGGATTTGACTCCAGGTGGAACCAATTAGCGTTTGGCAGCTAAAAACAAAACCTTACATGCTAAAATGCATTCAAAACCATAAAGTCAATAGAGAATGTCCAGAAAACACAAACACACACAAAGGCTGTAGCAAGATCTGGGATTGAGATAGCCACAACACACCAGATAGTTTTGTTTTCATCCAGGAGTATCTGGACAAATTGTTGTAGTTTTGAAGTGAAATTTAACCAAAAAATCACCGTTAACGTGGTTTTGGAGAAAAGCACAATCTTCCTCTTTGGCAAATGCATCCAATCTCATGTTTCCAGAAAGAAATATCATGTTTTCTCAGGTTTCTGAAGCTTTCTTCCTAGAAAACGCGAATGTGTGGAGGATTTGACTCCAGGTGGAACCAATTAGCGTTTGGCAGCTAAAAACAAAACCTTACATGCTAAAATGCATTAAAACTGTAAAGTCCATAGAGAATGTCCAGAAAACACAAACACACACAGAGGCTGCAGCAAGATCTGGGATTGAGATAGCTAAAAATCACCAGATAGTTTTGTTTTCATCCAGGAGTATCTCGACAAATTGTTGTAGTTTTGATGTGAAATTTAACCAAAAAATCACCGTGAAAGTGGTTTTGGAGAAAAGCACAATCTTCCTGTTTGGCAAATGCATCCAATGTTATGTTTCCAGAAAGAAATATCATGTTTTCTCAGGTTTCTGAAGCTTTCTTCCTAGAAAACTCGAATGTGTGGAGGATTTGACTCCAGGTGGAACCAATTAGCGTTTGGCAGCTAAAAACAAAAACTTACATGCTAAAATGCATTCAAAACTGTAAAGTCCATAGAGAATGTCCAGAAAACACAAACACACACAGAGGCTGTAGCAAGATCTGGCATTGAGATAGCTAAAAATCCACAGATAGTTTTGTTTTCATCCAGGAGTATCTGGACAAATTCTTGTGGATTTCGGGTGAAATTTAACCAAAATACACCCTGAAAGTGGTTTTGGAGAAAAGGACAATCTTCCTGTTTGTAAAATGCATCCAATGTCATGGTTCCAGAAAGAAATATCATGTTTTCTCAGGTTTCTGAAGCTTTCTTCCTTTTAAACTCGAATGTGTGGAGGATTTGACTCCAGGTGGAAACAATTAGCGTTTGCCAGCAGAAAACAAAAAGGGTCCTGTTAAAATGCATTCGAAACCTTAAAGTTCATAGAGAATGTCCAGAAAACACAAACACACACAGAGGCTGGAGTAAGATCTCTGATTAGATAGTTAAAAATCCACAGATAGTTTTGGTTTCATCCAGGAGTATCTGGACAAATTGTTGTGGATTTCGGGTGAAATTTAACCAAAAAACACCCTGAAAGTGGTTTTGGAGAAAAGCACAATCTTCCTGTTTGGAAAATGCATCCAATGTCATGTTTACAGAAAGAAATATCATGTTTTCTCAGGTTTCTGAAGCTTTCTTCCTAGAAAACTCGAATGTGTGGAGGATTTGACTCCAGGTGGAACCAATTACCGTTTGGCAGCTAAAAACAAAAACTTACATGCTAAAATGCATTCAAAACTGTAAAGTCCATAGAGAATGTCCAGAAAACACAAACCAACAGAGAGACTGTAGCAAGATCTGGCATTGAGATAGCCATAACCCACCAGATAGTTTTGTTTTCATCCAGGAGTATCTGGACAAATTCTTGTGGATTTCGGGTGAAATTTAACCAAAAAATCACCTTGAAAGTGGTTTTGGAGAAAAGCACAATCTTCCTGTCGGCAAATGCATCCAATGTCATGTTTACAAATACAAATATCATGTTTTCTCAGGTTTCTGAAGCTTTCTACCTAGAAAACTCGAATGTGTGGAGGATTTGACTCCAGGTGGAACCAATTAGCGTTTGCCAGCAGAAAACAAAAAGGGTCCTGCTAAAATGCATTCAAAACCTTAATTTTCATAGAGAATGTCCAGAAAACACAAACACACACAGAGGCTGTAGCAAGATCTGGGATTGAGATAGCCACAACACACCAGATAGTTTTGTTTTCATCCAGGAGTATCTGGACAAATTGTTGTAGCTTTGAAGTAAAATTTAACCAAAAATCATCGTGAAAGTGGTCTTGGAGAAAAGCACAATCTTCCTGTTCAGCAAATGAATCCAATGTCATGTTTACAGAAAGAAATATCATGTTTTCTCAGGTTTCTAAAGCTTTCTTACTAGAAAACTCGAATGTGTGGAGGATTTGACTCCAGGTGGAACCAATTAGCGTTTGGCAGCTAAAAACAAAACCTTACATGCTAAAATGCATTCAAAACCGTAAAGTCCATAGAAAATGTCCAGAAAACACAAACAAACACAAAGGCTGTAGCAAGATCTGGGATTGAGATAGCCACAACACACCAGATAGTTTTGTTTTCATCCAGGGGTATCTGGACAAATTGTTGTAGTTTTGAAGTGAAATGTAACCAAAAAATCACCGTGAAAGTGGTTTTTTAGAAAAGCACAATCTTCCTGTTTGGAAAATGCATCCAATGTCATGTTTCCAGAAAGAAATATCATGTTTTCTCAGGTTTCTGAAGCTTTCTTCCTAGAAAACTCGAATCTGTGGAGGATTTGACTCCAGGTGGAACAAATTAGCGTTTGCCAGCAGAAAACAAAAAGCGTCCTGCTAAAATGCATTCAAAACCGTAAAGTCCATAGAGAATGTCCAGAAAACACAAACACACACAGAGGCTGTAGCAAGATCTGGCATTGAGATAGCTAAAAATCCACAGATAGTTTTGTTTTCATCCAGGAGTATCTGGACAAATTGTTGTGGATTTCGGGTCAAATTTAACCAAAAAATCACCGTGAAAGTGGTTTTGGAGAAAAGCACAATCTTCCTGTTTGTAAAATGCATCCAATGTCATGGTTCCAGAAAGAAATATCATGTTTTCTCAGGTTTCTGAAGCTTTCTTCCTTTTAAACTCGAATGTGTGGAGGATTTGACACCAGGTGGAACCAATTAGCGTTTGCCAGCAGAAAACAAAAAGCGTCCTGTTAAAATGCATTCGAAACCGTAAAGTCCATAGAGAATGTCCAGAAAACACAAACACACACAGAGTCTGGAGCAAGATCTCGGATTGAGATAGTAAAAAATCCACAGATAGTTTTGTTTTCATCCAGGAGTATCTGGACAAATTGTTGTGCATTTCGGGTGAAATTTAACCAAAAAACACCCTGAAAGTGGTTTTGGAGAAAAGCACAATCTTCCTGTTTGGAAAATGCATCCAATGTCATGTTTACAGAAAGAAATATCATGTTTTCTCAGGTTTCTGAAGCTTTCTTCCTAGAAAACGCGAATGTGTGGAGGATTTGACTCCAGGTGGAACCAATTAGCGTTTGGCAGATAAAAACAAAACCTTACATGCTAAAATGCATTAAAACTGTAAAGTCCATAGAGAATGTCCAGAAAACACAAACAAACAGAGAGGCTGTAGCAAGATCTGGGATTGAGATAGCCATAACACACCAGATAGTTTTGTTTTCATCCAGGAGTATCTGGACAAATTGTTGTAGTTTTGATGTGAAATTTAACCAAAAAATCACCGTGAAAGTGGTTTTGGAGAAAAGCACAATCTTCCTGTTTGCCAAATGCATCCAATGTTATGTTTCCAGAAAGAAATATCATGTTTTCTCAGGTTTCTGAAGCTTTCTTCCTAGAAAACTCGAATGTGTGGAGGATTTGACTCCAGGTGGAACCAATTACCGTTTGGCAGCTAAAAACAAAAACTTACATGCTAAAATGCATTCAAAACCGTAAAGTCCATAGAGAATGTCCAGAAAACACAAACACACACAGAGGCTGTAGCAAGATCTGGCATTGAGATAGCTAAAAATCCACAGATAGTTTTGTTTTCATCCAGGAGTATCTGGACAAATTCTTGTGGATTTCGGGTGAAATTTAACCAAAAAACACCCTGAAAGTGGTTTTGGAGAAAAGAACAATCTTCCTGTTTGGCATATGCATCCAATGTCATGGTTCCAGAAAGAAATATCATGTTTTCTCAGGTTTCTGAAGCTTTCTTCCTTTTAAACTCGAATGTGTGGAGGATTTGACTCCAGGTGGAACCAATTACCGTTTGCCAGCAGAAAAGAAAAAGTGTCCTGCTAAAATGAATTCAAAACCGTAAAGTCCATAGAGAATGTCCAGAAAACACAAACACACACAGAGGCTGTAGCAAGATCTGGGATTGAGATAGCCACAACACACCAGATAGTTTTGTTTTCATCCAGGACTATCTGGACAAATTCTTGTGGATTTCGGGTGAAATTTAACCAAAAATCACCATGAAAGTGGTTTTGGAGAAAAGCACAATCTTCCTGTTCAGCAAATGAATCCAATGTCATGTTTACAGAAAGAAATATCATGTTTTCTCAGGTTTCTGAAGCTTTATTCCTAGAAAACTTGAATGTGTGGCGGATTTGAATCCTGGTGGAACCAATTAGCGTTTGGCAGCTAAAAACAAAACCTTACATGCTAAAATGCATTCAAAACCGTAAAGTCCATAGAGAATGTCCAGAAAACACAAACACACACAGAGGATGTAGCAAGATCTGGGATTGAGATAGCCACAACACAACAGATAGTTTTGTTTTCATCCAGGAGTATCTGGACAAATTGTTGTAGTTTTGAAGTGAAATTAACCAAAAATTCACCGTGAAAGTGGTTTTGGAGTAAAGCACAATCTTCCTGTTTGGCATATGCATCCAATGTCATGTTTACAGAAAGAAATATCATGTTTTCTCAGGTTTCTGAAGCTTTCTTTCTAGAAAGCTCGAATGTGTGGAGGATTTGACTCCAGGTGGAACCAATTAGCGTTTGCCAGCAGAAAACAAAAAGGGTCCTGCTAAAATGCATTCAAAACCATAAAGTCCATAGAGAATGTCCAGAAAACACAAACAAACACAAAGGCTGTAGCAAGATCTGGGATTGAGATACCCACAACACACCAGATAGTTTTTTTTTCATCCAGGAGTATCTGGATAAATTGTTGTAGCTTTGAAGTGAAATTTAACCAAAGAATCACCGTGTAAGTGGTTTTGGAAAAAAGCATAATCTTCCCGTTTGGCAAATGCATCCAATGTCATGTTTACAGAAATAAATATCATGTTTTCTCAGGTTTCTGAAGCTTTCTTTCTAGAAAACTCGAATTTGTGGAGGATTTCACTCCAGGTGGAACCAATTAGCGTTTGCCAGCAGAAAACAAAAAGGGTCCTACTAAAATGCATTCAAAACCTTAAAGTTCATAGAGAATGTCCAGAAAACACAAACACACACAGAGGCTGTAGCAAGATCTGGGATTGAGATACCCACAACACACCAGATAGTTTTGTTTTCATCCAGGAGTATCTGGATAAATTGTTGTAGCTTTGAAGTGAAATTTAACCAAAAATCATTGTGAAAGTGGTTTTGGAGAAAAGCACAATCTTCCTGTTCAGCAAATGAATCCAATGTCATGTTTACAGAAAGAAATATCATGTTTTCTCAGGTTTCTGAAGCTTTCTTCCTAGAAAACTCGAATGTGTGGAGGATTTGACTCCAGGTGGAACCAATTAGCGTTTGGCAGCTAAAAAGAAAACCTTGCATGCTAAAATGCATTCAAAACCGTAAAGTCCATAGAGAATGTCCAGAAAACACAAACAAACACAAAGGCTGTAGCAAGATCTGGGATTGAGATAGCCACAACACACCAGATAGTTTAGTTTTCATCCAGGAGTATCTGGACAAATTGTTGTAGTTTTGAAGTGAAATGTAACCAAAAAACCACCGTGAAAGTGGTTTTGGAGAAAAGCACAATCTTCCTGTTCGGGAAATGCATCCAATGTCATGTTTACAGAAAGAAATATCATGTTTTCTCAGGTTTCTGAAGCTTTCTTCCTAGAAAACTCGAATGTGTTGAGGATTTGACTCCAGGTGGAACCAATTAGCGTTTGCCAGCAGAAAACAAAAAGGGTCCTGCTAAAATGCATTCAAAACCGTAAAGGAAATAGAGAATGTCCAGAAAACACAAACACACACAGAGGCTGTAGCAAGATCTGGCATTGAGATAGCTAAAAATCCACAGATAGTTTTGTTTTCATCCAGGAGTATCTGGACAAATTCTTGTGGATTTCGGGTGAAATTTAACCAAAAAATCACAGTGAAAGTGGTTTTGGGGAAAAGCACAATCTTCCTGTCGGCAATTGCATCCAATGTCATGTTTACAAATATAAATATCATGTTTTCTCAGGTTTCTGAAGCTTTCTTCCTAGAAAACTCGAATGTGTGGAGGATTTGACTCCAGGTGGAACCAATTGGCGTTTGCCAACAGAAAACAAAAACTTACATGCTAAAATGCATTCAAAACCATAAAGTCCATAGAGAATCTCCAGAAAACACAAACACACACAGAGGCTGTAGCAAGATCTGGGATTGAGATAGCCACAACACATCAGATAGTTTTGTTTTCATCCAGGAGTATCTGGACAAATTGTTGTGGATTTCGGGTGAAATTTAACCAAAAATCACCGTGAAAGTGATTTTGGAGAAAAGCACAATCTTCCTGTTTGGCATATGCATCCAATGTCATGTTTACAGAAAGAAATATCATGTTTTCTCAGGTTTCTGAAGCTTTCTTCCTAGAAAACTCGAATGTGTGGAGGATTTGACTCCAGGTGGAACCAATTAGCGTTTGCCAGCAGAAAACAAAAAGGGTCCTGCTAAAATGCATTCAAAACGTTCAAGTTCATAGAGAATGTCCAGAAAACAAAAACACACACAGAGGCTGTAGCAAGATCTGGGATTGAGATAGCCACAACACACCAGACAGGTTTTTTTTCATACGGGAATATCTGGATAAATTGTTGTAGCTTTGAAGTAAAATTTAACCAAAAATCATTGTGAAAGTGGTTTTGGAAAAAAGCACAAACTTCCTGTTCAGCAAATGAATCGAATGTCATGTTTCCAGAAAGAAATATCATGTTTTCTCAGGTTTCTGAAGCTTTCTTCCTAGAAAACTCGAATGTGTGGAGGATTTGACTCCAGGTGGAACCAATTGGCGTTTGCCAACAGAAAACAAAAACTTACATGCTAAAATGCATTCAAAACCATAAAGTCCATAGAGAATCTCCAGAAAACACAAACACACACAGAGGCTGTAGCAAGATCTGGGATTGAGATAGCCACAACACATCAGATAGTTTTGTTTTCATCCAGGAGTATCTGGACAAATTGTTGTGGATTTCGGGTGAAATTTAACCAAAAATCACCGTGAAAGTGATTTTGGAGAAAAGCACAATCTTCCTGTTCAGCAAAAGCATCCAATGTCATGTTTACAGAAAGAAATATCATGTTTTCTCAGGTTTCTGAAGCTTTCTTCCTAGAAAACTCGAATGTGTGGAGGATTTGACTCCAGGTGGAACCAATTAGCGTTTGCCAGCAGAAAACAAAAAGGGTCCTGCTAAAATGCATTCAAAACATTCAAGTTCATAGAGAATGTCCAGAAAACAAAAACACACACAGAGGCTGTAGCAAGATCTGGGATTGAGATAGCCACAACACACCAGACAGGTTTTTTTTCATACGGGAATATCTGGATAAATTGTTGTAGCTTTGAAGTAAAATTTAACCAAAAATCATTGTGAAAGTGGTTTTGGAAAAAAGCACAAACTTCCTGTTCAGCAAATGAATCGAATGTCATGTTTCCAGAAAGAAATATCATGTTTTCTCAGGTTTCTGAAGCTTTCTTCCTAGAAAACTCGAATGTGTGGAGGATTTGACTCCAGGTGGAACCAATTAGCATTTGGCAGCTCAAAACAAAACCATACATGCTAAAATGCATTCAAAACCGTAAAGTACATGCAGAATGTCCAGAAAACACAAACAAACACAAAGGCTGTAGCAAGATCTGGGATTGAGATAGCCACAACACACCAGATAGTTTTGTTTTCATCCAGGAGTATCTGGACAAATTGTTGTAGTTTTGAAGTGAAATGTAACCAAAAAACCACCGTGAAAGTGGTTTTGGAGAAAAGCACAATCTTCCTGTTTGGCATATGCATCCAATGTCATGTTTACAGAAAGAAATATCATGTTTTCTCAGGTTTCTGAAGCTTTCTTCCTAGAAAACTCGAATGTGTTGAGGATTTGACTCCAGGTGGAACCAATTAGCGTTTGCCAGCAGAAAACAAAAAGGGTCCTGCTAAAATGCATTCAAAACCGTAAAGGAAATAGAGAATGTCCAGAAAACACAAACACACACAGAGGCTGTAGCAAGATCTGGCATTGAGATAGCTAAAAATCCACAGATAGTTTTGTTTTCATCCAGGAGTATCTGGACAAATGCTTGTGGATTTCGGGTGAAATTTAACCAAAAAATCACAGTGAAAGTGGTTTTGGGGAAAAGCACAATCTTCCTGTCGGCAATTGCATCCAATGTCATGTTTACAAATATAAATATCATGTTTTCTCAGGTTTCTGAAGCTTTCTTCCTAGAAAACTCGAATGTGTGGAGGATTTGACTCCAGGTGGAACCAATTGGCGTTTGCCAACAGAAAACAAAAACTTACATGCTAAAATGCATTCAAAACCATAAAGTCCATAGAGAATCTCCAGAAAACACAAACACACACAGAGGCTGTAGCAAGATCTGGGATTGAGATAGCCACAACACATCAGATAGTTTTGTTTTCATCCAGGAGTATCTGGACAAATTGTTGTGGATTTCGGGTGAAATTTAACCAAAAATCACCGTGAAAGTGATTTTGGAGAAAAGCACAATCTTCCTGTTTGGCATATGCATCCAATGTCATGTTTACAGAAAGAAATATCATGTTTTCTCAGGTTTCTGAAGCTTTCTTCCTAGAAAACTCGAATGTGTGGAGGATTTGACTCCAGGTGGAACCAATTAGCGTTTGCCAGCAGAAAACAAAAAGGGTCCTGCTAAAATGCATTCAAAACGTTCAAGTTCATAGAGAATGTCCAGAAAACAAAAACACACACAGAGGCTGTAGCAAGATCTGGGATTGAGATAGCCACAACACACCAGACAGGTTTTTTTTCATACGGGAATATCTGGATAAATTGTTGTAGCTTTGAAGTAAAATTTAACCAAAAATCATTGTGAAAGTGGTTTTGGAAAAAAGCACAAACTTCCTGTTCAGCAAATGAATCGAATGTCATGTTTCCAGAAAGAAATATCATGTTTTCTCATGTTTCTGAAGCTTTCTTCCTAGAAAACTCGAATGTGTGGAGGATTTGACTCCAGGTGGAACAAATTAGCATTTGGCAGCTCAAAACAAAACCTTACATGCTAAAATGCATTCAAAACCGTAAAGTACATGCAGAATGTCCAGAAAACACAAACAAACACAAAGGCTGTAGCAAGATCTGGGATTGAGATAGCCACAACACACCAGATAGTTTTGTTTTCATCCAGAATTATCTGGTCAAATTGTTGTAGTTTTGAAGTGAAATGTAACCAAAAAATCACCGTGAAAGTGGTTTTGGAGAAAAGCACAATCTTCCTGTTTGGAAAATGCATCCAATGTCATGTTTCCAGAAAGAAATATCATGTTTTCTCAGGTTTCTGAAGCTTTCTTCCTAGAAAACTCGAATGTGTGGAGGATTTGACTCCAGGTGGAACCAATTAGCGTTTGCCAGCAGAAAACAAAAAGGGTCCTGCTAAAATGCATTCAAAACGTTCAAGTTCATAGAGAATGTCCAGAAAACACAAACACACACAGAGGCTGTAGCAAGATCTGGGATTGAGATAGCCACAACACACCAGACAGGTTTTTTTTCATCCGGGAATATCTGGATAAATTGTTGTAGCTTTGAAGTAAAATTTAACCAAAAGTCATTGTGAAAGTGGTTTTGGAGAAAAGCACAATCTTCCTGTTCAGCAAATGAATCGAATGTCATGTTTCCAGAAAGAAATATCATGTTTTCTCAGGTTTCTGAAGCTTTCTTCCTAGAAAACTCGAATGTGTGGAGGATTTGACTCCAGGTGGAACCAATTAGCGTTTGGCAGCTCAAAACAAAAACTTACATGCTAAAATGCATTAAAACCGTAAAGTACATACAGAATGTCCAGAAAACACAAACAAACACAAAGGCTGTAGCAAGATCTGGGATTGAGATAGCCACAACACACCAGATAGTTTTGTTTTCATCCAGGATTATCTGGACAAATTGTTGTAGTTTTGAAGTGAAATGTAACCAAAAAATCACCATGAAAGTGGTTTTGGAGAAAAGCACAATCTTCCTGTTTGGCAAATGCATCCAATGTCATGTTTCCAGAAAGAAATATCATGTTTTCTCAGGTTTCTGAAGCTTTCTTCCTAGAAAACGCGAATGTGTGGAGTATTTGACTCCAGGTGGAACCAATTAGCGTTTGCCAGCAGAAAACAAAAAGGGTCCTGCTAAAATCCATTCAAAACCATAAAGTCCATAGAGAATGTCCAGAAATCACAAACAAACACAAAGGCTGCAGCAATATCTGGGATTGAGATAGCCACAACACACCAGATAGTTTTGTTTTCATCCAGGAGTATCTGGACAAATTGTTGTAGTTTTGAAGTGAAATTTAACCAAAAAATCACCGTGAAAGTGGTTTTGGAGAAAAGCACAATCTTCCTGTTTGGAAAATGCATCCAATGTCATGTTTCCAGAAAGAAATATCATGTTTTCTCAGGTTTCTGAAGCTTTCTACCTAGAAAACACAAATGTGTGGAGGATTTGACTCCAGGTGGAAACAATTAGCGTTTGCCAGCAGAAAACAAAAAGAGTCCTGCTAAAATGCATTCAAAACCTTAAAGTTCATAGAGAATGTCCAGAAAACACAAAAACACACAGAGGTTGTAGCAAGATCTGGGATTGAGATAGCCACAACACCCCAGATAGTTTTATTTTCATCCAGGAGTATCTGGATAAATTGTTGTAGCTTTGAAGTGAAATGTAACCAAAAATCATTGTGAAAGTGGTTTTGGAGAAAAGCACAATCTTCCTGTTCAGCAAATGAATCCAATGTCATGTTTACAGAAAGAAATATCATGTTTTCTCAGGTTTCTGAAGCTTTCTTCCTAGAAAACTCAAACGTGTTGAGGATTTGACTCCAGGTGGAACCAATTAGCATTTGGCAGCTCAAAACAAAAACTTACATGCTAAAATGCATTCAAAACCATAAAGTCCATAGAGAATGTCCAGAAAACACAAACAAACACAAAGGCTGTAGCAAGATCTGGGATTGAGATAGCCACAACACACCAGATAGTTTTGTTTTCATCCAGGAGTATCTGGACAAATTGTTGTAGTTTTGAAGTGAAATTTAACCAAAAAATCACCGTGAAAGTGGTTTTGGGGAAAAGCACAATCTTCCTGTTTGGCATATGCATCCAATGTCATGTTTACAGAAAGAAATATCATGTTTTCTCAGGTTTCCTAAGCTTTCTTCCTAGAAAACTCGAATGTGTTGAGGATTTGACTCCAGGTGGAACCAATTAGCGTTTGCCAGCAGAAAACAAAAAGGGTCCTGCTAAAATGCATTCAAAACCGTAAAGGAAATAGAGAATGTCCAGAAAACACAAACACACACAGAGGCTGTAGCAAGATCTGGCATTGAGATAGCTAAAAATCCACAGATAGTTTTGTTTTCATCCAGGAGTATCTGGACAAATGCTTGTGGATTTCGGGTGAAATTTAACCAAAAAATCACAGTGAAAGTGGTTTTGGGGAAAAGCACAATCTTCCTGTCGGCAATTGCATCCAATGTCATGTTTACAAATATAAATATCATGTTTTCTCAGGTTTCTGAAGCTTTCTTCCTAGAAAACTCGAATGTGTGGAGGATTTGACTCCAGGTGGAACCAATTAGCGTTTGCCAGCAGAAAACAAAAAGTTACATGCTAAAATGCATTCAAAACCATAAAGTCCATAGAGAATCTCCAGAAAACACAAACACACACAGAGGCTGTAGCAAGATCTGGGATTGAGATAGCCACAACACATCAGATAGTTTTGTTTTCATCCAGGAATATCTGGACAAATTGTTGTGGATTTCGGGTGAAATTTAACCAAAAATCACCGTGAAAGTGGTTTTGGAGAATACCACAATCTTCCTGTTTGGCATATGCATCCAATGTCATGTTTCCAGAAAGAAATATCATGTTTTCTCAAGTTTCTGAAGCTTTCTTCCTAGAAAACACGAATGTGTGGAGGATTTGACTCCAGGTGGAACCAATTAGCGTTTGCCAGCAGAAAACAAAAAGGGTCCTGCTAAAATGCATTCAAAACGTTCAAGTTCATAGAGAATGTCCAGAAAACAAACACACACACAGAGGCTGTAGCAAGATCTGGGATTGAGATAGCCACAACACACCAGACAGGTTTTTTTTCATCCGGGAATATCTGGATAAATTGTTGTAGCTTTGAAGTAAAATTTAAACAAAAATCATTGTGAAAGTGGTTTTGGAAAAAAGCACAATCTTCCTGTTCAGCAAATGAATCGAATGTCATGTTTCCAGAAAGAAATATCATGTTTTCTCAGGTTTCTGAAGCTTTCTTCCTAGAAAACTCGAATGTGTGGAGGATTTGACTCCAGGTGGAACCAATTAGCATTTGGCAGCTCAAAACAAAACCTTACATGCTAAAATGCATTCAAAACCGTAAAGTACATACAGAATGTCCAGAAAACACAAACAAACACAAAGGCTGTAGCAAGATCTGGGATTGAGATAGCCACAACACACCAGATAGTTTTCTTTTCATCCAGAATTATCTGGTCAAATTGTTGTAGTTTTGAAGTGAAATGTAACCAAAAAATCACCGTGAAAGTGGTTTTGGAGAAAAGCACAATCTTCCTGTTTGGAAAATGCATCCAATGTCATGTTTCCAGAAAGAAATATCATGTTTTCTCAGGTTTCTGAAGCTTTCTTCCTAGAAAACACGAATGTGTGGAGGATTTGACTCCAGGTGGAACCAATTAGCGTTTGCCAGCAGAAAACAAAAAGAGTCCTGCTAAAATGCATTCAAAACCTTAAAGTTCATAGAGAATGTCCAGAAAACACAAAAACACACAGAGGTTGTAGCAAGATCTGGGATTGAGATAGCCACAACACCCCAGATAGTTTTATTTTCATCCAGGAGTATCTGGATAAATTGTTGTAGCTTTGAAGTGAAATGTAACCAAAAATCATTGTGAAAGTGGTTTTGGAGAAAAGCACAATCTTCCTGTTCAGCAAATGAATCCAATGTCATGTTTCCAGAAAGAAATATCATGTTTTCTCAGGTTTCTGAAGCTTTCTTACTAGAAAACTCGAATGTGTGGAGGATTTGACTCCAGGTGGAACCAATTAGCGTTTGGCAGCTAAAAACAAAAACTTACATGCTAAAATGCATTCAAAACCGTAAAGTCCATAGAGAATGTCCAGAAAACACAAACAAACACAAAGGCTGTAGCAAGATCTGGGATTGAGATACCCACAACACACCAGATGGTTTTGTTTTCATCCAGGAGTATCTGGACAAATTGTTGTAGTTTTGAACTGAAATTTAACCAAAAAATCACCGTGAAAGTGGTTTTGGGGAAAAGCACAATCTTCCTGTTTGGCATATGCATCCAATGTCATGTTTACAGAAAGAAATATCATGTTTTCTCAGGTTTCTGAAGCTTTCTTCCTAGAAAACTCGAATGTGTTGAGGATTTGACTCCAGGTGGAACCAATTAGCGTTTGGCAGCTAAAAACAAAAACTTACATGCTAAAATGCATTCAAAACCGTAAAGGAAATAGAGAATGTCCAGAAAACACAAACACACACAGAGGCTGTAGCAAGATCTGGCATTGAGATATCCACAACACACCAGATAGTTTTGTTTTCATCCAGGAGTATCTGGACAAATTGTTGTAGTTTTGAAGTGAAATTTAACCAAAAAATCACCGTGAAAGTGGTTTTGGGGAAAAGCACAATCTTCCTGTTTGGCATATGCATCCAATGTCATGTTTACAGAAAGAAATATCATGTTTTCTCAGGTTTCTGAAGCTTTCTTCCTAGAAGACTCGAATGTGTGGAGGATTTGACTCCAGGTGGAACCAATTAGCGTTTGGCAGCTAAAAACAAAAACTTACATGCTAAAATGCATTCAAAACCGTAAAGTCCATAGAGAATGTCCAGAAAACACAAGCAAACACAAAGGCTGTAGCAAGATCTGGGATTGAGATAGCTAAAAATCCACAGATAGTTTTGTTTTCATCCAGGAGTATCTGGACAAATTGTTGTGGATTGCGGCTGAAATTTAACCAAAAATCACCCTGAAAGTGGTTTTGGAAAATAGCACAATCTTCCCGTTTGGCAAATGCATCCAATGTCATGTTTACAGAAAGAAATATCATGTTTTCTCAGGTTTCTGTAGCTTTCTTCCTAGAAAACTCGAATGTGTGGAGGATTTGACTCCAGGTGGAACCAATCAGCGTTTGGCAGCTAAAAACAAAAACTTACATGCTAAAATGCATTCAAAACCGTAAAGTCATAGAGAATGTCCAGAAAACACAAACACACACTGAGGCTGTAGCAAGATCTGGCATTGAGATAGCTAAAAATCCACAGATAGTTTTGTTTTCATCCAGGAGTATCTGGAGAAATTGTTGTGGATTTCGGGTGAAATTTAACCAAAAATCACCGTGTAAGTGGTTTTGGAAAAAAGAACAATCTTCCCGTTTGGCAAATGCATCCAATGTCATGTTTACAGAAAGAAATATCATGTTTTCTCAGGTTTCTGTAGCTTTCTTCCTAGAAAACTCGAATGTGTGGAGGATTTGACTCCAGGTGGAACCAATCAGCGTTTGGCAGCTAAAAACAAAAACTTACATGCTAAAATGCATTCAAAACCGTAAAGTCATAGAGAATGTCCAGAAAACACAAACACACACAGAGGCTGTAGCAAGATCTGGCATTGAGATAGCTAAAAATCCACAGATAGTTTTGTTTTCATCCAGGAGTATCTGGACAAATTCTTGTGGATTGCGGGTGAAATTTAACCAAAAAAACACCCTGAAAGTGGTTTTGGAGAAAAGCACAATCTTCCTGTTCGGCAAATGCATCCAATGTCATGTTTCCAGAAAGAAATATCATGTTTTCTCAGGTTTCTGAAGCTTTCTTCCTAGAAAACTCGAATGTGTGGAGGATTTGACTCCAGGTGGAACCAATTAGCGTTTGCCAGCAGAAAACAAAAAGGGTCCTGCTAAAATGCATTCAAAACCTTAAAGTTCATAGAGAATGTCCAGAAAACACAAACACACACAGAGGCTGTAGTAAGATCTGGGATTGAGATAGCCACAACACACCAGACAGGTTTTTTTTCATCCAGGAATATCTGGATAAATTGTTGTAGCTTTGAAGTAAAATTTAACAAAAATCATTGTGAAAGTGGTTTTGGAAAAAAGCACAATCTTCCTTTTCAGCAAATGAATCGAATGTCATGTTTCCAGAAAGAAATATCATGTTTTCTCAGGTTTCTGAAGCTTTCTTCCTAGAAAACTCGAATGTGTGGAGGATTTGACTCCAGGTGGAACCAATTAGCGTTTGGCAGCTCAAAACAAAAACTTACATGCTAAAATGCATTAAAACCATAAAGTACATACAGAATGTCCAGAAAACACAAACAAACACAAAGGCTGTAGCAAGATCTGGGATTGAGATAGCCACAACACACCAGATAGTTTTGTTTTCATCCAGGAGTATCTGGACAAATTGTTGTAGTTTTGAAGTGAAATTTAACCAAAAAATCACCGTGAAAGTGGTTTTGGAGAAAAGCACAATCTTCCTGTTTGGAAAATGCATCCAATGTCATGTTTACAGAAAGAAATATCATGTTTTCTCAGGTTTCTGTAGCTTTCTTTCTAGAAAACTCGAATGTGTGGAGGATTTGACTCCAGGTGGAACCAATTAGCATTTGCCAGTAGAAAACAAAAAGGGTCATGCTAAAATGCATTCAAAAAGTTCAAGTTCATAGAGAATGTCCAGAAAACACAAACACACACAAAGGCTGTAGCAAGATCTGGGATTGAGATAGCCACAACACACCAGATCCTTTTCTTTTCATCCAGGAGTATCTGGAAAAATTCTTGTGGATTTCGGGTGAAATTTAACCAAAAAATCACCGTGAAAGTGGTTTTGGAGAATAGCACAATCTTCCTGTCGGCAAATGCATCCAAGGTCATGATTACAGAAAGTAATATCATGTTTTCTCAGGTTTCTGAAGCTTTCTTCCTAGAAAACACGAATGTGTGGAGGATTTGACTCCAGGTGGAACCAATTAGCGTTTGCCAGCAGAAAACAAAAAGGGTCCTGCTAAAATGCATTCAAAACCTTAAAGTTCATAGAGAATGTCCAGAAAACACAAACACACACAGAGGCTGTAGCAAGATCTGGGATTGAGATAGCTAAAAATCCACAGATAGTTTTGTTTTCATCCAGGAGTATCTGGAGAAATTGTTGTGGATTTCGGGTGAAATTTAACCAAAAATCACCGTGTAAGTGGTTTTGGAAAAAAGAACAGTCTTCCCGTTTGGCAAATGCATCCAATGTCATGTTTACAGAAAGAAATATCATGTTTTCTCAGGTTTCTGTAGCTTTCTTCCTAGAAAACCTGAATGTGTGGAATATTTGACTCCAGGTGGAACCAATCAGCGTTTGGCAGCTAAAAACAAAAACTTACATGCTAAAATGCATTCAAAACCTTAAAGTTCATAGAGAATGTACAGAAAACACAAACACACACAGAGGCTGTAGCAAGATCTGGCATTGAGATAGCTAAAAATCCACAGATAGTTTTGTTTTCATCCAGGAGTATCTGGACAAATTCTTGTGGATTGCGGGTGAAATTTAACCAAAAAATCACAGGGAAAGTTGTTTTGGAGAAAAGCACAATCTTCCTGTCCGCAAATGCATCCAATGTCATGTTTCCAGAAAGAAATATCATGTTTTCTCAGGTTTCTGAAGCTTTCTTCCTAGAAAACACGAATGTGTGGAGGATTTGACTCCAGGTGGAACCAATTAGCGTTTGCCAGCAGAAAACAAAAAGGGTCCTGCTAAAATGCATTCAAAACGTTCAAGTTCATAGAGAATGTCCAGAAAACACAAACACACACAGAGGCTGTAGCAAGATCTGGGATTGAGATAGCTAAAAATCCACAGATAGTTTTGTTTTCATCCAGGAGTATCTGGAGAAATTGTTGTGGATTTCGGTTGAAATTTAACCAAAAATCACCGTGTAAGTGGTTTTGGAAAAAAGAACAGTCTTCCCGTTTGGCAAATACATCCAATGTCATGTTTACAGAAAGAAATATCATGTTTTCTCAGGTTTCTGTAGCTTTCTTCCTAGAAAACTCGAATGTGTGGAGGATTTGACTCCAGGTGGAACCAATCAGCGTTTGGCAGCTAAAAACAAAAACTTACATGCTAAAATGCATTCAAAACCGTAAAGTCATAGAGAATGTCCAGAAAACACAAACACACACAGAGGCTGTAGCAAGATCTGGCATTGAGATAGCTAAAAATCCACAGATAGTTTTGTTTTCATCCAGGAGTATCTGGACAAATTCTTGTGGATTGCGGGTGAAATTTAACCAAAAAAAACACAGGGAAAGTTGTTTTGGAGAAAAGCACAATCTTCCTGTCTGCAAATGCATCCAATGTCATGTTTCCAGAAAGAAATATGATGTTTTCTCAGGTTTCTGAAGCTTTCTTCCTAGAAAACACGAATGTGTGGAGGATTTGACTCCAGGTGGAACCAATTAGCGTTTGCCAGCAGAAAACAAAAAGGGTCCTGCTAAAATGCATTCAAAACCTTAAAGTTCATAGAGAATGTCCAGAAAACACAAACACACACAGAGGCTGTAGCAAGATCTGGGATTGAGATAGCCACAACACACCAGACAGGTTTTTTTTCTTCCGGGAATATCTGGATAAATTGTTGTAGCTTTGAAGTAAAATTTAACCAAAAATCATTGTGAAAGTGGTTTTGGAAAAAAGCACAATCTTCCTGTTCAGCAAATGAATCAAATGTCATGTTTCCAGAAAGAAATATCATGTTTTCTCAGGTTTCTGAAGCTTTCTTCCTAGAAAACTCGAATGTGTGGAGGATTTGACTCCAGGTGGAACCAATTAGCGTTTGGCAGCTCAAAACAAAAACTTACATGCTAAAATGCATTAAAACCGTAAAGTACATACAGAATGTCCAGAAAACACAAACAAACACAAAGGCTGTAGCAAGATCTGGGATTGAGATAGCCACAACACACCAGATAGTTTTGTTTTCATCCAGGATTATCTGGACAAATTGTTGTAGTTTTGAAGTGAAATGTAACCAAAAAATCACCATGAAAGTGGTTTTGGAGAAAAGCGCAATCTTCCTGTCCGCAAATGCATCCAATGTCATGTTTCCAGAAAGAAATATCATGTTTTCTCAGGTTTCTGAAGCTTTCTTCCTAGAAAACTCGAATGTGTGGAGGATTTGACTCCAGGTGGAACCAATTAGCGTTTGCCAGCAGAAAACAAAAAGGGTCCTGCTAAAATGCATTCAAAACCATAAAGTCCATAGAGAATGTCCAGAAAGCACAAACAAACACAAAGGCTGCAGCAATATCTGGGATTGAGATAGCCACAACACACCAGATAGTTTTGTTTTCATCCAGGAGTATCTGGACAAATTGTTGTAGTTTTGAAGTGAAATTTAACCAAAAAATCACCGTGAAAGTGGTTTTGGAGAAAAGCACAATCTTCCTGTTTGGAAAATGCATCCAATGTCATGTTTACAGAAAGAAATATCATGTTTTCTCAGGTTTCTGAAGCTTTCTTTCTAGAAAACTCGAATGTGTGGAGGATTTGACTCCAGGTGGAACCAATTAGCATTTGCCAGTAGAAAACAAAAAGGGTCCCGCTAAAATGCATTCAAAACCGTAAAGTCATAGAGAATGTCCAGAAAACACAAACACACACAAAGGCTGTAGCAAGATCTGGGATTGAGATAGCCACAACACACCAGATCCTTTTCTTTTCATCCAGGAGTATCTGGAAAAATTCTTGTGGATTTCGGGTGAAATTTAACCAAAAAATCACCGTGAAAGTGGTTTTGGAGAATAGCACAATCTTCCTGTCGGCAAATGCATCCAAGGTCATGATTACAGAAAGTAATATCATGTTTTCTCAGGTTTCTGAAGCTTTCTTCCTAGAAAACACGAATGTGTGGAGGATTTGACTCCAGGTGGAACCAATTAGCGTTTGCCAGCAGAAAACAAAAAGGGTCCTGCTAAAATGCATTCAAAACCTTAAAGTTCATAGAGAATGTCCAGAAAACACAAACACACACAGAGGCTGTAGCAAGATCTGGGATTGAGATAGCTAAAAATCCACAGATAGTTTTGTTTTCATCCAGGAGTATCTGGAGAAATTGTTGTGGATTTCGGGTGAAATTTAACCAAAAATCACCGTGTAAGTGGTTTTGGAAAAAAGAACAGTCTTCCCGTTTGGCAAATGCATCCAATGTCATGTTTACAGAAAGAAATATCATGTTTTCTCAGGTTTCTGTAGCTTTCTTCCTAGAAAACCCGAATGTGTGGAGGATTTGACTCCAGGTGGAACCAATCAGCGTTTGGCAGCTAAAAACAAAAATTTACATGCTAAAATGCATTCAAAACCTTAAAGTTCATAGAGAATGTACAGAAAACACAAACACACACAGAGGCTGTAGCAAGATCTGGCATTGAGATAGCTAAAAATCCACAGATAGTTTTGTTTTCATCCAGGAGTATCTGGACAAATTCTTGTGGATTGCGGGTGAAATTTAACCAAAAAATCACAGGGAAAGTTGTTTTGGAGAAAAGCACAATCTTCCTGTCCAAAAATGCATCCAATGTCATGTTTCCAGAAAGAAATATCATGTTTTCTCAGGTTTCTGAAGCTTTCTTCCTAGAAAACACGAATGTGTGGAGGATTTGACTCCAGGTGGAACCAATTAGCGTTTGCCAGCAGAAAACAAAAAGGGTCCTGCTAAAATGCATTCAAAACGTTCAAGTTCATAGAGAATGTCCAGAAAACACAAACACACACAGAGGCTGTAGCAAGATCTGGGATTGAGATAGCCACAACACACCAGACAGGTTTTTTTTCTTCCGGGAATATCTGGATAAATTGTTGTAGCTTTGAAGTAAAATTTAACCAAAAATCATTGTGAAAGTGGTTTTGGAAAAAAGCACAATCTTCCTGTTCAGCAAATGAATCGAATGTCATGTTTCCAGAAAGAAATACCATGTTTTCTCAGGTTTCTGAAGCTTTCTTCCTAGAAAACTCGAATGTGTGGAGGATTTGACTCCAGGTGGAACCAATTAGCGTTTGGCAGCTCAAAACAAAACCTTACATGCTAAAATGCATTAAAACCGTAAAGTACATACAGAATGTCCAGAAAACACAAACAAACACAAAGGCTGTAGCAAGATCTGGGATTGAGATAGCCACAACACACCAGATAGTTTTGTTTTCATCCAGGATTATCTGGACAAATTGTTGTAGTTTTGAAGTGAAATGTAACCAAAAAATCACCATGAAAGTGGTTTTGGAGAAAAGCGCAATCTTCCTGTTTGGAAAATGCATCCAATGTCATGTTTCCAGAAAGAAATATCATGTTTTCTCAGGTTTCTGAAGCTTTCTTCCTAGACAACTCGAATGTGTGGAGGATTTGACTCCAGGTGGAACCAATTAGCGTTTGCCAGCAGAAAACAAAAAGGGTCCTGCTAAAATGCATTCAAAACCATAAAGTCCATAGAGAATGTCCAGAAAACACAAACAAACACAAAGGCTGCAGCAATATCTGGGATTGAGATAGCCACAACACACCAGATAGTTTTGTTTTCATCCAGGAGTATCTGGACAAATTGTTGTAGTTTTGAAGTGAAATGTAACCAAAAAATCACCGTGAAAGTGGTTTTGGAGAAAAGCACAATCTTCCTGTTTGGAAAATGCATCCAATGTCATGTTTACAGAAAGAAATATCATGTTTTCTCAGGTTTCTGAAGCTTTCTTTCTAGAAAACTCGAATGTGTGGAGGATTTGACTCCAGGTGGAACCAATTAGCATTTGCCAGTAGAAAACAAAAAGGGTCCTGCTAAAATGCATTCAAAACCGTAAAGTCCATAGAGAATGTCCAGAAAACAAAAACACACAGAGAGGCTGTAGCAAGATCTGGCATTGAGATAGCTAAAAATCCACAGATAGTTTTGTTTTCATCCAGGAGTATCTGGAAAAATTCTTGTGGATTTCGGGTGAAATTTAACCAAAAAATCACCGTGAAAGTGGTTTTGGAGAATAGCACAATCTTCCTGTCGGCAAATGCATCCAAGGTCATGATTACAGAAACAAATATCATGTTTTCTCAGGTTTCTGAAGCTTTCTTCCTAGAAAACACGAATGTGTGGAGGATTTGACTCCAGGTGGAACCAATTAGCGTTTTCCAGCAGAAAACAAAAAGGGTCCTGCTAAAATGCATTCAAAACCTTAAAGTTCATAGAGAATGTCCAGAAAACACAAAAACACACAGAGGCTGTACCAAGATCTGGGATTGAGATAGCCACAACACACCAGATAGTTTTGTTTTCATCCAGGAGTATCTGGATAAATTGTTGTAGCTTTGAAGTGAAATGTAACCAAAAATCATTGTGAAAGTGGTTTTGGAGAAAAGCACAATCTTCCTGTTCGACAGATGCATCCAATGTCATGTTTACAGAAAGAAATATCATGTTTTCTCAGGTTTCTGTAGCTTTCTTCCTAGAAAACTCGAATGTGTGGAGGATTTGACTGCAGGTGGAACCAATCAGCGTTTGGCAGCTAAAAAGAAAAACTTACATGCTAAAATGCATTCAAAACCGTAAAATCATAGAGAATGTCCAGAAAACACAAACACACACAGAGGCTGTAGCAAGATCTGGCATTGAGATAGCTAAAAATCCACAGATAGTTTTGTTTTCATCCAGGAGTATCTGGAAAAATGCTTGTGGATTGCGGGTGAAATTTAACCAAAAAATCACAGGGAAAGTTGTTTTGGAGAAAAGCACAATCTTCCTGTCCGCAAATGCATCCAATGTCATGTTTACAGAAAGAAATATCATGTTTTCTCAGGTTTCTGAAGCTTTCTTCCTAGAAAACACGAATGTGTGGAGGATTTGACTCCAGGTGGAACCAATTAGCGTTTGCCAGCAGAAAACAAAAAGGGTCCTGCTAAAATGCATTCAAAACGTTCAAGTTCATAGAGAATGTCCAGAAAACACAAACACACACAGAGGCTGTAGCAAGATCTGGGATTGAGATAGCCACAACACATCAGATAGTTTTGTTTTCATCCAGGAGTATCTGGATAAATTGTTGTCGCTTTGAAGTAAAATTTAACCAAAAATCATTGTGAAAGTGGTTTTGGAAAAAAGCACAATCTTCCTGTTCGGCAAATGAATCGAATGTCATGTTTCCAGAAAGAAATATCATGTTTTCTCAGGTTTCTGAAGCTTTCTTCCTAGAAAACTCGATGTGTGGAGGATTTGACTCCAGGTGGAACCAATTAGCGTTTGGCAGCTCAAAACAAAAACTTACATGCTAAAATGCATTAAAACCGTAAAGTACATACAGAATGTCCAGAAAACACAAACAAACACAAAGGCTGTAGCAAGATTTGGGATTGAGATAGCCAAAACACACCAGATAGTTTTGTTTTCATCCAGGAGTATCTGGACAAATTGTTGTAGATTTGAAGTGAAATTTAACCAAAAAATCACCGTGAAAGCGGTTTTGGAGAAAAGCACAATCGTCCTATTTGGAAAATGCATCCAAGGTCATGTTTACAGAAAGAAATATCATGTTTTCTCAGGTTTCTGAAGCTTTCTACCTAGAAAACACGAATGTGTGGAGGATTTGACTCCAGGTGGAACCAATTAGCGTTTTCCAGCAGAAAACAAAAAGGGTCCTGCTAAAATGCATTCAAAACCTTAAAGTTCATAGAGAATATCCAGGAAACACAAAAACACAGAGGTTGTAGCAAGATCTGGGATTGAGATAGCCACAACACACCAGATAGTTTTGTTTTCATCCAGGAGTATCTGGATAAATTGTTGTAGCTTTGAAGTGTAATGTAACCAAAAATCATTGTGAAAGTGGTTTTGGAGAAAAGCACAATCTTCCAGTTCAGCAAATGAATCCAATGTCATGTTTACAGAAAGAAATATCATGTTTTCTCAGGTTTCTGAAGCTTTCTTCCTAGAAAACTCGAATGTGTGGAGGATTTGACTCCAGGTGGAACCAATTAGCGTTTGGCAGCTAAAAAGAAAACCTTGCATGCTAAAATGCATTCAAAACCGTAAAGTCCATAGAGAATGTCCAGAAAACACAAACAAACACAAAGGCTGTAGCAAGATCTGGGATTGAGATAGCCACAACAAACCAGATAGTTTTGTTTTCATCCAGGAGTATCTGGACAAATTGTTGTAGTTTTGAGGTGAAATTTAACCAAAAAATCATCGTGAAAGTTTTTTGGAGAAAAGCACAATCTTCCTCTTTGGCATATGCATCCAATGTCATGTTTACAAAAATAAATATCATGTTTTCTCTGGTTTCTGCAGCTTTCTTCCTAGAAAACTCGAATGTGTGGAGGATTTGACTCCAGGTGGAACCAATTAGCGTTTGGCAGCTAAAAACAAAACCTTACATGCTAAAATGCATTCAAAACCGTAAAGTCCATAGAGAATGTCCAGAAAACACAAACAAACACAAAGGCTGTAGCAAGATCTGGGATTGAGATAGCCACAACACACCAGATAGTTTTGTTTTCATCCAGGAGTATCTGGACAAATTGTTGTAGTTTTGAAGTGAAATGTAACCAAAAAATCACCGTGAAAGTGGTTTTGGAGAATACCACAATCTTCCTGTCGGCAAATGCATCCAAGGTCATCTTTACAGAAAGAAATATCATGTTTTCTCAGGTTTCTGAAGCTTTCTTCCTAGAAAACTCGAATGTGTGGAGGATTTGACTCCAGGTGGAACCAATTAGCGTTTCCCAGCAGAAAACAAAAAGGGTCCTGCTAAAATGCATTCAAAACCGTAAAGTCCATAGAGAATGTCCAGAAAACACAAACACACACAGAGGCTGTAGCAAGATCTGGGATTGAGTTAGCCACAACACACCAGATAATTTTGTTTTCATCCAGGAGTATCTGGACAAATTGTTGTAGTTTTGAAGTGAAATTTAACCAAAAAATCACCGTGAAAGTGGTTTTGGAGAAAAGCACAATCTTCCTGTTTGGAAAATGCATCCAATGTCATGTTTACAGAAAGAAATATCATGTTTTCTCAGGTTTCTGAAGCTTTCTATCTAGAAAACTCGAATGAGTGGAGGATTTGACTCCAGGTGGAACCAATTAGCGTTTGCCAGTAGAAAACAAAACGGGTCCTGCTAAAATGCATTCAAAACCGTAAAGTCCATAGACAATGTCCAGAAAACACAAACACACACAGAGGCTGTAGCAAGATCTGGCATTGAGATAGCTAAAAATCCACAGATAGATTTGTTTTCATCCAGGAGTATCTGGACAAATTGTTGTGGATTTCGGGTGAAATTTAACCAAAAATCAAGTGAAAGTGCTTTTGGAGAAAAGCACAATCTTCCTATTCAGCCAATGCATCCAATGTCATGTTTACAGAAAGAAATATCATGTTTTCTCAGGTTTCTGAAGCTTTCTTCCTAGAAAACTCAAATGTGTGGAGGATTTGACTCCAGGTGGAACCAATTAGCGTTTGCCAGCAGAAAACAAAAAGGGTCCTGCTAAAATGCATTCAAAACCTTAAAGTTCATAGAGAATGTCCAGAAAACACAAACACACATAGAGGCTGCAGCAAGATCTGGGATTGAGATAGCCACAACACACCAGATAGTTTTGTTTTCATCCAACCGTATCTGGACAAATTGTTGTAGCTTTGAAGAGAAATTTAACCAAAAATCATTTGAAAGTGGTTTTGGAGAAAAGCACAATCATCCTGTTTGGCAAATGCATCCAATGTCATGTTTACAGAAAGAAATATCATGTTTTCTCAGGTTTCTGAAGCTTTCTTCCTAGAAAACTCGAATGTGTGGAGGAGTTGACTCCAGGTGGAACCAATTAGCGTTTGGCAGCAGAAAACAAAACCTTACATGCTAAAATGCATTCAAAACCGTAAAGTCCATAGAGAATGTCCAGAAAACACAAACAAACACAAAGGCTGTAGCAAGATCTGGGAATTAGATAGCCACAACACACCAGATAGTTTTGTTTTCATCCAGGAGTATCTGGACAAATTGTTGTAGTTTTGAAGTGAAATTTAACCAAAAAATCACCGTGAAAATGGTTTTGGAGAAAAGCACAATCTTCCTGTTTGGCAAACGCATCCAATGTCATGTTAACAGAAAGAAATATCATGTTTTCTCAGGTTTCTGAAGCTTTCTTCCTAGAAAACTCAAATGTGTGGAGGATTTGACTCCAGGTGGAACCAATTAGCGTTTGCCAGCAGAAAACAAAACGGGTCCTGCTAAAATGCATTCAAAACCGTAAAGTCCATAGAGAATGTCCAGAAAACACAAACACACACAGAGGCTGTAGCAAGATCTGGGATTGAGATAGCCACAACACATCAGATAGTTTTGTTTTCATCCAGGAGTATCTGGACAAATAGTTGTGGATTTTGGGTGAAATTTAACCAAAAATCACCGTGAAAGTGCTTTTGGAGAAAAGCACAATCTTCCTATTCAGCCAATACATCCAATGTCATGTTTACAGAAAGAAATATCATGTTTTCTCAGGTTACTGAAGCTTTCTTCCTAGAAAACTCGAATGTGTGGAGGATTTGACTCCAGGTGGAACCAATTAGCGTTTGCCAGCAGAAAACAAAAAGGGTCCTGCTAAAATGAATTCAAAACCTTAAAGTTCATAGAGAATGTCCAGAAAACACAAACACACACAGAGGCTGCAGCAATATCTGGGATTGAGATAGCCACAACACACCAGATAGTTTTGTTTTCATCCAACCGTATCTGGACAAATTGTTGTAGCTTTGAAGAGAAATTTAACCAAAAATCATTGTGAAAGCGGTTTTGGAGAAAAGCACAATCATCCTTTTTGGCACATGCATCCAATGTCATGTTTACAGAAAGAAATATCATGCTTTCTCAGGTTTCTGAAGCTTTCTTCCTAGAAAACTCGAATGTGTGGAGGAGTTGACTCCAGGTGGAACCAATTAGCGTTTGGCAGCAGAAAACAAAACCTTACATGCTAAAATGCATTCAAAACCGTAAAGTCCATAGAGAATGTCCAGAAAACACAAACAAACACAAAGGCTGTAGCAAGATCTGGGATTGAGATAGCCACAACACACCAGATAGTTTTGTTTTCATCCAGGAGTATCTGGAGAAATTGTTGTAGTTTCGAAGTGAAATTTAACCAAAAAATCACCGTGAAAGTGGTTTTGGAGAAAAGCACAATCTTCCTGTTTGGCAAACACATCCAATGTCAGGTTTACAGAAAGAAATATCATGTTTTCTCAGGATTCTGAAGCTTTCTTCCTAGAAAACTCGAATGTGTGGAGGATTTGACTCCAGTTGGAACCAATTAGCGTTTGCCAGCAGAAAACAAAACGGGTCCTGCTAAAATGCATTCAAAACCTTAAAGTCCATAGAGAATTTTCCAGAAAACACAAACACACACAGAGGCTGTAGCAAGATCTGGATTGAGATAGCCACAACACAACAGATAGTTTTGTTTTCATACAGCAGTATCTGGACAAATTGTTGTGGATTTCGGTTGAAATTTAACCAAAAAATCTCCGTGAAAGTGGTTTTGGAGAAAAGCACTATCTTTCAGTTCGGCAAATGAATCCAATGTCATGTTTACAGAAAGAAATATCATGTTTTCTCAGGTTTCTGAAGCTTTCTTCCTAGAAAACTCGAATGTGTGGAGGATTTGACTCCAGGTGGAACCAATTAGCGTTTGCCAGCTTAAAACAAAAAGGGTCCTGCTAAAATGCATTCAAAACCGCAAAGTCCATAGAGAATGTCCAGAAAACACAAACACAGAGGCTGTAGCAAAATCTGGGATTGAGATAGAAACAATACACCAGATAGTTTTGTTTTCATCAGGGGTATCTGGACAAATTGTTTTAGATTTGAAGTGAAATTTAACCAAAAAATCACGGTGTAACAGGTTTTCAAGAAAAGCACAATCTTCCTGTTCGGCAAATGCATCCAATTGTGGGGAGCAATCCAGACTAGACTAAGTTACTCGAATTAGGACTTATTCTATGCATCTGCTCTCCCACAATATGGCGCTGGGAGAGAAGTAAACAGCTTCCGCACAGCTGCCTCCAGTTCAACCAATTAACTGTAGGACTTGCTCCTGATTGGAGAGCAGCGTACTCAGCCGAGTTGGGATTGGCGGAGGAGGACTATAAAGGAGGAGAGAGACGGCATGCACCAGGAACATCTATGGGGAACATCTAAGGGAACCCGTGCAGCCCCCGAGAGAACCGGCCGGCGGGGTGCCGCTCCCCTGCGGAAGTGGGGAATGCGGCCAGGGGGAACTGCCCTTCCACGGAGGTGGAAGGGATAGTAGCCAACCCGGGAAGAACCAGCAGCAAACCCGGGGAGGGCCGAGCAGACGAAAGAACAGCGCAGGGTCCTGTGTTGCTCCTCCATGAAGAGGGGGAGCGACATAATGGTGCCGTGACTCGGATAGGAAACCCAGGACGGATAGCAAACTTAGGAGGGAAGAAACGGGAAGAACTGGGAAATTACCGGAGAGAGAGATTAGCAAACAGCCTAGGGAAAAGCCGGAAGAAAAGGGTGCCGGAAGAAGCTATTGAAAGCCTAGGCATAGACTCGGATACGGACTACGGGGGGAAGCTGGGAGAAATCTCTAAGGTCGAAAGCGAAAGTGAAAGCTAGAACAAACAGACTCGGATGCAGACTGTGGGGAGAGGCCAGGAGAAATGAGGGAGGAATATCGTTGGAGGAAAGCTTGGGGAAACATACCGGGTAGAGAAAAATGTTAGGGAAATTGAAGCCGCGGGGGGCAGGCCGAGGCGGAGACGAAAGCCACTTTGGGGTTCTCAAGTTAGCCCGGGAATAGGGGGCGAAAAGTTAAAACCAGAAGCTGAGACGCAAGCCAGATTGGGATCCGTCTGATTAGCCCGGGGAGCAAAGGACGGGAAGCCAAATCGTGGGGCGGAGACGTACGCTGGGTTGAATTCGCCAGGCTAGCCCGGGGAACTTAGATTGAATCCTAGTGGCGGAGACGCAAGCTACGCTGTGTTACTCGCGGAAGCCGCCGCGTGCAGAGAGAGCACGGGGCGTGAATAGATAGGGAACGCTGGCGTAGGCCGTGGTTCAGACGCGAAAGGGTTAAGCGTGGAGACCGCGGAGCGCGCAAAGCCGAGCCGCGCAAAGCCGGGAAGCTGCGCAGATGAGAGAGGCGCGCGGGCTGAAGCGGCGCAGAGCCGGGAACCCGCCGGCGGGGCGAGGTGCCGGAAAGCCGCGGGGATAAGAGAAACAGAAGTTTGGAAGTGAAGTAAAAGAGAAATGGGAATGCTGGAAGATAGAAGTGAAATGGGAGAGGTAGGAATGCCCGGAGATAGAGAAATAGAGAAAAATAAGGCCTCCCCTCAACATGCCAATTAGAAGGCTTGGATTCGGTCTGCCCGATTAGTGAGGCGATGAGCACCTGGGCGGCTAGCCGCAGGTCACCGAAGACAGGCACGAATTAACATCAGTAAAGCTTCCCCACAATGCAACAATTAGGAGGCTTGGATTCGGTCTGCCTGATTTAAGGCGGTAAGCGCCAGCAAAGCTCGACCAGAGTATGAGCTGCAGGTCACCGAAGATAGGCACGAACCAACACTAATAAGTCTCCCCCACAATAAGGCAATGAGAAGGCTTGGATTCGGTTTGCCTGATAGGTTTTGTAAGTCCCCTGCAGGCAGAGCAGAGCATGCGCTGCAGGGCACCGAACACAGGCATGCATCAGCGCCTAAAAACCTCCTCACAATGGCGAAGAGAGGACCCGGATTCGGTTTTCCTGATTGATAGGACTTGTAAGAGCCTGTGGCAACTCTAGCAAGTAGAGTGTGTGCCGCGGGACACCGAAGACAGGCGCGTATCAACGCTAAAAAATAAAAAGAAAGGGGGATCTGTGGGGAGCAATCCGGACTAGACTAAGTTACTCGAATTAGGACTTATTCTATGCATCTGCTCTCCCACAATATGGCGCTGGGAGAGAAGTAAACAGCTTCCGCACAGCTGCCTCCAGTTCAACCAATTAACTGTAGGACTTGCTCCTGATTGGAGAGCAGCGTACTCAGCCGAGTTGGGATTGGCGGAGGAGGACTATAAAGGAGGAGAGAGACGGCATGCACCAGGAACATCTATGGGGAACATCTAAGGGAACCCGTGCAGCCCCCGAGAGAACCGGCCGGCGGGGTGCCGCTCCCCTGCGGAAGTGGGGAATGCGGCCAGGGGGAACTGCCCTTCCACGGAGGTGGAAGGGATAGTAGCCAACCCGGGAAGAACCAGCAGCAAACCCGGGGAGGGCCGAGCAGAAGAAAGAACAGCGCAGGGTCCTGTGTTGCTCCTCCATGAAGAGGGGGAGCGACATCCAATATCATGTTTACAAATACAAATAACAAGTTTTCTCAGGTTTCTGGAGCTTTCTTCCTAGAAAACTCGAATGTGAGGAGGATTTGACTCCAGGTGGAACCAATTAGCGTTTGCCAGCTAAAAACAAAAATGGACCTGCAAAAATGCATTCAAAACCGTAAAGTCCATAGAGAATGTCCAGAAAACACAAACACACCGAGGCTGTAGCAAGATCTGGGATTGAGATAGCCACAACACACCAGATAGTTTTGTTTTCATCCAGGAGTATCTGGACAAATTCTGGTGGATTTCGCGTGAAATTTAACCAAAAAATCACCGTGAAAGCGGTTTTGGAGAAAAGCACAATCTTCCTGTTCGGCAAATGCATCCAATGTCATGTTTACAGAAAGAAATATCATGTTTTCTCAGGTTTCTGTAGCTTTCTTCCTAGAAAACTCGAATGTGTGGAGGATTTGACTGCAGGTGGAACCAATCAGCGTTTGGCAGCTAAAAAGAAAAACTTACATGCTAAAATGCATTCAAAACCGTAAAATCATAGAGAATGTCCAGAAAACACAAACACACACAGAGGCTGTAGCAAGATCTGGCATTGAGATAGCTAAAAATCCACAGATAGTTTTGTTTTCATCCAGGAGTATCTGGAAAAATGCTTGTGGATTGCGGGTGAAATTTAACCAAAAAATCACAGGGAAAGTTGTTTTGGAGAAAAGCACAATCTTCCTGTCCGCAAATGCATCCAATGTCATGTTTACAGAAAGAAATATCATGTTTTCTCAGGTTTCTGAAGCTTTCTTCCTAGAAAACACGAATGTGTGGAGGATTTGACTCCAGGTGGAACCAATTAGCGTTTGCCAGCAGAAAACAAAAAGGGTCCTGCTAAAATGCATTCAAAACGTTCAAGTTCATAGAGAATGTCCAGAAAACACAAACACACACAGAGGCTGTAGCAAGATCTGGCATTGAGATAGCCACAACACATCAGATAGTTTTGTTTTCATCCAGGAGTATCTGGATAAATTGTTGTCGCTTTGAAGTAAAATTTAACCAAAAATCATTGTGAAAGTGGTTTTGGAAAAAAGCACAATCTTCCTGTTCGGCAAATGAATCGAATGTCATGTTTCCAGAAAGAAATATCATGTTTTCTCAGGTTACTGAAGCTTTCTTCCTAGAAAACTCGATGTGTGGAGGATTTGACTCCAGGTGGAACCAATTAGCGTTTGGCAGCTCAAAACAAAAACTTACATGCTAAAATGCATTAAAACCGTAAAGTACATACAGAATGTCCAGAAAACACAAACAAACACAAAGGCTGTAGCAAGATTTGGGATTGAGATAGCCAAAACACACCAGATAGTTTTGTTTTCATCCAGGAGTATCTGGACAAATTGTTGTAGATTTGAAGTGAAATTTAACCAAAAAATCACCGTGAAAGCGGTTTTGGAGAAAAGCACAATCGTCCTATTTGGAAAATGCATCCAAGGTCATGTTTACAGAAAGAAATATCATGTTTTCTCAGGTTTCTGAAGCTTTCTACCTAGAAAACACGAATGTGTGGAGGATTTGACTCCAGGTGGAACCAATTAGCGTTTTCCAGCAGAAAACAAAAAGGGTCCTGCTAAAATGCATTCAAAACCTTAAAGTTCATAGAGAATATCCAGGAAACACAAAAACACAGAGGTTGTAGCAAGATCTGGGATTGAGATAGCCACAACACACCAGATAGTTTTGTTTTCATCCAGGAGTATCTGGATAAATTGTTGTAGCTTTGAAGTGTAATGTAACCAAAAATCATTGTGAAAGTGGTTTTGGAGAAAAGCACAATCTTCCAGTTCAGCAAATGAATCCAATGTCATGTTTACAGAAAGAAATATCATGTTTTCTCAGGTTTCTGAAGCTTTCTTCCTAGAAAACTCGAATGTGTGGAGGATTTGACTCCAGGTGGAACCAATTAGCGTTTGGCAGCTAAAAAGAAAACCTTGCATGCTAAAATGCATTCAAAACCGTAAAGTCCATAGAGAATGTCCAGAAAACACAAACAAACACAAAGGCTGTAGCAAGATCTGGGATTGAGATAGCCACAACAAACCAGATAGTTTTGTTTTCATCCAGGAGTATCTGGACAAATTGTTGTAGTTTTGAGGTGAAATTTAACCAAAAAATCATCGTGAAAGTTTTTTGGAGAAAAGCACAATCTTCCTCTTTGGCATATGCATCCAATGTCATGTTTACAAAAATAAATATCATGTTTTCTCTGGTTTCTGCAGCTTTCTTCCTAGAAAACTCGAATGTGTGGAGGATTTGACTCCAGGTGGAACCAATTAGCGTTTGGCAGCTAAAAACAAAACCTTACATGCTAAAATGCATTCAAAACCGTAAAGTCCATAGAGAATGTCCAGAAAACACAAACAAACACAAAGGCTGTAGCAAGATCTGGGATTGAGATAGCCACAACACACCAGATAGTTTTGTTTTCATCCAGGAGTATCTGGACAAATTGTTGTAGTTTTGAAGTGAAATGTAACCAAAAAATCACCGTGAAAGTGGTTTTGGAGAATACCACAATCTTCCTGTCGGCAAATGCATCCAAGGTCATCTTTACAGAAAGAAATATCATGTTTTCTCAGGTTTCTGAAGCTTTCTTCCTAGAAAACTCGAATGTGTGGAGGATTTGACTCCAGGTGGAACCAATTAGCGTTTCCCAGCAGAAAACAAAAAGGGTCCTGCTAAAATGCATTCAAAACCGTAAAGTCCATAGAGAATGTCCAGAAAACACAAACACACACAGAGGCTGTAGCAAGATCTGGGATTGAGTTAGCCACAACACACCAGATAATTTTGTTTTCATCCAGGAGTATCTGGACAAATTGTTGTAGTTTTGAAGTGAAATTTAACCAAAAAATCACCGTGAAAGTGGTTTTGGAGAAAAGCACAATCTTCCTGTTTGGAAAATGCATCCAATGTCATGTTTACAGAAAGAAATATCATGGTTTCTCAGGTTTCTGGAGCTTTCTTCCTAGAAAACTCGAATGTGTGGAGGATTTGACTCCAGGTGGAACCAATTAGCGTTTGCCAGTAGAAAACAAAACGGGTCCTGCTAAAATGCATTCAAAACCGTAAAGTCCATAGACAATGTCCAGAAAACACAAACACACACAGAGGCTGTAGCAAGATCTGGCATTGAGATAGCTAAAAATCCACAGATAGATTTGTTTTCATCCAGGAGTATCTGGACAAATTGTTGTGGATTTCGGGTGAAATTTAACCAAAAATCAAGTGAAAGTGCTTTTGGAGAAAAGCACAATCTTCCTATTCAGCCAATGCATCCAATGTCATGTTTACAGAAAGAAATATCATGTTTTCTCAGGTTTCTGAAGCTTTCTTCCTAGAAAACTCAAATGTGTGGAGGATTTGACTCCAGGTGGAACCAATTAGCGTTTGCCAGCAGAAAACAAAAAGGGTCCTGCTAAAATGCATTCAAAACCTTAAAGTTCATAGAGAATGTCCAGAAAACACAAACACACATAGAGGCTGCAGCAAGATCTGGGATTGAGATAGCCACAACACACCAGATAGTTTTGTTTTCATCCAACCGTATCTGGACAAATTGTTGTAGCTTTGAAGAGAAATTTAACCAAAAATCATTTGAAAGTGGTTTTGGAGAAAAGCACAATCATCCTGTTTGGCAAATGCATCCAATGTCATGTTTACAGAAAGAAATATCATGTTTTCTCAGGTTTCTGAAGCTTTCTTCCTAGAAAACTCGAATGTGTGGAGGAGTTGACTCCAGGTGGAACCAATTAGCGTTTGGCAGCAGAAAACAAAACCTTACATGCTAAAATGCATTCAAAACCGTAAAGTCCATAGAGAATGTCCAGAAAACACAAACAAACACAAAGGCTGTAGCAAGATCTGGGAATTAGATAGCCACAACACACCAGATAGTTTTGTTTTCATCCAGGAGTATCTGGACAAATTGTTGTAGTTTTGAAGTGAAATTTAACCAAAAAATCACCGTGAAAATGGTTTTGGAGAAAAGCACAATCTTCCTGTTTGGCAAACGCATCCAATGTCATGTTAACAGAAAGAAATATCATGTTTTCTCAGGTTTCTGAAGCTTTCTTCCTAGAAAACTCAAATGTGTGGAGGATTTGACTCCAGGTGGAACCAATTAGCGTTTGCCAGCAGAAAACAAAACGGGTCCTGCTAAAATGCATTCAAAACCGTAAAGTCCATAGAGAATGTCCAGAAAACACAAACACACACAGAGGCTGTAGCAAGATCTGGGATTGAGATAGCCACAACACATCAGATAGTTTTGTTTTCATCCAGGAGTATCTGGACAAATAGTTGTGGATTTTGGGTGAAATTTAACCAAAAATCACCGTGAAAGTGCTTTTGGAGAAAAGCACAATCTTCCTATTCAGCCAATACATCCAATGTCATGTTTACAGAAAGAAATATCATGTTTTCTCAGGTTACTGAAGCTTTCTTCCTAGAAAACTCGAATGTGTGGAGGATTTGACTCCAGGTGGAACCAATTAGCGTTTGCCAGCAGAAAACAAAAAGGGTCCTGCTAAAATGAATTCAAAACCTTAAAGTTCATAGAGAATGTCCAGAAAACACAAACACACACAGAGGCTGCAGCAATATCTGGGATTGAGATAGCCACAACACACCAGATAGTTTTGTTTTCATCCAACCGTATCTGGACAAATTGTTGTAGCTTTGAAGAGAAATTTAACCAAAAATCATTGTGAAAGCGGTTTTGGAGAAAAGCACAATCATCCTTTTTGGCACATGCATCCAATGTCATGTTTACAGAAAGAAATATCATGCTTTCTCAGGTTTCTGAAGCTTTCTTCCTAGAAAACTCGAATGTGTGGAGGAGTTGACTCCAGGTGGAACCAATTAGCGTTTGGCAGCAGAAAACAAAACCTTACATGCTAAAATGCATTCAAAACCGTAAAGTCCATAGAGAATGTCCAGAAAACACAAACAAACACAAAGGCTGTAGCAAGATCTGGGATTGAGATAGCCACAACACACCAGATAGTTTTGTTTTCATCCAGGAGTATCTGGAGAAATTGTTGTAGTTTCGAAGTGAAATTTAACCAAAAAATCACCGTGAAAGTGGTTTTGGAGAAAAGCACAATCTTCCTGTTTGGCAAACACATCCAATGTCAGGTTTACAGAAAGAAATATCATGTTTTCTCAGGATTCTGAAGCTTTCTTCCTAGAAAACTCGAATGTGTGGAGGATTTGACTCCAGGTGGAACCAATTAGCGTTTGCCAGCAGAAAACAAAACGGGTCCTGCTAAAATGCATTCAAAACCTTAAAGTCCATAGAGAATTTTCCAGAAAACACAAACACACACAGAGGCTGTAGCAAGATCTGGGATTGAGATAGCCACAACACAACAGATAGTTTTGTTTTCATACAGCAGTATCTGGACAAATTGTTGTGGATTTCGGTTGAAATTTAACCAAAAAATCTCCGTGAAAGTGGTTTTGGAGAAAAGCACTATCTTTCAGTTCGGCAAATGAATCCAATGTCATGTTTACAGAAAGAAATATCATGTTTTCTCAGGTTTCTGAAGCTTTCTTCCTAGAAAACTCGAATGTGTGGAGGATTTGACTCCAGGTGGAACCAATTAGCGTTTGCCAGCTTAAAACAAAAAGGGTCCTGCTAAAATGCATTCAAAACCGCAAAGTCCATAGAGAATGTCCAGAAAACACAAACACAGAGGCTGTAGCAAAATCTGGGATTGAGATAGAAACAATACACCAGATAGTTTTGTTTTCATCAGGGGTATCTGGACAAATTGTTTTAGATTTGAAGTGAAATTTAACCAAAAAATCACGGTGTAACAGGTTTTCAAGAAAAGCACAATCTTCCTGTTCGGCAAATGCATCCAATTGTGGGGAGCAATCCAGACTAGACTAAGTTACTCGAATTAGGACTTATTCTATGCATCTGCTCTCCCACAATATGGCGCTGGGAGAGAAGTAAACAGCTTCCGCACAGCTGCCTCCAGTTCAACCAATTAACTGTAGGACTTGCTCCTGATTGGAGAGCAGCGTACTCAGCCGAGTTGGGATTGGCGGAGGAGGACTATAAAGGAGGAGAGAGACGGCATGCACCAGGAACATCTATGGGGAACATCTAAGGGAACCCGTGCAGCCCCCGAGAGAACCGGCCGGCGGGGTGCCGCTCCCCTGCGGAAGTGGGGAATGCGGCCAGGGGGAACTGCCCTTCCACGGAGGTGGAAGGGATAGTAGCCAACCCGGGAAGAACCAGCAGCAAACCCGGGGAGGGCCGAGCAGACGAAAGAACAGCGCAGGGTCCTGTGTTGCTCCTCCATGAAGAGGGGGAGCGACATAATGGTGCCGTGACTCGGATAGGAAACCCAGGACGGATAGCAAACTTAGGAGGGAAGAAACGGGAAGAACTGGGAAATTACCGGAGAGAGAGATTAGCAAACAGCCTAGGGAAAAGCCGGAAGAAAAGGGTGCCGGAAGAAGCTATTGAAAGCCTAGGCATAGACTCGGATACGGACTACGGGGGGAAGCTGGGAGAAATCTCTAAGGTCGAAAGCGAAAGTGAAAGCTAGAACAAACAGACTCGGATGCAGACTGTGGGGAGAGGCCAGGAGAAATGAGGGAGGAATATCGTTGGAGGAAAGCTTGGGGAAACATACCGGGTAGAGAAAAATGTTAGGGAAATTGAAGCCGCGGGGGGCAGGCCGAGGCGGAGACGAAAGCCACTTTGGGGTTCTCAAGTTAGCCCGGGAATAGGGGGCGAAAAGTTAAAACCAGAAGCTGAGACGCAAGCCAGATTGGGATCCGTCTGATTAGCCCGGGGAGCAAAGGACGGGAAGCCAAATCGTGGGGCGGAGACGTACGCTGGGTTGAATTCGCCAGGCTAGCCCGGGGAACTTAGATTGAATCCTAGTGGCGGAGACGCAAGCTACGCTGTGTTACTCGCGGAAGCCGCCGCGTGCAGAGAGAGCACGGGGCGTGAATAGATAGGGAACGCTGGCGTAGGCCGTGGTTCAGACGCGAAAGGGTTAAGCGTGGAGACCGCGGAGCGCGCAAAGCCGAGCCGCGCAAAGCCGGGAAGCTGCGCAGATGAGAGAGGCGCGCGGGCTGAAGCGGCGCAGAGCCGGGAACCCGCCGGCGGGGCGAGGTGCCGGAAAGCCGCGGGGATAAGAGAAACAGAAGTTTGGAAGTGAAGTAAAAGAGAAATGGGAATGCTGGAAGATAGAAGTGAAATGGGAGAGGTAGGAATGCCCGGAGATAGAGAAATAGAGAAAAATAAGGCCTCCCCTCAACATGCCAATTAGAAGGCTTGGATTCGGTCTGCCCGATTAGTGAGGCGATGAGCACCTGGGCGGCTAGCCGCAGGTCACCGAAGACAGGCACGAATTAACATCAGTAAAGCTTCCCCACAATGCAACAATTAGGAGGCTTGGATTCGGTCTGCCTGATTTAAGGCGGTAAGCGCCAGCAAAGCTCGACCAGAGTATGAGCTGCAGGTCACCGAAGATAGGCACGAACCAACACTAATAAGTCTCCCCCACAATAAGGCAATGAGAAGGCTTGGATTCGGTTTGCCTGATAGGTTTTGTAAGTCCCCTGCAGGCAGAGCAGAGCATGCGCTGCAGGGCACCGAACACAGGCATGCATCAGCGCCTAAAAACCTCCTCACAATGGCGAAGAGAGGACCCGGATTCGGTTTTCCTGATTGATAGGACTTGTAAGAGCCTGTGGCAACTCTAGCAAGTAGAGTGTGTGCCGCGGGACACCGAAGACAGGCGCGTATCAACGCTAAAAAATAAAAAGAAAGGGGGATCTGTGGGGAGCAATCCGGACTAGACTAAGTTACTCGAATTAGGACTTATTCTATGCATCTGCTCTCCCACAATATGGCGCTGGGAGAGAAGTAAACAGCTTCCGCACAGCTGCCTCCAGTTCAACCAATTAACTGTAGGACTTGCTCCTGATTGGAGAGCAGCGTACTCAGCCGAGTTGGGATTGGCGGAGGAGGACTATAAAGGAGGAGAGAGACGGCATGCACCAGGAACATCTATGGGGAACATCTAAGGGAACCCGTGCAGCCCCCGAGAGAACCGGCCGGCGGGGTGCCGCTCCCCTGCGGAAGTGGGGAATGCGGCCAGGGGGAACTGCCCTTCCACGGAGGTGGAAGGGATAGTAGCCAACCCGGGAAGAACCAGCAGCAAACCCGGGGAGGGCCGAGCAGACGAAAGAACAGCGCAGGGTCCTGTGTTGCTCCTCCATGAAGAGGGGGAGCGACATCCAATATCATGTTTACAAATACAAATAACAAGTTTTCTCAGGTTTCTGGAGCTTTCTTCCTAGAAAACTCGAATGTGAGGAGGATTTGACTCCAGGTGGAACCAATTAGCGTTTGCCAGCTAAAAACAAAAATGGACCTGCAAAAATGCATTCAAAACCGTAAAGTCCATAGAGAATGTCCAGAAAACACAAACACACCGAGGCTGTAGCAAGATCTGGGATTGAGATAGCCACAACACACCAGATAGTTTTGTTTTCATCCAGGAGTATCTGGACAAATTCTGGTGGATTTCGCGTGAAATTTAACCAAAAAATCACCGTGAAAGCGGTTTTGGAGAAAAGCACAATCTTCCTGTTCGGCAAATGCATCCAATGTCATGTTTACAGAAAGAAATATCATGTTTTCTCAGGATTCTGAAGCTTTCTTCCTAGAAAACTCGAATGTGTGGAGGATTTGACTCCAGGTGGAACCAATTAGCGTTTGGCAGCTAAAAACAAAAACTTACATGCTAAAATGAAATCCAAACCGTAAAGTTCATAGCGAATTTTCCAGAAAACACAAACACACACAGAGGCTCTAGCAAGATCTGGGATTGAGATAGCTACAAATCACCAGATAGTTTTGTTTTCATCCAGGAGTATCTGGACAAATTCTTGTGGATTTCGGGTGAAATTTAACCAAAAAATCACGTTGAAAGTGGTTTTGGAGAAAAGCACAATCTTCCTGTTCAGCAAATGCATCCAATGTCATGTTTACAGAAAGAAATATCATGTTTTCTCAGGTTTCTGAAGCTTTCTTCCTAGAAAACTCGAATGTGTGGACGATTTGACTCCAGGTGGAACCAATTAGCGTTTGCCAGCAGAAAACAAAAAGGGTCCTGCTAAAATGCATTCAAAACCTTAAAGTTCATAGAGAATGTCCAGAAAAGAGAAACAAACACGGAGGCTGTAGCAAGATCTGGGATTGAGATAGCCACAACGCACCAGATAGTTTTGTTTTCATCCAGGAGTATCTGGATAAATTGTTGTAGCTTTGAAGTGAAATTTAACCAAAAATCATAGTGAAAGTGCTTTTGGAGAAAAGCACAATCTTCCTGTTCGGCAAACGCATCCAATGTCATGTTTACAGAAAGAAATATCATGTTTTCTCAGGTTTCTGGAGCTTTCTTCCTAGAAAACTCGAATGTGTGGAGGATTTGACTCCAGGTGGAACCAATTTGCGTTTGGCAGCAGAAAACAAAAAGGGTCCTGCTAAAATGCATTCAAAACTGTAAAGTCCATAGAGAATTTCTAGAAATCACAAACACACACAGAGGCTGTTGCAAGGTCTGGGATTGAGATAGCTACAAATCACCAGATAGTTTTGTTTTCATCCAGGAGTATCTGGACAAATTTTTGTAGTTATGAAGTGAAATTTAACCAAAAAATCAACGTGAAAGTGGTTTTGGAGAAAAGCACAATCTTCCTGTTTGGAAAATGCATCCAATGTCATGTTTACAGAAAGAAATATCATGTTTTCTCAGGTTTCTGAAGCTTTCTTCCTAGAAAACTCGAATGTGTGGTGGATTTGACTCCAGGTGGAACCAATTAGCGTTTGGCAGCTAAAAACAAAAACTTACATGCTAAAATGCATTTAAAACCGTAAAGTCCATAGAGAATGTCCAGAAAACACAAACACACACAGAGGCTGTAGCAAGATCTGGGATTGAGATACCCACAACACACCAGATAGTTTTGTTTTCATACAGGAGTATCTGGACAAACTGTTGTGGATTTCGGGTGAAATTTAACCAAAAATCAACGTGAAAGTGGTTTTGGAGAAAAGCACAATCTTCCTGTTCGGCAAATGCATGCAATGTCATGTTTACAAATACAAATATCATGTTTTCTCAGGTTTCTAGAGCCTTCTTCCTAGAAAACTCGAATGTGTGGAGGCTTTGACTACAGGTGGAACCAATTAGCGTTTGGCAGCTAAAAACAAAACCTTACATGTTAAAATGCATTTGAAACCTTAAAGTCCATAGAGAATTTTGCAGAAAACACAAACACACAAAGAGACTGTAGCAAGATCTGGGATTGAGATAGCTGAAAATCACCAGATAGTTCTGTTTTCATCCAGGAGTATCTGGACAAATTGTTGTGGATTTTGGTTGAAATTTAACCAAAAATAACCGTGACAGTGGTTTTGGAGAAAAGCAAAAAATTCCTGTTCAGCAAATGCATCCAATGTCATGTTTACAGAAAGAAATATCATGTTTTCTCTGGTTTCTGAAGCTTTCTTCCTAGGAAACTCGAATGTGTGGAGGATTTGACTCCAGGTGGAACCAAAGAGCGTTTGCCCGCTTAAAACAAAAAGGGGTCCTGCTAAAATGCATCCAAAACCGTAAAGTCCATAGAGAATGTCCAGAAAACACAAACACACCGAGGCTGTAGCAAGATCTGGGATTGAGATAGCCACAACACACCAGATAGTTTTGTTTTCATCCAGAATATCTGGACAAAATGTTGTAGTTTTGAAGTAAAATTTAATCAAAAATCACCGTGAAAGTGGTTTTGGAGAAAAGCACAATCTTCCTGTTCGGGAAATGCATCCAATGTCACGTTTACAGAAAGAAATATCATGTTTTCTCAGGTTTCTGGAGCTTTCTTCCTAGAAAACTCGAATGTGTGGAGGATTTGACTCCAGGTGGAACCAATTAGCGTTTGGCAGCAAAAACAAAAACTTACATGCTAAAATGCATTCAAAACTGTAAATTCCATAGAGAATATCCAGAAAACACAAACAGACACAGAGACTGTAGCAAGATCTGGGATTGAGATAGCCACAACACACCAGATAGTTTTGTTTTCATCCAGGAGTATCTGGAAAAATTGTTGTTGTTTTGAAGTGAAATTTAACCAAAAAACACCGTGAAAGTGGTTTTGGAGAAAAGCACAATCTTCCTGTTCGGCTAATGCATCCAATGTCATGTTTACAGAAAGAAATATCATGTTTTCTCAGGTTTCTGGAGCTTTCTTCCTAGAAAACTCGAATGTGTGGAGGAATTGACTCCAGGTGGAACCAATTAGCGTTTGGCAGCTAAAAACAAAACCTTACATGCTAAAATGCATTCAAAACCGTAAAGTCCATAGAGAATGTCCAGTAAACACAAACACACACAGAGGCTGTAGCATGATCTGGGATTGAGATAGCCACAACACACCAGATAGTTTTGTTTTCATCCAGAATATCTGGACAAAATGTTGCAGTTTTGAAGTGAAATTTAACCAAAAAATCACCGTGAAAGTGGTTTTGGAGAAAAGCACAATCTTCCTGTTCGGCAAATGCATCCAATGTCATGTTTACAGAAAGAAATATCATGTTTTCTCAGGTTTCTGAAGCTTTCTTCCTAGAAAACTCGAATGTGTGGAGGATTTGACTCCAGGTGGAACCAATTAGCGTTTCCCAGCAGAAAACCAAAAGGGTCCTGCTGAATTGCATTCAAAACTATAAAGTCCATAGAGAATGTCCAGAAAACACAAACACACACAGAGGCTGTAGCAAGATCTGGGATTGAGATAGCTACAAATGACCCCATGGTTTTGTTTTCATCCAGGAATATCTGGACAAATTGTTGTAGTTTTGAAGTGAAATTTAACCAAAAAACACCGTGAATGTGGTTTTGGAGAAAAGCACAATCTTCCCGTTTGGCAAATGCATCCAATGTCATGTTTACAGAAAGAAATATCATGTCTTCTCAGGTTTCTTAAGCTTTCTTCCTGGAAAACTCGAAATGTGGAGAATTTGACTCGAGGTGGTACCAATTAGCGTTTACAAGCAGAAAACAAAAAGGGTCCCCTAAAATGCATTCAAAACCGTCAAGTCCATAGAGAATGTCCAGAAAACACAAACAAACACAGAGGCTGTAGCAAGATCTGGGATTGAGATAGCCACAACACACCAGATACCTTTGTTTTCATCCAGGAGTATTTGGAGAAATTGTTGTACTTTGAAGTGAAATTTAACCAAAAAACCGTGAAAGTTGTTTTGGGGAAAAGCACAATCTTCCTGTTCGGCAAATGCATCCAATGTCATGTTTACAGAAAGAAATATCATGTTTTCTCAGGTTTCTGAGGCTTTCTTCCTAGAAAACTCAAATGTGAGGAGGATTTGACTCCAGGTGGAACCAATTAGCGTTTGGCAGCTAAAAACAAAACCTTACATGCTAAAATGCATTCAACGCCATAAAGTCCATAGAGAATGTCCAGAAAGCACAAACAAACACAGAGGCTTTAGCAAGATCTGGGATTGAGATAGCCAGAACACACCAGATAGTTTTGTTTTCATCCAGGAGAATCTGGACAAATTGTTGTAGTTTTGAAGTGAAATTTAACCAAAAAATCACCGTGAAAGTGGTTTTGGAGAAAAGCACAATCTTCCTGTTCGGCAAACGCATCCAATGTCATGTTTACAGAAAGAAATATCATGTTTTCTCAGGTTTCTGAAGCTTTCTTCCTAGAAAACTCGAATGTGTGGAGGATTTGACTCCAGGTGGAACCAATTAGCGTTTGGCAGCTAAAAACAAAAACTTACATGCTAAAGTGCATTCAAAACCGTCAAGTCCATAGAGAATGTCCAGAAAACACAAATAAACACAGAGGCTGTAGCAAGATCTGGCATTGAGATAGCCACAACACACCAGATAGTTTTGTTTTCATCCAGGAGTATCTGGACAAATTGTTGTAGTTTTGAAGTGAAATTTAACCAAAACATCACGGTCAAAGTGGTTTTGGAGGAAAGCACAAACTTTCTGTTCGGCAAATGCATCCAATGTCATGTTTACAGAAAGAAATATCATGTTTTCTCAGGTTTCTGAAGCTTTCTTCCTAGAAAACTCGAATGAGTGGAGGATTTGACTCCAGGTGGAACCAATTAAAGTTTGGCAGCTAAAAACAAAACCTTACATGCTAAAATGCATTCAAAACAGTAAAGTCCATAGAGAATGTCCAGAAAACACAAATTCACGCAGAGGCTGTAGCAAGATCTGGGATTGAGATAGCCACAACACACCAGATAGTTTTGTTTTCATCCAGGAGTATCTAGACAAATTCTTGTAGTTTTGAAGTGAAATTTAACGAAAAAATGACGGTGAAAGTGGTTTTGGAGAAAAGCACAATCTTCCTGTTCAACAAATGCATCCAATGTCATGTTTACAGAAAGAAATATCATGTTTTCTCAGGTTTCTGAAGCTTTCTTCCTAGAAAACTCGAATGTGTGGAGAATTTGACTCCAGGTGGAACCAATTAGCGTTTGTCAGCAGAAAACAAAAAGGGTCCTGCTAAAATGCATTCAAAACCTTAAAGTCCATAGAGAATGTCCAGAAACCACAAACACAGAGGCTGTAGCAAGATCTGGGATTGAGATAGCCACAACACATCAGATAGTTTTGTTTTCATCCAGGAGTATCTGGACAAATTGTTGTAGTTTTGAAGTGAAATTTAACCAAAACATCCGGTGAAAGTGGTTTTGGAGAAAAGCACATTCTTCCTGTTTGGCAAATGCATCCAATGTCATGTTTACAGAAAGAAATATCATGTTTTCTCAGGTTTCTGAAGCTTTCTTCCTAGAAAACTCGAATGTGTGGAAGATTTGACTCCAGGTGGAACCAATTAGCGTTTGCCAGCAGAAAACAAAAAGGGTCCTGCTAAAATGCATTCAAAACCTTAAAGTCCATTAGAATGTCCAGAAAACACAAAGGCACACAGAGGCTGTAGCAAGATCTGGGATTGAGATAGCTAAAAATCACCAGATTGTTTTGTTGTCATCCAGGAGTATCAGGACAAATTGTTGTGGATTTTGGTTCAAATTTAACCCAAAAATCACCGTGAAAGTGGTTTTGGGGAAAAGCACAATCTTCCTGTTCGGCAAATGCATCCAATGTCATATTTACAGAAAGAAATATCATGTTTTCTCAGGTTTCTGAAGCTTTCTTCCTAGAAAACTCGAATGTGTGGAGGATTTGACTCCAGGTGAAACCAATTAGCGTTTGCCTGGTGAAAACAAAAACTTACATGCTGAAGTGCATTCAAAACCGTCAAGTCCATAGAGAATGTCCAGAAAACACAAACAAACACAGAGGCTGTAGCAAGATCTGGGATTCAGATAGCCACAACACACCAGATAGTTTTGTTTTCATCCAGGAGTATCTGGACAAATTGTTGTACTTTGAAGTGAAATTTAACCAAAAAATCACCGTGAAAGTGGTTTTGAAAAAAAGCACAATCTTCCAGTTCAGCAAATGCATCCAATGTCATGTTTACAGAAAGAAATATCATGTTTTCTCAGGTTTCTGAAGCTTTCTTCCTAGAAAACTCAAATGTGAGGAGGATTTCACTCCAGGTGGAACCAATTAGCGTTTGGCAGCTAAAAACAAAACCTTACATGCTAAAATGCATTCAAAGCCATAAAGTCCATAGAGAATGTCCAGAAAGCACAAACAAACACAGAGGCTTTAGCAAGATCTGGGATTGAGATAGCCAGAACACACCAGATAGTTTTGTTGTCATCCAGGAGTATCTGGACAAATTGTTGTAGTTTTGAAGTGAAATTTAACCAAAAAATCACCGTGAAAGTGGTTTTGGAGAAAAGCACAATCTTCCTGTTCGGCAAACGCATCCAATGTCATGTTTACAGAAAGAAATATCATGTTTTCTCAGGTTTCTGAAGCTTTCTTCCTAGAAAACTCGAATGTGTGGAGGATTTGACTCCAGGTGGAACCAATTAGCGTTTGGCAGCTAAAAACAAAAACTTACATGCTAAAGTGCATTCAAAACCGTCAAGTCCATAGAGAATGTCCAGAAAACACAAATAAACACAGAGGTTGTAGCAAGATCTGGCATTGAGATAGCCACAACACACCAGATAGTTTTGTTTTCATCCAGGAGTATCTGGACAAATTGTTGTAGTTTTGAAGTGAAATTTAACCAAAACATCACGGTGAAAGTGGTTTTGGAGGAAAGCACAAACTTCCTGTTCGGCAAATGCATCCAATGTCATGTTTACAGAAAGAAATATCATGTATTCTCAGGTTTCTGAAGCTTTCTTCCTAGAAAACTCGAATGTGTGGAGGATTTGACTCCAGATGGAACCAATTAGCGTTTGGCAGCTGAAAACAAAAACTTACATGCTAAAATGCATTCAAAACCTTAAAGTCCATAGAGAATGTCCAGAAAACACAAACACACACACAGAGGGTGTAGCAAGATCTGGGATTGAGATAGCTAAAAATCACCAGATAGTTTTGTTGTCATACAGGAGTATCAGGACAAATTGTTGTGGATTTTGGTTGAAATTTAACCCAAAAATCACCGTGAAAGTGGTTTTGGGGAAAAGCACAATCTTCCTGTTCGGCAAATGCATCCAATGTCATGTTTACAGAAAGAAATATCATGTTTTCTCAGGTTTCTGAAGCTTTCGTCCTAGAAAACTCGAATGTATGGAGGATTTGAGTCCAGGTGGAACCAGTTAGCGTTTGCCAGGTGAAAACAAAAACTTACATGCTAAAGTGCATTCAAAACCGTCAAGTCCATAGAGAATGTCCAGAAAACACAAACAAACACAGAGGCTGTAGCAAGATCTGGGATTGAGATAGCCACAACACACCAGATAGTTTTGTTTTCATCCAGGAGTATATGGACAAATTGTTGTAGTTTTGAAGTGAAATTTAACCAAAAAATCACCGTGAAAGTGGTTTTGGAGAAAAGCACAATCTTCCTGTTCGGCAAACGCATCCAATGTCATGTTTACAGAAAGAAATATCATGTTTTCTCAGGTTTCTGAAGCTTTCTTCCTAGAAAAATCGAATGTGTGGAGGATTTGACTCCAGGTGGAACCAATTAGCGTTTGGCAGCTAAAAACAAAAACTTACATGCTAAAGTGCATTCAAAACCGTCAAGTCCATAGAGAATGTCCAGAAAACACAAACAAACACAGAGGCTGTAGCAAGATCTGGGATTGAGATAGCCACAACACACCAGATAGTTTTGTTTTCATCCAGGAGTATCTGGACAAATTGTTGTAGTTTTGAAGTGAAATTTAACCAAAATATCACGGTGAAAGAGGTTTTGGAGGAAAGCACAAACTTCCTGTTCGGCAAATGCATCCAATGTCATGTTTACAGAAAGAAATATCATGTTTTCTCAGGTTTCTGAAGCTTTCTTCCTAGAAAACTCGAATGAGTGGAGGATTTGACTCCAGGTGGAACCAATTAAAGTTTGCAGCTAAAAACAAAACCTTACATGCTAAAATGCATTCAAAACCTTAAAGTCCATAGAGAATGTCCAGAAAACACAAATTCACGCAGAGGCTGTAGCAAGATCTGGGATTGAGATAGCCACAACACACCAGATAGTTTTGTTTACATCCAGGAGTATCTAGACAAATTCTTGTAGTTTTGAAGTGAAATTTAACGAAAAAATCACGGTGAAAGTGGATTTGGAGAAAAGCACAATCTTCCTGTTCAACAAATGCATCCAATGTCATGTTTACAGAAAGAAATATCATGTTTTCTCAGGTTTCTGAAGCTTTCTTCCTAGAAAACTCGAATGTGTGGAGAATTTGACTCCAGGTGGAACCAATTAGCGTTTGTCAGCAGAAAACAAAAAACCTTAAAGTCCATAGAGAATGTCCAGAAAAAACAAACACAGAGGCTGTAGCAAGATCTGGGATTGAGATAGCCACAACACACTAGATAGTTTTGTTTTCATCCAGGAGTATCTGGACAAATTGTTGTAGTTTTGAAGTGAAATTTAACCAAAACATCCGGTGAAAGTGGTTTTGGAGAAAAGCACATTCTTCCTGTTTGGCAAATGCATCCAATGTCATGTTTACAGAAAGAAATATCATGTTTTCTCAGGTTTCTGAAGCTTTCTTCCTAGAAAACTCGAATGTGTGGAAGATTTGACTCCAGGTGGAACCAATTAGCGTTTGCCAGCAGAAAACAAAAAGGGTCCTGCTAAAATGCATTCAAAACCTTGAAGTCCATTAGAATGTCCAGAAAACACAAAGGCACACAGAGGCTGTAGCAAGATCTGGGATTGAGATAGCTAAAAATCACCAGATAGTTTTGTTGTCATCCAGGAGTATCAGGACAAATTATTGTGGATTTTGGTTCAAATTTAACCCAAAAATCACCGTGAAAGTGGTTTTGGGGAAAAGCACAATCTTCCTGTTCGGCAAATGCATCCAATGTCATATTTACAGAAAGAAATATCATGTTTTCTCAGGTTTCTGAAGCTTTCTTCCTAGAAAACTCGAATGTGTGGAGGATTTGACTCCAGGTGGAACCAATTAACGTTTGCCTGGTGAAAACAAAAACTTACATGCTGAAGTGCATTCAAAACCGTCAAGTCCATAGAGAATGTCCAGAAAACACAAACAAACACAGAGGCTGTAGCAAGATCTGGGATTGAGATACCTACAAATCACCACATAGTTTTGTTTTCATCCAGGAGTATCTGGAAAAATTGTTGTAGATTTGAAGTAAAATTTAATCAAAAAATCTCCGCGAAAGTGGTTTTGGAGAAAAGCACAATCTTCCTGTTCGGCAAATGCATTCAAAGTCATGTTTACAGAAATAAATATCATGTTTTCTCAGGTTTCTGAAGCTTTCTTCCTAGAAAACTCGAATGTGTGGAGGATTTGACTCCAGGTGGAACCAATTAGCGTTTGGCAGCTAAAAACAAAAGCTTACATGCTAAAATGCATTCAAAACCGTAAAGTCCATAGAGAATGTCCAGAAAGCACAAACAAACACAGAGGCTGTAGCAAGATCTGGGATTGAGATAGCCACAACACACTAGATAGTTTTGTTTTCATCCAGGAGTATCTGGACAAATTGTTGTAGTTTTGAAGTGAAATTTAACCAAAAAATCACCGTGAAAGTGGTTTTGAAAAAAAGCACAATCTTCCAGTTCAGCAAATGCATCCAATGTCATGTTTACAGAAAGAAATATCATGTATTCTCAGGTTTCTGAAGCTTTCTTCCTAGAAAACTCGAATGTGTGGAGGATTTGACTCCAGGTGGAACCAATTAGCGTTTGGCAGCTAAAAACAAAAACTTACATGCTAAAATGCATTCAAAACCTTAAAGTCCATAGAGAATGTCCAGAAAACACAAACACACACACAGAGGGTGTAGCAAGATCTGGGATTGAGATAGCTAAAAATCACCAGATAGTTTTGTTGTCATACAGGAGTATCAGGACAAATTGTTGTGGATTTTGGTTGAAATTTAACCCAAAAATCACCGTGAAAGTGGTTTTGGGGAAAAGCACAATCTTCCTGTTCGGCAAATGCATCCAATGTCATGTTTACAGAAAGAAATATCATGTTTTCTCAGGTTTCTGAAGCTTTCGTCCTAGAAAACTCGAATGTGTGGAGGATTTGAGTCCAGGTGGAACCAGTTAGCGTTTGCCAGGTGAAAACAAAAACTTACATGCTAAAGTGCATTCAAAACCGTCAAGTCCATAGAGAATGTCCAGAAAACACAAACAAACACAGAGGCTGTAGCAAGATCTGGGATTGAGATACCTACAAATCACCAGATAGTTTTGTTTTCATCCAGGAGTATCTGGACAAATTGTTGTACTTTGAAGTGAAATTTAACCAAAAAACCATGAAAGTGGTTTTGGAGAAAAGCACAATCTTCCTGTTCGGCAAATGCATCCAATGTCATGTTTACAGAAAGAAATATCATGTTTTCTCAGGTTTCTGAAGCTTTGTTCCTAGAAAACTCAAATGTGAGGAGGATTTGACTCCAGGTGGAACCAATTAGCGTTTGGCAGCTAAAAACAAAACCTTACATGTTAAAATGCATTCAAAGCCATAAAGTCCATAGAGAATGTCCAGAAAGCACAAACAAACACAGAGGCTTTAGCAAGATCTGGGACTGAGATAGCCACAACACACCAGATAGTTTTGTTTTCATCCAGGAGTATCTGGACAAATTGTTGTAGTTTTGAAGTGAAATTTAACCAAAAAATCACCGTGAAAGTGGTTTTGGAGAAAAGCACAATCTTCCTGTTCGGCAAACGCATCCAATGTCATGTTTACAGAAAGAAATTTCATGTTTTCTCAGGTTTCTGAAGCTTTCTTCCTAGAAAACTCGAATGAGTGGAGGATTTGACTCCAGGTGGAACCAATTAAAGTTTGCAGCTAAAAACAAAACCTTACATGCTAAAATGCATTCAAAACAGTAAAGTCCATAGAGAATGTCCAGAAAACACAAATTCACGCAGAGGCTGTAGCAAGATCTGGGATTGAGATAGCCACAACACACCAGATAGTTTTGTTTTCATCCAGGAGTATCTAGACAAATTCTTGTAGTTTTGAAGTGAAATTTAACGAAAAAATCACGGTGAAAGTGGATTTGGAGAAAAGCACAATCTTCCTGTTCAACAAATGCATCCAATGTCATGTTTACAGAAAGAAATATCATGTTTTCTCAGGTTTCTGAAGCTTTCTTCCTAGAAAACTCGAATGTGTGGAGAATTTGACTCCAGGTGGAACCAATTAGCGTTTGTCAGCAGAAAACAAAAAGGGTCCTGCTAAAATGCATTCAAAACCTTAAAGTCCATAGAGAATGTCCAGAAAAAACAAACACAGAGGCTGTAGCAAGATCTGGGATTGAGATAGCCACAACACACTAGATAGTTTTGTTTTCATCCAGGAGTATCTGGACAAATTGTTGTAGTTTTGAAGTGAAATTTAACCAAAACATCCGGTGAAAGTGGTTTTGGAGAAAAGCACATTCTTCCTGTTTGGCAAATGCATCCAATGTCATGTTTACAGAAAGAAATATCATGTTTTCTCAGGTTTCTGAAGCTTTCTTCCTAGAAAACTCGAATGTGTGGAAGATTTGACTCCAGGTGGAACCAATTAGCGTTTGCCAGCAGAAAACAAAAAGGGTCCTGCTAAAATGCATTCAAAACCTTAAAGTCCATTAGAATGTCCAGAAAACACAAAGGCACACAGAGGCTGTTGCAAGATCTGGGATTGAGATAGCTAAAAATCACCAGATTGTTTTGTTGTCATCCAGGAGTATCAGGACAAATTGTTGTGGATTTTGGTTCAAATTTAACCCAAAAATCACCGTGAAAGTGGTTTTGGGGAAAAGCACAATCTTCCTGTTCGGCAAATGCATCCAATGTCATATTTACAGAAAGAAATATCATGTTTTCTCAGGTTTCTGAAGCTTTCTTCCTAGAAAACTCGAATGTGTGGAGGATTTGACTCCAGGTGGAACCAATTAACGTTTGCCTGGTGAAAACAAAAACTTACATGCTGAAGTGCATTCAAAACCGTCAAGTCCATAGAGAATGTCCAGAAAACACAAACAAACACAGAGGCTGTAGCAAGATCTGGGATTGAGATACCTACAAATCACCACATAGTTTTGTTTTCATCCAGGAGTATCTGGAAAAATTGTTGTAGATTTGAAGTAAAATTTAATCAAAAAATCTCCGCGAAAGTGGTTTTGGAGAAAAGCACAATCTTCCTGTTCGGCAAATGCATTCAAAGTCATGTTTACAGAAATAAATATCATGTTTTCTCAGGTTTCTGAAGCTTTCTTCCTAGAAAACTCGAATGTGTGGAGGATTTGACTCCAGGTGGAACCAATTAGCGTTTGGCAGCTAAAAACAAAAGCTTACATGCTAAAATGCATTCAAAACCGTAAAGTCCATAGAGAATGTCCAGAAAGCACAAACAAACACAGAGGCTGTAGCAAGATCTGGGATTGAGATAGCCACAACACACTAGATAGTTTTGTTTTCATCCAGGAGTATCTGGACAAATTGTTGTAGTTTTGAAGTGAAATTTAACCAAAAAATCACCGTGAAAGTGGTTTTGAAAAAAAGCACAATCTTCCAGTTCAGCAAATGCATCCAATGTCATGTTTACAGAAAGAAATATCATGTATTCTCAGGTTTCTGAAGCTTTCTTCCTAGAAAACTCGAATGTGTGGAGGATTTGACTCCAGGTGGAACCAATTAGCGTTTGGCAGCTAAAAACAAAAACTTACATGCTAAAATGCATTCAAAACCTTAAAGTCCATAGAGAATGTCCAGAAAACACAAACACACACACAGAGGGTGTAGCAAGATCTGGGATTGAGATAGCTAAAAATCACCAGATAGTTTTGTTGTCATACAGGAGTATCAGGACAAATTGTTGTGGATTTTGGTTGAAATTTAACCCAAAAATCACCGTGAAAGTGGTTTTGGGGAAAAGCACAATCTTCCTGTTCGGCAAATGCATCCAATGTCATGTTTACAGAAAGAAATATCATGTTTTCTCAGGTTTCTGAAGCTTTCGTCCTAGAAAACTCGAATGTGTGGAGGATTTGAGTCCAGGTGGAACCAGTTAGCGTTTGCCAGGTGAAAACAAAAACTTACATGCTAAAGTGCATTCAAAACCGTCAAGTCCATAGAGAATGTCCAGAAAACACAAACAAACACAGAGGCTGTAGCAAGATCTGGGATTGAGATAGCCACAACACACCAGATAGTTTTGTTTTCATCCAGGAGTATCTGGAAAAATTGTTGTACTTTGAAGTGAAATTTAACCAAAAAACCATGAAAGTGGTTTTGGAGAAAAGCACAATCTTCCTGTTCGGCAAATGCATCCAATGTCATGTTTACAGAAAGAAATATCATGTTTTCTCAGGTTTCTGAAGCTTTGTTCCTAGAAAACTCAAATGTGAGGAGGATTTGACTCCAGGTGGAACCAATTAGCGTTTGGCAGCTAAAAACAAAACCTTACATGTTAAAATGCATTCAAAGCCATAAAGTCCATAGAGAATGTCCAGAAAGCACAAACAAACACAGAGGCTTTAGCAAGATCTGGGACTGAGATAGCCACAACACACCAGATAGTTTTGTTTTCATCCAGGAGTATCTGGACAAATTGTTGTAGTTTTGAAGTGAAATTTAACCAAAAAATCACCGTGAAAGTGGTTTTGGAGAAAAGCACAATCTTCCTGTTCGGCAAACGCATCCAATGTCATGTTTACAGAAAGAAATTTCATGTTTTCTCAGGTTTCTGAAGCTTTCTTCCTAGAAAACTCGAATGAGTGGAGGATTTGACTCCAGGTGGAACCAATTAAAGTTTGCAGCTAAAAACAAAACCTTACATGCTAAAATGCATTCAAAACAGTAAAGTCCATAGAGAATGTCCAGAAAACACAAATTCACGCAGAGGCTGTAGCAAGATCTGGGATTGAGATAGCCACAACACACCAGATAGTTTTGTTTTCATCCAGGAGTATCTAGACAAATTCTTGTAGTTTTGAAGTGAAATTTAACGAAAAAATCACGGTGAAAGTGGATTTGGAGAAAAGCACAATCTTCCTGTTCAACAAATGCATCCAATGTCATGTTTACAGAAAGAAATATCATGTTTTCTCAGGTTTCTGAAGCTTTCTTCCTAGAAAACTCGAATGTGTGGAGAATTTGACTCCAGGTGGAACCAATTAGCGTTTGTCAGCAGAAAACAAAAAGGGTCCTGCTAAAATGCATTCAAAACCTTAAAGTCCATAGAGAATGTCCAGAAAAAACAAACACAGAGGCTGTAGCAAGATCTGGGATTGAGATAGCCACAACACACTAGATAGTTTTGTTTTCATCCAGGAGTATCTGGACAAATTGTTGTAGTTTTGAAGTGAAATTTAACCAAAACATCCGGTGAAAGTGGTTTTGGAGAAAAGCACATTCTTCCTGTTTGGCAAATGCATCCAATGTCATGTTTACAGAAAGAAATATCATGTTTTCTCAGGTTTCTGAAGCTTTCTTCCTAGAAAACTCGAATGTGTGGAAGATTTGACTCCAGGTGGAACCAATTAGCGTTTGCCAGCAGAAAACAAAAAGGGTCCTGCTAAAATGCATTCAAAACCTTAAAGTCCATTAGAATGTCCAGAAAACACAAAGGCACACAGAGGCTGTTGCAAGATCTGGGATTGAGATAGCTAAAAATCACCAGATTGTTTTGTTGTCATCCAGGAGTATCAGGACAAATTGTTGTGGATTTTGGTTCAAATTTAACCCAAAAATCACCGTGAAAGTGGTTTTGGGGAAAAGCACAATCTTCCTGTTCGGCAAATGCATCCAATGTCATATTTACAGAAAGAAATATCATGTTTTCTCAGGTTTCTGAAGCTTTCTTCCTAGAAAACTCGAATGTGTGGAGGATTTGACTCCAGGTGGAACCAATTAGCGTTTGCCTGGTGAAAACAAAAACTTACATGCTGAAGTGCATTCAAAACCGTCAAGTCCATAGAGAATGTCCAGAAAACACAAACAAACACAGAGGCTGTAGCAAGATCTGGGATTGAGATACCTACAAATCACCAGATAGTTTTGTTTTCATCCAGGAGTATCTGGAAAAATTGTTGTAGATTTGAAGTAAAATTTAATCAAAAAATCACCGCGAAAGTGGTTTTGGAGAAAAGCACAATCTTCCTGTTCGGCAAATGCATCCAATGTCATGTTTACAGAAAGAAATATCATGTTTTCTCAGGTTTCTGAAGCTTTCTTCCTAGAAAACTCGAATGTGTGGAGGATTTGACTCCAGGTGGAACCAATTAGCGTTTGGCAGCTAAAAACAAAAGCTTACATGCTAAAATGCATTCAAAACCGTAAAGTCCATAGAGAATGACCAGAAACCACAAACACAGAGGCTGTAGCAAGATCTGGGATTGAGATAGCCACAACAAACTAGATAGTTTTGTTTTCATCCAGGAGTATCTGGACAAATTGTTGTAGTTTTGAAGTGAAATTTAACCAAAAAATCACCGTGAAAGTGGTTTTGAAAAAAAGCACAATCTTCCAGTTCAGCAAATGCATCCAATGTCATGTTTACAGAAAGAAATATCATGTATTCTCAGGTTTCTGAAGCTTTCTTCCTAGAAAACTCGAATGTGTGGAGGATTTGACTCCAGGTGGAACCAATTAGCGTTTGGCAGCTAAAAACAAAAACTTACATGCTAAAATGCATTCAAAACCTTAAAGTCCATAGAGAATGTCCAGAAAACACAAACACACACACAGAGGGTGTAGCAAGATCTGGGATTGAGATAGCTAAAAATCACCAGATAGTTTTGTTGTCATACAGGAGTATCAGGACAAATTGTTGTGGATTTTGGTTGAAATTTAACCCAAAAATCACCGTGAAAGTGGTTTTGGGGAAAAGCACAATCTTCCTGTTCGGCAAATGCATCCAATGTCATGTTTACAGAAAGAAATATCATGTTTTCTCAGGTTTCTGAAGCTTTCGTCCTAGAAAACTCGAATGTGTGGAGGATTTGAGTCCAGGTGGAACCAGTTAGCGTTTGCCAGGTGAAAACAAAAACTTACATGCTAAAGTGCATTCAAAACCGTCAAGTCCATAGAGAATGTCCAGAAAACACAAACAAACACAGAGGCTGTAGCAAGATCTGGGATTGAGATAGCCACAACACACCAGATAGTTTTGTTTTCATCCAGGAGTATCTGGAAAAATTGTTGTACTTTGAAGTGAAATTTAACCAAAAAACACGGTGAAAGTGGTTTTGGAGAAAAGCACAATCTTCCTGTTCGGCAAATGCATCCAATGTCATGTTTACAGAAAGAAATATCATGTTTTCTCAGGTTTCTGAAGCTTTCTTCCTAGAAATCGCGAATGTGTGGAGGATTTGACTCCAGGTGGAACCAATTAGCGTTTGGCAGCTAAAAACAAAACCTTACATGCTAAAACGCATTCAAAGCCATAAAGTCCATGGAGAATGTCCAGAAAACACAAACACACACGGAGGCTGTAGCAAGATCTGGAATTGAGATAGCTAAAAATCACCAGACATCTTTGTTTTCATCCAGGAGTATCTGGACAAATTGTTGTAGTTTTGAAGTGAAATTTAACCAAAAAATCACCGTGAAAGTGGTTTTGGAGAAAAGCACAATCTTCCTGTTCGGCAAATGCAACCTATGTCATGTTGACAGAAAGAAATATCATGTTTTCTCAGGTTTCTGAAGCTTTCTTCCTAGAAAACTGGAATGTGTGGCGGATTTGACTCCAGGTGGAACCAATTAGCGTTTGGAATCTAAAAACAAAAGCTTACATGCTAAAATGCATTCAAAACCGTCAAGTCCATAGAGAATGTCCAGAAAACACAAACACACACAGAGGCTGTAGCAAGATCTGGAATTGAGATAGCTAAAAATCACCAGATAGTTTTGTTTTCATCCAGGAGTATCTGGACAAATTGTTGTACTTTGAAGTGAAATTTAACCAAAACATCACAGTGAAAGTGGATTTGGAGGAAAGCACAATCTTCCTGTTCAGCAAATGCATCCAATGTCATGTTTACAGAAAGAAATATCATGTTTTCTCAGGTTTCTGAAGCTTTCTTCCTGGAAAACTCGAATCTGTGGAGGATTTGACTCCAGGTGGAACCAATTAGCGTTTGGCAGCAGAAAACAAAAAGGGTCCTGCTTAAATGCATTCAAAACTTTAAAGTCCATAGAGAATGTCCAGAAAACACAAACACACACAGAGGGTGTAGCAAGATCTGGGATTGAGATAGCTAAAAATCACCAGATATTTTTGTTGTCATCCAGGAGTATCAGGACAAATTGTTGTGGATTTTGGTTCAAATTTAACCCAAAAATCACCGTGAAAGTGGTTTTGGGGAAAAGTACAATCTTCCTGTTGGGCAAATGCATCCAATGTCATATTTACAGAAAGAAATATCATGTTTTCTCAGGTTTCTGAAGCTTTCTTCCTAGAAAACTCGAATGTGTGGAGGATTTGACTCCAGGTGGAACCAATTAGCGTTTGGCAGCTAAAAACAAAAACTTACATGCTAAAGTGCATTCAAAACCGTCAAGTCCATAGAGAATGTCCAGAAAACACAAACAAACACAGAGGCTGTAGCAAGATCTGGGATTGAGATAGCCACAACACACCAGATAGTTTTGTTTTCATCCAGGAGTATCTGGACAAATTGTTGTACTTTGAAGTGAAATTTAACCAAAAAACCATGAAAGTGGTTTTGGAGAAAAGCACAATCTTCCTGTTCGGCAAATGCATCCAATGTCATGTTTACAGAAAGAAATATCATGTTTTCTCAGGTTTCTGAAGCTTTCTTCCTAGAAAACTCAAATGTGAGGAGGATTTGACTCCAGGTGGAACCAATTAGCGTTTGGCAGCTAAAAACAAAACCTTACATGCTAAAATGCATTCAAAGCCATAAAGTCCATAGAGAATGTCCAGAAAGCACAAACAAACACAGAGGCTTTAGCAAGATCTGGGATTGAGATAGCCAGAACACACCAGATAGTTTTGTTGTCATCCAGGAGTATCTGGACAAATTGTTGTAGTTTTGAAGTGAAATTTAACCAAAAAATCACCGTGAAAGTGGTTTTGGAGAAAAGCACAATCTTCCTGTTCGGCAAACGCATCCAATGTCATGTTTACAGAAAGAAATATCATGTTTTCTCAGGTTTCTGAAGCTTTCTTCCTAGAAAACTCGAATGTGTGGAGGATTTGACTCCAGGTGGAACCAATTAGCGTTTGGCAGCTAAAAACAAAAACTTACATGCTAAAGTGCATTCAAAACCGTCAAGTCCATAGAGAATGTCCAGAAAACACAAATAAACACAGAGGTTGTAGCAAGATCTGGCATTGAGATAGCCACAACACACCAGATAGTTTTGTTTTCATCCAGGAGTATCTGGACAAATTGTTGTAGTTTTGAAGTGAAATTTAACCAAAACATCACGGTGAAAGTGGTTTTGGAGGAAAGCACAAACTTCCTGTTCGGCAAATGCATCCAATGTCATGTTTACAGAAAGAAATATCATGTTTTCTCAGGTTTCTGAAGCTTTCTTCCTAGAAAACTCGAATGTGTGGAGGATTTGACTCCAGGTGGAACCAATTAACGTTTGGCAGCTGAAAACAAAACCTTACATGCTAAAATGCATTCAAAACAGTAAAGTCCATAGAGAATGTCCAGAAAACACAAATTCACACAGAGGCTGTAGCAAGATCTGGGATTGAGATAGCCACAACACACCAGATAGTTTTGTTTTCATCCAGGAGTATCTAGACAAATTCTTGTAGTTTTGAAGTGAAATTTAACGAAAAAATCACGGTGAAAGTGGATTTGGAGAAAAGCACAATCTTCCTGTTCAACAAATGCATCCAATGTCATGTTTACAGAAAGAAATATCATGTTTTCTCAGGTTTCTGAAGCTTTCTTCCTAGAAAACTCGAATGTGTGGAGAATTTGACTCCAGGTGGAACCAATTAGCGTTTGTCAGCAGAAAACAAAAAGGGTCCTGCTAAAATGCATTCAAAACCTTAAAGTCCATAGAGAATGTCCAGAAAAAACAAACACAGAGGCTGTAGCAAGATCTGGGATTGAGATAGCCACAACACACTAGATAGTTTTGTTTTCATCCAGGAGTATCTGGACAAATTGTTGTAGTTTTGAAGTGAAATTTAACCAAAACATCCGGTGAAAGTGGTTTTGGAGAAAAGCACATTCTTCCTGTTTGGCAAATGCATCCAATGTCATGTTTACAGAAAGAAATATCATGTTTTCTCAGGTTTCTGAAGCTTTCTTCCTAGAAAACTCGAATGTGTGGAAGATTTGACTCCAGGTGGAACCAATTAGCGTTTGCCAGCAGAAAACAAAAAGGGTCCTGCTAAAATGCATTCAAAACCTTAAAGTCCATTAGAATGTCCAGAAAACACAAAGGCACACAGAGGCTGTTGCAAGATCTGGGATTGAGATAGCTAAAAATCACCAGATTGTTTTGTTGTCATCCAGGAGTATCAGGACAAATTGTTGTGGATTTTGGTTCAAATTTAACCCAAAAATCACCGTGAAAGTGGTTTTGGGGAAAAGCACAATCTTCCTGTTCGGCAAATGCATCCAATGTCATATTTACAGAAAGAAATATCATGTTTTCTCAGGTTTCTGAAGCTTTCTTCCTAGAAAACTCGAATGTGTGGAGGATTTGACTCCAGGTGGAACCAATTAGCGTTTGCCTGGTGAAAACAAAAACTTACATGCTGAAGTGCATTCAAAACCGTCAAGTCCATAGAGAATGTCCAGAAAACACAAACAAACACAGAGGCTGTAGCAAGATCTGGGATTGAGATACCTACAAATCACCAGATAGTTTTGTTTTCATCCAGGAGTATCTGGAAAAATTGTTGTAGATTTGAAGTAAAATTTAATCAAAAAATCACCGCGAAAGTGGTTTTGGAGAAAAGCACAATCTTCCTGTTCGGCAAATGCATCCAATGTCATGTTTACAGAAAGAAATATCATGTTTTCTCAGGTTTCTGAAGCTTTCTTCCTAGAAAACTCGAATGTGTGGAGGATTTGACTCCAGGTGGAACCAATTAGCGTTTGGCAGCTAAAAACAAAAGCTTACATGCTAAAATGCATTCAAAACCGTAAAGTCCATAGAGAATGACCAGAAACCACAAACACAGAGGCTGTAGCAAGATCTGGGATTGAGATAGCCACAACAAACTAGATAGTTTTGTTTTCATCCAGGAGTATCTGGACAAATTGTTGTAGTTTTGAAGTGAAATTTAACCAAAAAATCACCGTGAAAGTGGTTTTGAAAAAAAGCACAATCTTCCAGTTCAGCAAATGCATCCAATGTCATGTTTACAGAAAGAAATATCATGTATTCTCAGGTTTCTGAAGCTTTCTTCCTAGAAAACTCGAATGTGTGGAGGATTTGACTCCAGGTGGAACCAATTAGCGTTTGGCAGCTAAAAACAAAAACTTACATGCTAAAATGCATTCAAAACCTTAAAGTCCATAGAGAATGTCCAGAAAACACAAACACACACACAGAGGGTGTAGCAAGATCTGGGATTGAGATAGCTAAAAATCACCAGATAGTTTTGTTGTCATACAGGAGTATCAGGACAAATTGTTGTGGATTTTGGTTGAAATTTAACCCAAAAATCACCGTGAAAGTGGTTTTGGGGAAAAGCACAATCTTCCTGTTCGGCAAATGCATCCAATGTCATGTTTACAGAAAGAAATATCATGTTTTCTCAGGTTTCTGAAGCTTTCGTCCTAGAAAACTCGAATGTGTGGAGGATTTGAGTCCAGGTGGAACCAGTTAGCGTTTGCCAGGTGAAAACAAAAACTTACATGCTAAAGTGCATTCAAAACCGTCAAGTCCATAGAGAATGTCCAGAAAACACAAACAAACACAGAGGCTGTAGCAAGATCTGGGATTGAGATAGCCACAACACACCAGATAGTTTTGTTTTCATCCAGGAGTATCTGGAAAAATTGTTGTACTTTGAAGTGAAATTTAACCAAAAAACACGGTGAAAGTGGTTTTGGAGAAAAGCACAATCTTCCTGTTCGGCAAATGCATCCAATGTCATGTTTACAGAAAGAAATATCATGTTTTCTCAGGTTTCTGAAGCTTTCTTCCTAGAAATCGCGAATGTGTGGAGGATTTGACTCCAGGTGGAACCAATTAGCGTTTGGCAGCTAAAAACAAAACCTTACATGCTAAAACGCATTCAAAGCCATAAAGTCCATGGAGAATGTCCAGAAAACACAAACACACACGGAGGCTGTAGCAAGATCTGGAATTGAGATAGCTAAAAATCACCAGACATCTTTGTTTTCATCCAGGAGTATCTGGACAAATTGTTGTAGTTTTGAAGTGAAATTTAACCAAAAAATCACCGTGAAAGTGGTTTTGGAGAAAAGCACAATCTTCCTGTTCGGCAAATGCAACCTATGTCATGTTGACAGAAAGAAATATCATGTTTTCTCAGGTTTCTGAAGCTTTCTTCCTAGAAAACTGGAATGTGTGGCGGATTTGACTCCAGGTGGAACCAATTAGCGTTTGGAATCTAAAAACAAAAGCTTACATGCTAAAATGCATTCAAAACCGTCAAGTCCATAGAGAATGTCCAGAAAACACAAACACACACAGAGGCTGTAGCAAGATCTGGAATTGAGATAGCTAAAAATCACCAGATAGTTTTGTTTTCATCCAGGAGTATCTGGACAAATTGTTGTACTTTGAAGTGAAATTTAACCAAAACATCACAGTGAAAGTGGATTTGGAGGAAAGCACAATCTTCCTGTTCAGCAAATGCATCCAATGTCATGTTTACAGAAAGAAATATCATGTTTTCTCAGGTTTCTGAAGCTTTCTTCCTGGAAAACTCGAATCTGTGGAGGATTTGACTCCAGGTGGAACCAATTAGCGTTTGGCAGCAGAAAACAAAAAGGGTCCTGCTTAAATGCATTCAAAACTTTAAAGTCCATAGAGAATGTCCAGAAAACACAAACACACACAGAGGGTGTAGCAAGATCTGGGATTGAGATAGCTAAAAATCACCAGATATTTTTGTTGTCATCCAGGAGTATCAGGACAAATTGTTGTGGATTTTGGTTCAAATTTAACCCAAAAATCACCGTGAAAGTGGTTTTGGGGAAAAGCACAATCTTCCTGTTGGGCAAATGCATCCAATGTCATATTTACAGAAAGAAATATCATGTTTTCTCAGGTTTCTGAAGCTTTCTTCCTAGAAAACTCGAATGTGTGGAGGATTTGACTCCAGGTGGAACCAATTAGCGTTTGGCAGCTAAAAACAAAAACTTACATGCTAAAGTGCATTCAAAACCGTCAAGTCCATAGAGAATGTCCAGAAAACACAAACAAACACAGAGGCTGTAGCAAGATCTGGGATTGAGATAGCCACAACACACCAGATAGTTTTGTTTTCATCCAGGAGTATCTGGACAAATTGTTGTACTTTGAAGTGAAATTTAACCAAAAAACCATGAAAGTGGTTTTGGAGAAAAGCACAATCTTCCTGTTCGGCAAATGCATCCAATGTCATGTTTACAGAAAGAAATATCATGTTTTCTCAGGTTTCTGAAGCTTTCTTCCTAGAAAACTCAAATGTGAGGAGGATTTGACTCCAGGTGGAACCAATTAGCGTTTGGCAGCTAAAAACAAAACCTTACATGCTAAAATGCATTCAAAGCCATAAAGTCCATAGAGAATGTCCAGAAAGCACAAACAAACACAGAGGCTTTAGCAAGATCTGGGATTGAGATAGCCAGAACACACCAGATAGTTTTGTTGTCATCCAGGAGTATCTGGACAAATTGTTGTAGTTTTGAAGTGAAATTTAACCAAAAAATCACCGTGAAAGTGGTTTTGGAGAAAAGCACAATCTTCCTGTTCGGCAAACGCATCCAATGTCATGTTTACAGAAAGAAATATCATGTTTTCTCAGGTTTCTGAAGCTTTCTTCCTAGAAAACTCGAATGTGTGGAGGATTTGACTCCAGGTGGAACCAATTAGCGTTTGGCAGCTAAAAACAAAAACTTACATGCTAAAGTGCATTCAAAACCGTCAAGTCCATAGAGAATGTCCAGAAAACACAAATAAACACAGAGGTTGTAGCAAGATCTGGCATTGAGATAGCCACAACACACCAGATAGTTTTGTTTTCATCCAGGAGTATCTGGACAAATTGTTGTAGTTTTGAAGTGAAATTTAACCAAAACATCACGGTGAAAGTGGTTTTGGAGGAAAGCACAAACTTCCTGTTCGGCAAATGCATCCAATGTCATGTTTACAGAAAGAAATATCATGTTTTCTCAGGTTTCTGAAGCTTTCTTCCTAGAAAACTCGAATGTGTGGAGGATTTGACTCCAGGTGGAACCAATTAACGTTTGGCAGCTGAAAACAAAACCTTACATGCTAAAATGCATTCAAAACAGTAAAGTCCATTGAGAATGTCCAGAAAACACAAATACACGCAGAGGCTGTAGCAAGATCTGGGATTGAGATAGCCACAACACACCAGATAGTTTTGTTTTCATCCAGGAGTATCTAGACAAATTCTTGTAGTTTTGAAGTGAAATTTAACGAAAAAATCACGGTGAAAGTGGTTTTGGAGAAAAGCACAATCTTCCTGTTCAACAAATGCATCCAATGTCATGTTTACAGAAAGAAATATCATGTTCTCTCAGGTTTCTGAAGCTTTCTTCCTAGAAAACTCGAATGTGAGGAGGATTTGACTCCAGGTGGAACCAATTAGCGTTTGTCAGCAGAAAACAAAAAGGGTCCTGCTAAAATGCATTCAAAACCGTAAAGTCCATAGAGAATGTCCAGAAAAAACAAACACAGAGGCTGTAGCAAGATCTGGGATTGAGATAGCCACAACACACTAGATAGTTTTGTTTTCATCCAGGAGTATCTGGACAAATTGTTGTAGTTTTGAAGTGAAATTTAACCAAAACATCCGGTGAAAGTGGTTTTGGAGAAAAGCACAATCTTCCTGTTTGGCAAATGCATCCAATGTCATGTTTACAGAAAGAAATATCATGTTTTCTCAGGTTTCTGAAGCTTTCTTCCTAGAAAACTCGAATGTGTGGAAGATTTGACTCCAGGTGGAACCAATTAGCGTTTGCCAGCAGAAAACAAAAAGGGTCCTGCTAAAATGCATTCAAAACCTTAAAGTCCATTAGAATGTCCAGAAAACACAAAGGCACACAGAGGCTGTAGCAAGATCTGGGATTAAGATAGCTAAAAATCACCAGATATCTTTGTTTTCATCCAGGAGTTTCTGGACAAATTGTTGTAGTTTTGAAGTGAAATTTAACCAAAAAATCACCGTGAAAGTGGTTTTGGAGAAAAGCACAATCTTCCAGTTCAGCAAATGCATCCAATGTCATGTTTACAGAAAGAAATATCATGTTTTCTCAGGTTTCTGAAGCTTTCTTCCTGGAAAACTCGAATGTGTGGAGGATTTGACTCCAGGTGGAACCAATTAGCGTTTGTCAGCAGAAAACAAAAAGGGTCCTTCTAAAATGCATTCAAAACCTTAAAGTCCATAGAGAATGTCCAGAAAACACAAACACACACACAGGGTGTAGCAAGATCTGGGATTGAGATAGCTAAAAATCACCAGATTGTTTTGTTGTCATCCAGGAGTATCAGGACAAATTGTTGTGGATTTTGGTTCAAATTTAACCCAAAAATCACCGTGAAAGTGGTTTTGGGGAAAAGCACAATCTTCCTGTTCGGCAAATGCATCCAATGTCATGTTTACAGAAAGAAATATCATGTTTTCTCAGGTTTCTGAAGCTTTCTTCCTAGAAAACTCGAATGTGTGGAGGATTTGACTCCAGGTGGAACCAATTAGTTTTTTCCAGCGGAAAACAAAAGCTTACATGCTAAAATGCATTCAAAACCGTAAAGTCCATAGAGAATGTCCAGAAAACACAAACACACACAGAGGCTGTAGCAAGATCTGGAATTGAGATAGCTAAAAATCACCAGATAGTTTTGTTTTCATCCAGGAGTATCTGGACAAATTGTTGTACTTTGAAGTGAAATTTAACCAAAACATCACAGTGAAAGTGGATTTCGAGGAAAGCACAATCTTCCTGTTCAGCAAATGCATCCAATGTCATGTTTACAGAAAGAAATATCATGTTTTCTCAGGTTTCTGAAGCTTTCTTCCTGGAAAACTCGAATGTCTGGAGGATTTGACTCCAGGTGGAACCAATTAGCGTTTTCCAGCAGAAAACAAAAAGGGTCCTGCTAAAATGCATTCAAAACCTTAAAGTCCATAGAGAATGTCCAGAAAACACAAACACACACAGAGGCTGTACCAAGATCTGGCATTGAGATAGCCACAACACACCAGATCCTTTTCTTTTCATCCAGGAGTATCTGGACAAATTGTTGTGGATTTCGGGTGAAATTTAACAAAAATCACAGTGAAAGTGGTTTTGCAGGAAAGTACAAACTTCCTGTTCGGCAAATGCATCCAATGTCATGTTTACAGAAAGAAATATCATGTTTTCTCAGGTTTCTGAAGCTTTCTTCCTAGAAAACTCGAATGTGTGGAGGATTTGACTCCAGGTGGAACCAATTAGCGTTTTGCAGCTAAAAACAAAACCTTACATGCTAACACGCATTCAAAACCGTAAAGTCCATAGAGAATGTCCAGAAAACACAAACAAACACAGAGGCTGTAGCAAGATCTGGCATTGAGATAGCCACAACACACCAGATCCTTTTCTTTTCATCCAGGAGTATCTGGACAAATTGTTGTGGATTTCGGGTGAAATTTAACAAAAATCACCGTGACAGTGGTTTTGGAGAAAAGTACAATCTTCCTGTTTGGCAAATGCATCCAATGTCATGTTTACAGAAAGAAATATCATGTTTTCTCAGGTTTCTGAAGCCTTCTTCCTAGAAAACTCGAATGTGTGGAGGATTTGACTCCAGGTGGAACCAATTAGCGTTTGCCAGCAGAAAACAAAAACTTACATTCTAAAATGCATTCAAAAACTTAAAGTCCATAGAGAATGTCCAGAAAACACAAACCCACACAGAGGCTGAAGCAATATCTGGGATTGAGATAGCTAAAAATAACCAGATAGTTTTGTTTTCATCCAGGAGTATCTATACAAATTGTTGTACTTTGAAGAGAAATTTAACCAAAAAATCACCGTGAAAGTGGTTTTGGAGAAAAGCACAATCTTCCTGTTTGGCAAATGCATCCAATGTCATGTTTAAAGAAAGAAATATCATGTTTTCTCAGGTTTCTGAAGCTTTCTTCCTAGAAAACTCGAATGTGTGGAGGATTTGACTCCAGGTGGAACCAATTAGCGTTTGGCAGCTAAAAACAAAAACTTACATGCTAAAACGCATTCAAAACCGTCAAGTCCATAGAGAATGTCCAGAAAACACAAACACACACAGAGGCTGTAGCAAGATCTGGAATTGAGATAGCTAAAAATCACCAGATATCTTTGTTTTCATCCAGGAGTATCTGGACAAATTGTTTTAGATTTGAAGTGAAATTTAACCAAAAAATCACCGTGAAAGTGGTTTTGGAGAAAAGCACAATCTTCCTGTTCGGCAAATGCAACCAATGTCATGTTGACAGAAAGAAATATCATGTTTTCTCAGGTTTCTGAAGCTTTCTTCCTAGAAAACTGGAATGTGTGGCGGATTTGACTCCAGGTGGAACCAATTAGCGTTTGGAATCTAAAAACAAAAGCATACATGCTGAAATGCATTCAAAACCATCAAGTCCATAGAGAATGTCCAGAAAACACAAACACACACAGAGGCTGTAGCAAGATCTGGAATTGAGATAGCTAAAAATCACCAGATAGTTTTGTTTTCATCCAGGAGTATCTGGACAAATTCTTGTAGTTTTGAAGTGAAATTTAACCAAAAAATCACCGTGAAAGTGGTTTTGGAGAAAAGCACAATCTTCCTGTTCAGCAAATGCATCCAATGTCATGTTTGCAGAAAGAAATATCATGTTTTCTCAGGTTTCTGGAGCTTTCTTCCTAGAAAACTCGAATGTGTGGAGGATTTGACTCCAGGTGGAACCAATTAGCGTTTGGCAGCTAAAAACAACACCTTACATGCTAAAATGCATTCAAAGCCATAAAGTCCATAGACAAAGTCCAGAAAACACAAACACACACAGAGGCTGTAGCAAGATCTGGGATTGAGATAGCCAGAACACACCAGATAGTTTTGTTTTCATCCAGGAGTATCTGGACAAATTGTTGTAGATTTGAAGTGAAATTTAACAAAAAAATCACCGTGAAAGTGGTTTTCGGGAAAAGCACAATGTTCCTGTTCAGCAAATGCATCCAATGTCATGTTTACAGAAAGAAATATCATGTTTTCCCAGGTTTCTGAAGCTTTCTTCCCAGAAAACTCGAATGTGTGGAGGATTTGACTCCAGGTGGAACCAATTAGCGTTTGGCAGCTAAAAAGAAAACCTTACATGCTAAAATGCATTCAAAGCCATAAAGTCCATAGAAAATGGCCAGAAAAGACAACAAACACAGAGGCTGTAGCAAGATCTGGGATTGAGATAGCCACAACACACCAGATAGTTTTGTTGTCATCCAGGAGTATCTGGACAAATTGTTGTAGTTTTGAAGTGAAATTTAACCAAAAAATCACCGTGAAAGTGGTTTTGGAGAAAAGCACAATCTTCCTGTTCGGCAAACGCATCCAATGTCATGTTTACAGAAAGAAATATCATGTTTTCTCAGGTTTCTGAAGCTTTCTTCCTAGAAAACTCGAATGTGTGGAGGATTTGACTCCAGGTGGAACCAATTAGCGTTTGGCAGCTAAAAACAAAGACTTACATGCTAAAATGCATTCAAAACCGTAAAGTCCATAGAGAATATCCAGAAAACACAAACAAACACAGAGGATGTAGCAAGATCTGGGATTGAGATTGCCACAACACGCCAGATAGTTTTGTTGTCATCCAGGAGTATCTGGACAAATTGTTGTAGTTTTGAAGTGAGATTTAACCAAAAAATCACCGTGAAAGTGGTTTTGGGGAAAAGCACAATCTTCCTGTTTGGCAAATGCATCCAATGTCATGTTTACAGAAAGAAATATCATGTTTTCTCAGGTTTCTGAAGCTTTCTTCCTAGAAAACTCGAATGTGTGGAGGATTTGACTCCAGGTGAACCAATTAGCGTTTGGCAGCTAAAAACAAAAACTTACATGCTAAAATGCATTCAAAACTGTTAATTCCGTGGAGAATGTCCAGAAAATACAAAAACACAGAGGCTGTAGCAAGATCATGGATTGAGATACCCACAACACACCAGATAGTTTTGTTTTCATCCAGGAGTATCTGGACAAATTGTTGTAGTTTTGAAGGGAAATTTAACCAAAAAATCACCGTGAAAGTGGTTTTGGAGAAAACTACACTCTTCCTGTTCAGCAAATGCATCCAATGTCTTGTTTACAAATACAAATATCATGTTTTCTCAGGTTTCTGAAGCTTTCTTCCTAGAAAACTCGAATGTGTGGAGGATTTGACTCCAGGTGGAACCAATTAGCGTTTTCCAGCAGAAAACAAAAAGGGTCCTGCTAAAATGCATTCAAAACCGTAAAGTCCATAGAGAATGTCCAGAAAACACAAACACACACAGAGGCTTTACCAACATCTGGCATTGAGATAGCCACAACACACCAGATAGTTTTGTTTTCATCCAGGAGTATCTGGACAAATTGTTGTAGATTTGAAGTGAAATTTAACCAAAAACCACCGTGAAATTGGTTTTGGAGAAAAGCACAAACTTCCTGTTCGGCAAATGCATCCAATGTCATGTTTACAGAAAGAAATATCATGTTTTCTCAGGTTTCTGAAGCTTTCTTCCTAGAAAACGCGAATGTGTGGAGGATATGACTCCAGGTGGAACCAATTAGCGTTTGCCAGCAGAAAACAAAAAGGGTCCTGCTAAAATGCATTCAAAAACTTAAAGTCCATAGAGAATGTCCAGAAAACACAAACCCACACAGAGGCTGAAGCAATATCTGGGATCGAGATAGCTAAAAATAACCAGATAGTTTTGTTTTCATCCAGGAGTATCTGGACAAATTGTTGTATTTTGAAGTGAGATTTAACCAAAAAATCACCGTGAAAGTGGTTTTGGGGAAAAGCACAATCTTCCTGTTTGGCAAATGCATCCAATGTCATGTTTACAGAAAGAAATATCATGTTTTCTCAGGTTTCTGAAGCTTTCTTCCTAGAAAACTCGAATGTGTGGAGGATATGACTCCAGGTGGAACCAATTAGCGTTTCCCAGCAGAAAACAAAAAGGGTCCTGCTAAAATGCATTCAAAAACTTAAAGTCCATAGAGAATGTCCAGAAAACACAAACACACACCGAGGCTGAAGCAATATCTGGGATCGAGATAGCTAAAAATAACCAGATAGTTTTGTTTTCATCCAGGAGTATCTGGACAAATTGTTGTAGTTTTGAAGTGAAATTTAACCAAAAAATCACAATGAAAGTGGTTTTGGGGAAAAGCACAATCTTCCTGTTTGGCAAATGCATCCAATGTCATGTTTACAGAAAGAAATATCATGTTTTCTCAGGTTTCTGAAGCTTTCTTCCTAGAAAACTCGAATGTGTGGAGGATTTGACTCCAGGTGAACCAATTAGCGTTTGGCAGCTAAAAACAAAAACTTACATGCTAAAACGCATTCAAAACTGTAAAGTCCATAGAGAATGTCCAGAAAACACAAACAAACACAGAGGCTGTAGCAAGATCTGGGATTGAGATAGCCACAACACACCAGATAGTTTTATTTTCATCCAGGAATATCTGGACAAATTCTTGTACTTTGAAGAGAAATTTAACCAAAAAATCACCGTGAAAGTGGTTTTGGAGAAAAGCACAATCTTCCTGTTAGGCAAATGCATCCAATCTCATGTTTGCAGAAAGAAATATCATGTTTTCTCAGGTTTCTGAAGCTTTCTTCCTAGAAAACTCGAATGTGTGGAGGATTTGACTCCAGGTGGAACCAATTAGCGTTTGGAAGCAGAAAACAAAAACTTACATGCTAAAATGCATTCAAAACTGTTAATTCCGTAGAGATTGTCCAGAAAATACAAAAACACAGAGGCTGTAGCAAGATCTTGGATTGAGATACCCACAACACACCAGATAGTTTTGTTTTCATCCAGGAGTATCTGGACAAATTGTTGTAGTTTTGAAGGGAAATTTAACCAAAAAATCACCGTGAAAGTGGTTTTGGAGAAAACTACACTCTTCCTGTTCAGCAAATGCATCCAATGTCTTGTTTACAAATACAAATATCATGTTTTCTCAGGTTTCTGAAGCTTTCTTCCTAGAAAACTCGAATGTGTGGAGGATTTGACTCCAGGTGGAACCAATTAGCATTTGGGAGCTAAAAACAAAAACTTACATGCTAAAATGCATTCAAAACTGTAAAGTCCATAGAGAATGTCCAGAAAACGCAAACACACACAGAGGCTGTAGCAAGATCTGGCATTGAGATAGCCACAACACACCAGATAGTTTTGTTTTCATCCAGGAGTATCTGGACAAATTGTTGTAGATTTGAAGTGAAATTTAACCAAAAACCACCGTGAAAGTGGTTTTGGAGAAAAGCACAAACTTCCTGTTCGGCAAATGCATCCAATGTCATGTTTACAGAAAGAAATATCATGTTTTCTCAGGTTTCTGAAGCTTTCTTCCTAGAAAACTCGCATGTGTGGAGGATATGACTCCAGGTGGAACCAATTAGCGTTTGCCAGCAGAAAACAAAAAGGGTCCTGCTAAAATGCATTCAAAAACTTCAAGTCCATAGAGAATGTCCAGAAAACACAAACCCACACAGAGGCTGAAGCAATATCTGGGATCGAGATAGCTAAAAATAACCAGATAGTTTTGTTTTCATCCAGGAGTATCTGGACCAATTGTTGTACTTTTGAAGTGAGATTTAACCAAAAAATCACCGTGAAAGTGGTTTTGGGGAAAAGCACAATCTTTCTGTTTGGCAAATGCATCCAATGTCATGTTTACAGAAAGAAATATCATGTTTTCTCAGGTTTCTGAAGCTTTCTTCCTAGAAAACTCGAATGTGTGGAGGATTTGACTCCAGGTGAACCAATTAGCGTTTGGCAGCTAAAAACAAAAACTTACATGCTAAAACGCATTCAAAACTGTAAAGTCCATAGAGAATGTCCAGAAAACACAAACAAACACAGAGGCTGTAGCAAGATCTGGGATTGAGATAGCCACAACACACCAGATAGTTTTGTTTTCATCCAGGAATATCTGGACAAATTGTTGTACTTTGAAGAGAAATTTAACCAAAAAATCACCGTGAAAGTGGTTTTGGAGAAAAGCACAATCTTCCTGTTCGGGAAATGCATCCAATGTCATGTTTACAGAAAGAAATATCATGTGTTCTCAGGTTTCTGAAGCTTTCTTCCTAGAAAACTCGAATGTGTGGAGGATTTGAATCCAGGTGGAACCAATTAGCGTTTGCCAGCTGAAAACAAAACGTGTCCTGCTAAAATGCATTCAAAAGCTTAAAGTCCATAGAGAATGTCCAGAAAACACAAACACACTAGAGGCTGTAGCAAGATCTTGGATTGAGATAGCCACAACACACCAGATAGTTTTGTTTTCATCCCGGAGTATCTGGACAAGTTGTTGTAGTTTTGAAGTGAAATTTAACCAAAAAATCACCGTGAAAGTGGTTTTGGAGAAAAGCACAATCTTCCTATTCGGCAAATGCATCCAATGTCATGTTTACAAATACAAATATCATGTTTTCTCAGGTTTCTGAAGCTTTCTTCCTAGAAAACTCGAATGTGTGGAGGATTTGACTACAGGTGGAACCAATTAGCGTTTGAGACGTAAAAACAAAAACTTACATGCTAAAATGCATTCAAAACCGTAAAGTCCATAGAGAATGTCCAGAAAACACAAACACACACACAAAGGCTGCAGCAAGATCTGGGATTGAGAGAGCCACAACACACCAGATAGTTTGTTTTCATCCAGGAGTATCTGGACAAATTGTTGTGGATTTCAGGTGAAATTTAAACAAAAATCACCGTGAAAGTGGTTTTGGAGAAAAGCACAATCTTCCTGTTCGGCAAATGCATCCAATGTCATGTTTACAGAAAGAAATATCATGTTTTCTCAGGTTTCTGAAGCTTTCTTCCTAGAAAACTCGAATGTGTGGAGGATTTGTCTCCAGGTGGAACCAATTAGCGTTTGGCAGCTAAAAACAAAAACTTACATGCTAAAACGCATTCAGAACCAAAAGGTCCATAGAGAATGTCCAGAAAACACAAACAAACGCAGAGGATGTAGCAAGATCTGGGATTGAGATAGCCACAACACACCAGATACTTTTATTTTCATCCAGGAATATCTGGACAAATTGTTGTAGTTTGAAGAGAAATTTAACCAAAAAATCACCGTGAAAGTGGTTTTGGAGGAAAGCACAAACTTCCTGTTCGTCAAATGCATCCAATGTCATGTTTACAGAAAGAAATATCATGTTTTCTCAGGTTTCTGAAGTTTTCTTCCTAGAAAACTCGAATGTGTGGAGGATTTGACTCCAGGTGGAACCAATTAGCGTTTGCCAGCAGAAAACAAAAAGGGTCCTGCTAAAATGCATTCAAAACCGTAAAGTTCATAGAGAATGTCCAGAAAACACAAACACACACAGAGGCTGAAGCAATATCTGGGATTGAGATAGCTAAAAATAACCAGATAGTTTTGTTTTCATGCAGGAGTATCTGGATAAATTGTTGTAGTTTTGAAGTGAAATTTAACCAAAAAATCAAAATGAAAGTGGTTTTGGAGAAAAGCACAATCTTCCTGTTCAGCAAATGCATCCAATGTCATGTTTACAAATACAAATATCATGTTTTCTCAGGTTTCTGAAGCTTTCTTCCTAGAAAACTCGAATGTGTGGAGGATTTGACTCCAGGTGGAACCAATTAGCGTTTGGCAGCTAAAAACAAAACCTTACATGCTAAAACGCATTCAAAACCATAAAGTGCACAGAGAATGTCCAGAAAACACAAACAAACACAGAGGCTGTAGCAAGATCTGGGATTGAGATTGCCACAACACACCAGATAGTTTTTTTTTCTTCCAGGAGTATCTGGACAATTTGTTGTAGTTTTGAAGAGAAATTTAACCAAAAAATCACCGTGAAAGTGGTTTTGGGGAAAAGCACAATCTTCCTGTTCGGCAAATGCATCCAATGTCATGTTTACACAAAGAAATATCGTGTTTTCTCAGGTTTCTGAAGCTTTCTTCCTAGAAAACTCGAATGTGTGGAGGATTTGACTCCAGGTGGAACCAGTTAGCGTTTGCCAGCAGAAAACAAAAACTTACATGCTAAAATGCTTTCAAAACTGTTAATTCCATAGAGAATGTCCAGAAAATACAAACACACACAGAGGCTATAGCAAGATCTGTGATTGAGATAGCTAAAAATCACCAGATAGTTCTGTTTTCATCCAGGAGTATCTGGACAAATTCTTGCGGATTTCGGGTGAAATTTAACCAAAAAATCACTGTGAAAGTGGTTTTGGAGAAAAGCACAATCTTCCTGTTCGGCACACGAATCCAATGTCATGTTTACAGAAAGAAATATCATGTTTTCTCAGGTTTCTGAAGCTTTCTTCCTAGAAAACTCGAATGTGTGGAGGATTTGACTCCAGGTGGAACCAATTAGCGTTTGGCAGCTAAAAACAAAATCTTACAAGCTAAAATGCATTCAAAACCATTAGGTCCATAGAGAATGTCAAGAAAACACAAACACAGAGGCTGTAGCAAGATCTGGGATTGAGATAGCCACAACACACCAGATAGTTTTGTTTTCATCCAGGAGTATCTGGACAAATTCTTGTGGATTTCCCGTGAAATTTAACCAAAGATCACCGTGAAAGTGGATTTGGGGAAAAGCACAATCTTCCTGTTCGGCAAATGCATCCAATGTCATGTTTACAGAAAGAAATATCATGTTTTCTCAGGTTTCTGAAGCTTTCTTCCTAGAAAACTCGAATGTGTGGCGGATTTGACTCCAGGTGGAACCAATTAGCGTTTGCCAGCAGAAAACAAAAAGGGTCCTGCTAAAATGCATTCAAAACCTTAAAGTCCATAGAGAATGTCCAGAAAACACAAACACACACAGAGGCTGTAGCAAGATCTGGGATTGAGATAGCCACAACACACCAGATAGTTTTGTTTTCATCCAGGAGTATCTGGACAAATTGTTGTGGATTTCGGGTGAAATTTAACAAAAATCGCCGTGAAAGTGGTTTTGGCGAAAAGCACAATCTTCCTGTTTGGCAAATGCATCCAATCTCATGTTTACAGAAAGAAATATCATGTTTTCTCAGGTTTCTGAAGCTTTCTTCCTAGAAATTCGAATGTATGGAGGATTTGACTACAGGTGGAACCAATTAGCGTTTGGCAGCTAAAAACAAAAACTTACATGCTAAAACGCATTCAAAACCGAAAAGTCCATAGAGAATGTCCAGAAAACACAAACACACACAGAGGCTGTAGCAAGATCTGGGATTGAGATAGCCACAACACACCAGATAGTTTTGTATTCATCCAGGAGTATCTGGACAAATTGTTGTGGATTTCGGGTGAAATTTAACAAAAATCACCGTGAAAGTGGTTTTGGAGAAAAGCACAATCTTCCTGTTTGGCAAATGCATCCAATCTCATGTTTACAGAAAGAAATATCATGTTTTCTCAGGTATCTGAAGCTTTCTTCCTAGAAATTCGAATGTGTGGAGGATTTGACTCCAGGTGGAACCAATTAGCGTTTGGCAGCTAAAAACAAAAACTTACAAACTAAAACGCATTCAAAACCATAAAGTCCATAGAGAATGTCCAGAAAACACAAACACACACAGAGGCTGTAGCAAGATCTGGGATTGAGATAGCCACAACACACCAGATAGTTTTGTTTTCATCCAGGAATATCTGGACAAATTGTTGTACTTTGAAGAGAAATTTAACCAAAAAATCACCGTGAAAGTGGTTTTGGAGAAAAGCGCAATTTTCCTGTTCGGCAAATGCATCCAATGTCATGTTTACAGAAAGAAATATCATGTTTTCTCAGGTTTCTGAAGCTTTCTTCCTAGAAAACTCGAATGTGTGGAGGATTTGACTCCAGGTGGAACCAATTAGCGTTTGGCAGCTAAAAACAAAAACTTACATGCTAAAATGCATTCAAAACTGTAAAGTCCATAGAGAATGTCCAGAAAACACAAACACAGAGGCTGTAGCAAGATCTGGGATTGAGATAGCCACAACACACCAGATAGTTTTGTTTTCATCCAGGAGTATCTGGACCAATTGTTGTGGATTTCCCGTGAAATTTAACCAAAGATCACCGTGAAAGTGGATTTGGAGAAAAGCACAATCTTCCTGTTCAACAAATGCATCCAATGTCATGTTTACAGAAAGAAATATCATGTTTTCTCAGGTTTCTGAAGTTTTCTTCCTAGAAAACTCGAATGTGTGGAGGATTTGACTCCAGGTGGAACCAATTAGCGTTTGGAAGCAGAAAACAAAAAGGGTCCTTCTAAAATGCATTCAAAACCGTAAAGTCCATAGAGAATGTCCAGAAAACACAAACAAACACAGAGGCTGTAGCAAGATCTGGGATTGAGATAGCCACAACACACCAGATAGTTTTGTTTTCATCCAGGAGTATCTGGACAAATTGTTGTAGTTTTGAAGGGAAATTTAACCAAAAAATCACCGTGAAAGTGGTTTTGGAGAAAAGCACAATCTTCCTGTTTGGCAAATGCATCCATTGTCATGTTCACAGAAAGAAATATCATGTTTTCTCAGGTTTCTGAAGCTTTCTTCCTAGAAAACTCGAATGTGTGGAGGATTTGACTCCAGGTGGAACCAATTAGCGTTTTGCAGCTAAAAACAAAAATGGTCCTGCTAAAATGCATTCAAAAACTGTTGATTCCATAGAGAATGTCCAGAAAATATAAACACACACAGAGGCTGTAGCAAGATCTTGGATTGAGATAGCCACAACACACCAGATAGTTTTGTTTTCATCCAGGAGTATCTGGACAAATTGTTGTAGTTTTGAAGTAAAATTTAACGAAAAAATCACCGTGAAAGTGTTTTTGGAGAAAACTACACTCTTCCTATTCGGCAAATGCATCCAATGTCTTGTTTACAAATATAAATATCATGTTTTCTCAGGTTTCTGAAGCTGTCTTCCTAGAAAACTCGAATGTGTGGGGGATTTGATTCCAGGTGGAACCAATTAGCGTTTGACAGCTAAAAACAAAAACTCACATGCTAAAATGCATTCAAAACCATAAAGTCCATACAGAATGTCCAGAAAACACGAACACACACAGAGGCTGTAGCAAGATCTGGGATTGACATAGCTAAAAATCACCAGATATCTTTGTTGTCATCCAGGAGTATCTGGAGAAATTGTTGTACTTTGAAGTGAAATTTAACCAAAAAATCACCGTGAAAGTGGTTTTGGAGAAAAGCACAATCTTCCTGTTTGGCAAATGCATCCAATCTCATGTTTACAGAAAGAAATATCATGTTTTCTCAGGTTTCTGAAGCTTTCTTCCTAGAAAACTCGAATGTGTGGAGGATTTGACTCCAGGTGGAACCAATTAGCGTTTGGCAGCTAAAAACAAAAACTTACATGCTAAAATGCATTCAAAACCTTAAAGTCCATAGAGAATGTCCAGAAAACACAAACACAGAGGCTGTAGCAAGATCTGGGATTGAGATAGCAACAACACACCAGATAGTTTTGTTTTCATCCAGGAGTATCTGGACAAATTCTTGTGGATTTCGGGCAAAATTTAACCAAAAAATCACTGTGAAAGTGGTTTTGGAGAAAAGCACAATCTTCCTGTTCGGCAAATGCATCCAATGTCATGTTTACAGAAAGAAATATCATGTTTTCTCAGGTTTCTGTAGCTTTCTTCTTAGAAAACTCGATTGTGTGGAGGATTTGACTCCAGGTGGAACCAATTAGCGTTTGCCAGCAGAAAACAAAAACTTACATGCTAAAATGCATTCAAAACCGTAAAGTCCATAGAGAATGTCCAGAAAACACAAACACACACAGAGGCTGTAGCAAGATCTGAGATTGAGATAGCCACAACAAATCAGGTAGTTTTGTTTTCATCCAGAGTAAGTGGACAAAATATTGTCGTATCCGGATGAAATTTAAGCAAAAAATCACCGTGAAAGTGGTTTTGGAGAAAAGCACAATCTTCCTGTTCGACAGATTCATCCAATGTCATGTTTACAAATACAAATATCATGTTTTTCAGGTTTCTGAAGCTTTCTTCCTAGAAAACTCGAATGTGCAGAGGATTTGACTCCAGGTGGAACCAATTACCGTTTGCCAGCAGAAAACAAAAAGAGTTCTGCTAAAATGCATTCAAAACCTTAAAGTCCATAGAGAATGTCCAGAAAACACAAACACACACAGAGGCTGTAGCAAGATCTGGGATTGAGATAGCTAAAAATCACCAGATATCTTTGTTTTCATCCAGGAGTATCTGGACAAATTGTTGTAGTTTTGAAGTGAAATTTAACCAAAAAATCACCGTGAAAGTGGTTTTGGAGAAAAGCACAATCTTCCTGTTCGGCAAATGCATCCAATGTCATGTTTACAGAAAGAAATATCATGTTTTCTCAGGTTTCTGGAGCTTTCTTCCTAGAAAACTCGAATGTGTGGAGGATTTGACTCCAGGTGGAACCAATTAGCGTTTGGCAGCTAAAAACAAAACCTTACATGCTAAAATGCATTCAAAACAGTAAAGTCCATAGAGAATGTCCAGAATACACAAACACACACAGAGGCTGTAGCAAGATCTGGGATTGACATAGCTAAAAATCACCAGATATCTTTGTTGTCATCCAGGAGTATCTGGAGAAATTGTTGTACTTTGAAGTGAAATTTAACCAAAAAATCACCGTGAAAGTGGTTTTGGAGAAAAGCACAATCTTCCTGTTTGGCAAATGCATCCAATCTCATGTTTACAGAAAGAAATATCATGTTTTCTCAGGTTTCTGAAGCTTTCTTCCTAGAAAACTCGAATGTGTGGAGGATTTGACTCCAGGTGGAACCAATTAGCGTTTGGCAGCTAAAAACAAAAACTTACATGCTAAAATGCATTCAAAACCTTAAAGTCCATAGAGAATGTCCAGAAAACACAAACACAGAGGCTGTAGCAAGATCTGGGCTTGAGATAGCAACAACACACCAGATAGTTTAGTTTTCATCCAGGAGTATCTGGACAAATTCTTGTGGATTTCGGGCGAAATTTAACCAAAAAATCACTGTGAAAGTGGTTTTGGAGAAAAGCACAATCTTCCTGTTTGGCAAATGCATCCAATGTCATGTTTACAGAAAGAAATAGCATGTTTTCTCAGGTTTCTGAAGCTTTTTTCCTAGAAAACTCGATTGTGTGGAGGATTTGACTCCAGGTGGAACCAATTAGCGTTTGCCAGCAGAAAACAAAAACTTACATGCTAAAATGCATTCAAAACCGTAAAGTCCATAGAGAATGTCCAGAAAACAAAAACAAACACAGAGGCTGTAGCAAGATCTGAGATTGAGATAGCCACAACAAATCAGGTAGTTTTGTTTTCATCCAGAGTAAGTGGACAAAATATTGTAGTATCCGGATGAAATTTAAGCAAAAAATCACCGTGAAAGTGGTTTTGGAGAAAAGCACAATCTTCCTGTTCGACAGATGCATCCAATGTCATGTTTACAAATACAAGTATCATGTTTTTCAGGTTTCTGAAGCTTTCTTCCTAGAAAACTCGAATGTGCAGAGGATTTGACTCCAGGTGGAACCAATTAGCGTTTGCCAGCAGAAAACAAAAAGGGTCCTGCTAAAATGCATTCAAAACCTTAAAGTCCATAGAGAATGTCCAGAAAACACAAACACACACAGAGGCTGTAGCAAGATCTGGGATTGAGATAGCTAAAAATCACCAGATATCTTTGTTTTCATCCAGGAGTATCTGGACAAATTGTTGTAGTTTTGAAGTGAAATTTAACCAAAAAATCACCGTGAAAGTGGTTTTGGAGAAAAGCACAATCTTCCTGTTCGGCAAATGCATCGAATGTCATGTTTACAGAAAGAAATATCATGTTTTCTCAGGTTTCTGGAGCTTTCTTCCTAGAAAACTCGAATGTGTGGAGGATGTGACTCCAGGTGGAACCAATTAGCGTTTGGCAGCTAAAAACAAAAGCTTACATGCTAAAATGCATTCAAAACCGTAAAGTCCATAGAGAATGTCCAGAAAACACAAACACACACAGAGGCTGTAGCAAGATCTGGGATTGAGATAGCCACAACACACCAGATAGTTTTGTTTTCATCCAGGAGTATCTGGACAAATTGTTGTAGTTTTGAAGTGAAATTTTACCCAAAAATCACCGTGAAAGTGGTTTTGGAGAAAAGCACAATCTTCCTGTTCAGCAAATGCATCCAATGTCATGTTTACAGAAAGAAATATCATGTTTTCTCAGGTTTCTGAAGCTTTCTTCCTAGAAAACTCGAATGTGTGGAGGATTTGACTCCAGGTGGAACCAATTAGCGTTTGGCAGCTAAAAACAAAAAGGGTCCTGCTAAAATGCATTCAAAACCGTAAAGTACACAGAGAATGTCCAGAAAACACAAACACACAAAGAGGCTGAAGCAATATCTGGGATCGAGATAGCTAAAAATAACCAGATAGTTTTGTTTTCATCCAGGAGTATCTGGACAAATTGTTGTGGATTTCGGGTGAAATTTACCAAAAATCACCGTGAAAGTGGTTTTGGAGAAAATCACAATCTTCCTGTTCGGCAGATGCATCCAATGTCATGTTTACAGAAAGAAATATCATGCTTTCTCAGGTTTCTGAAGCTTTCTTCCTAGAAAACTCGAATGTGTGGAGGATTTGACTCCAGGTGGAACCAATTAGCGTTTGCCAGCTGAAAACAAAAACTTACATGCTAAAATGCATTCAAAACCTTAAAGTCCATAGAGAATGTCCAGAAAACACAAACAAGCACAGAGGCTGTAGCAAGATCTGGGATTGAGATAGCCAGAACACACCAGATATTTTTGTTTTCATCCAGGAGTATCTGGACAAATTGTTGTAATTTTGAAGTTAAATTTAATCAAAAAATCACCGTGAAAGTGGTTTTAGAGAAAAGCACAATCTTCCTGTTTGGCACATGCATCCAATGTCATGTTTACAGAAAGAAATATCATGTTTTCTCAGGTTTCTGAAGCTTTCTTCCTAGAAAACTCGAATGTGTGGAGGATGTCACTCCAGGTGAAACCTATTAGCATTTGGCAGCTAAAAACAAAAACTTACATGCTAAAATGCATTCAAAACTGTAAATTCCTTAGAGAATATCCAGAAAACACAAACACACACAGTGGCTTTAGCAAGATATCGGACTGAGATAGCCACAACACACCAGATAGTTTTGTTTTCATCCAGGAGTATCTGGACAAATTGTTGTAGTTTTGAAGTGAAATTTATCCCAAAAATCACCGTGAAAGTGGTTTTGGAGAAAAGCACAATCTTCCTGTTCGGCAAATGCATCCAATGTCATGTTTACAGAAAGAAATATCATGTTTTCTCAGGTTTCTGCAGCTTTCTTCCTAGAAAACTCGAATGAGTGGAGGATTTGACCCAGGTGGAACCAATTAGCGTTTGGCAGCTAAAAACAAAACTTTACATGCTAAAATGCATTCAGATCTGTTAAATACATAGAGAATGTCCAGAAAACACAAACACACACAGAGGCTGTAGCAAGATCTGGGATTGAGATAGCCACAACACACCAGATTGTTTTGTTTTCATACAGGAGTATCTGGACAAATTGTTGTACTTTGAAGAGAAATTTAACCAAAAAATCACCGTGAAAGTGGCTTTGGAGAAAAGCACAATCTTCCTGTTCGGCAAATGCATCCAGTGTCATGTTTACAGAAAGAAATATCATGTTTTCTCAGGTTTCTGAAGCTTTCTTCCTAGAAAACTCGAATGTGTGGAGGATTTGACTCCAAGTGGAACCAATTAGCGTTTGCCAGCAGAACACAAAAAGGGTCCTGCTAAAATGCATTCAAAACCGTAAAGTCCATAGAGAATGTCCAGAAAACACAAACACACACAGAGGCTGTAGCAAGATCTGGGATTGAGATAGTTAAAAATCACCAGATATCTTTGTTTTCATCCAGGAGTATCTGGACAAATTGTTGTGGATTTCGGGTGAAATTTAACCAAAAAATCACCGTGAAAGTGGTTTTGGAGAAAAGCACAATCTTCCTGTTCGGCAAATGCATCCAATGTCATGTTTACAGAAAGAAATATCATGTTTTCTCAGGTTTCTGAAGCTTTCTTCCTAGAAAACTCGGATGTGTGGAGGATTTGACTCCAGGTGGAACCAATTAGCGTTTGGCAGCTAAAAACAAAAACTCACATGCTAAAATGCATTCAAAACTGTAAAGTGCATAGAGAATGTCCAGAATACACAAACACACAGAAAGGCTGAAGCAATATCTGGGATTGAGATAGCCACAACACACCAGAGAGTTTTGTTTTCATCCAGGAGTATCTAGACAAATTGTTGTGGATTTCGGGTGAAATTTAACAAAAATCACCGTGAAAGTGGTTTTAGAGAAAAGCACAATCTTCCTGTTTGGCAAATGCATCCAATGTCATGTTTACAAATACAAATATCATGTTTTCTCAGGTTTCTGAAGCTTTCTCCCTAGAAAACTCGAATGTGTAGAGGATTTGACTCCAGGTGGAACCAATTATCGTTTGGCAGATAAAAACAAAATCTTACATGCTAAAATGCATTCAAAACCGTAAAGTCCATAGAGAATGTAAAGAAAACACAAACACACACAGAGGCTGTAGCAAGATCTGGCATTGAGATAGCCACAACACACCAGATACTTTTGTTTTTATCCAGGAGTATCTGGACAAATTGTTGTAGTTTTGAAGTGAAATTTAACCAAAAATCACCGTGAAAGTGATTTTCGGGAAAAGCACAATCTTCCTGTTCGGGAAATGCATCCAATGTCATGTTTACAGAAAGAAATATCATGTTTTCTCAGGTTTCTGAAGCTTTCTTCCAAGAAAACTCGAATGTGTGGCGGATTTGACTCCAGGTGGAACCAATTAGCGTTTGCAAGCAGAAAACAAAAAGGGTCCTGCTAAAATGCATTCAAAACCTTAAAGTCCATAGAGAATGTCCAGAAAACACAAACACACACAGAGGCTGTAGCAAGATCTGGGATTGAGATAGCTAAAAATCACCAGATATCTTTGTTTTCATCCAGGAGTATCTGCACAAATTGTTGTAGTTTTGAAGTGAAATTTAACCAAAAAATCACCGTGAAAGTGGTTTTGGAGTAAAGCACAATCTTCCTGTTCGGCAAATGCATCCAATGTCATGTTTACAAATACAAATATCATGTTTTCTCAGGTTTCTGAAGCTTTCTTCCTAGAAAACTCGAATGTGTGGAGGATTTGACTCCAGGTGAAACCAATTAGCATTTGGCAGCTAAAAACAAAAACTTACATGCTAAAATGCATACAGAACTGTAAATTCCTTAGAGAATGTCCAGAAAACACAAACACACACAGAGGCTGTAGCAAGATCTGGGATTGAGATAGCCACAACACACCAGATAGTTTTGTTTTCATCCAGGAGTATCTGGACCAATTGTTGTAGTTTTGAAGTGAAATTTAACCAAAAAATCACCGTGAAAGTGGTTTTGGGGAAAAGCACAATCTTCCTATTTGGCAAATGCATCCAATGTCATGTTTGCAGAAAGAAATAACAAGTTTTCTCAGGTTTCTGAAGCTTTCTTCCTAGAAAACTCGAATGTGTGGAGGATTTGACTCCAGGTGGAACCAATTAGCGTTTGCCAGCAGAAAACAAAAAGGGTCCTGCTAAAATGCATTCAAAACCATAAAGTCCATAGAGAATGTCCAGAGAACACAAACACACACAGAGGCTCTAGCAAGATCTGGGATTGAGATAGCTAAAAATCACCAGTTATCTTTGTTTTCATCCAGGAGTATCTGGACAAATTGTTGTAGTTTTGAAGTGATAATTAACCAAAAAATCACCGTGACAGTGGTTTTGGAGAAAAGCACAATCTTCCTGTTCATCAAATGCATCCAATTTCATATTAACAGAAAGAAATATCATGTTTTCTCAGGTTTCTGAAGCTTTCTTCCTAGAAAACTCGAATGTGTGGAGGATTTGACTCCAGGTAGAACGAATTTGCGTTTGCCAGCTAAAAACAAAACCTTACATGCTAAAATGCATTCAAAACCATAAAGTCCATAGAGAATGTCCAGAAAACACAAACACACACAGAGGCTGTAGCAAGATCTGGGATTGAGATAGCCACAACACACCAGATAGATTTGTTTTCATCCAGGAATATCTGGACAAATTGTTGTGGATTTTGGGTGAAATGTAACCAAAAATCACGGTGAAAGTGGTTTTGGAGAAAAGCACAATCTTCCTGTTCGGCAAATGCATCCAATGTCATGTTTACAGAAAGAAATATCATGTTTTCTCAGGTTTCTGAAGCTTTCTTCCTAGAAAACTCGAATGTGTGGAGGATTTGACTCCAGGTGGAACCAATTAGCGTTTGGCAGTTCAAAACAAAAACTTACAGGCTAAAATGCACGCAAAACCATAAAGTCCATAGAGAATGTCCAGAAAACACAAGCACAGAGGCTGTAGCAAGATCTGGGATTGAGATAGCCACAACACACCAGATAGTTTTGTTTTCATCCAGGAGTATCTGGACAAATTCTTGTGATTTCGGGTGAAATTTAACCAAAAATCACCGTGAAACTGCTTTTGGAGAAAAGCACAATCTTCCTTTTCGGCAAATGCATCCAATGTCATGTTTACAAATACAGATATCATGTTTTCTCAGGTTTCTGAAGCTTTCTTCCTAGAAAACTCGAATGTGTGGAGGATTTTATTCCACGTGGAACCAATTAGCGTTTGGCAGCTAAAAACAAAACTTACAAGCTAAAATGCATTCAAAACCGTAAAGTCCATAGAGAATGTCCAGAAAACGCAAACACACACAGAGGCTGTAGCAAGATCTCGGATTGAGATAGCCATAACACACCAGATAGTTTTGTTTTCAACCAGGAGTAACTGGACAAAATGTTGTAGTTTTGAAGTGAAATGAAACCAAAAAATCACCGTGAAAGTAGCTTTCGAGAAAAGCACAATCTTCCTGTTTGGCAAATGCATCCAATGTCATGTTTACAGAAAGAAATATCATGTTTTCTCAGGTTTCTGCAGCTTTCTTCCTAGAAAACTCGAATGTGTGGAGGATTTGACTCCAGGTGGAACCAATTAGCGTTTGGCAGCTAAAAACAAAACCTTACATGCTAAAATGCATTCAAAACTTTCAAGTCTATAGAGAATGCCCAGAAAACACAAACAAACACAGAGGCTGTAGCAAGATATGGGATTGAGATAGCTAAAAATCACCAGATTGTTTTGTTTTCATCCAGGAGTATCTGGACAAATTGTTGTAGTTTTGAAGCAAAATTTAACCAAAAAATCACCGGGAAAGTGGTTTTGGAGAAAAGCACAATCTTCCTGTTCAGCAATTGCATCCAATGTCATGTTTACAGAAAGAAATATCATGTTTTCTCAGGTTTCTGCAGCTTTCTTCCTAGAAAACTCGAATGTGTGGAGGATTTGTCCCCAGGTGGAACCAATTAGCGTTTGGCAGCTAAACACAAAACCTTACATGCTAAAATACATTCAAAACTGTAAAGTTCATAGAGAAGGTCCAGAAAACACAAATAAACAGAGAGGCTGTAGCAAGATCTGGGATTGAGATAGCCACAACACACCAGATAGTTTTGTTTTCATCCAGGAGTATCTGGACAAATTGTTGTGGATTTCGGGTGAAATTTAACCAAAAATCACCGTGAAAGTGGTTTTGGAGAAAAGCACACACTTTCTGTTCGGCAAATGCATCCAATGTCATGTTTACAGAAAGAAATATCATGTTTTCTCAGGTTTCTGCAGCTTTCTTCCTAGAAAACTCGAATGTGCGGAGGATTTGACTCCAGGTGGAACCAATTAGCGTTTGGCACCTAAAAATAAAACTTACATGCTAAAATGCATTCAAAACCGTAAAGTCCATAGAAAACGTCCATGAAACACAAACACACAAAGAGGCTGTAGCAACATTTGGGATTGAGATAGCCACAACACACCAGATAGTTTTGTTTTCATCCAGGAGTATCTGGACAAATTGTTGCTGTTTTGAAATGAAATTTAACCAAAAAATCACTGTGAAAGTGGTTTTGGAGAAAAGCGCAATCTTCCTGTTTGGCAAATGCATCCAATGTCATGTTTCCAGAAAGAAATATCATGTTTTCTCAGGTTTCTGTAGCTTTCTTCCTAGAAAATTCGAATGTGTGGAGGATTTGACTCCAGGTGGAACCAATTAGCGTTTGGCAGCTAAAAACAAAACCTTACATGCTAAAATGCATTCAAAACCGTAAAGTCCACAGATAATGTCCAGAAAACACAAGCACAGAGGCTGTAGCAAGATCTGGGATTGAGATAGCCACAACACACCAGATTGTTTTGTTTTCATCCAGGAGTATCTGGACAAATTGTTGTGGATTTCGGGTGAAATTTAACCGAAACTCACCGTGAAAGTGGTTTTGGAGAAAAGCACAATCTTCCTGTTCGGCAAATGCATCCAATGTCATGTTTACAGAAAGAAATATCATGTTTTCTCAGGTTTCTCGAGCTTTCTTCCTAGAAAACACGAATGTGTGGATAATTTGACTCCAGGTGGAACCAATTAGTGTTTGCCAGCAGAAAACAAAAAGGGTCCTGCTAAAATGCATTCAAAACTGTAAAGTCCATAGAGAATGTCAGGAAAACACAAACACTCACAGAGGCTGCAGCAAGATCTGGGATTGAGATAGCCACAACACACCAGATAGTTTTGTTTTCATCCAGGAGTATCTGGACAAATGGTTGTGGATTTCGGGTGAAATAACCAAAAATCACCGTGAAAGTGGTTTTGGAGAAAAGCACATCTTCCTTTTTGGCAAATGCATCGAATGTCATGTTTACAGAAAGAAATATCATGTTTTCTCAGGTTTCTGCAGCTTTCTTCCGAGAAAACTCGAATCTGTGGAGGATTTGACTCCAGGTGGAACCAATTAGCGTTTGGCAGCTAAAAACAAAACCTTACATGCTAAAATGCATTCAAAACTTTCAAGTCTATAGAGAATGTCCAGAAAACACAAACAAACACAGAGGCTGTAGCAAGATCTGGGATTGAGATAGCTAAAAATCCCAGATACTTTTGTTTTCATCCAGGAGTATCTGGACAAATTGTTTTAGTTTTGAAGTAAAATTTAACCAAAAAATCACCGTGAAAGTGGTTTTGGAGAAAAGCACAAGCTTCCTGTTCGGCAAATGCATCCAATGTCATGTTTACAGAAAGAAATATCATGTTTTCTCAGGTTTCTGAAGCTTTCTTCCTAGAAAACTCGAATATGTGCAGGATTTGACTCCAGGTGGAAGCAATAAGCGTTTGGCAGCTAAAAACAAAACCTGACATGCTAAAATGCATTCAAAACTTTCAAGTCCATAGAGAATGTCCAGAAAACACAAACAAACAGAGAGGCTGTAGCCAGATCTGGGATTGAGATAGCCACAACACACCAGATAGTTTTGTTTTCAACCAGGAGTATCTGGACAAATTGTTGTAGTTTTGAAGTGAAATTTATCCAAAAAATCACCGTTACAGTGGTTTTGGAGAAAAGCACAATCTTCCTGTTTGGAGAATGCATCCAATGTCATGTTTACAGAAAGAAATATCATGTTTTCTCAGGTTTCTGAAGCTTTCTTCCTAGAAAACTCGAATGTGTGGAGGATTTGACTCCAGGTGGAACCAATTAGTGTTTGCCAGCAGAACAAAAAATGGGTCCTGCTAAAATGCATTCAAAACCGTAAAGTCCATAGACAATGTCCAGAAAACACAAACACAACCAGAGGCTATAGCAATATCTGGGATTGAGATAGCTACAAATCTCCAGATAGTTTTGTTTTCATCCAGGAGTATCTGGACAAATTGTTGTGGATTTCGGGTGAAATTTAACCAAAAATCACCGTGAAAATGGTTTTGTGGAAATGCGCAATCTTCCTATTCGGCAAATGCATCCAATGTCATGTTTACAGAAAGAAATATCATGTTTTCTCAGGTTTCTCGAGCTTTCTTCCTAGAAAACACGAATGTGTGGAGGATTTGACTCCAGGTGGAATCAATTAGTGTTTGCCAGCAGAAAACAAAAAGGGTCCTACTAAAATGCATTCAAAACTGTAAAGTCCATAGAGAATGTCAAGAAAACAAAAACACACAGAGAGGCTGTAGCACGATCTGGGATTGAGATAGCCACAACACACCAGAGAGTTTTCTTTTCATTTAGGAGTATCTGGACAAATTGTTGTGGATTTTGGGTGAAATTTAACCAAAAATCACCGTGAAAGTGGTTTTGGAGAAAAGCACAATCTTCCTGTTCGGCAAATGCATCCAATGTCATGTTTACAGAAAGAAATATCATGTTTTCTCAGGTTTCTGCAGCTTTCTTCCTAGAAAACACGAATGTGTGGAGGATTTGCCCCAGGTGGAACCAATTAGCGTTTGGCACCTAAAAACAAAACTTACATGCTAAAATGCATTCAAAACCTTAAAGTCCATAGAGAATGTCCAGAAAACACAAAAACACACAGAGGCTGTAGCAAGATCTGGGATTGAGATAGCCAAAACACACCAGATAGTTTTGTTTTCATCCAGGAGTATCTGGACAAATTGTTGTGGATTTCAGGTGAAATTTAACCAAAAATCACCGTGATAGTGATTTTAGGGAAAAGCACAATCTTCCTGTTCGGCAAATGCATCCAATGTCATGTTTACAGAAAGAAATATAATGTTTTTTCAGGTTTGTAAAGCTTTCTTCCTAGAAAACTCAAATGTGTGGAGGATTTGACTCCAGGTGGAACCAATTAGTGTTTGCCAGCAGGAAACAAAAAGGGTCCTGCTAAAATGCATTCAAAACCTTAAAGTCCATAGAGAATTTCCAGAAAACACAAAAACAACCAGAGGCTGTAGCAATATCTGGGTTTGAGATAGCTAAAAATAACCAGATATCTTTGTTTTCATCCAGGAGTATCTGGACAAATTGTTGTGAATTTCGGGTGAAATTTAACCAAAAATCACCGTGAAAGTGGTTTTGGAGAAAAGCACAATCTTCCTGTTCGGCAAATGCATCCAATGTCATGTTTACAGAAAGAAATATCATGTTTTCTCAGGTTTCTGAAGCTTTCTTCCTAGAAAACATGAATGTGTGGAGGATTTGACTCCAGGTGGAACCAATTAGTGTTTGCCAGCAGAAAACAAAAAGGGTCCTGCTAAAATGCATTCAAAACTGTAAAGTCCATAGACAATGTACAGAAAACACAAACACAACCAGAGGCTGTAGCAAGATGTGGGATTGAGATAGCCACAACACACCAGTTAGTTTTGTTTTCATCCAGGAGTATCTGGACAATTTGTTGTGGATTTCGGGTGAAATTTAACCAAAAATCACCGTGAAAGTGGTTTTGGAGAAAAGCACAATCTTCCTGTTTGGCAAATGCATCCAATGTCATGTTTACAGAAAGAAATATCATGTTTTCTCAGGTTCCTCGAGCTTTCTGCCTAGAAAACACGAATGTGTGGAGGATTTGACTCCAGGTGGAACCAATTAGTGTTTGCCAGCAGAAAACAAACACTTACATGCTAAAATGCATTCAAAACCGTAAAGTCCGTAGAGAAAGTCCAGAAAACACAAACACACACAGAGGCTGTAGCAAGATCTGGGATTGAGATAGCCACAACACACCAGATAGATTTGTTTTCATCCAGGAGTATCTAGACAAATTGTTGTGGATTTCGGGTGAAATTTAACCAAAAATCACCGTGAAAGTGGTTTTGGGGAAATGCACAATCTGCCTGTTCGGCAAATGCATCCAATCTCATGTTTACAGAAAGAAATATCATGTTTTCTCAGGTTTCTCGAGCTATCTTCCTAGAAAACACGAATGTGTGGAGGATTTGACTCCAGGTGGAATCAATTAGTGTTTGCCAGCAGAAAACAAAAAGGGTCCTGCTAAAATGCATTCAAAACCATAAAGTCCATAGAGAATGTCCAGAAAACACAAACACAACCAGAGGCTGTAGCAATATCTGGAATTGAGATAGCCACAACACACCAGATAGTTTTGTTTTCAACCAGGAGTATCTGGACAATTTGTTGTAGTTTTGAACTGAAATTTATCCAAAAAATCACCGTGACACTGGTTTTGCAGAAAAGCACAATCTTCCTGTTCGGCAAATGCATCCAATGTCATGTTTACAGAAAGAAATATCATGTTTTCTCAGGTTTCTGCAGCTTTCTTCCTAGAAAACACGAATGTGTGGAGGATTTGACTCCAGGTGGAACCAATTTGCGTTTGGCACCTAAAAACAAAAACTTACATGCTAAAATGCATTCAAAACCGTAAAGTCCATACAGAATGTCCAGAAAACACAAACACACACAGAGGCTGTAGCAAGATCTGGGATTGAGATAGCCACAACACACCAGATAGATTTGTTTTCATCCAGGAGTATCTGGACAAATTGTTGTGGATTTCGGGTGAAATTTAACCAAAAATCACCGTGAAAGTGGTTTTGGGGAAATGCACAATCTTCCTGTTCGGCAAATGCATCCAATGTCATGTTTACAGAAAGAAATATCATGTTTTCTCAGGTTCCTCGAGCTTTCTTCCTAGAAAACACGAATGTGTGGAGGATTTGACTCCAGGTGGAACCAATTAGTGTTTGCCAGCAGAACACAAAAATGGTCCTGCTAAAATGCATTCAAAACCGTAAAGTCCATAGAGAATGTCCAGAAAACACAAACACACACAGAGGCTGTAGCAAGATCTGGAATTGAGATAGCCACAACACACCAGATAGTTTTGTTTTCAACCAGGAGTATCTGGACAATTTGTTGTAGTTTTGAACTGAAATTTATCCAAAAAATCACCGTGACAGTGGTTTTGGAGAAAAGCACAATCTTCCTGTTCGGCAAATGCATCCAATGTCATGTTTACAGAAAGAAATATCATGGTTTCTCAGGTTTCTGGAGCTTTCTTCCTAAAAACACGAATGTGTGGAGGATTTGACTCCAGGTGGAACCAATTAGCGTTTGGCAGCTAAAAACAAAAACTTACATGTAAAATGCATTCAAAACCGTAAAGTCCATAGAGAATGTCCAGAAAACACAAACACACACAGCGGCTGTAGCAATATCTGGGATTGAGATAGCTACAAATCACCAGATAGTTTTGTTTTCATCCAGGAGTATCTGGACAATTTGTTGTGGATTTCGGGTGAAATTTAACCAAAAATCACCGTGAAAGTGGTTTTGGAGAAAAGCACAATCTTCCTGTTCGACAAATGCATCCAATGTCACGTTTACAGAAAGAAATATCATGTTTTCTCAGGTTTCTGAAGCTTTCTTCCTAGAAAACACGAATGTGTGGAGGATTTGACTCCAGGTGGAACCAATTAGCGTTTGGCAGCTAAAAACAAAAACTTACATGTAAAATGCATTCAAAACCGTAAAGTCCATAGAGAATGTCCAGAAAACACAAACACACACAGAGGCTGTAGCAATATCTGGGATTGAGATAGCTAAAAATCACCAGATACTTTTGTTTTCATCCAGGAATATCTGGACAAATTCTTGTGGATTTCGGGTGAAATTTAACCAAAAATCACCGTGATAGTGATTTTGGGGAAATGCACAATCTTCCTGTTCGGCAAATGCATCCAATGTCATGTTTACAGAAAGAAATATCATGTTTTCTCAGGTTTCTCGAGCTTTCTTCCTAGAAAACTCGAATGTGTGGAGGATTTGACTCCAGGTGGAATCAATTAGTGTTTGCCAGCAGAAAACAAAAAGGGTCCTACTAAAATGCATTCAAAACCGTAAAGTCCATAGAGAATGTCCAGAAAACACAAACACAACCAGAGGCTGTAGCAATATCTGGAATTGAGATAGCCACAACACACCAGATAGTTTTGTTTTCATCCAGGAGTATCTGGACAAATTGTTGTGGATTTCGGGTGAAATTTAACCAAAAATCACCGTGAAAGTGGTTTTGGAGAAAAGCACAATCTTCCTGTTCGGCAAATGCATCCAATGTCATGTTTACAGAAAGAAATATCATGTTTTCTCAGGTTTCTCGAGCTTTCTTCCTAGAAAACACGAATGTGTGGAGGATTTGCCCCAGGTGGAACCAATTAGCGTTTGGCACCTAAAAACAAAAACTTACATGCTAAAATGCATTCAAAACCGTAAAGTCCATAGAGAAAGTCCAGAAAACACAAACACACACAGAGGCTGTAGCAAGATCTGGGATTGAGATAGCCACAACACACCAGATAGATTTGTTTTCATCCAGGAGTATCTGGACAAATTGTTGTGGATTTCGGGTGAAATTTAACCAAAAATCACCGTGAAAGTGGTTTTGGGGAAATGCACAATCTTCCTGTTCGGCAAATGCATCCAATGTCATGTTTACAGAAAGAAATATCATGTTTTCTCAGGTTTCTCGAGCTTTCTTCCTAGAAAACACGAATGTGTGGAGGATTTGACTCCAGGTGGAACCAATTAGTGTTTGCCAGCAGAACACCAAAAGGGTCCTGCTAAAATGCATTCAAAACCGTAAAGTCCATGGAGAATGTCCAGAAAACACAAACAAAACCAGAGCCTGTAGCAAGATCTGGGATTGAGATAGCCACAACACACCAGATAGTTTTGTTTTCATCGAGGAGTATCTGGACAAATTGTTGTGGATTTCGGGTGAAATTTAACCAAAAATTACCGTGAAAGTGGTTTTGGAGAAAAGCACAATCTTCCTGTTCGGCAAATGCATCCAATGTCATGTTTACAGAAAGAAATATCATGTTTTCTCAGGTTTCTGCAGCTTTCTTCCTAGAAAACACGAATGTGTGGAGGATTTCCCCCGGGTGGAACCAATTAGCATTTGGCACCTAAAAACAAAAACTTACATGCTAAAATGCATTCAAAACCTTAAAGTCCATAGAGAATGTCAAGAAAACACAAACACACACAGAGGCTGTAGCAAGATCTGGGATTGAGATAGCCACAACACACCAGATAGTTTTGTTTTCATCCAGGAGTATCTGGACAAATTGTTGTGGATTTCGGGTGAAATTTAACCAAAAATCACCGTGATAGTGATTTTGGGGAAAAGCACAATCTTCCTGTTCGGCAAATGCATCCAATGCCATGTTTACAGAAAGAAATATCATGTTTTCTCAGGTTTCTGAAGCTTTCTTCCTAGAAAACTCAAATGTGTGGAGGATTTGACTCCAGGTGGAACCAATTAGTGTTTGCCAGCAGAAAACAAAAAGGGTCCTGCTAAAATGCATTCAAAACTTTCAAATCCATAGAGAATTTCCAGAAAACACAAACACAACCAGAGGCTGTAGCAATATCTGAGATTGAGATAGCTAAAAATAATCAGATATCTTTGTTTTCATCCAGGAGTATCTGGACAAATTGTTGTGGATTTTGGGTGAAATTTAACCAAAAAATCACAATGAAACTGGTTTTGGAGAAAAGCACAATCTTCCTGTTTGGCAAACGCATCCAATGTCATGTTTACAGAAAGAAATATCATGTTTTCTCAGGTTTCTGAAGCTTTCTTCCTAAAAACTCGAATGTGTGGAGTATTTGACTCCAGGTGGAACCAAATAGCGTTTGGCAGCTAAACACAAAACCTTACATGCTAAAATGCATTCAAAACTGTAAAGTCCATAGAGAATGTCCAGAAAACACAAATAAACAGAGAGGCTGTAGCAAGATCTGGGATTGAGATAGCCACAACACACCAGATAGTTTTGTTTTCATCCAGGAGTATCTGGAAAAATTGTAGTGGATTTCGGGTGAAATTTAACCAAAAATCACCGTGAAAGTGGTTTTGGAGAAAAGCACAATCTTCCTGTTCGGCAAATGCATCCAATGTCATGTTTACAGAAAGAAATATCATGTTTTCTCAGGTTTCTGCAGCTTTCATCCTAGAAGACTCCGATCTGTAGAGGATTTGACTCCAGGTGGAACCAATTAGCGTTTGGCAGCTAAAAACAAAACCTTACATGCTAAAATGCATTCAAAACCGTAAAGTCCATAGAGAATGTCCAGAAAACACAAACAAACAGAGAGGCTGTAGCAAGATCTGGGATTGAGATAGCCACAACACACCAGATAGTTTTGTTTTCATCCAGGAGTATCTGGACAAATTGTAGTGGATTTCGGGTGAAATTTAACCAAAAATCACCGTGAAAGTGGTTTTGGAGAAAAGCACAATCTTCCTGTTCGGCAAATGCATCCAATGTCATGTTTACAGAAAGAAATATCAAGCTTTCTCTGGTTTCTGAAGCTTTCTTCCTAGAAAACTCGAATGTGTGGAGGATTTGACTCCAGGTGGAACCAATTAGTGTTTGCCAGCAGAAAACAAAAACTTACATGCTAAAATGCATTCAAAACTGTTAATTCCATAGAGAATGTCCAGAAAATACAAACACACACAGAGGCTGTAGCAAGATATGGGATTGAGATAGCTAAAAATCACCAGATAGTTTTGTTTTCATCCAGGAGTATCTGGACAAATTGTTGTAGTTTTGAAGTAAAATTTAACCAAAAAATCACCGTGAAAGTGGTTTTGGAGAAAAGCACAAGCTTCCTGTTAGGCAAATGCATCCAATGTCATGTTTACAGAAAGAAATATCATGTTTTCTCAGGTTTCTGAAGCTTTCTTCCAAGAAAACACGAATGTGTGGCGGATTTGACTCCAGGTGGAACCAATTAGCGTTTGGCAGCTAAAAACAAAACCTGACATGCTAAAATGCATTCAAAACTGTAAAGTCCATAGAGAATTCCAGAAAACAAAAAACAGAGGCTGTAGCAAGATCTGGGATTGAGATAGCCACAACACACCAGATAGTTTTGTTTTCATCCAGGAGTATCTGGACAAATTGTTGTGGATTTCGGGAGAAATTTAACCAAAAATCACCGTGAAAGTGGTTTTGGGGAAAAGCACAATCTTCCTGTTCGGCAAATGCATCCAATGTCATGTTTACAGAAAGAAATATCATGTTTTCTCAGGTTTCTGAAGCTTTCTTCCTAAAAACTCGAATGTGTGGAGGATTTGACTCCAGGTGGAACCAATTAGCGTTTGGCAGCTAAAAACAAAAACTTACATACTAAAATGCATTCAAAACTTTCAAGTCCATAGAGAATGTCCAGAAAACACAAACACACACAGAGGCTGTAGCAAGATCTGGGATTGAGATAGCCACAACACACCAGATAGTTTTGTTGTCATCCAGGAGTATCTGGACAAATTGTTGTGGATTTCGGGTGAAATTTAACCAAAAATCACCGTGAAAGTGGTTTTGGAGAAAACTACACTCTTCCTGTTCAGCAAATGCATCCAATGTCTTGTTTACAAATACAAATATCATGTTTTCTCAGGTTTCTGAAACTTTCTTCCTAGAAAACTCGAATGTGTGGAGGATTTGACTCCAGGAGGAACCAATTAGCGTTTGGCAGCTAAAAACAAAAACTTGCATGCTAAAATGCATTCAAAACTGTAAAGTCCATAGAGAATGTCCAGAAAACACAAACAAACAGAGAGACTGTAGCAAGATCTGGGATTGAGATAGCCATAACACACCAGATAATTTTGTTTTCATCCAGGAGTATCTGGACAATTTCTTGTGGATTTCGGGTGAAATTCAAACAAAAATCACCGTGAACGTGGTTTTGGAGAAAAGCACAATCTTCCTGTTCAGCAAATGCATCCAATGTCATGTTTACAGAAAGAAATATCATGTTTTCTCAGCTTTCTCGAGCTTTCTTCCTAGAAAACACGAATGTGTGGCGGATTTGACTCCAGGTGGAACCAATTAGTGTTTCCCAGCAGAACACCAAAAGGGTCCTGCTAAAATGCATTCAAAACCGTAAAGTCCATAGAGAATGTCCAGAAAACACAAACACAACCAGAGGCTGTAGCAATATCTGGAATTGAGATAGCCACAACACACCAGGTAGTTTTGTTTTCAAGCAGGAGTATCTGGACAATTTGTTGTAGTTTTGAACTGAAATTTATCCAAAAAATCACCGTGACAGTGGTTTTGGAGAAAAGCACAATCTTCCTGTTCGGCAAATGCATCCAATGTCATGTTTACAGAAAGAAATATCATGGTTTCTCAGGTTTCTGGAGCTTTCTTCCTAGAAAACACGAATGTGTGGAGGATTTGACTCCAGGTGGAACCAATTAGTGTTTGCCAGCAAAACACAAAAAGGGTCCTACTAAAATGCATTCAAAACCGTAAAGTCCATAGAGAATGTCAAGAAAACACAAACACACACAGAGGCTGTAGCAAGATCTGGGATTGAGATAGCCACAACACACCAGATAGTTTTGTTTTCATCCAGGAGTATCTGGACAAATTGTTGTGGATTTCGGGTGAAATTTAACCAAAAATTACCGTGAAAGTGTTTTTGGAGAAAAGCACAATCTTCCTGTTCGGCAAATGCATCCAATGTCATGTTTACAGAAAGAAATATCATGTTTTCTCAGGTTTCTGGAGCTTTCTTCCTAGAAAGCTCGAATGTGTGGAGGATTTGCCCCAGGTGGAACCAATTAGTGTTTGGCACCTAAAAACAAAAACTTACATGCTAAAATGCATTCAAAACCGTAAAGTCCGTAGAGAAAGTCCAGAAAACACAAACACACACAGAGGCTGTAGCAAGATCTGGGATTGAGATAGCCACAACACACCAGATAGATTTGTTTTCATCCAGGAGTATCTGGACAAATTGTTGTGGATTTCGGGTGAAATTTAACCAAAAATCACCGTGAAAGTGGTTTTGGGGAAATGCACAATCTTCCTGTTTGGCAAATGCATCCAATGTCATGTTTACAGAAAGAAATATCATGTTTTCTCAGGTTTCTCGAGCTTTTTTCCTAGAAAACACGAATGTGTGGAGGATTTGACTCCAAGTGGAACCAATTACTGTTTGCCAGCAGAACACCAAAAGGGTCCTGCTAAAATGCATTCAAAACCGTAAAGTCCATAGAGAATGTCCAGAAAACACAAACACAACCAGAGGCTGTAGCAAGATCTGGGATTGAGATAGCCACAACACACCAGGTAGTTTTGTTTTCAACCAGGAGTATCTGGACAATTTGTTGTAGTTTTGAACTGAAATTTATCCAAAAAATCACCGTGACAGTGGTTTTGGAGAAAAGCACAATCTTCCTGTTCGGCAAATGCATCCAATGTCATGTTTACAGAAAGAAATATCATGTTTTCTCAGGTTTCTGCAGCTTTCATCCTAGAAGACTCCGATCTGTAGAGGATTTGACTCCAGGTGGAACCAATTAGCGTTTGGCAGCTAAAAACAAAACCTTACATGCTAAAATGCATTCAAAACTGTAAAGTCCATAGAGAATGTCCAGAAAACACAAACAAACAGAGAGGCTGTAGCAAGATCTGGGATTGAGATAGCCACAACACACCAGATAGTTTTGTTTTCATCCAGGAGTATCTGGACAAATTGTTGTGGATTTCGGGTGAAATTTAACCAAAAATCACCGTGAAAGTGGTTTTGGAGAAAAGCACAATCTTCCTGTTCGGCAAATGCATCCAATGTCATGTTTACAGAAAGAAATATCATGTTTTCTCAGGTTTCTGAAGCTTTCTTCCTAGAAAACTCAAATGTGTGGAGGATTTGACTCCAGGTGGAACCAATTAGCGTTTGCCAGCAGAAAACAAAAACTTACATGCTAAAATGCATTCAAAACTGTTAATTCCATAGAGAATGTCCAGAAAATACAAACACACACAGAGGCTGTAGCAAGATATGGGATTGAGATAGCTAAAAATCACCAGATAGTTTTGTTTTCATCCAGGAGTATCTGGACAAATTGTTGTAGTTTTGAAGTAAAATTTAACCAAAAAATCACCGTGAAAGTGGTTTTGGAGAAAAGCACAAGCTTCCTGTTAGGCAAATGCATCCAATGTCATGTTTACAGAAAGAAATATCATGTTTTCTCAGGTTTCTGAAGCTTGCTTCCTAGAAAACTCGAATGTGTGGAGGATTTGACTCCAGGTGGAACCAATTAGCGTTTGGCAGCTAAAAACAAAACCTGACATGCTGAAATGCATTCAAAACTGTAAAGTCCATAGAGAATTCCAGAAAACAAAAAACAGAGGCTGTAGCAAGATCTGGGATTGAGATAGCCACAACACACCAGATAGTTTTGTTTTCATCCAGGAGTATCTGGACAAATTGTTGTGGATTTCGGGAGAAATTTAACCAAAAATCACCGTGAAAGTGGTTTTGGGGAAAAGCACAATCTTCCTGTTCGGCAAATGCATCCAATGTCATGTTTACAGAAAGAAATATCATGTTTTCTCAGGTTTCTGAAGCTTTCTTCCTAAAAACTCGAATGTGTGGAGGATTTGACTCCAGGTGGAACCAATTAGCGTTTGGCAGCTAAAAACAAAAACTTACATACTAAAATGCATTCAAAACTTTCAAGTCCATAGAGAATGTCCAGAAAACACAAACACACACAGAGGCTGTAGCAAGATCTGGGATTGAGATAGCCACAACACACCAGATAGTTTTGTTGTCATCCAGGAGTATCTGGACAAATTGTTGTGGATTTTGGGTGAAATTTAACCAAAAATCACCGTGAAAGTGGTTTTGGAGAAAAGCACAATCTTCCTGTTCGGGAAATGCATCCAATGTCATGTTTACAGAAAGAAATATCATGTTTTCTCAGGTTTCTGAAGCTTTCTTCCTAGAAAACTCAAATGTGTGGAGGATTTGACTCCAGATGGAACCAATTAGTGTTTGCCAGCAGAAAACGAAAACTTACATGCTAAAATGCATTCAAAACTCTAAAGTCCATAGAGAATGTCCAGAAAACACAAACACACACAGAGGCTGTAGCAATATCTGGGATTGAGATAGCCACAACACACCAGATAGTTTTGTTTTCATCCAGGAGTATCTGGACAAATTGTTGTAGTTTTGAAGTGAAATTTATCCAAAAAATCACCGTGACAGTGGTTTTCGAGAGAAGCACAATCTTCCTGTTTGGCAAATGCATCCAATGTCATGTTTACAGAAAGAAATATCATGTTTTCTCAGGTTTCTGAAGCTTTCTTCCTAGAAAACTCGAATGTGTGGAGGATTTGACTCCAGGTGGAACCAATTAGCGTTTGGCAGCTATAAACAAAACCTGACATGCTAAAATGCATTCAAAACTGTAAAGTCCATAGAGAATTCCAGAAAACAAAAAACAGAGGCTGTAGCAAGATCTGGGATTGAGATAGCCACAACACACCAGATAGTTTTGTTTTCATCCAGGAGTATCTGGACAAATTCTTGTGGATTTCGGGTGAAATTCAAACAAAAATCACCGTGAACGTGGTTTTGGAGAAAAGCACAATTTTCCTGTTCGGCAAATGCATCCAATGTCATGTTTACAGAAAGAAATATCATGTTTTCTCAGGTTTCTAAAGCTTTCTTCCTAGAAAACTCGAATGTGTGGAGGATTTGACTCCAGGTGGAGCCAATTAGTGTTTGCCAGCAGAAAACAAAAAGGGTCCTGCTAAAATGCATTCAAAACCGTAAAGTCCACCGACAATGTCCAGAAAACACAAACACAACCAGAGGCTGTAGCAAGATGTGGGATTGCGATAGCCACAACACACCAGTTAGTTTTGTTTTCATCCAGGAGTATCTGGACAAATTGTTGTGGATTTCGGGTGAAATTTAACCAAAAATTACCGTGAAAGTGGTTTTGGAGAAAAGCACAATCTTCCTGTTCGGCAAATGCATCCAATGTCATGTTTACAGAAAGAAATATCATGTTTTCTCAGGTTCCTCGAGCTTTCTTCCTAGAAAACACGAATGTGTGGAGGATTTGACTCCAGGTGGAACCAATTAGTGTTTGCCAGCAGAAAACAAAAACTTACATACTAAAATGCATTCAAAACCGTAAAGTCCATAGAGAATGTCCAGAAAACACAAACACACACAGAGGCTGTAGCAAGATCTGGGATTGAGATAGCCACAACTCACCAGATAGTTTTGTTTTCATCCAGGAGTATCTGGACAAATTGTTGTGGATTTCGGGTGAAATTTAACCAAAAATCACCGTGAAATTGGTTTTGGAGAAAAGCACAATCTTCCTGTTCGGCAAATGCATCCAATGTCATGTTTACAGAAAGAAATATCATGTTTTCTCAGGTTTCTGGAGCTTTCTTCCTAGAAAACTCGAATGTGTGGAGGATTTGACTCCAGGTGGAACCAATTAGCGTTTGGCAGCTAAATACAAAACCTTACATGCTAAAATGCATTCGAAACTGTAAAGTCCATAGAGAATGTCCAGAAAACACAAACACAACCAGATGCTACTGCAGTATCTGGGATTGAGATAGCTGAAAATCACCAGATAGTTTTGTTTTCATCCAGGAGTATCTGGACAAATTGTTGTGGATTTCGGGTGAAATTTAACCAAAAAACACCCTGAAAGTGGTTTTGGGGAAATGCACAATCTTCCTGTTCGGCAAATGCATTCAATGTCATGTTTACAGAAAGAAATATCATGTTTTCTCAGGTTTCTGAAGCTTTCTTCCTAGGAAACACGAATGTGTGGAGGATTTGACTCCAGGTGGAATCAATTAGTGTTTGCCAGCAGAAAACAAAAAGGGTCCTACTAAAATGCATTCAAAACCGTAAAGTCCATAGAGAATGTCAAGAAAACACAAACACACACAGAGGCTGTAGCAAGATCTGGGATTGAGATAGCCACAACACACCAGATAGTTTTGTTTTCATCCAGGAGTATCTGGACAAATTGTTGTGGATTTCGGGTGAAATTTAACCAAAAATTACCGTGAAAGTGGTTTTGGAGAAAAGCACAATCTTCCTGTTCGGCAAATGCATCCAATGTCATGTTTACAGAAAGAAATATCATGTTTTCTCAGGTTTCTGCAGCTTTCTTCCTAGAAAACACGAATGTGTGGAGGATTTCCCCCGGGTGGAACCAATTAGCGTTTGGCACCTAAAAACAAAAACCTACATGCTAAAATGCATTCAAAACCTTAAAGTCCATAGAGAATGTCCAGAAAACACAAACAAACAGAGAGGCTGTAGCAAGATCTGGGATTGAGATAGCCACAACACACCAGATAGTTTTGTTTTCAACCAGGAGTATCTGGACAAATTGTAGTGGATTTCGGGTGAAATTTAACCAAAAATCACCGTGATAGTGATTTTGGGGAAAAGCGCAATCTTCCTGTTCGGCAAATGCATCCAATGTCATGTTTACAGAAAGAAATATCATGTTTTCTCAGGTTTCTGAAGCTTTCTTCCTAGAAAACTCAAATGTGTGGAGGATTTGACTCCAGGTGGAACCAATTAGTGTTTGCCAGCAGAAAACAAAAAGGGTCCTGCTAGAATGCATTCAAAACCTTAAAGTCCATAGAGAATTTCCAGAAAACACAAACACAACCAGAGGCTGTAGCAATATCTGGGATTGAGATAGCTAAAAATAACCAGATATCTTTGTTTTCATCCAGGAGTATCTGGACAAATTGTTGTGGATTTTGGGTGAAATTTAACCAAAAAATCACAATGAAACTGGTTTTGGAGAAAAGCACAATCTTCCTGTTTGGCAAACGCATCCAATGTCATGTTTACAGAAAGAAATATCATGTTTTCTTAGGTTTCTGAAGCTTTCTTCCTAGAAAACTCGAATGTGTGGAGTATTTGACTCCAGGTGGAACCAAATAGCGTTTGGCAGCTAAACACAAAACCTTACATGCTAAAATGCATTCAAAACTGTAAAGTCCATAGAGAATGTCCAGAAAACACAAATAAACAGAGAGGCTGTAGCAAGATCTGGGATTGAGATAGCCACAACACACCAGATAGTTTTGTTTTCATCCAGGAGTATCTGGAAAAATTGTAGTGGATTTCGGGTGAAATTTAACCAAAAATCACCGTGAAAGTGGTTTTGGAGAAAAGCACAATCTTCCTGTTCGGCAAATGCATCCAATGTCATGTTTACAGAAATAAATATCATGTTTTCTCAGGTTTCTGCAGCTTTCATCCTAGAAGACTCCGATCTGTAGAGGATTTGACTCCAGGTGGAACCAATTAGCGTTTGGCAGCTAAAAACAAAACCTTACATGCTAAAATGCATTCAAAACTGTAAAGTCCATAGAGAATGTCCAGAAAACACAAACAAACAGAGAGGCTGTAGCAAGATCTGGGATTGAGATAGCCACAACACACCAGATAGTTTTGTTTTCATCCAGGAGTATCTGGACAAATTGTTGTGGATTTCGGGTGAAATTTAACCAAAAATCACCGTGAAAGTGGTTTTGGGGAAAAGCACAATCTTCCTGTTTGGCAAATGCATCCAATGTCATGTTTACAGAAAGAAATATCATGTTTTCTCAGGTTTCTGAAGCTTTCTTCCTAGAAAACTCAAATGTGTGGAGGATTTGACTCCAGGTGGAACCAATTAGCGTTTGCCAGCAGAAAACAAAAACTTACATGCTAAAATGCATTCAAAACTGTTAATTCCATAGAGAATGTCCAGAAAATACAAACACAACCAGAGGCTGTAGCAAGATATGGGATTGAGATAGCTAGAAATCACCAGATAGTTTTGTTTTCATCCAGGAGTATCTGGACAAATTGTTGTAGTTTTGAAGTAAAATTTAACCAAAAAATCACCGTGAAAGTGGTTTTGGAGAAAAGCACAAGCTTCCTGTTAGGCAAATGCATCCAATGTCATGTTTACAGAAAGAAATATCATGTTTTCTCAGGTTTCTGAAGCTTTCTTCCAAGAAAACTCGAATGTGTGGAGGATTTGACTCCAGGTGGAACCAATTAGCGTTTGGCAGCTAAAAACAAAACCTGACATGCTAAAATGCATTCAAAACTGTAAAGTCCATAGAGAATTCCAGAAAACAAAAAACAGAGGCTGTAGCAAGATCTGGGATTGAGATAGCCACAACACACCAGATAGTTTTGTTTTCATCCAGGAGTATCTGGACAAATTCTTGTGGATTTCGGGTGAAATTCAAACAAAAATCACCGTGAACGTGGTTTTGGAGAAAAGCACAATCTTCCTGTTCAGCAAATGCATCCAATGTCATGTTTACAGAAAGAAATATCATGTTTTCTCAGGTTTCTGCAGCTTTCTTCCTAGAAAACACGAATGTGTGGAGGATTTCCCCCGGGTGGAACCAATTAGCGTTTGGCACCTAAAAACAAAAACCTACATGCTAAAATGCATTCAAAACCTTAAAGTCCATAGAGAATGTCCAGAAAACACAAACAAACAGAGAGGCTGTAGCAAGATCTGGGATTGAGATAGCCACAACACACCAGATAGTTTTGTTTTCATCCAGGAGTATCTGGACAAATTGTAGTGGATTTCGGGTGAAATTTAACCAAAAATTACCGTGATAGTGATTTTGGGGAAAAGCGCAATCTTCCTGTTCGGCAAATGCATCCAATGTCATGTTTACAGAAAGAAATATCATGTTTTCTCAGGTTTCTGAAGCTTTCTTCCTAGAAAACTCAAATGTGTGGAGGATTTGACTCCAGGTGGAACCAATTAGTGTTTGCCAGCAGAAAACAAAAAGGGTCCTGCTAGAATGCATTCAAAACCTTAAAGTCCATAGAGAATTTCCAGAAAACACAAACACAACCAGAGGCTGTAGCAATATCTGGGATTGAGATAGCTAAAAATAACCAGATATCTTTGTTTTCATCCAGGAGTATCTGGACAAATTGTTGTGGATTTTGGGTGAAATTTAACCAAAAAATCACAATGAAACTGGTTTTGGAGAAAAGCACAATCTTCCTGTTTGGCAAACGCATCCAATGTCATGTTTACAGAAAGAAATATCATGTTTTCTCAGGTTTCTGAAGCTTTCTTCCTAGAAAACTCGAATGTGTGGAGTATTTGACTCCAGGTGGAACCAAATAGCGTTTGGCAGCTAAACACAAAACCTTACATGCTAAAATGCATTCAAAACTGTAAAGTCCATAGAGAATGTCCAGAAAACACAAATAAACAGAGAGGCTGTAGCAAGATCTGGGATTGAGATAGCCACAACACACCAGATAGTTTTGTTTTCATCCAGGAGTATCTGGACAAATTGTAGTGGATTTCGGGTGAAATTTAACCAAAAATCACCGTGAAAGTGGTTTTGGAGAAAAGCACAATCTTCCTGTTCGGCAAATGCATCCAATGTCATGTTTACAGAAATAAATATCATGTTTTCTCAGGTTTCTGCAGCTTTCATCCTAGAAGACTCCGATCTGTAGAGGATTTGACTCCAGGTGGAACCAATTAGCGTTTGGCAGCTAAAAACAAAACCTTACATGCTAAAATGCATTCAAAACTGTAAAGTCCATAGAGAATGTCCAGAAAACACAAACAAACAGAGAGGCTGTAGCAAGATCTGGGATTGAGATAGCCACAACACACCAGATAGTTTTGTTTTCATCCAGGAGTATCAGGACAAATTGTTGTGGATTTCGGGTGAAATTTAACCAAAAATCACCGTGAAAGTGGTTTTGGGGAAAAGCACAATCTTCCTGTTTGGCAAATGCATCCAATGTCATGTTTACAGAAAGAAATATCATGTTTTCTCAGGTTTCTGAAGCTTTCTTCCTAGAAAACTCAAATGTGTGGAGGATTTGACTCCAGGTGGAACCAATTAGCGTTTGCCAGCAGAAAACAAAAACTTACATGCTAAAATGCATTCAAAACTGTTAATTCCATAGAGAATGTCCAGAAAATACAAACACAACCAGAGGCTGTAGCAAGATATGGGATTGAGATAGCTAGAAATCACCAGATAGTTTTGTTTTCATCCAGGAGTATCTGGACAAATTGTTGTAGTTTTGAAGTAAAATTTAACCAAAAAATCACCGTGAAAGTGGTTTTGGAGAAAAGCACAAGCTTCCTGTTAGGCAAATGCATCCAATGTCATGTTTACAGAAAGAAATATCATGTTTTCTCAGGTTTCTGAAGCTTTCTTCCAAGAAAACTCGAATGTGTGGAGGATTTGACTCCAGGTGGAACCAATTAGCGTTTGGCAGCTAAAAACAAAACCTGACATGCTAAAATGCATTCAAAACTGTAAAGTCCATAGAGAATTCCAGAAAACAAAAAACAGAGGCTGTAGCAAGATCTGGGATTGAGATAGCCACAACACACCAGATAGTTTTGTTTTCATCCAGGAGTATCTGGACAAATTCTTGTGGATTTCGGGTGAAATTCAAACAAAAATCACCGTGAACGTGGTTTTGGAGAAAAGCACAATCTTCCTGTTCAGCAAATGCATCCAATGTCATGTTTACAGAAAGAAATATCATGTTTTCTCAGGTTTCTAAAGCTTTCTTCCTAGAAAACTCGAATGTGTGGAGGATTTGACTCCAGGTGGAGCCAATTAGTGTTTGCCAGCAGAAAACAAAAAGGGTCCTGCTAAAATGCATTCAAAACCGTAAAGTCCACAGACAATGTCCAGAAAACACAAACACAACCAGAGGCTGTAGCAAGATGTGGGATTGCGATAGCCACAACACACCAGATAGTTTTGTTTTCATCCAGGAGTATCTGGACAAATTGTTGTGGATTTCGGGTGAAATTTAACCAAAAATCACCGTGAAAGTGGTTTTGGAGAAAAGCACAATCTTCCTGTTCGGCAAATGCATCCAATGTCATGTTTACAGAAAGAAATATCATGTTTTCTCAGGTTCCTCGAGCTTTCTTCCTAGAAAACACGAATGTGTGGAGGATTTGACTCCAGGTGGAACCAATTAGTGTTTGCCAGCAGAAAACAAAAACTTACATACTAAAATGCATTCAAAACCGTAAAGTCCATAGAGAATGTCCAGAAAACACAAACACACACAGAGGCTGTAGCAAGATCTGGGATTGAGATAGCCACAACTCACCAGATAGTTTTGTTTTCATCCAGGAGTATCTGGACAAATTGTTGTGGATTTCGGGTGAAATTTAACCAAAAATCACCGTCAAAGTGGTTTTGGGGAAAAGCACAATCTTCCTGTTCAGCAAATGCATCCAATGTCATGTTTACAGAAAGAAATATCATGTTTTCTCAGGTTTCTGGAGCTTTCTTCCTAGAAAACACGAATGTGTGGAGGATTTGACTCCAGGTGGAACCAATTAGCATTTGGCAGCTAAAAACAAAACTTACATGCTAAAATGCATTCAAAACTTTCAAGTCCATAGAGAATGTCCAGAAAACACAAACACACCCAGAGGCTGTAGCAAGATCTGGGATTGAGATAGCCACAACACACCAGATAGTTTTGTTTTCAACCAGGAGTATCTGGACAAATTGTTGTGGATTTGGAGTGAAATTTAACCAAAAATCACCGTGAAAGTGGTTTTGCGGAAAAGCACAATCTTCCTGTTCGGCAAATGCATCCAATGTCATGTTTACAGAAAGAAATATCGTGTCTTCTCAGGTTTCTGAAGCTTTCTTCCTAGAAAACTCGAATGTGTGGAGGATTTGACTCCAGGTGGAACCAATTAGTGTTTGCCAGCAGAAAACAAAAACTTACATGCTAAAATGCATTCAAAACCGTAAAGTCCATAGAGAATGTCCAGAAAACACAAACACAACCAGAGGCTGTAGCAAGATCTGGGATTGAGATAGCCATAACACACCAGATAGTTTTGTTTTCATCCAGGAGTATCTGGACAAATTGTTGTGGATTTCGGGTGAAATTTAACCAAAAATCACCGTGAAAGTGGTTTTGGAGAAAAGCACAATCTTCCTGTTCGTCAAATGCATCCAATGTCATGTTTAGAGAAAGAAATATCATGTTTTCTCAGGTTTCTGAAGCTTTCTTCCTAGAAAACACGAATGTGTGGAGGATTTGACTCCAGGTGGAACCAATTAGTGTTTGCCAGCAGAAAACGAAAACTTACATACTAAAATGCATTCAAAACCGTAAAGTCCATAGACAATGTCCAGAAAAAACAAACACAACCAGAGGCTGTAGCAAGATGTGGGATTGAGATAGCCACAACACACCAGATAGTTTTGTTGTCATCCAGGAGTATCTGGACAAATTGTTGTGGATTTTGGGTGAAATTTAACCAAAAATCACCGGGAAAGTGGTTTTGGAGAAAAGCACAATCTTCCTGTTCGGCAAATGCATCCAATGTCATGTTTACAGAAAGAAATATCATGTTTTCTCAGGTTTCTGGAACTTTCTTCCTAGAAAACTCGAATGTGTGGAGGATTTGACTCCAGGTGGAACCAATTAGCGTTTGGCAGCTAAAAACAAAACTTACATGCTAAAATGCATTCAAAACTTTCAAGTTCATAGAGAATGTCCAGAAAACACAAACAAACAGAGAGGCTGTAGCAAGATCTGGGATTGAGATAGCCACAACACACCAGATAGTTTTGTTTTCAACCGGGAGTATCTGGACAAATTGTTGTGGATTTTGGGTGAAATTTAACCAAAAATCACGGAGAAAGTGGTTTTGGAGAAAAGCACTATCTTCCTGTTTGGCAAATGCATCCAATGTCATGTTTACAGAAAGAAATATCATGTTTTCTCAGGTTTCTGGAGCTTTCTTCCTAGAAAACTCGAATGTGTGGAGGATTTGACTCCAGGTGGAACCAATTAGCGTTTGGCAGCTAAAAACAAAACCTGACATGCTAAAATGCATTCAAAACTGTAAAGTCCATAGAGAATTCCAGAAAACAAAAAACAGAGGCTGTAGCAAGATCTGGGATTGAGATAGCCACAACACACCAGATAGTTTTGTTTTCATCCAGGAGTATCTGGACAAATTCTTGTGGATTTCGGGTGAAATTCAAACAAAAATCACCGTGAACGTGGTTTTGGAGAAAAGCACAATCTTCCTGTTCGGCAAATGCATCCAATGTCATGTTTACAGAAAGAAATATCATGTTTTCTCAGGTTTCTAAAGCTTTCTTCGTAGAAAACTCGAATGTGTGGAGGATTTGACTCCAGGTGGAACCAATTAGTGTTTGCAAGCAGAAAACAAAAACTTACATGCTAAAATGCATTCAAAACCGTAAAGTCCACAGACAATGTCCAGAAAACACAAACACAACCAGAGGCTGTAGCAAGATGTGGGATTGCGATAGCCACAACACACCAGTTAGTTTTGTTTTCATCCAGGAGTATCTGGACAAATTGTTGTGGATTTCGGGTGAAATTTAACCAAAAATCACCGTGAAAGTGGTTTTGGAGAAAAGCACAATCTTCCTGTTCGGCAAATGCATCCAATGTCATGTTTACAGAAAGAAATATCATGTTTTCTCAGGTTCCTCGAGCTTTCTTCCTAGAAAACACGAATGTGTGGAGGATTTGACTCCAGGTGGAACCAATTAGTGTTTGCCAGCAGAAAACAAAAACTTACATACTAAAATGCATTCAAAACCGTAAAGTCCATAGAGAATGTCCAGAAAACACAAACACACACAGAGGCTGTAGCAAGATCTGGGATTGAGATAGCCACAACTCACCAGATAGTTTTGTTTTCATCCAGGAGTATCTGGACAAATTGTTGTGGATTTCGGGTGAAATTTAACCAAAAATCACCGTCAAAGTGGTTTTGGGGAAAAGCACAATCTTCCTGTTCAGCAAATGCATCCAATGTCATGTTGACAGAAAGAAATATCATGTTTTCTCAGGTTTCTGGAGCTTTCTTCCTAGAAAACACGAATGTGTGGAGGATTTGACTCCAGGTGGAACCAATTAGCATTTGGCAGCTAAAAACAAAACTTACATGCTAAAATGCATTCAAAACTTTCAAGTCCATAGAGAATGTCCAGAAAACACAAACACACCCAGAGGCTGTAGCAAGATCTGGGATTGAGATAGCCACAACACACCAGATAGTTTTGTTTTCATCCAGGAGTATCTGGACAAATTGTTGTGGATTTCGGGTGAAATTTAACCAAAAATTACCGTGAAAGTGGTTTTGGAGAAAAGCACAATCTTCCTGTTCGGCAAATGCATCCAATGTCATATTTACAGAAAGAAATATCATGTTTTCTCAGGATTCTGGAGCTTTCTTCCTAGAAAGCTCGAATGTGTGGAGGATTTGACTCCAGGTGGAACCAATTAGCGTTTGGCAGCTAAAAACAAAACTTACATGCTAAAATGCATTCAAAACTTTCAAGTTCATAGAGAATGTCCAGAAAACACAAACAAACAGAGAGGCTGTAGCCAGATCTGGGATTGAGATAGCCACAACACACCAGATAGTTTTGTTTTCATCCAGGAGTATCTGGACAAATTGTTGTGGATTTCGGATGAAATTTAACCAAAAATCACCGTGAAAGTGGTTTTGGAGAAAAGCACAATCTTCCTGTTCGGCAAATGCATCCAATGTCATGTTTACAGAAAGAAATATCATGTTTTCTCAGGTTTCTGGAGCTTTCTTCCTAGAAAACTCGAATGTGTGGAGGATTTGACTCCAGGTGGAACCAATTAGTGTTTGCCAGCAGAACACAGAAAGGGTCCTGCTAAAATGCATTCAAAACCGTAAAGTCCATAGAGAATGTCCAGAAAACACAAACACACACAGCGGCTGTAGCAAGATCTGGGATTGAGATAGCCACAACACACCAGATAGTTTTGTTTTCATCCAGGAGTATCTGGACAAATTGTTGTGGATTTCGGATGAAATTTAACCAAAAATCACCGTGAAAGTGGTTTTGGAGAAAAGCACAATCTTCCTGTTCGGCAAATGCATCCAATGTCATGTTTACAGAAAGAAATATCATGTTTTCTCAGGTTTCTGGAGCTTTCTTCCTAGAAAACTCGAATGTGTGGAGGATTTGACTCCAGGTGAAACCAATTAGCGTTTGGCAGCTAAAAACAAAACTTACATGCTAAAATGCATTCAAAACTTTCAAGTTCATAGAGAATGTACAGAAAACACAAACAAGCAGAGAGGCTGTAGCAAGATCTGGGATTGAGATAGCCACAACACACCAGATAGTTTTGTTTTCAACCAGGAGTATCTGGACAAATTTTTGTAGTTTTGAAGTGAAATTTATCCAAAAAATCACCGTTACAGTGGTTTTGGAGAAAAGCACAATCTTCCTGTTCGGCAAATGCATCCAATGTCATGTTTACAGAAAGAAATATCATGTTTTCTCAGGTTTCTGAAGCTTTCTTCCTAGAAAACTCGAATGTGTGGAGGATTTGACTCCAGGTGGAACCAATTAGCGTTTGGCAGCTAAATACAAAACCTTACATGCTAAAATGCATTCAAAACTGTAAAGTCCATAGAGAATGTCCAGAAAACACAAACAAACACAGAGGCTGAAGCAAGAAATGGGATTGAGATAGCCACAACACACCAGATAGTTTTGTTGTCATCCAGGAGTATCTGGACAAATTGTTGTGGATTTTGGGTGAAATTTAACCAAAAATCACAGTGAAAGTGGTTTTGGAGAAAAGCACATTCTTCCTGTTCGGCAATTCATCCAATGTCATGTTTACAGAAAGAAATATCATGTTTTCTCAGGTTTCTGGAGCTTTCTTCCTAGTAAACTCGAATGTGTGGAGGATTTGACTCCAGGTGAAATGAATTAGCGTTTGGCAGCTAAAAACAAAACTTACATGCTAAAATGCATTCAAAACTGTAAAGTCAGTGGAGAATATCCAGAAAACACTAACACACACAGAGGCTGTAGCAAGATCTGGGATTGAGATAGCCACAACACAGCAGATAGTTTTCTTTTCATCCAGGAGTATCTGGACAAATTGTTGTGGATTTCGGGTGAAATTTAACCAAAAATCACCGTGAAAGTGGTTTTGGAGAAAAGCACAATCTTCCTGTTCGGCAAATGCATCCAATGTCATATTTACAGAAAGAAATATCATGTTTTCTCAGGATTCTGGAGCTTTCTTCCTAGAAAGCTCGAATGTGTGGAGGATTTGACTCCAGGTGGAACCAATTAGCGTTTGGCAGCTAAAAACAAAACTTACATGCTAAAATGCATTCAAAACTTTCAAGTTCATAGAGAATGTCCAGAAAACACAAACAAACAGAGAGGCTGTAGCCAGATCTGGGATTGAGATAGCCACAACACACCAGATAGTTTTGTTTTCAACCAGGAGTATCTGGACAAATTGTTGTAGTTTTGAAGTGAAATTTATCCAAAAAATCACCGTTACAGTGGTTTTGGAGAAAAGCACAATCTTCCTGTTCGGCAAATGCATCCAATGTCATGTTTACAGAAAGAAATATCATGTTTTCTCAGGTTTCTCGAGCTTTCTTCCTAGAAAACACGAATGTGTGGAGGATTTGACTCCAGGTGGAACCAATTAGTGTTTGCCAGCAGAACACAGAAAGGGTCCTGCTAAAATGCATTCAAAACCGTAAAGTCCATAGAGAATGTCCAGAAAACACAAACACACACAGCGGCTGTAGCCAGATCTGGGATTGAGATAGCCACAACACACCAGATAGTTTTGTTTTCATCCAGGAGTATCTGGACAAATTGTTGTGGATTTCGGATGAAATTTAACCAAAAATCACCGTGAAAGTGGTTTTGGAGAAAAGCACAATCTTCCTGTTCGGCAAATGCATCCAATGTCATGTTTACAGAAAGAAATATCATGTTTTCTCAGGTTTCTGGAGCTTTCTTCCTAGAAAACTCGAATGTGTGGAGGATTTGACTCCAGGTGGAACCAATTAGTGTTTGCCAGCAGAACACAGAAAGGGTCCTGCTAAAATGCATTCAAAACCGTAAAGTCCATAGAGAATGTCCAGAAAACACAAACACACACAGCGGCTGTAGCAAGATCTGGGATTGAGATAGCCACAACACACCAGATAGTTTTGTTTTCATCCAGGAGTATCTGGACAAATTGTTGTGGATTTCGGATGAAATTTAACCAAAAATCACCGTGAAAGTGGTTTTGGAGAAAAGCACAATCTTCCTGTTCGGCAAATGCATCCAATGTCATGTTTACAGAAAGAAATATCATGTTTTCTCAGGTTTCTGGAGCTTTCTTCCTAGAAAACTCGAATGTGTGGAGGATTTGACTCCAGGTGAAACCAATTAGCGTTTGGCAGCTAAAAACAAAACTTACATGCTAAAATGCATTCAAAACTTTCAAGTTCATAGAGAATGTACAGAAAACACAAACAAGCAGAGAGGCTGTAGCAAGATCTGGGATTGAGATAGCCACAACACACCAGATAGTTTTGTTTTCAACCAGGAGTATCTGGACAAATTTTTGTAGTTTTGAAGTGAAATTTATCCAAAAAATCACCGTTACAGTGGTTTTGGAGAAAAGCACAATCTTCCTGTTCGGCAAATGCATCCAATGTCATGTTTACAGAAAGAAATATCATGTTTTCTCAGGTTTCTGAAGCTTTCTTCCTAGAAAACTCGAATGTGTGGAGGATTTGACTCCAGGTGGAACCAATTAGCGTTTGGCAGCTAAATACAAAACCTTACATGCTAAAATGCATTCAAAACTGTAAAGTCCATAGAGAATGTCCAGAAAACACAAACAAACACAGAGGCTGAAGCAAGAAATGGGATTGAGATAGCCACAACACACCAGATAGTTTTGTTGTCATCCAGGAGTATCTGGACAAATTGTTGTGGATTTTGGGTGAAATTTAACCAAAAATCACAGTGAAAGTGGTTTTGGAGAAAAGCACATTCTTCCTGTTCGGCAATTCATCCAATGTCATGTTTACAGAAAGAAATATCATGTTTTCTCAGGTTTCTGGAGCTTTCTTCCTAGTAAACTCGAATGTGTGGAGGATTTGACTCCAGGTGAAATGAATTAGCGTTTGGCAGCTAAAAACAAAACTTACATGCTAAAATGCATTCAAAACTGTAAAGTCAGTGGAGAATATCCAGAAAACACTAACACACACAGAGGCTGTAGCAAGATCTGGGATTGAGATAGCCACAACACAGCAGATAGTTTTCTTTTCATCCAGGAGTATCTGGACAAATTGTTGTGGATTTCGGGTGAAATTTAACCAAAAATCACCGTGAAAGTGGTTTTGGAGAAAAGCACAATCTTCCTGTTCGGCAAATGCATCCAATGTCATATTTACAGAAAGAAATATCATGTTTTCTCAGGATTCTGGAGCTTTCTTCCTAGAAAGCTCGAATGTGTGGAGGATTTGACTCCAGGTGGAACCAATTAGCGTTTGGCAGCTAAAAACAAAACTTACATGCTAAAATGCATTCAAAACTTTCAAGTTCATAGAGAATGTCCAGAAAACACAAACAAACAGAGAGGCTGTAGCCAGATCTGGGATTGAGATAGCCACAACACACCAGATAGTTTTGTTTTCAACCAGGAGTATCTGGACAAATTGTTGTAGTTTTGAAGTGAAATTTATCCAAAAAATCACCGTTACAGTGGTTTTGGAGAAAAGCACAATCTTCCTGTTCGGCAAATGCATCCAATGTCATGTTTACAGAAAGAAATATCATGTTTTCTCAGGTTTCTCGAGCTTTCTTCCTAGAAAACACGAATGTGTGGAGGATTTGACTCCAGGTGGAACCAATTAGTGTTTGCCAGCAGAACACAGAAAGGGTCCTGCTAAAATGCATTCAAAACCGTAAAGTCCATAGAGAATGTCCAGAAAACACAAACACACACAGCGGCTGTAGCAAGATCTGGGATTGAGATAGCCACAACACACCAGATAGTTTTGTTTTCATCCAGGAGTATCTGGACAAATTGTTGTGGATTTCGGATGAAATTTAACCAAAAATCACCGTGAAAGTGGTTTTGGAGAAAAGCACAATCTTCCTGTTCGGCAAATGCATCCAATGTCATGTTTACAGAAAGAAATATCATGTTTTCTCAGGTTTCTGGAGCTTTCTTCCTAGAAAACTCGAATGTGTGGAGGATTTGACTCCAGGTGGAACCAATTAGTGTTTGCCAGCAGAACACAGAAAGGGTCCTGCTAAAATGCATTCAAAACCGTAAAGTCCATAGAGAATGTCCAGAAAACACAAACACACACAGCGGCTGTAGCAAGATCTGGGATTGAGATAGCCACAACACACCAGATAGTTTTGTTTTCATCCAGGAGTATCTGGACAAATTGTTGTGGATTTCGGATGAAATTTAACCAAAAATCACCGTGAACGTGGTTTTGGAGAAAAGCACAATCTTCCTGTTCGGCAAATGCATCCAATGTCATGTTTACAGAAAGAAATATCATGTTTTCTCAGGTTTCTGGAGCTTTCTTCCTAGAAAACTCGAATGTGTGGAGGATTTGACTCCAGGTGAAACCAATTAGCGTTTGGCAGCTAAAAACAAAACTTACATGCTAAAATGCATTCAAAACTTTCAAGTTCATAGAGAATGTACAGAAAACACAAACAAGCAGAGAGGCTGTAGCAAGATCTGGGATTGAGATAGCCACAACACACCAGATAGTTTTGTTTTCAACCAGGAGTATCTGGACAAATTTTTGTAGTTTTGAAGTGAAATTTATCCAAAAAATCACCGTTACAGTGGTTTTGGAGAAAAGCACAATCTTCCTGTTCGGCAAATGCATCCAATGTCATGTTTACAGAAAGAAATATCATGTTTTCTCAGGTTTCTGAAGCTTTCTTCCTAGAAAACTCGAATGTGTGGAGGATTTGACTCCAGGTGGAACCAATTAGCGTTTGGCAGCTAAATACAAAACCTTACATGCTAAAATGCATTCAAAACTGTAAAGTCCATAGAGAATGTCCAGAAAACACAAACAAACACAGAGGCTGAAGCAAGAAATGGGATTGAGATAGCCACAACACACCAGATAGTTTTGTTGTCATCCAGGAGTATCTGGACAAATTGTTGTGGATTTTGGGTGAAATTTAACCAAAAATCACAGTGAAAGTGGTTTTGGAGAAAAGCACATTCTTCCTGTTCGGCAATTCATCCAATGTCATGTTTACAGAAAGAAATATCATGTTTTCTCAGGTTTCTGGAGCTTTCTTCCTAGTAAACTCGAATGTGTGGAGGATTTGACTCCAGGTGAAATGAATTAGCGTTTGGCAGCTAAAAACAAAACTTACATGCTAAAATGCATTCAAAACTGTAAAGTCAGTGGAGAATATCCAGAAAACACTAACACACACAGAGGCTGTAGCAAGATCTGGGATTGAGATAGCCACAACACAGCAGATAGTTTTCTTTTCATCCAGGAGTATCTGGACAAATTGTTGTGGATTTCGGGTGAAATTTAACCAAAAATCACCGTGAAAGTGGTTTTGGAGAAAAGCACAATCTTCCTGTTCGGCAAATGCATCCAATGTCATGTTTACAGAAAGAAATATCATGTTTTCTCAGGTTTCTCGAGCTTTCTTCCTAGAAAACACGAATGTGTGGAGGATTTGACTCCAGGTGGAACCAATTAGTGTTTGCCAGCAGAACACAGAAAGGGTCCTGCTAAAATGCATTCAAAACCGTAAAGTCCATAGAGAATGTCCAGAAAACACAAACACACACAGCGGCTGTAGCAAGATCTGGGATTGAGATAGCCACAACACACCAGATAGTTTTGTTTTCATCCAGGAGTATCTGGACAAATTGTTGTGGATTTCGGATGAAATTTAACCAAAAATCACCGTGAAAGTGGTTTTGGAGAAAAGCACAATCTTCCTGTTCGGCAAATGCATCCAATGTCATGTTTACAGAAAGAAATATCATGTTTTCTCAGGTTTCTGGAGCTTTCTTCCTAGAAAACTCGAATGTGTGGAGGATTTGACTCCAGGTGGAACCAATTAGTGTTTGCCAGCAGAACACAGAAAGGGTCCTGCTAAAATGCATTCAAAACCGTAAAGTCCATAGAGAATGTCCAGAAAACACAAACACACACAGCGGCTGTAGCAAGATCTGGGATTGAGATAGCCACAACACACCAGATAGTTTTGTTTTCATCCAGGAGTATCTGGACAAATTGTTGTGGATTTCGGATGAAATTTAACCAAAAATCACCGTGAAAGTGGTTTTGGAGAAAAGCACAATCTTCCTGTTCGGCAAATGCATCCAATGTCATGTTTACAGAAAGAAATATCATGTTTTCTCAGGTTTCTGGAGCTTTCTTCCTAGAAAACTCGAATGTGTGGAGGATTTGACTCCAGGTGAAACCAATTAGCGTTTGGCAGCTAAAAACAAAACTTACATGCTAAAATGCATTCAAAACTTTCAAGTTCATAGAGAATGTACAGAAAACACAAACAAGCAGAGAGGCTGTAGCAAGATCTGGGATTGAGATAGCCACAACACACCAGATAGTTTTGTTTTCAACCAGGAGTATCTGGACAAATTTTTGTAGTTTTGAAGTGAAATTTATCCAAAAAATCACCGTTACAGTGGTTTTGGAGAAAAGCACAATCTTCCTGTTCGGCAAATGCATCCAATGTCATGTTTACAGAAAGAAATATCATGTTTTCTCAGGTTTCTGAAGCTTTCTTCCTAGAAAACTCGAATGTGTGGAGGATTTGACTCCAGGTGGAACCAATTAGCGTTTGGCAGCTAAATACAAAACCTTACATGCTAAAATGCATTCAAAACTGTAAAGTCCATAGAGAATGTCCAGAAAACACAAACAAACACAGAGGCTGAAGCAAGAAATGGGATTGAGATAGCCACAACACACCAGATAGTTTTGTTGTCATCCAGGAGTATCTGGACAAATTGTTGTGGATTTTGGGTGAAATTTAACCAAAAATCACAGTGAAAGTGGTTTTGGAGAAAAGCACATTCTTCCTGTTCGGCAATTCATCCAATGTCATGTTTACAGAAAGAAATATCATGTTTTCTCAGGTTTCTGGAGCTTTCTTCCTAGTAAACTCGAATGTGTGGAGGATTTGACTCCAGGTGAAATGAATTAGCGTTTGGCAGCTAAAAACAAAACTTACATGCTAAAATGCATTCAAAACTGTAAAGTCAGTGGAGAATATCCAGAAAACACTAACACACACAGAGGCTGTAGCAAGATCTGGGATTGAGATAGCCACAACACAGCAGATAGTTTTCTTTTCATCCAGGAGTATCTGGACAAATTGTTGTGGATTTCGGGTGAAATTTAACCAAAAATCACCGTGAAAGTGGTTTTGGAGAAAAGCACAATCTTCCTGTTCGGCAAATGCATCCAATGTCATGTTTACAGAAAGAAATATCATGTTTTCTCAGGTTTCTCGAGCTTTCTTCCTAGAAAACACGAATGTGTGGAGGATTTGACTCCAGGTGGAACCAATTAGTGTTTGCCAGCAGAACACAGAAAGGGTCCTGCTAAAATGCATTCAAAACCGTAAAGTCCATAGAGAATGTCCAGAAAACACAAACACACACAGCGGCTGTAGCAAGATCTGGGATTGAGATAGCCACAACACACCAGATAGTTTTGTTTTCATCCAGGAGTATCTGGACAAATTGTTGTGGATTTCGGATGAAATTTAACCAAAAATCACCGTGAAAGTGGTTTTGGAGAAAAGCACAATCTTCCTGTTCGGCAAATGCATCCAATGTCATGTTTACAGAAAGAAATATCATGTTTTCTCAGGTTTCTGGAGCTTTCTTCCTAGAAAACTCGAATGTGTGGAGGATTTGACTCCAGGTGGAACCAATTAGTGTTTGCCAGCAGAACACAGAAAGGGTCCTGCTAAAATGCATTCAAAACCGTAAAGTCCATAGAGAATGTCCAGAAAACACAAACACACACAGCGGCTGTAGCAAGATCTGGGATTGAGATAGCCACAACACACCAGATAGTTTTGTTTTCATCCAGGAGTATCTGGACAAATTGTTGTGGATTTCGGATGAAATTTAACCAAAAATCACCGTGAAAGTGGTTTTGGAGAAAAGCACAATCTTCCTGTTCGGCAAATGCATCCAATGTCATGTTTACAGAAAGAAATATCATGTTTTCTCAGGTTTCTGGAGCTTTCTTCCTAGAAAACTCGAATGTGTGGAGGATTTGACTCCAGGTGAAACCAATTAGCGTTTGGCAGCTAAAAACAAAACTTACATGCTAAAATGCATTCAAAACTTTCAAGTTCATAGAGAATGTACAGAAAACACAAACAAGCAGAGAGGCTGTAGCAAGATCTGGGATTGAGATAGCCACAACACACCAGATAGTTTTGTTTTCAACCAGGAGTATCTGGACAAATTTTTGTAGTTTTGAAGTGAAATTTATCCAAAAAATCACCGTTACAGTGGTTTTGGAGAAAAGCACAATCTTCCTGTTCGGCAAATGCATCCAATGTCATGTTTACAGAAAGAAATATCATGTTTTCTCAGGTTTCTGAAGCTTTCTTCCTAGAAAACTCGAATGTGTGGAGGATTTGACTCCAGGTGGAACCAATTAGCGTTTGGCAGCTAAATACAAAACCTTACATGCTAAAATGCATTCAAAACTGTAAAGTCCATAGAGAATGTCCAGAAAACACAAACAAACACAGAGGCTGAAGCAAGAAATGGGATTGAGATAGCCACAACACACCAGATAGTTTTGTTGTCATCCAGGAGTATCTGGACAAATTGTTGTGGATTTTGGGTGAAATTTAACCAAAAATCACAGTGAAAGTGGTTTTGGAGAAAAGCACATTCTTCCTGTTCGGCAATTCATCCAATGTCATGTTTACAGAAAGAAATATCATGTTTTCTCAGGTTTCTGGAGCTTTCTTCCTAGTAAACTCGAATGTGTGGAGGATTTGACTCCAGGTGAAATGAATTAGCGTTTGGCAGCTAAAAACAAAACTTACATGCTAAAATGCATTCAAAACTGTAAAGTCAGTGGAGAATATCCAGAAAACACTAACACACACAGAGGCTGTAGCAAGATCTGGGATTGAGATAGCCACAACACAGCAGATAGTTTTCTTTTCATCCAGGAGTATCTGGACAAATTGTTGTGGATTTCGGGTGAAATTTAACCAAAAATCACCGTGAAAGTGGTTTTGGAGAAAAGCACAATCTTCCTGTTCGGCAAATGCATCCAATGTCATATTTACAGAAAGAAATATCATGTTTTCTCAGGATTCTGGAGCTTTCTTCCTAGAAAGCTCGAATGTGTGGAGGATTTGACTCCAGGTGGAACCAATTAGCGTTTGGCAGCTAAAAACAAAACTTACATGCTAAAATGCATTCAAAACTTTCAAGTTCATAGAGAATGTCCAGAAAACACAAACAAACAGAGAGGCTGTAGCCAGATCTGGGATTGAGATAGCCACAACACACCAGATAGTTTTGTTTTCAACCAGGAGTATCTGGACAAATTGTTGTAGTTTTGAAGTGAAATTTATCCAAAAAATCACCGTTACAGTGGTTTTGGAGAAAAGCACAATCTTCCTGTTCGGCAAATGCATCCAATGTCATGTTTACAGAAAGAAATATCATGTTTTCTCAGGTTTCTCGAGCTTTCTTCCTAGAAAACACGAATGTGTGGAGGATTTGACTCCAGGTGGAACCAATTAGTGTTTGCCAGCAGAACACAGAAAGGGTCCTGCTAAAATGCATTCAAAACCGTAAAGTCCATAGAGAATGTCCAGAAAACACAAACACACACAGCGGCTGTAGCAAGATCTGGGATTGAGATAGCCACAACACACCAGATAGTTTTGTTTTCATCCAGGAGTATCTGGACAAATTGTTGTGGATTTCGGATGAAATTTAACCAAAAATCACCGTGAAAGTGGTTTTGGAGAAAAGCACAATCTTCCTGTTCGGCAAATGCATCCAATGTCATGTTTACAGAAAGAAATATCATGTTTTCTCAGGTTTCTGGAGCTTTCTTCCTAGAAAACTCGAATGTGTGGAGGATTTGACTCCAGGTGAAACCAATTAGCGTTTGGCAGCTAAAAACAAAACTTACATGCTAAAATGCATTCAAAACTTTCAAGTTCATAGAGAATGTACAGAAAACACAAACAAGCAGAGAGGCTGTAGCAAGATCTGGGATTGAGATAGCCACAACACACCAGATAGTTTTGTTTTCAACCAGGAGTATCTGGACAAATTTTTGTAGTTTTGAAGTGAAATTTATCCAAAAAATCACCGTTACAGTGGTTTTGGAGAAAAGCACAATCTTCCTGTTCGGCAAATGCATCCAATGTCATGTTAACAGAAAGAAATATCATGTTTTCTCAGGTTTCTGAAGCTTTCTTCCTAGAAAACTCGAATGTGTGGAGGATTTGACTCCAGGTGGAACCAATTAGCGTTTGGCAGCTAAATACAAAACCTTACATGCTAAAATGCATTCAAAACTGTAAAGTCCATAGAGAATGTCCAGAAAACACAAACAAACACAGAGGCTGTAGCAAGAACTGGGATTGAGATAGCCACAACACACCAGATAGTTTTGTTGTCATCCAGGAGTATCTGGACAAATTGTTGTGGATTTTGGGTGAAATTTAACCAAAAATCACAGTGAAAGTGGTTTTGGAGAAAAGCACATTCTTCCTGTTCGGCAATTCAGCCAATGTCATGTTTACAGAAAGAAATATCATGTTTTCTCAGGTTTCTGGAGCTTTCTTCCTAGTAAACTCGAATGTGTGGAGGATTTGACTCCAGGTGAAATGAATTAGCGTTTGCAGCTAAAAACAAAACTTACATGCTAAAATGCATTCAAAACTGTAAAGTCAGTGGAGAATATCCAGAAAACACTAACACACACAGAGGCTGTAGCAAGATCTGGGATTGAGATAGCTAAAAATCACCAGATCGTTTTGTTTTCATCCAGGAGTATCTGGACAAATTGCTGTAGTTTTGAAGTGAAATTTAACCAAAAAATCACCGTGAAAGTGGTTTTGCGGAAAAGCACAATCTTCCTATTCGGCAAATGCATCCAATGTCATGTTTACAGAAAGAAATATCATGTTTTCTCAGGTTTCTGGAGCTTTCTTCCTAGAAAGCTCGAATGTGTGGAGGATTTGACTCCAGGTGGAACCAATTAGCGTTTGGCAGCTAAAAACAAAACTTACATGCTAAAATGCATTCAAAACTTTCAAGTTCATAGAGAATGTCCAGAAAACACAAACAAACAGAGAGGCTGTAGCCAGATCTGGGATTGAGATAGCCACAACACACCAGATAGTTTTGTTTTCAACCAGGAGTATCTGGACAAATTGTTGTAGTTTTGAAGTGAAATTTATCCAAAAAATCACCGTTACAGTGGTTTTGGAGAAAAGCACAATCTTCCTGTTCGGCAAATGCATCCAATGTCATGTTTACAGAAAGAAATATCATGTTTTCTCAGGTTTCTGGAGCTTTCTTCCTAGAAAACTCGAATGTGTGGAGGATTTGACTCCAGGTGGAACCAATTAGCGTTTGGCAGCTAAAAACAAAAACTTACATGCTAAAATGCATTCAAAACTGTAAAGTCCATAGAGAATGTCCAGAAAACACAAACAAACAGAGAGGCTGTAGCAAGATCTGGGATTGAGATAGCCATAACACACCAGATAGTTTTGTTTTCATCCAGGAGTATCTGGACAAATTGTTGTGGATTTCGGGTGAAATTTAACCAAAAATCACCGTGAACGTGGTTTTGGGGAAAAGCACAATCTTCCTGTTCGGCAAATGCATCCAATGTCATGTTTACAGAAAGAAATATCATGGTTTCTCAGGTTTCTGAAGCTTTCTTCCTAGAAAACACGAATGTGTGGAGGATTTGACTCCAGGTGGAACCAATTAGTGTTTGCCAGCAGAAAACAAAAAGGGTCCTGCTAAAATGCATTCAAAACCGTAAAGTCCGTAGACAATGTCCAGAAAACACAAACACAACCAGAGGCTGTTGCAAGATGTGGGATTGCGATAGCCACAACACACCAGTTAGTTTTGTTTTCATCCAGGAGTATCTGGACAAATTGTTGTGGATTTCGGGTGAAATTTAACCAAAAATCACCATGAAAGTGGTTTTGGAGAAAAGCACAATCTTCCTGTTCGGCAAATGCATCCAATGTCATGTTTACAGAAAGAAATATCATGTTTTCTCAGGTTTCTCGAGCTTTCTTCCTAGAAAACATGAATGTGTGGAGGATTTGACTCCAGGTGGAACCAATTAGTGTTTGCCAGCAGAAAACGAAAACTTATATGCTAAAATGCATTCAAAACTGTAAAGTCCATAGAGAATGTCCAGAAAACACAAACACACACAGAGGCTGTAGCAAGATCTGGGATTGAGATAGCCACAACACACCAGATAGTTTTGTTTTCATCCAGGAGTATCTGGACAAATTGTTGTGGATTTCGGGTGAAATTTTACCAAAAATCACCGTGAAAGTGGTTTTGGAGAAAAGCACAATCTTCCTGTTTGGCAAATGCATCCAATGTCATGTTTACAGAAAGAAATATCATGTTTTCTCAGGTTTCTGGAGCTTTCTTCCTAGAAAACTCGAATGAGTGGAGGATTTGACTCCAGGTGGAACCAATTAGCGTTTGGCAGCTAAAAACAAAAACTTACATGCTAAAATGCAATCAAAACCTTAAAGTCCATAGAGAACGTCCAGAAAACACAAACACACACAGAGGCTGTAGCAAGATCTGGGATTGAGATCGCCACAACACACCAGATAGTTTTGTTTTCATCCAGGAGTATCTGGACAAATTGTTGTGGATTTCGGGTGAAATTTAACCGAAAATCACCGTGATAGTGATTTTGGGGAAAAGCACAATCTTCCTGTTCGGCAAATGCATCCAATGTCATGTTTACAGAAAGAAATATCGTGTTTTCTCAGGTTTCTGAAGCTTTCTTCCTAGAAAACTCGAATGTGTGGAGGATTTGACTCCAGATGGAACCAATTAGTGTTTGCCAGCAGAAAACGAAAACTTACATGCTAAAATGCATTCAAAACTCTAAAGTCCATAGAGAATGTCCAGAAAACACAAACACACACAGAGGCTGTAGCAATATCTGGGATTGAGATAGCCACAACACACCAGATAGTTTTGTTTTCATCCAGGAGTATCTGGACAAATTGTTGTAGTTTTGAAGTGAAATTTATCCAAAAAATCACCGTGACAGTGGTTTTCGAGAGAAGCACAATCTTCCTGTTTGGCAAATGCATCCAATGTCATGTTTACAGAAAGAAATATCATGTTTTCTCAGGTTTCTGAAGCTTTCTTCCTAGAAAACTCGAATGTGTGGAGGATTTGACTCCAGGTGGAACCAATTAGCGTTTGGCAGCTAAATACAAAACCTTACATGCTAAAATGCATTCAAAACTGTAACGTCCATAGAGAATGTCCAGAAAACACAAACAAACACAGAGGCTGTAGCCAGATCTGGGATTGAGATAGCCACAACACACCAGATAGTTTTGTTGTCATCCAGGAGTATCTGGACAAATTGTTGTGGATTTTGGGTGAAATTTAACCAAAAATCACGGTGAAAGTGGTTTTGGAGAAAAGCACAATCTTCCTGTTTGGCAAATGCATCCAATGTCTTGTTTACAGAAAAAATATCATGTTTTCTCAGGTTTCTGGAGCTTTCTTCCTAGAAAACTCGAATGTGTGGAGGATTTGACTCCAGGTGGACAATTAGCGTTTGGCAGCTAAAAACAAAACTTACATGCTAAAATGCCTTCAAAACTTTCAAGTCCATAGAGAATGTCCAGAAAACACAAACAAACAGAGAGGCTGTAGCAAGATCTGGGATTGAGATAGCCACAACACACCAGATAGTTTTGTTTTCATCCAGGAGTATCTGGACAAATTGTTGTAGTTTTGAAGTGAAATTTATCCAAAAAATCACCGTGACAGTGGTTTTGGAGAAAAGCACAATCTTCCTGTTTGGCAAATGCATCCAATGTCATGTTTACAGAAAGAAATATCATGTTTTCTCAGGTTTCTGAAGCTTTCTTCCTAGAAAACTCGAATGTGTGGAGGATTTGACTCCAGGTGGAACCAATTAGCGTTTGGCAGCTAAAAACAAAACCTTACATGCTAAAATGCATTCAAAACTGTAAAGTCCATAGAGAATGTCCAGAAAACACAAACAAACACAGAGGCTGTAGCAAGATCTGGGATTGAGATAGCCACAACACACCAGATAGTTTGGTTTTCATCCAGGAGTATCTGGACAAATTGTTGTGGATTTTGGGTGAAATTTAACCAAAAATCACGGTGAAAGTGGTTTTGGAGAAAAGCACAATCTTCCTGTTCGGCAAATGCATCCAATGTCATGTTTACAGAAAGAAATATCATGTTTTCTCAGGTTTCTAGAGCTTTCTTCCTAGAAAACTCGAATGTGTGGAGGATTTGACTCCAGGTGGAACCAATTAGCGTTTGGCAGCTAAAAACAAAAACTTACATGCTAAAATGCATTCAAAACTATAAAGTCCATAGAGAATGTCCAGAAAACACAAACAAAGAGAGAGACTGTAGCAAGATCTGGGATTGAGATAGCCATAACACACCAGATAGTTTTGTTTTCATCCAGGAGTATCTGGACAAATTCTTGTGGATTTCGGGTGAAATTTAACCAAAAATCACCGTGAACGTGGTTTTGGGGAAAAGCACAATCTTCCTGTTCGGCAAATGCATCCAATGTCATGTTTACAGAAAGAAATATCATGTTTTCTCAGGTTTCTCGAGCTTTCTTCCTAGAAAACTCGAATGTGTGGAGGATTTGACTCCAGGTGGAACCAATTAGTGTTTGCCAGCAGAACACAAAAAGGGTCCTGCTAAAATGCATTCAAAACCGTAAAGTCCGTAGAGAATGTCCAGAAAACACAAACACACACAGAGGCTGTAGCAAGATCTGGGATTGAGATAGCCACAACACACCAGATAGTTTTGTTTTCATCCAGGAGTATCTGGACAAATTGTTGTCTATTTTGGGTGAAATTTTACCAAAAATCACCGTGAAAGTGGTTTTGTAGAAAAGCACAATCTTCCTGTTCGGCAAATGTATCCAATGTCATGTTTACAGAAAGAAATATCATGTTTTCTCAGGTTTCTCGAGCTTTCTTCCTAGAAAACACGAATGTGTGGCGGATTTGACTCCAGGTGGAACCAATTAGTGTTTTCCAGTAGAACACAAAAAGGGTCCTACTAAAATGCATTCAAAACCGTAAAGCCCATAGAGAATGTCCAGAAAACACAACACAACCAGAGGCTACAGCAATATCTGGGATTGAGATAGCTAAAAATCCACAGATAGTTTTGTTTTCATCCAGGAGTATCTGGACAAATTGTTGTCTATTTCGGGTGAAATTTAACAAAAAATCACCATCAAAGTGGTTTTGGGGAAAAGCACAAACTTCCTGTTCGGCAAATGCATCCAATGTCATGTTTACAGAAAGAAATATCATGGTTTCTCAAGTTTCTGGAGCTTTCTTCCTAGAAAACACGAATGTGTGGAGGATTTGACTCCAGGTGGAATCAATTAGTGTTTGCCAGCAGAAAACAAAAAGGGTCCTGCTAAAATGCATTCAAAACCGTAAAGTCCATAGAGAATGACAAGAAAACACAAACACAACCAGAGGCTGTAGCAAGATATGGGATTGAGATAGCCACAACACACCAGATAGTTTTGTTTTCATCCAGGAGTATCTGGACAAATTGTTGTGGATTTCGGGTGAAATTTAACCAAAAATCACCGTGAAAGTGGTTTTGGAGAAAAGCACAATCTTCCTGTTTGGCAAATGCATCCAATGTCATCTTTACAGAAAGAAATATCATGTTTTCTCAGGTTTCTGGAGCTTTCTTCCTAGAAAACACGAATGTGTGGAGGATTTGACCCCAGGTGGAACCAATTAGCGTTTGGCAGCTAAAAACAAAAACTTACATGCTAAAATGCAATCAAAACCTTAAAGTCCATAGAGAATGTCCAGAAAACACAAACACACACACAGGCTGTAGCAAGATCTGGGATTGAGATAGCCACAACACACCAGATAGTTTTGTTTTCATCCAGGAGTATCTGGACAAATTGTTGTGGATTTCGGGTGAAATTTAACCAAAAATCACCATGAAAGTGGTTTTGGAGAAAAGCACAATCTTCCTGTTTGGCAAATGCATCCAATGTCATGTTTACAGAAATAAATATTATGGTTTCTCAGGTTTCTGAAGCTTTCTTCCTAGAAAACACGAATGTGTGGAGGATTTGACTCCAGGTGGAACCAATTAGTGTTTGCCAGCAGAAAACAAAAAGGGTCCTGCTAAAATGCATTCAAAAACGTAAAGTCCATAGACAATGTCCAGAAAAAACAAACACAACCAGAGGCTGTAGCAAGATATGGGATTGCGATAGCCACAACACACCAGTTAGCTTTGTTTTCATCCAGGAGTATCTGGACAAATTGTTGTGGATTTCGGGTGAAATTTAACCAAAAATCACCATGAAAGTGGTTTTGGAGAAAAGCACAATCTTCCTGTTCGGCAAATGCATCCAATGTCATGTTTACTGAAAGAAATATCATGTTTTCTCAGGTTTCTGAAGCTTTCTTCCTAGAAAACTCGAATGTGTGGAGGATTTGACTCCAGGTGGAACCAATTAGTGTTTGCCAGCAGAAAACGAAAACTTACATGCTTAAATGCATTCAAAACTGTAAAGTCCATAGAGAATGTCCAGAAAACACAAACACACACAGAGGCTGTAGCAAGATCTGGGATTGAGATAGCCACAACACACCAGATAGTTTTGTTTTCAACCAGGAGTATCTGGACAAATTGTAGTAGTTTTGAAGTGAAATTTATCCAAAAAATCACCGTGACAGTGGTTTTCGAGAGAAGCACAATCCTCCTGTTTGGCAAATGCATCCAATGTCATGTTTACAGAAAGAAATATCATGTTTTCTCAGGTTTCTGGAGCTTTCTTCCTAGAAAACACGAATGTGTGGAGGATTTGACCCCAGGTGGAACCAATTAGCGTTTGGCAGCTAAAAACAAAAACTTACATGCTAAAATGCAATCAAAACCTTAAAGTCCATAGAGAACGTCCAGAAAACACAAACACACACAGAGGCTGTAGCAAGATCTGGGATTGAGATCGCCACAACACACCAGATAGTTTTGTTTTCATCCAGGAGTATCTGGACAAATTGTTGTGGATTTCGGGTGAAATTTAACCGAAAATCACCGTGATAGTGATTTTGGGGAAAAGCACAATCTTCCTGTTCGGCAAATGCATCCAATGTCATGTTTACAGAAAGAAATATCGTGTTTTCTCAGGTTTCTGAAGCTTTCTTCCTAGAAAACTCGAATGTGTGGAGGATTTGACTCCAGATGGAACCAATTAGTGTTTGCCAGCAGAAAACGAAAACTTACATGCTAAAATGCATTCAAAACTCTAAAGTCCATAGAGAATGTCCAGAAAACACAAACACACACAGAGGCTGTAGCAATATCTGGGATTGAGATAGCCACAACACACCAGATAGTTTTGTTTTCATCCAGGAGTATCTGGACAAATTGTTGTAGTTTTGAAGTGAAATTTATCCAAAAAATCACCGTGACAGTGGTTTTCGAGAGAAGCACAATCTTCCTGTTTGGCAAATGCATCCAATGTCATGTTTACAGAAAGAAATATCATGTTTTCTCAGGTTTCTGAAGCTTTCTTCCTAGAAAACTCGAATGTGTGGAGGATTTGACTCCAGGTGGAACCAATTAGCGTTTGGCAGCTAAATACAAAACCTTACATGCTAAAATGCATTCAAAACTGTAACGTCCATAGAGAATGTCCAGAAAACACAAACAAACACAGAGGCTGTAGCCAGATCTGGGATTGAGATAGCCACAACACACCAGATAGTTTTGTTGTCATCCAGGAGTATCTGGACAAATTGTTGTGGATTTTGGGTGAAATTTAACCAAAAATCACGGTGAAAGTGGTTTTGGAGAAAAGCACAATCTTCCTGTTCGGCAAATGCATCCAATGTCATGTTTACAGAAAGAAATATCATGTTTTCTCAGGTTTCTAGAGCTTTCTTCCTAGAAAACTCGAATGTGTGGAGGATTTGACTCCAGGTGGAACCAATTAGCGTTTGGCAGCTAAAAACAAAAACTTACATGCTAAAATGCATTCAAAACTATAAAGTCCATAGAGAATGTCCAGAAAACACAAACAAAGAGAGAGACTGTAGCAAGATCTGGGATTGAGATAGCCATAACACACCAGATAGTTTTGTTTTCATCCAGGAGTATCTGGACAAATTCTTGTGGATTTCGGGTGAAATTTAACCAAAAATCACCGTGAACGTGGTTTTGGGGAAAAGCACAATCTTCCTGTTCGGCAAATGCATCCAATGTCATGTTTACAGAAAGAAATATCATGTTTTCTCAGGTTTCTCGAGCTTTCTTCCTAGAAAACTCGAATGTGTGGAGGATTTGACTCCAGGTGGAACCAATTAGTGTTTGCCAGCAGAACACAAAAAGGGTCCTGCTAAAATGCATTCAAAACCGTAAAGTCCGTAGAGAATGTCCAGAAAACACAAACACACACAGAGGCTGTAGCAAGATCTGGGATTGAGATAGCCACAACACACCAGATAGTTTTGTTTTCATCCAGGAGTATCTGGACAAATTGTTGTCTATTTTGGGTGAAATTTTACCAAAAATCACCGTGAAAGTGGTTTTGTAGAAAAGCACAATCTTCCTGTTCGGCAAATGTATCCAATGTCATGTTTACAGAAAGAAATATCATGTTTTCTCAGGTTTCTCGAGCTTTCTTCCTAGAAAACACGAATGTGTGGCGGATTTGACTCCAGGTGGAACCAATTAGTGTTTTCCAGTAGAACACAAAAAGGGTCCTACTAAAATGCATTCAAAACCGTAAAGCCCATAGAGAATGTCCAGAAAACACAAACACAACCAGAGGCTACAGCAATATCTGGGATTGAGATAGCTAAAAATCCACAGATAGTTTTGTTTTCATCCAGGAGTATCTGGACAAATTGTTGTCTATTTCGGGTGAAATTTAACAAAAAATCACCATCAAAGTGGTTTTGGGGAAAAGCACAAACTTCCTGTTCGGCAAATGCATCCAATGTCATGTTTACAGAAAGAAATATCATGGTTTCTCAAGTTTCTGGAGCTTTCTTCCTAGAAAACACGAATGTGTGGAGGATTTGACTCCAGGTGGAATCAATTAGTGTTTGCCAGCAGAAAACAAAAAGGGTCCTGCTAAAATGCATTCAAAACCGTAAAGTCCATAGAGAATGACAAGAAAACACAAACACACACAGAGGCTGTAGCAAGATCTGGGATTGAGATAGCCACAACACACCAGATAGTTTTGTTTTCATCCAGGAGTATCTGGACAAATTGTTGTGGATTTCGGGTGAAATTTAACCAAAAATCACCGTGAAAGTGGTTTTGGAGAAAAGCACAATCTTCCTGTTTGGCAAATGCATCCAATGTCATGTTTACAGAAAGAAATATCATGTTTTCTCAGGTTTCTGGAGCTTTCTTCCTAGAAAACACGAATGTGTGGAGGATTTGACCCCAGGTGGAACCAATTAGCGTTTGGCAGCTAAAAACAAAAACTTACATGCTAAAATGCATTCAAAGCCATAAAGTCCATAGAGAATGTCCAGAAAGCACAAACACACACACAGGCTGTAGCAAGATCTGGGATTGAGATAGCCACAACACACCAGATAGTTTTGTTTTCATCCAGGAGTATCTGGACAAATTGTTGTGGATTTCGGGTGAAATTTAACCAAAAATCACCATGAAAGTGGTTTTGGAGAAAAGCACAATCTTCCTGTTTGGCAAATGCATCCAATGTCATGTTTACAGAAATAAATATTATGGTTTCTCAGGTTTCTGAAGCTTTCTTCCTAGAAAACACGAATGTGTGGAGGATTTGACTCCAGGTGGAACCAATTAGTGTTTGCCAGCAGAAAACAAAAAGGGTCCTGCTAAAATGCATTCAAAAACGTAAAGTCCATAGACAATGTCCAGAAAAAACAAACACAACCAGAGGCTGTAGCAAGATATGGGATTGCGATAGCCACAACACACCAGTTAGCTTTGTTTTCATCCAGGAGTATCTGGACAAATTGTTGTGGATTTCGGGTGAAATTTAACCAAAAATCACCATGAAAGTGGTTTTGGAGAAAAGCACAATCTTCCTGTTCGGCAAATGCATCCAATGTCATGTTTACTGAAAGAAATATCATGTTTTCTCAGGTTTCTGAAGCTTTCTTCCTAGAAAACTCGAATGTGTGGAGGATTTGACTCCAGGTGGAACCAATTAGTGTTTGCCAGCAGAAAACGAAAACTTACATGCTTAAATGCATTCAAAACTGTAAAGTCCATAGAGAATGTCCAGAAAACACAAACACACACAGAGGCTGTAGCAAGATCTGGGATTGAGATAGCCACAACACACCAGATAGTTTTGTTTTCAACCAGGAGTATCTGGACAAATTGTAGTAGTTTTGAAGTGAAATTTATCCAAAAAATCACCGTGACAGTGGTTTTCGAGAGAAGCACAATCCTCCTGTTTGGCAAATGCATCCAATGTCATGTTTACAGAAAGAAATATCATGTTTTCTCAGGTTTCTGGAGCTTTCTTCCTAGAAAACACGAATGTGTGGAGGATTTGACCCCAGGTGGAACCAATTAGCGTTTGGCAGCTAAAAACAAAAACTTACATGCTAAAATGCAATCAAAACCTTAAAGTCCATAGAGAACGTCCAGAAAACACAAACACACACAGAGGCTGTAGCAAGATCTGGGATTGAGATCGCCACAACACACCAGATAGTTTTGTTTTCATCCAGGAGTATCTGGACAAATTGTTGTGGATTTCGGGTGAAATTTAACCGAAAATCACCGTGATAGTGATTTTGGGGAAAAGCACAATCTTCCTGTTCGGCAAATGCATCCAATGTCATGTTTACAGAAAGAAATATCGTGTTTTCTCAGGTTTCTGAAGCTTTCTTCCTAGAAAACTCGAATGTGTGGAGGATTTGACTCCAGATGGAACCAATTAGTGTTTGCCAGCAGAAAACGAAAACTTACATGCTAAAATGCATTCAAAACTCTAAAGTCCATAGAGAATGTCCAGAAAACACAAACACACACAGAGGCTGTAGCAAGATCTGGGATTGAGATAGCCACAACACACCAGATAGTTTTGTTTTCATCCAGGAGTATCTGGACAAATTGTTGTAGTTTTGAAGTGAAATTTATCCAAAAAATCACCGTGACAGTGGTTTTCGAGAGAAGCACAATCTTCCTGTTTGGCAAATGCATCCAATGTCATGTTTACAGAAAGAAATATCATGTTTTCTCAGGTTTCTGAAGCTTTCTTCCTAGAAAACTCGAATGTGTGGAGGATTTGACTCCAGGTGGAACCAATTAGCGTTTGGCAGCTAAATACAAAACCTTACATGCTAAAATGCATTCAAAACTGTAACGTCCATAGAGAATGTCCAGAAAACACAAACAAACACAGAGGCTGTAGCCAGATCTGGGATTGAGATAGCCACAACACACCAGATAGTTTTGTTGTCATCCAGGAGTATCTGGACAAATTGTTGTGGATTTTGGGTGAAATTTAACCAAAAATCACGGTGAAAGTGGTTTTGGAGAAAAGCACAATCTTCCTGTTCGGCAAATGCATCCAATGTCATGTTTACAGAAAGAAATATCATGTTTTCTCAGGTTTCTAGAGCTTTCTTCCTAGAAAACTCGAATGTGTGGAGGATTTGACTCCAGGTGGAACCAATTAGCGTTTGGCAGCTAAAAACAAAAACTTACATGCTAAAATGCATTCAAAACTATAAAGTCCATAGAGAATGTCCAGAAAACACAAACAAAGAGAGAGACTGTAGCAAGATCTGGGATTGAGATAGCCATAACACACCAGATAGTTTTGTTTTCATCCAGGAGTATCTGGACAAATTCTTGTGGATTTCGGGTGAAATTTAACCAAAAATCACCGTGAACGTGGTTTTGGGGAAAAGCACAATCTTCCTGTTCGGCAAATGCATCCAATGTCATGTTTACAGAAAGAAATATCATGTTTTCTCAGGTTTCTCGAGCTTTCTTCCTAGAAAACTCGAATGTGTGGAGGATTTGACTCCAGGTGGAACCAATTAGTGTTTGCCAGCAGAACACAAAAAGGGTCCTGCTAAAATGCATTCAAAACCGTAAAGTCCGTAGAGAATGTCCAGAAAACACAAACACACACAGAGGCTGTAGCAAGATCTGGGATTGAGATAGCCACAACACACCAGATAGTTTTGTTTTCATCCAGGAGTATCTGGACAAATTGTTGTCTATTTTGGGTGAAATTTTACCAAAAATCACCGTGAAAGTGGTTTTGTAGAAAAGCACAATCTTCCTGTTCGGCAAATGTATCCAATGTCATGTTTACAGAAAGAAATATCATGTTTTCTCAGGTTTCTCGAGCTTTCTTCCTAGAAAACACGAATGTGTGGCGGATTTGACTCCAGGTGGAACCAATTAGTGTTTTCCAGTAGAACACAAAAAGGGTCCTACTAAAATGCATTCAAAACCGTAAAGCCCATAGAGAATGTCCAGAAAACACAAACACAACCAGAGGCTACAGCAATATCTGGGATTGAGATAGCTAAAAATCCACAGATAGTTTTGTTTTCATCCAGGAGTATCTGGACAAATTGTTGTAGATTTCGGCTGAAATTTAACCTAAAATCACCATGAAAGTGGTTTTGGGGAAAAGCACAATCTTCCTGTTCAGCAAATGCATCCAATGTCATGTTTACAGAAAGAAATATCATGTTTTCTTAGGTTTCTGAAGCTTTCTTCCTAGAAAACTCGAATGTGTGGAGGATTTGACTCCAGGTGGAACCAATTAGCGTTTGGCAGCTAAAAACAAAAACTCACATGCTAAAATGCATTCAAAACCGTAAAGTCCATAGAGAATGTCCAGAAAACACAAACACACACAGAGAATGTAGCAAGATCTGGGATAGAGGTAGCTAAAAATCACCATATATCTTTGTTTTCATCCAGGAGTATCTGGACGAATTGTTGTAGTTTTGAAGTGAAATTTAACCAAAAAATCACCGTGAAAGTGGTTTTGCAGAAAAGCACAATCTTCCTGTTCGGCAAATGCATCCAATGTCATGCTTACAGAAAGAAATATCATGTTTTCTCAGGTTTCTGAAGCTTTCTTCCTAGAAAACTCGAATGTGTGGAGGATTTGACTCCAGGTGGAACCAATTAGCGTTTGGCAGCTAAAAACAAAAACTTACATGCTAAAATGCATTCAAAACTGTAAAGTCCATAGAGAATGTCCAGAAAACACAAACACACACAGAGGCTGTAGCAAGATCTGGGATTGAGATAGCCACAACACACCAGATAGTGTTGTTTTCATCCAGGAGTATCTGGACAAATTGTTGTGGATTTCCGCTGAAATTTAACCAAAAATCACCGTGAAAGTGGTTTTGGGGAAAAGCACAATCTTCCTGTTCGGCAAATGCATCCAATGTCATGTTTACAGAAAGAAATATCATGGTTTCTCAGGTTTCTGGAGCTTTCTTCCTAGAAAACACGAATGTGTGGAGGATTTGACTCCAGGTGGAATCAATTAGTGTTTGCCAGCAGAAAACAAAAAGGGTCCTGCTAAAATGCATTCAAAACTGTAAAGTCCATAGAGAATGACAAGAAAACACAAACACACACAGAGGCTGTAGCAAGATCTGGGATTGAGATAGCCACAACACACCAGATAGTTTTGTTTTCATCCAGGAGTATCTGGACAAATTGTTGTGGATTTCGGGTGAAATTTAACCAAAAATCACCGTGAAAGTGGTTTGGGAGAAAAGCACAATCTTCCTGTTCGGCAAATGCATCCAATGTCATGTTTACAGAAAGAAATATCATGTTTTCTCAGGTTTATGGAGCTTTCTTCCTAGAAAACACGAATGCGTGGAGGATTTGACCCCAGGTGGAACCAATTAGCGTTTGGCAGCTAAAAACAAAAACTTACATGCTAAAATGCAATCAAAACCTTAAGTCCATAGAGAATGTCCAGAAAACACAAACACACACAGAAGCTGTAGCAAGATCTGGGATTGAGATAGCCACAACACACCAGATAGTTTTGTTTTCATCCAGGAGTATCTGGACAAATTCTTGTGGATTTCGGGTGAAATTTAACCAAAAATCACCATGAAAGTGGTTTTGGAGAAAAGCACAATCTTCCTGTTCAGCAAATGCATCCAATGTCATGTTTAGAGAAAGAAATATCATGCTTTCTCAGGTTTCGGAAGCTTTCTTCCTAGAAAACACGAATGTGTGGAGGATTTGACTCCAGGTGGAACCAATTAGTGTTTGCCAGCAGAAAACAAAAAGGGTCCTGCTAAAATGCATTCAAAACCGTAAAGTCCATAGACAATGTCCAGAAAACACAAACACACACAGAGGCTGTAGCAAGATCTGGGATTGAGATAGCCACAACACACCAGATAGTTTTGTTTTCATCCAGGAGTATCTGGACAAATTGTTGTGGATTTCGGGTGAAATTTAACCAAAAATCACCGTGAAAGTGGTTTTGGAGAAAAGCACAATCTTCCTGTTCGGAAAATGCATCCAATGTCATGTTTACAGAAAGAAATATCATGTTTTCTCAAGTTTCTGAAGCTTTCTTCCTTGAAAACACGAATGTGTGGAGGATTTGACTCCAGGTGGAACCAATTAGTGTTTGCCAGCAGAACACAAAAAGGGTCCTGCTAAAATGCATTCAAAACCGTAAAGTCCGTAGAGAATGTCCAGAAAACACAAACACACACAGAAGCTGTAGCAAGATCTGGGATTGACATAGCCACAACACACCAGATAGTTTTGTTTTCATCCAGGAGTATCTGGACCAATTGTTGTCTATTTCGGGTGAAATTTAACCAAAAATCACCGTGAAAGTGGTTTTGGAGAAAAGCACAATCTTCCTGTTCGGCAAATGTATCCAATGTCATGTTTACAGAAAGAAATATCATGTTTTCTCAGGTTTCTCGAGCTTTCTTCCTTGAAAACACGAATGTGTGGCGGATTTGACTCCAGGTGGAACCAATTAGTGTTTGCCAGCAGAACACAAAAATGGTCCTACTAAAATGCATTCAAAACCGTAAAGTCCATAGAGAATGTCCAGAAAACACAAACACAACCAGATGCTACTGCAGTATCTGGGATTGAGATAGCTGAAAATCACCAGATAGTTTAGTTATCATCCAGGAGTATCTGGACAAATTGTTGTGGATTTCCGCTGAAATTTAACCAAAAATCACCGTGAAAGTGGTTTTGGGGAAAAGCACAATCTTCCTGTTTGGCAAATGCATCCAATGTCATGTTTACACAAAGAAATATCGTGTTTTCTCAGGTTTCTGAAGCTTTCTTCCTAGAAAACTCGAATGTGTGGAGGATTTGACTCCAGGTGGAACCAATTAGCGTTTTGCAGCAAAAAACAAAAACTCACATGCTAAAATGCATTCAAAACTTTCAAGTCCATAGAGAATGTCCAGAAAACACAAACACACACAGAGGCTGTAGCAAGATCTGGGATTGAGATAGCCACAACACCCAGATAGTTTTGTTTTCATCCAGGAGTATCTGGAAAAATTGTTTTAGTTTTGAAGTGAAATTTAACCAAAAAATCACCGTGAAAGTGGTTTTGGAGAAAAGCACCATTTTTCTGTTCAGGAAATGCATCCAAATATCATGTGTTCTTGGGTTTCTGAAGCTTTCTGCCTACAACACCTAATGTGTGAAGGATTTCACTCCATCAGGAACCAATTACTGTCTGTGAGCAGAAAATAAAAAGTGTCATGCTAAAATGAATTCAAAAGCTTAAAGTCCATAGAGAATGTCCAGAAAACACAAACAAACACACAGGCTGTAGCAAGATCTCGGATTGAGATAGCCACAACACACCACATAGTTTTGTTTTCATCCAGTAGTATCTGGACAAATTGTTTTAGCTTTTGGGTGCAATATAACCAAAAAAACACCGTGAAAGTGGTTTTGGAGAAAAGCACAATCTTTCTGTTCGGCAAATGCATCCAATGTCATGTTTACAGAAACAAATATAATGTGTTCTAATGTTTCTGAAGCTTTCTGCCTAGAAAACTCGAATGTGTGGAGGATTTGACCCCTTGTGAACCAATTAGCGTTTGCCAGCAGAACACAAAAAGTTTCTGCAAAAATGCATTCAAAACGTTACAGTACATAGAGCATGTCCAGAAAACACATACACAGAGGGTGTAGCAAAATCTGGGATTGAGATAGCTACAAAACACCAGATAGTTTAGTTCTCATCCAGGAGTATCTGGACAACATGTGAATTTCGAGGGTAATTTAACCAAAAAATCTCCGTGAAAGTAGTTTTGGATAAAAGCACAATATTTCTGTTCAGAAAATGCATCCAATGTCGTGTTTACAAATTCAAATATCATCTTCTCATGGGTTTCTGAAGCTTTCTGCCTAGAAAACTCGAATGTGTGTAGGATTTTACCCCATGTGGTACCAATTAGTGTTTGGCAGCTGAAAACAAAAACTTACATACTAAAATGCATTCAAAACTCTAAAGTCCATAGAGAATGTCCAGAAAACACAAACACACACAGAGTCTGTAGCAAGATCTGCAATTGAGATAGCCACAACACACCACATGGTTTTCTTTTCATCCAGGAGTATCTGGACAAATTGTTTCTGTTTTCAGGTGAAATTAAACCAAAAAATCACCGTGAAAGTGGTTTTTGAGAAAAGCACAGTATTTCTGTTTAGCAAATGCATCCAATGTCATGTTTACAGAAACAAATATCATGCGTTCTCGGGTTCCTGAAGCTTTCTGCCTAGAAAACTCGAATGTGTGGAGGATTTGACTCCAGGGGGAACTAATTAAATTTGCCGGCAGAAAACAAAAAGGGTCCTGCTAAAATGCATTCAAAGCTTAAAGTCCGTAGAGAATGTCCAGAAAACACAAACAAACACAGAGGCTGTAGCAAAAACTGGGATTGAGATAGCTACAAAACACCAGATGGTTTAGTTTTCATCCAGGAGTATCTGGACAAATTGTTTAGGATTTCCAGTGAAATTTAACCAAAAAATCACAGTGAAAGTGGTTTTGGAGAAAAACACAATATTTCTATTCAGGAAATGCATCCAATGTCATGTTTACAGAAAGAAATATCATGTTTTCTCAGGTTTCTGAAGCTTTCTGCCTAGAAAGCTCGAACGTGTGTAGGATTTGACTCCAGGGGGAACCAATTAGTGTTTGACGGCAGAAAACAAAATGTGTCCTGCTAAAATGAATTCAAAATCTTAAAGTCCACAGAGAATGTCCAGAAAACACAAACAAACACAGAGGCTGTAGCAAGATCTGGGATTGAGATAGCCACAACACACCAGATAGTTTTGTTTTCATGCAGGAGTATCTGGACATATTGTGGATTTCGAGAGAAATTTAACCAAAAAATCACCGTGAAAGTAGTTTTGGAGAAAATCACAATCCACCTATTCGGCAACAGCACCCAATGGCATGTTAACAAATTCAAATATCATGTGTTCTTGGTTTCAGAATCTTTCTGCCTAGAAAAATCGAACGTGTGGAGGATTTGACTCCAGGTGGAACCAATTAGCGTTTGGCAGCCGAAAACAAAAACTTATATGCTAAAGTGCATTCAAAACCGTAAAGTCCATAGAGAATGTCCAGAAAATACAAACGAACACAGAGGCTGTTGCAAGATCTCAGATTGAGATAGCCACAACCCTCCAGATGGTTTTGTTTTCATCCAGGAGTATCTGGACAAATTGTTGTGGATTTCGGGTGAAATTTAACCAAAAAATCACCGACAAAGTATTTTGGAGAAAAGCACAATCTTTCTGTTCAGCAAATGCATCCAATGTCATGTTTACAAATACAAATATCATGTTTTCTCTGGTTTCTGAAGCTTTCTTCCTAGAAAACTCGAATGTTTGGAGGATTTGACTCCAGTGGATCCAATTAGAGTTTGCCGGCAGAAAACAAAAAGTGTCCGGCTAAAATGCATTCAAAAGCTTTAAGTCCATAGAAAATGTCCAGAAAATCAAACGAACAAAAGGGCTGTTGCAAGATCTCGGACTGAGATAGCCACAACCCACCAGATGGTTTTGTTTTCATCCAGGAGTATCTGGACAAATTGTTGTAGTTTTCAGGTAAAATTAAACCAAAAAATCAGGGTGAAAGTGGTTTTGGAGAAAAGCACAATCTTCCTGCTCGGCAAATGCATCCAATGTCATGTTTGCAGAAACAAATATCATGTTTTCTCAGGTTTCTGGAGCTTTCTTCCTAGATAACTGGAATGTGTGGAGTATTTGACTCCAGGTGGAACCAATTAGCGGTTTCCGGCAGAAAATAAAAAGTATCCTATTAAATGCATTCAAAAGCTTAAGGTCCATAGAGAATGTCCAGAAAACACAAACAAACACGGAGGCTGTAGCAAGATCTCAAATTGAGATAGCCACAACCCTCCAGATTCTTTTGTTTTCATCCAGGAGTATCTGGACAAATTGTTGTAGATTTCGGGTATAATTCAACCAAAAAATCCTCGCTGAAGTGGTTTTGGAGAAAAGTACAATCATTCTGTTCGGCAAATGCATCCAATGTCATGTTTACAGAAACAAATATCATGTGTTCTTGGGTTTCAGAAGCTTTCTGCCTAGAAAACTTGAATGTGTGGAGGATTTGACCACATGTGGAACAAATTCACGTTTGGCAGCCCAAAACAAAAACTTATATGCTAAAGTGCATTCAAAACCGTAAAGTCCATAGAGAATGTCCACAAAATCAAACAAACACAAAGTCTGTAGCAAGATCTTGGATTGAGATAGCCACAACCCTCCAGATGGTTTTGTTTTCATCCAGGACTATCTGGACAAATTGTTGTAGTTTTCAGGTGAAATTTAACAAAAAATCCACGGGAAAGTGGTTTTGGAGAAAAGCACAATCTTTCTGTTCAGCAAATGGATCCAATGTCATGTTTACAGAAAGAAATATCATGTTTCCTCAGGTTTCTGAAGCTTTCTGCCTAGAACACTTGAATGTGTGGAGGTTTTGACCCCATGTGGAACCAATTGGAGGTGGCAGCTAAAAACCAAAACTTACATGCTAAAATGCATTCAAAACCGTAAAGTCCATAGAGAATGTCCAGAAAACACAAACAAACACAGAGGCTGTAGCAAGATCTGGGATTGAGATAGCCACAACACACCAGATAGTTTTGTTTTCATCCAGGACTATCTGGACACATTGTTGTGGATTTCGGGTGAAATTTAACCAAAAAATCACCGTGAAAGTGGTTTTGGAGAAAAGCACAATCTTTCTGTTCGGCAAATGCATCCAATGTCATGTTTACAAATTCAAATATCATGTTTTCTCAGCTTTCTGAAGCTTACTGACTAGAACACTTGAATGTGTGGAGGATTTGACTGCATGTTGTACCAATTAGCGTTTGCCAGCAGGAAACAAAAAGTGTCATGCTAAAATGCATTAAAAACCTTCAATACATAGAGAATGTCCAAAAAAACACAAACACTTACAGTGGTAGTAGTATTATCTGGGATTGAGATAGCCACAACACACCAGATATTCTTGTTTTCATCTGGAGTATCTTGACAAATTGTTGTTTTTCGGTGAAATTTAACCAAAAAATCACCCTGAAAGTGGTTTTGGAGAAAAGCACAATCTTTCTGTTCACCAAATGCATCCAATGTCATGTTTACAAACACAAATATCATGTTTTCTCGGGTTCGGAAGCTTTCGGTCTAAAAACTCGAATGTGTGGTGGATTTGACCCCATGTGGTACCAATTAGCATTTGCAAGAAGAAAGCAAAAACGTTCATGCTAAAATGCATTCAGAACCATAAACTCCGTAGAGAATATCCAGAAAACACAAACAAATACAGAGGCTGTAGCAAGATCTAGGATTGAGATAGCCACAGCACACTAGATATTTCTGCTTTCATCCCGGCAAATCATGAAAAATTGTTGTGGTTTTTGGTGAAATTTAACCAAAAAACCACCGTCAAAGTGTTTTTGGAGAAAAACACAATCTTTCTGTTTAACAAATGCATCCAATGTCATGTTTACAAACACAAATATCATGTTTTCTCGGGTTTCTGAAGCTTTCTGCCTAAAAATCTCCAATGTGTGGAGCACTGGCTCCATGTGGAACCAATTAGCATTTTCCGGCAGGAAACAAAAACTTACATGCTAAAATGCATTAAAAAACATAAAGTCCGTAGAGAATTCCAAAAAGCACTAACACATACAGAGGCTGTAGCAATTTCTTGGAGTAACATAGATACAACTCACCGGATATTTCTGCTTTCATCCAGGTAAATCCTGAAAAATTGTTGTGGTTTTTGGGTGAAATTTAACCATAAAATCATTGTCAATGTGGTTTTGGAAAAAAGCACAATCTTTGTGTTCGGCAAGTGGATCCAATGTCATGTTTACAAACACAAATATCATGTTTTCTCAGGTTCATGAAGCTTTCCACCTAAACAATGAATGTGTGAATGCTTTGACTACAGGTGGAACCAATTAGCCTATGTGAAGAGAAAACATAAAGTGTCATGTTAAAATGCATTCAAAACTTTAAAGACCGTAGAGAATGTTCAGAAAACACAAACAAACACAGAGGCTGTAGCAAGATCTGGGATTGAGATAGCCACAACACACCAGATATTTCTTCCTTCATCCCGGCAAATCCTGAAAAATTGTTGTGGTTTTTGGGGGAAATTTAACCAAAAAATCACCGTGAAAGTGATTTTGGAGAAAAGCACAATCTTTCTGTTCGGCAATTCGATCCAATGTTATGTTTACAAACACAAATATCATGTTTCCTCAGGTTTCTGAAGCTTTCTGCCTAGAACATTCGGATGTTGAATGATTTGACTCCAGGTGGAACCAATTAGACTATGTGAAGTGAAAACATAAAGTGTCATGCTAAAATGCATTCAAAACCATAAAGATCATAGAGAATGTCCAGAAAACACAAACTCAGAGGCTGTAGCAAGATCTGGGATTGAGATAGCCACAACACACCAGATATTTCTGCTTTCATACTGGAAAATCCTGAAAATTTGTTGTGGTTTTCGGGTGAAATTTAACCAAATAATCACTATCAACGTGGTTTTGGAGAAAAGCACAATCTTTCTTTTCTTCAAATATATCCCATGTCGTGTTTACAGACACAAATATTATGTTGCCTCAGGTTTCTGAAGCTTTCTGCCTAGAACACTCAAATGTGTGAATGATTTGACTCCAGGAAGAACCAATTTGTGTCTGTGAACAGAAAACAAAAAGTGACATGCTAAAATGCATTCAAAACTGTAAAGATCATAGAGAATGTCCAGAAAACACAAACAAACACAGAGGCTGTAGCAAGATCTGGCATTTTAATAGCCACAAGACACCAGATATTTCTGCTTTCATCCCGGCAAATCCTGAAAAATTGTTCTGGTTTTCGGGTGAAATTTAACCAAAAAATCCCTGTTAAGTGGTTATGGAGAAAAGCACAATCTTTCTGTTGGGCAAGTGGATCTAATGTCATGTTTACAAACACAGATATGTTTCCTCACGTTTCTGAAGCTTTCTGCCTAGAACAATGAATGTGTGAAGGATTTTACTCCAGGTGAAACCAATTAGCGTCTGTGAGCAGAAAACAAAAATTGTCATGCTGAAATGCATTCAACACTGTAAAGTCCCGTAGAGAATGTCCAGAAAACACAAACCAACACAGTTTGTTGCACAAATTGTTGTGGAACTCGGGTGAAATTTATCCAAAAAATCACCATCAACCTGGTTTTTGTTGAAAAGCATAATCTTTCTGTTCGGCAAGTGTATCCAATATCATTTTAACAAAACAAATACCATGTTTTCTCCGATTTCTGAAGCTTTCTGCCTAGAACACTCGAAATTGTGAAGGATGTGACTCCAGGTAGAACCAATTAGAGTTTGCCAGCAGAAAACAAAAACTTACATGCTAAAATGCATTGAAAACCGTAAAGTCCATAGAGAATGTACAGAAATCACAAAAACACACAGAGGCTGTAGCATGATCTGGAATTGAGATAGCCACAACACACCAGATAGTTCTGTTTTCATCCAGGATTATCTGGACACATTGTTATGTAATTAGGGTGAAATTCAAAAAAAAAAAAAAAACACTGTCAATGTGGTTTTGGAGAAAGCACAATCTTTCTGTTCGGCAAGTGGATCTCATGACATGTTTACAAACACGAATATCATATTTTCTCAGGTTTCTGAAGCTTTCGGCCTAGAACACTGTATGTATGAAGGATTTGACTCCAGGTGGAACCAATTACCGTCTGTGAGCAGAAAACATGAGGTGTCATGCTAAACTGCATTCAAAAGTGTAAAGACTGTATAGAAGTCCGTAGAGAATGTCCAGAAAACACATACAAACACACCAGCTGTAGCAAGCTCTGGGATTGAGATAGCCACAACACACCAGATATTTTTATTTTCATCCAGCAGTATCTGGACAAATTGTTGTGGAATTCGGATGAAATTTGACCAAAAAATCACCGTGAAAGTGGTTTCGAAGAATAGCACAATCTTTCTGATTTACAAATGCATCCCATCTCATGTTTACCAACACAAATATCATGTTTTCTCGGGTTTCTGAAGCTTCTGCCTAGAAAACTCGAATGTGTGGAGGATTTGACTCCAGGTGGAACCAATTAGCGTCTGTGAGCAGAAAACAAAAAGTGTCCTGCTAAAACGCATTCAAAACCATAAAGTCCGTAGAGAATGTCCAGAAAACACAAACAAACACAGAGGCTGTGGCAAGATCTCGGACTAAGATAGCCACAACACACCAAATATTTCTGCTTTCATCCTGGCAAATCCTGAAAAATTGTTGTGGTTTGCAGTGTAATTTAACTAAGAAATCACAGTGAAAGTGGTTTTCTTGAAAAGCACAATTTTCTGTTCGGCAAGTGGATCCAATGTTATGCTTACAAACACAAATATCATGTTTTCTCGGGTTTCTGAAGCTTTGTGCCAAGAACATGGAATGTGTGAAAGATTTGACTCCATGTGGTACCAATTAGCATTTGCAAGAAGAAAACAAAAACTTTCATGCTAAAATGCATTCAAAACCGTCAAGTCCGCAGAGAATGTCCAGAAAACACAAACAAACACAGAGGCTGCAGCAAAATCTGGGATTGAGATAGCCACAACACACCAGATATTTTTGTTGTCATCCAGGAATATCTGAAAAAATTGTTGTGGAAATCGGTTAAAAAAAAAAAAAAACATTGTCAAATTGGTTTTGGAGAAAATCACAATATTTCTGTTCAGCAAATGCATCCCATGTCATATTTACAAACACAAGTATCATGTTTTCTCTTGTTTCTGAAGCTTCCTGCCTAGGAAACTCCAATGTGTGGAGGATTTGACTCCCCGTGGAACCAATTAGCGTTTGCCCACAGAAAACAAAATGTGTCCTGCTAAAATGCATTCAAAACCTTAAAGTCCGTACAGAATGTCCAGAAAACACAAACAAACACAGAGGCTGTAGCAAGATCTTAAACTAACATAGCGACAACATACCGGATATTTCTGCTTTCATCCAAGGATATCTGGAGAAATTATTGTGGTTTTCGGTGAAATTTAACCAAAAGTCACCGTCAAAGTGGTTTTGGAGAGAAGCACAATCTTTCGGTTCAGCAAGTGAATCTAATGTAATGTTTAAAAACACAAATATCATGTTTTCTCAGGTTTCTGAAGCTTTCTGCCTAGAACACTGAATGCGTGAAGGATTAGACTCCAGGTAGAACCAATTAGTATCTGTGAGCAAAAAACAAAAAGTGCCATGCTAAATTGCATTCACAACTGTAAAGTCTGTAGAGAATGTCTAGGAAGCACAAACAAACACAGAGGCTGAAGCAAGGACTGGGATTTAGATAGTCACAACACACAAGATATTTCTGCTTTCATCCTGGCAAATCCTGAAAAATTGTTGTGGTTTTCGGGTGAAATTTAACCAAAAAATCACCATCAAAGTGGTTTTGGAGAAAAACACAATCTTTCTGTTTGTCAACTACATCCAATACCATGTTTACAAACACAACTATCATGTTTTGTCAGGTTTCTGAAGCTTTCTGCCAAGAAAACTCGAATGTGTGGAGAATTTGAATCTATGTGGAACCAGTAAGATTTTGCGGGCAGAAAAAAAAATTTACCTAATAAAATGCATACAAAACCGTAAACTCTGCAGGGAATGTCCAGAAAACACAAACAAACAAAGAGGCTGTAGCCAGATCTGGGATTGAGATAGCCACAACACACCAGATATTTCTGCTTTCATCCCTGAAAATCCTGAAAAATTGTTATGGTTTTTGGGTGAAATTTAACAAAAAATCACCGTGAAAGTGGTTTTGGAGAAAAGCACAATCTTTCTATTCATTAAGTGCATCCAATGTCATGTTTACCAACACAAATATCATGATTTCTCAGATTTCTGAAGCTTTCTGCCTAGAAAACTCAAACCTGTGCAGGATTTGACTCCATGTAGAACCAATTAGAGTTTGCCGGCAGAAAACAAAAACTCACATGCTAAAATGCATTCAAAACCGTAAAGTCTGTAGAGAATGTCCAGAAAACACAAACACAGAGGCTGTAGCAAGATCTGGGATTGAGATAGCCACAACACAGCAGATATTTCTGCTTTCATACCGGCAAATCCTGAAAAATTGTTTTTTTTTTTAGGGTGAAATTTAATGAAAAAATCACCGTCAAATTGGTTTTGGAGAACGCATATTCTTTCTGTTTGGCAAGTGGATCCAATGACATGTTTGCAAACAGAAATATCATGTTTTCTCAGGTTTCTGAAGCTTTCTTCCTAGAATACTTGAATTTGTGAAGGATTTGACTCCATGTGGAACCAATTAGCGTTTTCCGGCAGAAAACAAAAACTCACATGCTAAATGCATTCAAAACCGTAAAGTCCATAGAGAATGTCCAGAAAACACAAACAAACACAGAGGCTGTAGCAAGAACTGGGATTGAGATAGCCACAACACACCAGATATTTCTGCTTTCATACCGGCAAATCCTAAAAAATTGTTTATGTTTTAGGATGAAATTTAATTAAAAAATCACCGTCAAATTGGTTTTGGAGAAAAGCAAAATCTTTCTGATTTGCAAATGAATCCCATGTCAAGTTTACAAACACAAATATCATGTTTTCTTCGGTTTCTGTAGGTTTCTGCCTAGAACACTTGAATGTGTGGAGGATTTGACTCCAGGTGGAACCAATTAGCGTCTGTGAGCAGAAAACAAAAAGTGTCATGCTAAATTGCATTCAAAACCGTAAAGTCCATAGAGAATGTCCAGAAAACACAAACAAATAGAGGCTGTACCAAGACCTCAGATTGAGATAGCCACAAAACACCAGATATTTCTGCTTTCATCCTGGCAAATCCTGAAAAATTGTTGTGGTTTTCTGTTGAAATTTAACCAAAAAATCACCGTCAAACTTGTTTTGTTGAAAAGCAAAATATTTCTTTTCGGCAAATGCATCCCATGTCATGCTTAAAAACACAAATATCATCTTTTCTCGTGTTTCTGAAGCTTTCCGCCTTTAATACTTGATTGTGTGAAGGATTTGACTCCAGGTGGAACCAATTAGTGTCTGAGAGCAGAAAACAAAACGTGTTATGCTAAAATGCATTCAAAAACGTAAAGTCCATAAATAATGTCCAGAAAAAGCAAACAAACACAGAGGCTGTAACAAGATCTGGGATTGAGATAGCCGCAACACACCACATATTTTTGGTTTCATCCAGGAGTATCTGGACAAATTTTTCGGGACTTCAGGTGAAATTAAAAAAAAAAAAAACCTGTGAAAGTGGTTTTAGAGAGAAGCACAGTTTTTCTGTTTAGTAAATGCATGCTATGTTATGTTTACCAACACAAATATCATGTTTTCTCGGGTTTCTAAAGTTTTGGCATAGAAAACTCGAAATTGTGGAGGATTTGACCCCATGTGGAATGAATTAGCGTTTGCCAGCAAAAAACAAAAAGTGTCATGCTAAAATGCATTCAAAACCGTAAAGTCCGTAGAGAATGTCCAGAAAACACAAACACAGAAGCTGCAGCAACATCTGGGATTGAGTTAGCCACAACACACCAGATATTTTTGTATTCATCCAGGAGTATCTGGACAAATTGTTGTGGAATTCGTGTGAAATTTAACCAAAAAGTCACCTTCACAGTGGTTTTGGAGAAAAGCACAATCTTTCTATTTTGCAAGTGCATCCAAAGTCATGTATACAAACACAAATATCAGGTTTTCTCAGGTTTCTGAAGCTTTCTGCCTAGAAAACTCAAATGTGTAGAGGATTTGACTCCATGTGGAACCAATTAGCTTTTGCCAGCAGAAAACAAAAACGTACATACTAAAATGCATTCGAAACCGTAAAGTCCATAGATAATGTCCAGAAAACGCAAACAAACACAGAGTCTGTAGCAAATCTGGAATTGAGATAGCCACAACACACCAGATATTTTTGTTTTCATCCTTGTACATCCTCAAAAATTATACTGGTTTTCAAGTGAAATTGAAGCAAATCATCATCGTGAAAGTGGTTTTGGTGAAAAGCACAATCTTTCTATTCGGCAAATGCATCCAATGTCATGTTTGCAAACACAAATATCATGTATGCTCGGTTTCCTGCAGCTTATGCCTAGAACACTCAATTGTGTGAATGATTTGACTCCAGGTGGAAATAATTACTGTCTCTCAGCAGAAAACAAAAAGTGTCATGGTAAAATGCATTCAAAAATTTAAAGTCCATAGAGAATGTCCAGAAAACACAAGCAAACACAGAGGCTGTAGCAAGATCTGGGATTGAGATAGCCACCACATACCAGATAGTTTTGTTTTCATCCTGCAGTATCAGTACAAATTATTCTGGATTTCGGGTGAAATTAAAAAAAAAAAAACACCATGAAAGTGCTTTTAGAGAAAAGCACAATCTTTCTGTTTGGTAAATGCATCCAATGTCATGTTAACCAACACATATATCATGTTTTCTCAGGTTTCTGAAGCTTTCTCCCTAGAAAACTCAAATGTGTGGAGGATTTGACTCCATGTGGTACTAATTAGCATTTGCCAGGAGAAAACAAAAAGTGTCATGCTAACATGCATTCAAAACCGTAAAGTCCATAGAGAATGTCCAGAAAACACAAACAAACACAGAGGCTGTAGTAAGATCTGGGATTGAGATAGCCACAACACACCAGATATTTCTGCTTTAATCCTGGCAAATCCTGAAAAATTGCTGTGGTATTCAGGTGAAATTTAACCAAAATATCACCTGCAAAGTGGTTTTTGAGAAAAGCACAATCGTTGTGTTCAGCAAATGCATCCCATGTCATGTTTAGAAACAGAAATCTCATGTTTTCTCAGGTTTCTGAAGCTTTCTGCCTGGAAAACTCGAATGTGTAGAGGATTAGACTCTATGTGGAACCAGTCAGTTTTGCGGGGAGAAAACAAAAAGTTACATGCTAAAATGCTTTCAAAACCGTAAAGTCCGTAGAGAATGTACAGGAAACACAAACAAACAAAGAGGCTTTAGCAAGATCTGGGATTCAGATAGCCACAACACACCATATACTTTTGTTTTCATCCAGGAGTATCTGGACAAATTGTTGTGGAATTCGTGTGAAATTTAACCAAAAAATCACCTTCAAAGTGGTTTTGGAGAAAAGCACAACCTTTCTATTCGGCAAATGCATCCCATGTCATGTTTACAAACACAAATATCATGTTTTCTTGGGTTTCTGAAGCTTTCTGCCTAGAAAACGTGAATGTGTAGACGATTTGACACCAAGGGGAACCAATTACCATCTGTGAGTAGAAAACAAAAAGTGTCATGCTAAAATGCATTCAAAACCGTAAAGTCCATAGAGAATGTCCAGAAAACACAAACAAAAACAGTGGCTGTAGCAGGGTTTGGGATTGAGATAGCCACAATACACCAGATATTTTTTTTTCACACCAGATATTTTTGTTTTCATACAGGAGTATCTGGAGAAATTGTTGTGGAATTCGGGTGAAATTTAACCCACAAATCACTGTGAAATTGGTTTTGGAGAAAAGAACAATCTTTCTGTTCAGAAAATGCATCCCATGTCATGTTTACAAAATCAAATATAATGTTTTCTCGGGTTTCTGAAGCTTTCTGCCTAGAAAACTCAAATGTATAGAGGATTTGCCTCCATATGGATCCAAGTAGCGTTTGCCGGCAGAAAACAAAAAGTGTCATGCTAAAGCCTTCAAAACCGTAAAGTGCTTAGACAATGTCTAGAAAACACAAACAAATACAGAGGTTGTGGCAACATCTGGGGTTCAGATTGCCACAACACACCAGATATTTCTGCTTTCATCATGGCAAATCTTGAAAAATAGTTGTGGTTTTCGGGAGAAATTAAACGAAAATCACCGTTAAACTGGTTTTGTTGAAAAGCACAATCTTGCTGTTCGGCAAGTGGATCCCATCTCATGTTTACAAACACAAATATCATGGTTTCTAGGGTTTCTGAAACTTTTTGCCTAGAAATCTCGAATGTGTGTAGGATTTGACTCCATGTGGTAAGAATTAGCGTTTGCCGGCAGAAAACAAAAACTTACATTGTAAAATGCATTCAAAACCATAAATTCCATAGAGAATGTCCAGAACACACAAACAAACACAGAGGCTGTAGCAAGATCTGGGATTGAGATAGCCACAGCACACTAGATATTTTTTTTTTCATCCAGGAGTATCTGGACAAATTGTGGTGGCATTCGGGTGAAATTTTAAAAAAAATCACTGTGAAATTGGTTTTGGAGAAAACACACAATTTGGAACACACAATTTGGAACACACAATTTGGAAAAAAACACAATCTTTATGTTCGGCAAATGCATCCAAAGTTATGTTTAAAAAAATAAATATCGTGTTTCCTCGGGTTTCTGAAGCTTTCTGCCTAAAAAACTCCAATGTGTGAAGGATTTGACTCCATGTGAAACCAATTAGCGTTTCCGGCAGAAAACAAAATCTCACATGCTAAAACGCATTCAAATTGTAAAGACTGTAGAGAATGTCCAGAAAACACAAACAAACACAGAGGCTGTAGCAAGATGTGGGATTGCGATAGCCACAACACACCAGGTGTTTCTGCTTTCATTCCAGCAAATCCTGAAAAATTGTTGCGGTTTTCGGGTGAAATTTAACCAAAAAATCACCGTCAACGTGGTTTTCTTGAGAAGCACAATCTTTCTGTTTGGCAAATTCCTCCAATGTCATGTTTACAAACACAAATATCATGTTTTCTCTGGTTTCTGAAGCTTTGAGCCTAGAAAACTCGAATGTGTGGAGGATTTGACTCCATGTGAAACCAACTTGCGTTTGGCAGCAAAAATCAAGAAGTGTCTTGCTAAACTGCATTCAAAACCGTAAAGTGCATGGAGAATGTGCAGAAAACACAAACACACACAGAGGCTGTAGCAAGATCTGGGATTGAGATGGCCACAACACACCAGATATTTCTGATTTCATCATGGCAAATCCTAAATCCATTGAATGCATTTTAGCTTGACACGTTTTTTTTCTGATCACAGATGCTAATTGGTTCCACCTGGAGTCAAATCCTTCACACATTCAGTGTTTACAGCAGAAAGAATCCAAATCCTGAGAAAACATGATATTTGTGTTTGTAAACATGACATTGGATCCACTTGCCTCACAGAAAGATTGTGCTTTTCTCCAAAACCACTTTCAAGGGGAGTTTTTGATTAAATTTCTCCCGAAAACCACAACAAATTTTCAGGATTTTCCAGGACAAATGCAGAAATATCTGGTGTGTTGTGGCTATCTCATTCCGAGTTCTTGCTACAGCCTCTGTGTTTGTTTGTGTTTTCTGCACATTCTCTATGGACTTTATGGTTTCAAATCCATTTTAGCATATAAGTTTTTGTTTTCTCCTGGCAAACCACTATTGGTACAACATGGAGTCAAATCCTCCAGACATTCCAGTTTTCTAGGCAGAAAGCTTCAGAAACCCGAGAAAACATGATATTTGTGTTTGTAAACATGACATAGGATGCATTTCTCGAACAGAAAAATTGTGCTTTACTCCAAAAACACTTTGATGGTGATTGTTTGGTTAAATTTCACCCAAAAAACACCACATTTTACAGATACTTCTGGATGAAATCAAAAATATCTGGAGTGTTGTGGCTATCTAAATCTGAGATATTGCTGCAGCCTCTGTGTAGGTTGGTGTTTTCTGGACATTCTCTATGGACTTTACGGTTTTGAATGCATTTTAGCATGGCACTTCTTGTTTTCTACTCACAGACGCTAATTGGTTCCACCTGGAGACAAAACATTCACACATTCGGTGTTCTAGGCAGAAAGATTCAGAAACCCGAGAAAACATGATATTTGTGTTTGTAAACATGATATTCGATGCATTTACCGAACAGAAAGATTGTACTTTTCTCCAAAACCACTTTCAAGGGAATTTTTTGGTTAATTTCACTAGAAAACCACAACAATTTGTCCAGATACTTCTGGATAAAAACAAAAATATCTGGTGTGTTGTGGCTATCTCAATCCCAGATCTTGCTGCTTCCTCTGTGTTTGTTTGTGTTTTCTGCACATTCTCCATGCACTTTACGGTTTTGAATGCATTTAGCATGTAAGTTCCTGCCAGTTAACGCCAATTGGTTCCACATGCTGACAAAGCTTCCCACATTCGAATTTTCTAGACAGAAACCATCAGAAACCTGAGAAAACATGATATTTGTGTTTGTAAACATGACATGGGATGCAATTGCCAATCAGAAAGATTGTGCTTTACTCCAAAACCACTTTGATGATGATTTTTTTGGTTAAATTTCACCCGAATTCCACAGCAATTTGTCCGGATATGCTGGGATGAAACCAGAAATATCTGGTGTGTTGTGGCTATCTCAATCCGAGGTCTTGCTACAGCCCCTCTGTGTTTTTTTGTGTGTGTTTTCTGGACATTCTCTACAGACTTTATGGTTTTGAATGCATTTTATCATGCAAGTTTCTGTTTTCTGCCGGCAAACGCTAATAGGTAGCACATGGAGTCAAATGCTCCACACATTCGAGGTTTCTAGGCAGAAAGCTTCAGGAACCCGAGAACGCATGATATTTGTTTCTGTAAACATGACATGGGATGCATTTGCTGAACTGAAAGATTGTGCTCTTCTCCAAATCCACTTTCGCAGTGATTTCTTGGTTAAATTTCACTGAACACCACAACAATTTGTCCAGATATTCCTGGATGAAAACAAAACTATCTGGTGTGTTGTGGCTATCTCAATCCCAGATCATGCGATAGCCTCTGTGTTTGTTTGTGTTTTCTGGACATTCTCCTCACACTATACGGTTTAGAACGCTTTGTAGCATGTAACTTTTTGTTTACAGCTGGCAAATGTTAATTGGACCTTCTCTACGGACTTGACTGTTTTGAATGCATTTTAGCATGACACTTTTTTTTCCTGCTGGCAAATGCTAATTGGTTTGACATGGAGTGAAATCCTCCACCAATCGAATTTTCCAGGCAGAAAGCTTCAGAAACCCGCGAAAACATGATATATGTTTAGGTAAACATGACATTGGATACATTTGCCAAACAGAAAGATTGAGCTTTTCTCCAAAACCAGTTTCACGGTGTTTATTTTTTTTTCACCCGAATTCCAGAACAATTTGTCCAGATACTCCTGGATGAAAGCAGAAATATCTGTTGTGTTGTTGCTATCTCAATCCCAGATAGTAATACAGCCGCTGTGTTTGTGTTTTCTGGACATTCTCTACGGACTTTACAGTTTTGAATGCATTTTAGCATGTGAGATTTTGTTTTCTGCTCACAGACGCTAATTGGTTCTACCTGAAGTCAAATCCTTCACACATTCGAGTGTTCTAGGCAGAAAGCTTCAGAAACCTGAGAAAACATTATATTTGTGTTTATGAACATGACATAGGATGCACTCGTCATACAGAAAGATTGTGCTTTTCAATAAAACCAGATTGATGAAGATTTTTGGTTAAATTTCACCCGAAAACCACAGCAATTTTTAGGATTTCCAGGGATGCAAGCAGAAATATCTTGTGAGTTGTACTTATCTCATTCTGAGATCTTGGTACAGCCTCTGTGTTTGTTTATGTTCTCTGGACATTCTATATGGAATTTCCGGTTTTGAATGCATTTTAGCATAACACTTTTTGTTTTCTGCTCACAGACAATAACTGGTTCCACCTGGTGTCAAATCCTTCACACATTCCAGTTTTCTAGGCAGAAAGCTTCAGAAACATGAGAAAACATGATATTTGTGTTTGAAAACATGACATTGGATCCACTTCCTGAACAGAAATATTGTGCTTTTCAACAAAACCAGTTTGACCGTGATTTTTTGGTTAAATTTCACCTAAAATCCACAACATTTTTCATGATTTGCCGGTATGAAAACAAAAATATCTGGTGATTTGTGGCTATCTCAATCCCAGCTCTTGCTATAGCCTCTGTGTTTGTTTGTGTTTTATGGACATTCTCCATGGAATTTATGGTTTTGAATGCATTTTAGCATGTGATTTTTTGTTTTCTGCCGGACAACACTAATTGGTACTACGTGGAGTCAAATCCTCCACACATTAGAATTTTCTAGGCAGAAAGCTTCAGAAACCCGAGAAAACATGATATTTTTGTTTGTAAACCGGACATGTGATGTACTTGCCCTACAGAAAATTGTGCTTTTCTCAAAAACCTTGTTGAAGGTGATTTTTTGGTTAAATTTCACCCGAATTCCCCAACAATTTGTCCAGATACTCCTGGATGAAAACAAAAATATCTGGTGTGTTGTGGCTATCTCAATCTGAGATTTTGTTATAGCCTCTGTGTTTGTTTGTGTTTTCCGGACATCCTCTATGGACTTTAAAGTTTTGAATGCATTTTCGCATGACACTTTTTGTTTTCTGCTCACAGACGCTAATTGGTTCCACCTGGAGTCAAATCCTACACACATTTGCGTTTTCAAGTTAGAAAGCTTCAGAAACCCAAGAAAACATGATATTTGTGTTTGCAAACCTGACATTGGATGCACTTGCCGAACAGAAAGAGTGTGCTTTTCAAGAAAACCGCTTTGGCAGTGATTTTTTGTTTAATTTCACCCGACAACCACAACAATTTGTCCAGATACTCCTGGATGAAAACAAAACTATCTGGTGTGTTATGGCTATCTCAATCCAAGATCTTGCTACAGCCTCTGTGTTTGTTTGTGTTTTCTGGACATTCTCTATGGACTTTACGGTTTTGAATGCATTTTAGCATGTAAGATTTTGTTTTATGCTTTGAAAGGCTAATTGTTTTACATGGAGTCAAATAATCCACACATTGGACTTTTATAGGCAGAAAGCTTCAGAAACCCGAGAAAACATGTTATTTGTGTTTGTAAACATAACATGGGATGCATTTGCCGAACAGGAAGATTGTGCTTTTCAACAAAATCACGTTGACAGTGATTTTTTGGTTAAATTTCACCCGAATTCCACAACAATTTTTCCAGATACACCTGGATGAAAACAAAACTATCTGGTGTGTTGTGGCTATCTCAATCCCAGATCTTGCTACAGCCTCTGTGTGTGTTTGTGTTTTCTGGACATTCTCTATGAACTTTACGGTTTTGAATGCATTTTAGCATGTAAGTTTTTGTTTTTACCTGCCAAACGCTAATTGGTTCCACCTGGAGTCAAATCCTCCACACATTCAAGTGTTCTAGGCAGAAAGCTTCAGAATCCCGAGAAAACATGATATTTGTGATTGTAAACATGACATTGCTTGCATTTGCCAAACAGCAAGATTGTGCTTTTCTCCAAAACCACTTTGATGGTATTTTTTTGGTTAAATTTCACGTGAATTCACAACAATATGCCCGGATATGCTATGATTAACGCAGAAATATCTGGTGTGTTGTGGCTATCTCAATCCCAGATCTTGCTACAGCCTCTGTGTTTGTTTGTGTTTTCTGGACATTCTCTACGGACTTTACGGGTTTCAATGCATTTTAGAATGACACTTTTTGTTTTCTGCTGGCAAACGCTTACTGGTACCACCTGGAGTCAAATCCTTCACACCTTCCAGTATTCTAGGCAGAAAGCTTTAGAAACCCGAGAAAACATGTTATTTGTGTTTGTAAACATAACATGGGATGCATTTGCCGAACAGAAAGATTATGCTTTTCAACAAAATCACTTTGACAGTGATTTTTTGGTTAAATTTCACCCGAAATCCACAACAATTTTTCCAGATACACCTGGATGAAAACAAAAATATCTGGTGTGTTGTGGCTATCTCAATCCCAGATCTTGCTACAGCCTCTGTGTGTGTTTGTGTTTTCTGGACATTCTCTATGGACTTTATGGTTTTAAATGCATTTTCACATGACACTTTTTGTTTTCTGCTCACAGACGCTAATTGGTTCCCCTGGAGTCGAATATTTCACACATTCGGTGTTCTAGGCAGAAAGCTTCAGAAACCTGAGAAAACATGTATGTGTGTTTGTAAACAGACATTGGATGCACTTGCCAAACAGAAAGATTGTGCTTTTCTCCAAAACCACTTTCACGGTGATTTTTGGTTAAATTTCACCCGAAATCCACAACAATTTTTCACAATTTTTGGGGATAAAAGCAGAAATATCTGGTGTGTTGAGGCTATCTCAATCCGAGGTCTTGCTACAGCCTCTGTGTGTGTTTGTGTTTTCTGGACACTCTCTACAGACTTTACGGTTTTGAATGCATTTTAGCATGTAAGTTTTTGTTTTCTGCTGGCAAACGCTTATTCGTACCACATGGAGTCAAATCCTTCACACATTCGGTGTTCTAGTCAGAAAGCTACAGAAACCTGAGATAACATGATATTTCCATTTGTTAACATGACATTGGATGCATTTGCAGAACAGAAAGATTGTTCTTTTCTCCAAAACCACTTTCACGGTGATTTTTGGTAATATTTCATCCTAAAACCACAACAGTTTGTCTGGATATGATGGTCTGAACGCAGAAATATCTGGTCTGTTGTGGCTATCTGAATCAGAGATCTTGCTACAGCCTCTGTGTTTGTTTGTGTTTTCAGGACATTCTGTACGGACTTTACAGTTTTGAATGCATTTTAGCAGGACACTTTTTGTTTTCTGCTGGCAAAAGCTAATTGGTACCACATGGAGTCAAATCCCCCACACATTCAAGTGTTCTAGGCAGAAAGCCTCAGAATCCTGAGCAAACATGATTTTTGTGTTTGTAAACATGACATTGGATGCATTTGCAGAACAGAAAGATTGTGCTTTTCTCCAAATCCACTTTCATGGTGATTTTTTGGTTAAATTTCAAACAAAAACCACAACAATTTTTGAGGATTTGCTGGGATGAAAGCAGAAATATCTGGTGTGTGTGGCTATCTCAATCTGAGGTCTTGCTGCAGCCTCTGTGTTTGCTTGTGTTTTCTGGACATTCTCTACGGACTTTACGGTTTTGAATGCATTTAGCATTTCAGCATGTAAGTTTTTGTTTTCTGCTCACAGACGCTAATTGGTTCCACATGGAGTCACATCCTCCACACATTCGAGTTTTCTAGGCAGAAAGATTCAGAAACCCTAGAAAACATGATATTTGTGTTTATAAACATGACATCGCTTGCATTTGGCAAACGGAAAGACTGTGCTTTTCTCCAAAACTACTTTAACGGTGATGTTTTGGTTAAATTTCACCAGAAAACCACAACAATTTGTCCACATACTCCTGGATGAAAACTAAACTATCTGGTGTGTTATGGTTATCTAAATCCCAGATCATGCTACAGCCTCTGTGTGTGTTTGTGTTTTCTGGACATTCTCTACAGACTTTACGGTTTTGAATGCATTTTAGAATGACACTTTTTGTTTTCTGCTGGCAAACGCTTATTGGTACCACCTGGAGTCAAATCCTTCACACCTTCCAGTGTTCTAGGCAGAAAGCTTCAGAAACCCAAGAACACATGATATGTGTGTTTATAAACATGACATTGGATGACTTGCCGAACAGAAAGATTGTGCTTTTCTCCAACACCACTTTGACGGTGACTATTTTGTTAAATTTCACCCGAAATCCACAACAATTTTTCAGGATTTTCGGGGATGAAAGCAGAAATATCTGGTGTGTTGAGGCTATCTCAATCCAAGGTCTTGCTAGAGCCTCTGTGTTTGTGTTTTCTGGAGATTGTCTACGAATTTTATGGTTTTGAATGCAGTTTAGCATGTAAGTTTTTGTTTTCTCCTGGCAAATGCCTATTGGTACCACATGGAGTCAAATCCAACACACATTCGAGTATTTAGGCAGAAAGCTTCTGAATCCCGAGAAAACATGATATTTGTGATTGTAAACATGACATTGCTTGCATTTGCCGAACAGCAAGATTGTGCTTTTCTCCAAAACCACTTTGATGGTATGTTTTTGGTTAAATTTCACGTGAATTCACAACAATTTGTCCGGATATGCTATGATTAACGCAGAAATATCTGGTGTGTTGTGGCTATCTCAATCCCAGATCTTGCTACAGCCTCTGTGTGTGTTTGTGTTTTCTGGACATTCTCTACGGACTTTACGGGTTTCAATGCATTTTAGAATGACACTTTTTGTTTTCTGCTGGCAAACGCTTATTGGTACCACCTGGAGTCAAATCCTTCACACCTTCCAGTGTTCTAGGCAGAAAGCTTCAGAAACACGAAAAACACATGTTATTTGTGTTTGTAAACATGACATTGGATGACTTGCCGAACAGAAAGATTGTGCTTTTCTCCAACACCACTTTGACGGTGACTATTTCATTAAATTTCACCCAAAATCCACAGCAATTTTTCAGGATTTTCGGGGATGAAAGCAGAAATATCTGGTGTGTTGAGGCTATCTCAATCCAAGGTCTTGCTAGAGCCTCTGTGTTTGTGTTTTCTGGAGATTGTCTATGAACTTTATGGTTTTGAATGCATTTTAGCATGTAAGTTTTTGTTTTCTCCTGGCAAATGCCTATTGGTACCACATGGAGTCAAATCCATCACACATTCGATTATTTAGGCAGAAAGCTTCTGAATCCTGAGAAAATATGATATTTGTGATTGTAAACATGACATTGCTTGCATTTGCCGAACAGCAAGATTGTGCTTTTCTCCAAAACCACTTTGATGGTATGTTTTTGGTTAAATTTCACGTGAATTCACAACAATTTGTCCGGATATGCTATGATTAACGCAGAAATATCTGGTGTGTTGTGGCTATCTCAATCCCAGATCTTGCTACAGCCTCTGTGTTTGTTTGTGTTTTCTGGACATTTTCTACGGACTTTACGGGTTTCAATGCATTTTAGAATGACACTTTTTGTTTTCTGCAGGCAAATGCTAATTTGTACCACATGGAGTCAAATCCTCCACACATTTGAGTTTTTTGGCAGAAAGCTTCAGAAACCCGAGAAAACATGATATTTGTGTTTGTAAACATGACATTGGATGCATTTGGCAAAAAGAATAATTGTGCTTTTCTCCAAAACCACTTTGATGGTGATTGTTTGGTTAAATTTCACCCGAAAACCACAACAATTTCCCCAGATACTCCTGGATGGAAACAAAAATATCTGGTGTGTTTCGGCTATCTCAATCCCAGATCTTGCTACAGCCTCGGTATTTCTTTGTGTTTTCTGGACATTCTCTATGGACTTTATGGTTTTGAATGCATTTTCGCATGACACTTTGTTTGCTGCTCACAGATGCTAATTGGTTCCACCTGGATTCAAATCCTTCACACATTCGGTGTTCTAGTCAGAAAGCTACAGAAACCTGAGAAAACATGATATTTCCATTTGTTAACATGACATTGGTTGAACTTGCGGAACAGAAAGATTGTGCTTTTCTCCAAAACCACTTTCACGGTGATTTTTTTTTAACTTTTATTTAATGAATATAAATTTCCAAAGTACGGCTTATGGATTACAATGGCTTCCCCCCCATAACGTCCCTCCCTCCTGCAACCCTCCCCTTTCCACTCCCACTCCCCTTCCATTCACATGAGGATTCATTTTCGATTCTCTTTATATACAGAAGATCAGTTTAGCATACATTAAGTAAAGATTTCAACAGTTTGCTACCACACAGAAACATAAAGTGAAAAATAATAGATGATTTTTTAAATGATCATGAAATCAGATAAGACTTATTGTCATGTTTAAGCCCAGTGAGAGTGAAGTTGGGAATTGATAATTTCTTCTTCTTCTTCTTTTTTTTTTTACAAAAGATCAGTTTAGTATACATTAAGTAAAGATTTCAACAGTTTGCACACCCATAGAAACACAAAGTGAAATATACTGTTTGAGTACTCGTTATAGCATTAAGTCTCAATGTAAGGACAGAGATCCTACATGAGGAGTAAGTGCACAGTGACTCCTGTTGTTGACTTTACAAATTGACACTCCTGTCTATGGCATCAGTAATCTCCCTATGCACGAGTCATGAGTTTCCAAGGCTATGGAAGCCCCTTAAGTTCTCCGACTCTTATCTTGTTCAGACAAGGTCATAGTCAAAGTGGAGGTTCTCTCCTCCCTTCAGAGAAAGGTACCTCCTTCTTTGAAGACCTGTTCTTTCCTCTGGGATCTCACTCACAGAGATCTTTCATTTAGGTTTTTTTTTTTTTTTTTGCCAGAGTGTCTTGGTTTTCCATGCCTGAAATACTCTCATGGGCTTTTCAGCCAGATCCGAATGCCTTTAGGGCTGATTCTGAGGCCAGAGTGCTGTTTAGGACATCCGCCATTCTATGAATCTGCTGAGTATCTTGCTTCCCATGTTGGATCACTCTCCCCTTTATTTATTCTATCTGTTAGTATTAGCAGGTACTAGACTTGTTTATGTGCTCCCTTTGACTCTTAGAACTTTCATTATGATCAATTGTGAACTGAAATTGATCACTTGGACTAGTGAGATGGCATTGGTTCATGCCACCTTGATGGGATTGAATTGGAGTCCCCTGGTATGTTTCTAACTCTACCATTTGGGGCAAGTCAGCTTGAGCATGTCCCAAATTGTACATCTCTTCCCTCTCTTATTCCCACTCTTATGTTTAATATAATTTCAGTTAATTTTCAACACTTAAGAATAACTGTGTATTAATTACAGAATTAAACCAGTCATATTAAGTAGAAAAGATAAAAAAAAAAAACTACTAAGAGGGATAATGTATTAAATTGTTCATTAACAGTCAGGGCTATGCTGATCAAGTCACCATTTCTCATAGTGTCCATTTCACTTCAGGAGGTTTCCTTTTTTGTGTTCAGTCAGTTGTCACTGATCAGGGAGAACATATGGTATTTGTCCCTTTGGGACTGGCTTATTTCACTCAGCATTATGTGTTCCAGATTCCTCCATTTTGTTGCAAATGACTGGATTTCGTTGTTTCTTACTGCGGTATAGTATTCTAAAGAGTACATATCTCATAATTTCTTTATCCAGTCTACCATTGATGGGCATTTAGGTTGGTTCCAGGTCTTGGCTATTGTGAATTGTGCTGCAATAAACATTAGGGTGCTTTGGAAAAATCTTCCATGCTCATGGATTGGAAGAATCAATATCATCAAAATGTCCATTCTCCCAAAAGCAGTTTATAGATTCAATGCAATACCAATCAAGATACCAAAGTCCTTCTCTCAGAACTGGAAAACATGATGCTGGAATTTATATGGAGGAACAAGAGAGCTCGAATAGCTAAAGCAATCTTGTACAACAAAAACAAAGCCAGAGGCATCACAATACCAGATTTCAGGACATACTACAGGGCAGTTGTAATCAAAACAGCATGGGACTGGTACAGAAACAGATGGATAGACCAATGGAACAGAACTGAAACACCAAAAATCAACCCAAACATCTACAGCCAACTTATATTTGATCAAGGATCTAAAACCAATTCCTGGAGCAAGGACAGTCTATTCAATAAATGGTGCTGGGAAAACTGGATTTCCACGTGCAGAAGCATGAAGCAAGACCCCTACCTTACACCTTACACAAAAATCCACTCAACGTGGATTAAACACCTAAATCTATGACCTGACACCATCAAGTTACTAGAGAACATTGGAGAAACCCTTCAAGATATTGGCACAGGCAAAGAATTTCTGGAAAAGACCCGGGAGGCACAGACAGTCAAAGCCAAAATCAACTATTGGGATTGAATCAAATTGAGAAGTTTCTGTACTGCAAAAGAAAGAGTCAGGAGAGTGAAGAGACAACCGACAGAATGGAAAAAAAATATTTGCAAACTATGCAACAGATAAAGGGTTAATAACCAGAATCTACAAAGAGATCAAGAAACTCCACAAAAACAAAACCAACAACCCACTTAAGAGATGGGCCAAGGACCTCAATAGACATTTTTCAAAAGAGAAAATCCAAATGGCCAACAGGCACATGAAAAAATGTTCAAGGTCGCTAGCAATCAGTGAAATGCAAATCAAAACCACAATGAGGTTTCACCTCACCCCGGTTAGAATGACTCACATTCAGAAATCTACCAACAACATGCTGGCGAGGATGTGGGGCAAAAGGCACACTAACCCACTGTTGGCAGGAATGCAAACTGGTAAAGCCACTCTGGAAGTCAGTCTGGAGATTCATCAGAAACCTGAATATAGCACTACCGTTCAACCAGCCATCCCACTCCTTGGGATTTACCCAAAGGAATTTAAATTCACGGTGATTTTTTGTAAAATTTCACCTTAAAACCACAGCAGTTTTTCCGGATATGATGGGATGAACGCAGAAATATCTGGTGTGTTGTGGCTATCTCAATCCAAGGTTTTGTTACAGCCTCTGTGTTTGTGTTTTCTGGACATTCTCGATAGACTTTATGGTTTTCAATGCATTTTAGCATGTAAGATTTTGTTTTCTGTTGGCAAATGCTAATTGGTACCACAGGAGTCAAATCCTGCACACATTCGAGTTTTCTAGGCAGAAAGCTTCAGAAACCCGAGAAAACATGATATTTGCATTTGTAAAAAATATATTGGATGCACTGGCCGAACAGAAAAACTCTGCTTTTCTCCAAAACCACTTTAATGGTGATTTTTTGGTTATATTTCACCAGAAAACCACAACAATTTGTCCAGATACTCCTACTCCTGAATGAAAACAAACATATCTGGTGTGTTGTGACTATCTCAATCCCAGATCATGGTACAGCCTCTGTGTTTGTTTGTGTTTTCTGGACATTCTCTATGGACTTTATGGTTTTGAATGCATTTTAGCATGACACTTCTTGTTTTCTGCTCACAGACTCTAATTGGTTCCACCTGGAATCAAATCCTTCACACATTCTGTGTTCTAGGCAGAAAGCTTCAGAAACCTGAGAAAACATGATATTTGTGTTGGTAAACATGACATTGCTTGCATTTGGCACATTTTGTTTTCTCTTGGCAAACGCTAATTGGTACCACATGGAGTCAAATCCTACACATTCGAGTGTTCTAGGCAGAAAGCTTCAGAATCCTGAGAAAACATGATATTTGTGTTTCTAAACATGACATTGGATGCATTTGCCGAACAGTAAGTTTGTGCTTTTCTCCAAAACCACTTTCACGGTGATTTTTTGTGAAATTTCACCGGAAATCCACAACAATTTTCCAGATACTCCTGGATGGAAACAGAAATATCTGGTGTGTTGTGGCTATCTCAATCCCAGATCTGCCCACAGCCTCTGTGTTTGTTTGTGTTTTCTGGACATTCTCTACGGACTTTATGGTTTTGAATGCATTTTAGCATGTGAGTTTTTGTTTTCTCCTCACAGATGCTAATTGGTTTCTCCAGGAGTCAAATCCTTCACACATTTTGTGTTCTAGGCAGAAAGCTTCAGAAACCCAAGAAAAAATGATATTTGTGTTTGTAAACATGACATTGCTTGCATTTCCCAAACAGAAAGATTGTGCTTTTCACCAAAACCACTTTAACAGTGATTTTTGGTTAAATTTCACCAGAAAACCACAACAATTTGTCCAGATACTCCTGGATGAAAGCAAAACCATCTGGTGGGCTGTGGCTATCTCAATCAAAGATCTTGCTACAGCCTCTGTGTTTGTTTGTGTTTTCTGGACAATCTCTACGGACTTTACAGTTTTGAATGCATTTTAGCCTGACACTTTTTGTTTTCTGCACACAGACTCTAATTGGTTCCACCTGGAGTCAAATCCTGCACACACTCGAGTTTTCTAGGCAGAAAGCTTCAGAAACCTGAGAAGACATGATATTTGTGTGTGTAAACATGATATTGAATGCATTTCCCAAAAACAAAGATTGTGCTATTCCCCAAAACCACTTCAGGGTTGTTTATTTTTTAAATTTTCCCTGACTTACACAACAATTTTTCCAGATACTCCTGGATGAAAACAAAAATATCTGGTGTGTTGTGGGTATCTAAATCCCAGATCTTGATGCAGCCCCTGTGTTTGTTTGTTTTTTCTGGACATTCTTTATGGACTTTACGGTTTTGAATGCATTTTAGTATGTAAGTTTTTGTTTTCTGCTCACAGACAGCAATTGGTTCCACATGGTGTCAAATCCTCCACACATTCGAGTTTTCTATGCAGAAAGCTTCAGAAACCCGAGAAAACATGATATTTGTGATTGTAAACATCATATTGGATGCACTTGCCGAATAGAAAAATTTTGCTTTTCTCCAAAACCACTTTGTCGGTGATTTTTTGGTTAAATTTCACCTGAAAACCACAACAATTTTTCAGGATTTTGGGAATGAAAGCGGAAATATCTGGTGTGTTGTGGCTATCTCATTCTCAGATCTTACTACAGCCTCTGTGTTTGTTTGTGTTTTCTGGACATTTTCTAAAGACTTTACGGTTTTGAATGCATTTCAGCATGTAAGTTTTTGTCTTCTGGCAAACGCTAATTGGTACCACATGGAATCAAATCCTCCACACATTCAAGTGTTCTAGTCCGAAAGCTTCAGAAACCCGAGAAAACATGATATTTGTGTTTGTAAACATGACATTGGATGCATTTCCCAAAAAGAATGATTGTGCTTTTCTCCAAAACCACTTTGACGGTGAATGTTTGGTGATATTTTGGTTAAATTTACACAAAAACCACAACAACTATTCAGATTTGCCGGGATGAAAACAAAAATACCGGGTGTGTCGTGGCTATCGGAATCCCAGATCTTGCTACAGCCTCTGTGTTTGTTTGTTTGTTTCTGAACATTCTCTTCGGACTTTACAGTTTTGAATGCATTTTAGCACGTTAGTTTTTGTTTTCTGCAGGCAAACGCTAATTGGTACCACATGAAGTCATTCCTCCACACATTTGGGTTTTCTTGGCAGAAAGCTTCAGAAACCTGAGAAAACATGATATTTGTGTTTTTAAACATGACATTGGATGCATTTGCCGAACAAAAAGATTGTGCTTTTCTCCAAAACCACTTTCAGGGTGATTGTTTGGTTAAATTTCACCTGAAAACCACAACAATTTGTCAAGATACTCCTGGATGAAAACAAAAATATCTGGTGTGTTGTGCCTATCTCCATCCCAGATCTTGCTACAGCCACTTTGTTTGTTTGTGTTTTCTGGACTTTCTCAATGAACTTTGCGGTTTTGAATGTATTTTAGCATTAAGGTTTTGTTTTCTGCTGGCAAACACTAATTGGTACCACATGGAGACAAATCTTTCATACATTCCGTGTTTGAGGCAGAAAGCTTGAGAAACCTGAGAAAACATGATATTTGTGTTTGTAGGTCCACTTGCCGAACAGAAAGATTTCAGGATTTGCCGGGATGAAAGCAGAAATATCTGGTGTGTTGTGGCTATTTCATTCACAGATCTTTCTACAGCCACTGTATTTGTTTGTGTTTTCCGGACATTACCTACAGCCTTTATGGTTTTGAGTGCATTTTAGCACGTAACTTTTTGTTTTCTGCCGGCAAATCCTAATTGGTTCCACATGGAGTGAAATCCTCCACACATTCGAGTTTCTAGGTAGAAAGCTTCAGAAATCCGAAATTACTGTTTGTAAACATGACATTGGATTCACTTGCCGTACAGAATCCTTCTACTTTTCTACAAAACAATTTTGATGGTGATTTTTTGGTGAAAATTTACACAATATTCACAACAATTTTTTCAGGATTCACTGGATGAGAGCAAAAATATCTGGTGTGCTGTGGCTATCTCAATCCCAGATCTTGCTAGAGCCTCAGTGATTGTTTCTATTTTCTGGACATTATCTACAGACTTCAGATTTTGGATGCATTTTAGCATATAACTATAAGTTTTTTGCTGGCAAACGCTAATTTGATCCACATGGAGTCAAATCCTCCTCACATTCAAGTTTTCTAAGAATAAAGATTCAGAAACACAAAGAAACATGATATTTGTGTTTCTAAACATGACATTGGATCTACTTGTGGAACAGCAAGATTGTGCTTTTCTCCAAAATCACTTTGATGGTGATTTTTTCGTTAAATTTCACCCAAATTCCTCAACTATTTTCCTAGATATGCCTGGGTAAGAGCAGAAATATCTGGTGTGTTGTGGCTATCTCAATCCCAGATCTTGCTACAGCCTCTGTGTTTGTTTGTGTTTTCTGGACATTCTCTACGGACTTTACGGTTTTGAATGAATTTTAGGATGTAAGTTTTTTTAGTTCCTCATGGTGTCAAATCCTCCACACATTCGAGTGTTCTAGGAAGAAAGCTTCAGAAACCTGAGAAAACATGATATTTCTGTTTGTATAAATGACATTGGATGCTCTTTTCCAAAATGAAAGATTGCACATTTCTCCAAAACCACTTTGACCGTGATATCTTGGTTAAATTTCACTTGAATTCCACAACAATTTGTCCAGAAATGCCGGGACGAAACCAGAGATATCTGGTGTGTTGTGGCTATCTCAATCCCAGATCTTGCTACAGCCTCTGTGTTTGTTTGTGTTTTCTGGACATTCTCTATGGACTTTATGGTTTTTAATGCATTTTAGCATGACACTTTTAGTTTTCTGCCAGCAAAGGCTAATTGATTCCACATGGAGTGAAATCCTCCACATATTCGGGTTTTCTAGACAGAAAGCATCAGAAACCCGAGAGAACATATTTGCATTTGTGAGCGTGGCTTTGGATGCCCTTGTCGAACAGAAAGTTTGTGCTTTTCTTGAAAACCATTTTGACGGCGATTTTTTTGTTTAAATTTCACCTGAATTCCACAAGAGATTGTCCAGATATGCGTGGATGAAAGCAAAAATATCTGGTGTGTTGTGGCTATCTCAATCCTGATCTTACTACTGCCTCTGTGTTTGTTTGTGCGTTTTCTGGACATTATGTACAGACTTTACGGCTTTGAATGCATTTTAGCATGGGAGTCAAATCCTCCACACACTCGAGTTTTCTAGGCAGAAAGCTTCAGAAACCCGAGAAAACATGGTATTTCTGTTTGTAAACATGACATGGATGCTTTTTTCCAAACCTCTTTGACCTTGATATTTTGTTTAAATTTCACCCCGAATTCCACAACAAATTGTCCAGATATGCCTGGATGAAAGTAGAAATAACTGGTGTGTTGTGGCTATCTCAATCCCAGATCTTGCTACAGCCTCTGTGTTTGTGTTTTCTGTACGTTACCCACAGACTTTACCGTTTTGTATGCATTTTAGCATGACACGGTTTTCTAGCGGCAAAGGCTAATTGCTTCCACATGGAGTCAAATCCTCCACACATTCATGATTTCTAGGCAGAAAGCTTCAGAAACCCAAAAAAAATGATATTTTATTTGTAAACATGGCGTTGGATGCACTTGTCAAACAGAAATCTTGTGCTTTTCTGAAAAACCACTTTGATGGTGATTTTTTGGTTACATTTCACCTGAATTCCACAAGAGATTTTCCAGATATGCATGGATGAAATAAAAAATATCTGTTGTGTTTTGACTGTCTCAATCCCAGATCTCGCTACAGCCTTTGTGTTTGTGTTTTCTGGACATTCTCTATGGACTTTACATTTTGAAATCATTTTAGCATGACAATTTTGGTTTTCTGCTGCTAAACGCTAATTGGTTCCACATGCAGTCAAGTCCTCCACACATTTGAGTTTTCTAGGCAGAGGGCTTCAGAAACTTAAGAAAACATGATATCTGTGTTTGTAAACATGACATTGAATGCACTTGTGGAACAGCAAGATTGTGCTTTGTCCAAAACCACTTTGATGGTGATTTGTTCATTAAATTTCACCCCATTCAGACAACAATATTTCTGGATATGAATGGATGAAAGCAAAAATATCTGGTGTGTTTTGGCTATCTCAATCGCAGATCTTGCTACAGTCTCTATGTTTGTTTTTGTTTTCTGACATTATCTAGGGACTTTACCGTTATGAATGCATTTTAGCATATAACTTTTGGTTTTCTGCTGGAAAACGCTAATTGGATCCACATGGAGTGAAATCCTCCACACATTCAAGTTTTCTAAGCAGAAAGATTCAAAACCCGAGGAAAAATGACATTTCAGTTTGTAAACATGACATGGATCCACTTGCCAAAGAGCAAGACTGCGCTTTTCTCCAAAACCACTTTGACGGTAATTTCTTGGTTAAATTTCACCTAATTCCAGGCCGGCGCCGCGGCTCACTAGGCTAATCCTCCGCCTAGCGGCGCCGGCACACCGGGTTCTAGTCCCGGTCGGGGCGCCGGATTCTGTCCCGGTTGCCCCTCTTCCAGGCCAGCCCTCTGCTGTGGCCAGGGAGTGCAGTGGAGGATGGCCCAGGTGCTTGGGCCCTGCACCCCATGGGAGACCAGGAAAAGCACCTGGCTCCTGGCTCCTGCCATCGGATCAGCGCGGTGCGCCGGCCGCAGCGCGCCAGCCGCGGCGGCCATTGGAGGGTGAACCAACGGCAAAGGAATACCTTTCTCTCTGTCTCTCTCTCTCTCACTGTCCACTCTGCCTGTCAAAAAAAAAAAAAAAAAAAAAAAAGAAAAAAAAGAAAAAAAAAGAAAAAAAAAAAATTTCACCTAATTCCAAAACAGTTGTTACAGGTATGCGTGGATGAAAGCTGAAATATCTGGTGTGTTGTGGCTAACTCAATCCCAGATCTTGCTACAGCCTCTCTGTTGTTTTGTGTTTTCTGGACATTACCTACAGACTTTATGGTTTTGAATGCATTTTAGCATGTAAGTTTTTTTTCTGTGGGCAAACAATGATTGGTTCCACATGGATTCAAATCCTCCACACATTCAAGTTCTCTAGGCAGAAAGCTTCAGAAACCTGAGAAAACATGATATTTGTATTTGTCAACATGACATTGGATCCACTTGTCGAGCAGAAATATTGTGCTTTTCTCCAAAACCACTTTGACGGTAATTTCTTGGTTAAATTTCACCCGAATTCGACAACACTTTTTCCAGGTATGCATGGATGAAAGCAGAATATCTGGTGCATTGTGGCTATCTTAATCCCAGATCTCACTACAGCCTCTGTGTTTGTTTGTGTTTTCTGGACATTATCTACGGACTTTACGGTTTTGAATGCATTTGAGCATGACACTTTTTGTTTTCTGCCAGCAAATCTAATTCGTTCCTTAAGGAGTCAAATCCTCCACACATTCAAGTTTTCTAGGCAGAGAGCTTCAGAAACTTGAGAAAGCATTATATTTGTGTTTGTAAACATGACATTGGATACACTTGCCAAATGGCAAGAATGTGCTTTTCTACGAAACCACTTTGACGGTGATTGTTCGTTAAATTTCACGCAAATCGCACAATTTTTCTGGATATGCCTGTAATAAAGCAAAAATATCTGGTGTGTTGTGACTATCTCAATCCCAGATCTTGCTACAGCCTCTATGCTTGTTTCTGTTTTCTGGACATTATCTATAGACATTACAGTTTTGGATGCATTTTAGCATATAAATTTAAGTTTTCTGCCGGCAAACACTAAGTGGCTCCACATGCTGGCAAATCCTCCGCACATTCAAGTTTTCTAAGGAGAAAGATTCAGAATCCCAAGGAAACATGATATTTGTGTTTGTAAACATGACATTGGATCCACTTGCTGAAGAGCAAGATTGTGCATTTCTCCAAAACCACTTTGACGGTGATTTTTTGGTTAAATTTCACCCAAATTCCACAACTATTTGTCTATATATGTGTGGATGAAAGCAGAAATATCTGGTGTGTTGTGGCTAACTCAATTCCAGAAACTTCTACAGCCTCTGTGTTGTTTTGTGTTTTCTGGACATTACCTACAGACTTTATGGTTTTGAATACATTTTAGCATGTAAGTTTTTTTTTTTCTGTGCGCACACACTGATTGGTTCCACATGGAGTCAAATCCTCCACACATTCAAGTTCTCTAGGCAGAAAGCTTCAGAAACCTGAGAAAACCTGATATTTGCATTTATAAACATGGAATTAGATGCACTTGTTGAACAGAAATCTTGTGCTTTTCTCCAAAACCACTTTGACGGTAATTTTTTGGTTAAATTTCACCCGAATTCCACAACAGATTTTCCAGATATGCGTGGATGAAAGCAGATTTATCTGGTGTGTTGTGGCTATCTCAATCCCAGATCTTGCTACAGCCTCTGTGTGTGTTTGTGTTTTCTGGACATTATCTACGGACTGTATGGTTTTGAATGTATTTTAGCATGTCACTTTTTGTTTTCTGCCGGAAAACGCTAATTGGTTCCACATGCAGTAAAATCCTCCACACATTCATGTTTTTTAGGCAGAGAGCTACAGAAACTTGAGAAAACATGATATTTGTGTTTGTAAACATGACATTTGCCGAACAGAAAGATTGTGCTTTTCTCCAAAACCACTTTGACGGTGATTTGTTCGTTAAATTTCACCCGAATCCCACAGCAATTTTCCGGGATAATCGTGAATGAAAGCAAAAATATCTGGTATGTTGTGCCTATCTCAATCCCAGATCTTGCTGCAGCCTCTGTGTTTGTTTGTGTTTTCTGGAAGTATCTATGGACTTTACGATTTTGAATGCATTTTAGCATGACACTTTTTTGCTTTCTGCTGGCAAATGCTACTTGGTTCCACATGAAGTCAACTCCTTCACACATTCAATTTTTCTAAGCAGAATGATTCTAAAACCCGAGGAAAAATTATTTTTCAGATTGTAAACATGACATTTTATCCACTTGCCAAAGAGCAAGACTGTGCTTTTCTCCAAAACCACATTGATGCTAATTTTTTGGTTAAATTTCACCTGAATTCCACAACAGTTTTTCCAGATATGTGTGGATGAAAGCAGAAATATCTGGTGTGTTGTGGTTATCTCAATCCCAGATCTTGCTACAGCCTCTATGTTTGTTTCTGTGTTTTCTGGACATTACATACAGTCTTTATGGTTTTGAATGCATTTTAGCATGGGAGTCAAATCCTCCACACACTCGAGTTTTCCAGGCAGAAAGCTTCAAAAACCATAGAAAACATGATATTTCTGTTTGTAAACATGTCATTGGATGCTTTTTCCGAAATGAAATGTTGTACTTTTCTGCAAAACCTCTTTGACATTAATATTTTGGTTAAATTTCACCCAAATTCCAAAGCAAATAGTCCAGAAATGCCTGGATGAAAGCAGAAATATGTGGTGTTTTGTGGCTATCTCAATCCCAGATGTTGCTACAGCCTCTGTGTTTGTTATTGCTTCCTGGACATTTCTAGGGACTTTACAGTTTTGAATGCATTTTAGCATGTAATTCTTTGTTTTCTGCCAGCAAACGCTAATTGGTTCCACAGGGAGTCAAATACTCCACACATTCGAATTTTCTAGGCAGAAAGCTTCAGAAATCTGAGAAAACATGATATTTCTGTTTGTAAACATGACATTGAATCCACTTGCCGAATGAAAGATTGTGCTTTTCTCCAAAACCATTTTGACGGTGATTTTTGGTTAAATTTCACCCGAATTCCACAACAATTTTTTCGGATACTCCTGGATGAATGCAGACATATCTGGTGTGTTGTGGCAAACTCAATCCCAGATCTTGCTACAGCCTCTGTGTTTTTTTGTGATTTCTGGACATTATCTACGGACTTTATGGTTTTGAATGCATTTTAGCATCACACTTTTTGTTTTCTGCCGGCAAATGCTAATTGGTTCCACATGGAGTCAAGTCCTCCACACATCATGTTTTCTGTGCAGGAAGCTTCAGAAACCCGAGAAAACATGGTTTTTCTGTTTGTACACATGAACAGACCCATTTCTGGACAGAAATTGAACAGTAATAAAGGCCCTACCAACAAGAAAAAGCCCAGGACCAGATGGATTCACTGCTGAATTCTACCAGACATTTAAAGAAGAACTGACTCCAATTCTTCTCAAAATATTCAGAACAATCGAAAAAAAGGGAAACCTCCCAAATTCTTTCTATGAAGCCAGCATCTCCTTAATTCCTAAGCCGGGAAAAGATGAAGCATTGAAAGAGAATTACAGACCAATATCCCCGATGAACATAGATGCAAAAATCCTCAGTAAAGTTCTGGCCAATAGAAATGCATCAGAAAGATCATCCACCTGGACCAAGTGGGATTTATCCCTGGTATTTAAGGATGGTTCAAGGTGCACAAAACAATCAACGTGATACACCACATTAACAGACTGCAGAAGAAAAACAATATGATTATTTCAATTGATGCTGAGCATATATTTGATTAAATAGAACACCCTTTCATGATGAAAACTCTAAGCAAACTGGGTATGGAAGGAACATTCATTAATACAATCAAAGCAATTTATGAAAAACCCACGGTCCACATCCTATTGAATAGGGGAAAGTTGGAAGCATTTCCACTGAGATCTGGTACCAGACAGGGATGCCCACTCTCACCACTGCTATTCAATAGAGTTCTGGAAGTTTTAGCCAGAGCTATTAGGCAAGAAAAAAGAAATTAAAGGAATACACATTGGGAAGGAAGAACTCAAACTATCCCTCTTTGCAGATGATATGATTCTTTATTTAGGGGACCCAAAGAACTCTACTAAGAGACTATTGGAACTCATAGTAGAGTTTGGCGAAGTAGCAGGGTATAAAATCAATGCACAAAAATCAACAGCCTTTGTATACACAGGCAATGCCACAGCTGAGGAAGAATTCTAAGATCAATCCCATTCACAATAGCTACAAAAACAAATACATTGGAATAACATAAGCAAGACATTAAGGTCTCTACGATGAAAATTACAAAACCTTAAAGAAAGATATAGAAGAGGATACCAAGAAATGGAAAAATCTTCCATGCTCATGGATTGGAAGAATCAATATCATCAAAATTTCCATTCTCCTAAAAGCAATTTATAGATTCAATGCAATTCCAATCAAGATACCAAAGACATTCTTCGCAGATCTAGAAAAAATTATGCTGAAATTCATATGGAGGCACAAGAGACCTTGAATAGCTAAAGCAATCTTGTACAACAAAAACAAAGCCGGAGGCATCACAATACCAGATTGCAGGACATACTACAGGGCAGTTGTTATCAAACCATCATGGTACTGGTACAGAAACAGATGGATAGACCAATGGAACAGAATAGAAACATCAGAAATCAACCCAAACATCTACAGCCAACTTATATTTGATCAAGGATCTAAAACTAATTCCTGGAGCAAGGACAGTCTATTCAATAAATGGTGCTGGGAAAACTGGATTTCCACGTGCAGAATTGTGAAGCAAGACCCCTACATTACACCTTACACAAAAATCCATTCAACATGGATTAAAGACCAAAATCTATGACCTGACACCATCAAGTTATTAGAGAACATTGGAGAAACCCTTCAAGATATTGGCACAGGAAAGAGTTTCTGGAAAAGACCCAGGAGGCACAGGCAGTCAAAGCCAAAATCAGCTATTGGGATTGCGTCAAATTGAGAAGTTTCTGTACTGCAAAAGAAAGAGTCAGGAGAGTGAAGAGACAACTGACAGAATGGAAAAAAAATATTTGCAAACTATGCAACAGATAAAGGGTTAATAACCAGAATCTACAAAGAGATCAAGACACTTCACAAAAACAAAACAAAAACCCACTTAAGAGATGGGCCAACGACCTCAAAGACATTTTTCAAAAGAGGAAATCCAAATGGCCAACAGGCACATGAAAAAATGTTCAAGATCACTAGCGATCAGGGAAATGCAAATCAAAACCACAATGAGGTTTCACCTCACCCCGGTTAGAATGGCTCACATATAGAAATCTACCAACAACAGATGCTGGCGAGGATGTGGGGAAAAGGGACACTAACCCACTGTTGGTAGGAATGCAAACTGGTGAAGCCACTATGGAAGTCAGTCTGGAGATTCCTCAGAAACCTGAATATAACCCTACCATTCGACCCAGGCATCCCACTCCTTGGGATTTACCCAAAGGAAATGAAATTGGCAAACAAACAAGCGGTCTGCACCCTAATGTTTATTGCAGCACAATTCACAATAGCCAAGACCTGGAACCAACCTAAATGCCCATCAACGGTAGACTGGATAAAGAAATTATGGGATATGTACTCTATAGAATATGACACAGCAGTCAAAACCAATGAAATCCAGTCATTTGCAACAAGATGGAGGAGTCTGAAAAACATTACGCTGAGTGAACTAAGCCAGGCCCAAAGGGACTAATATTATATGGTATCCCTGATCGGCAACAACTAACTAAACACCGAATGGGAAACCTGTTGAAGTAAAATGGACATTAGGAGAAACGGAGACTTGATCAGCTCTTGTCATGACTGTTGATGTACAATGTAATACTTTATCCATGTTAGTATTTTTTTTGTTCAAGTACAATTGGTTGAACTCTGTAATTAACATACAATTATTCTTAGGTGATTAAATTTCAACTGAAAAGTGACCCCTGTTAGGAATTTGGAAAACATTATGCTGAGTGAAATAAGCCAGTCCCAAAGGGACAAATATCATATGTTCTCCCTGATCGGTGACAACTAACTGAGCACCAAAAAGGAACCCTGTTAAAGTGAAATGAACACTACGAGAAACGGTGACTTGATCAGCCCTTGCCCTGACTGCTGATGAACAACTTAATACGTTATCCCTCTTAGTAATTGTTTTGTTTGTTCTACTTAATACTTTTGGTTGAATACTGTAATCAACACACAGTTATTCTTAAGTGTTGAAACTTAACTGAAAAGTGATCGCTGTTAAATATAAGAGTGGGAATAAGAGAGGGAAGATATGTGTAATTTGGGACATGCTCAAGCTGACATACCTCAAACGGTCGAGTTAGAAACATACCAGGGGATTCCAATTCAATCCCATCAAGGTGGTATGTGCCAATGCCATCTCACTAGTCCCAGTGACCAATTTCTGTTCACATTTGATCATAATGATAGGAATAAGAGCCAAAGAGATCACATAAATGAGACTAGTGTCTGCAAATAGTAGCTGATAGAATAAAAAGGGAGAGAATGATCCAACATGGGAAGCAAGATACACAGCAGACTCATAGAATGGCAGATGTCCTAAACAGCACTCTGGCCTCAGAATCAGCCCTTAAAGCACATGGATCTGGCTGAAAAGCACATGAGAGTATTTCATGCATGGAAAGCCAAGACACTCTGGCAAAAAAAAAATGACCTAAATGAATGATCTCCGTGAGTCAGATCCCAGTGGAAAGAACAGGTCATCAAAGAAGGAGGTACCTTTCTCTGAAGGGAGGAGAGAACTTCCACTTTGACTATGACCCTGTCAGAATAAGATCGAAGTCGGTGAACACAAAATGCTTCCATAGCCTTGGCAACTCATGTCTGGAGCCTAGGGAGATTACTGACAGCATAAACAAGAGTGTCAATTTGTTAAGTCAACAACAGGAATCACTGTGCACTTACTCTCCATGTAGGATCTCTGTCCTTAATGGGCTGTACATTGTGATTTAATGCTATAACTAGTACTCAAAAAGTATTTTTCACTTTGTGTTTCTGTGTGGGTGCAAACTGTTGAAATCTTTAGTTAATATATACTAAATTGATCTCCTGTATATAAAGAGAATTGAAAATGAATCTTGATGTGAATGGAATGGGAGAGGGAGCGGGAGATGGGAGGGTTGTGGGTGGGAGGGAAGTTATGGAGGGAAAAAGCCCTTTTAATCCATAAGGTGTACTTTTTTACTAAATAAAAGTTTAAACAAACAAAGAAACAAAAAGTGGAACAGACGGGTCTCAAACCGGTACCCATTTGATGCCAGCACTTCAGGCCAGAGCATTAACCCACTGTGCCACAGTGCTGGCCCCAACTTTTTACTAGTTCAGTGTAACCACCTCTACTATATCATTGATAAGACCAATAAATACAAATTCAGGCTTTATATTTTACAATAATTTAGGAGATCCTATGTTCCAATTTGAATAACAAGATAAACATGTTACTGTTATAGCATCACAGAGACTAGAAACAAATTTGATATCAGATTTGATATTTCTAATGCTTTATAATCATGACAATTTTATGTTGTCAAATATTTATTTCACAATTTTAATAAAATATACTCATAAAGCTGCTATATCACAATATAATGCAAACAAAAATAAACAACTTACTGGTGGTGTGTTCATTTTCTTTGGCTTTGGATACATGTAGTGGGAATTAGGACTGTACCTGGATGAGAAGAAAAATGGAAATGCGAGAGAACTGGTGTGATTTGCTCCTAGACTCAGAGCAATATCATGATAGAAGTGAATACAAAATACCAAATACATTAGCTGTAGAAAAAAACACCAATCAGCTTCCCCCAGTAGTAACAGTGCTTTACACATGACAAGGGCCAAGGAAGATCTCCTTGAAAGAGCACCAACGGTGACTTGATCAGCTCTTGTCCTGACTGTTGATGTACAATGTAATACTTTATCCATGTTAGTATTTTTTTTGTTCAGTACTATTGTTTGAACTCTGTAATTAACATACAATTATTCTTAGGTGATTAAATTTCAAATGAAAAGTGACCCCTGTTAGGAATTTGGAAAACATTATGCTGAGTGAAATAAGCCAGTCCCAAAGGGACAAATATCATATGTTCTCCCTGATCGGTGACAACTAACTGAGCACCAAAAAGGAAACCTGTTAAAGAGAAATGAACACTATGAGAAACGGTGACTTGATCAGCCCTTGCCCTGACTGCTGATGAACAACTTAATACGTTATCCCTCTTAGTAATTGTTTTGTTTGTTCTACTTAATACTTTTGGTTTTTTTTTTTTATCTTTTATTTAATGAATATAAATTTCCAAAGTACGACTCATGGGTTACAATGACTTCCCCCCCCATATCGTCCCTCCCACCCACAACCCTCCCCTTTCCCACTCCCTCTCCCCTTCCATTCACATCAAGATTCATTTTCGATTATCTTAATATACAGAAGATCAGCTTAGTATACCTTAAGTAAGGATTTCAACAGTTTGCTCCCACACAGAAACATAAAGTGAAAAATAATAGATGATTTTTTTTAAATGATGATGAAATCAGATCAGACCTATTGTCATGTTTAATCCCAGTGAGAGTCAAGTTGGGAATTGATAATTTCTTTTTTTTTTTTTACAGAAGATCAGTTTAGTGTACATTAAGTAAAGATTTCAATCGTTTGCACCCCCATAGAAACACAAAGTGAAATATATTGTTTGAGTACTTGTTATAGCATTAAGCCTCAGTGTACAGCACATTAAGGACAGAGATCCTACATGAGGAGTAAGTGCACAGTGACCCCTGTTGTTGACTTTACAAATTGACACCCCTGTTTATGGCATCAGTAATCTCCCTATGCACCAGTCATGAGTTTCCAAGGCTATGGAAGCCCCTTGAGTTCTCTGACTCTTATCTTGTTTAGACACGGTCATAGTCAAAGTGGAGGTTCTCTCCTCCCTTCAGAGAAAGGCACCTCCCTCTTTGAAGACCTGTTCTTTCCACTGGGATCTCACTCACAGAGATCTTTTTGCCAGAGTGTCTTGGCTTTCCATGCCTGAAATACTCTCATGGGCTTTTCAGCCAGATCCGAGTGCCTTTAGGGCTGATTCTGAGGCCAGAGTGCTATTTAGGACATCCGCCATTCTATGAGTCTGCTGAGTATCTCACTTCCCATGTTGGATCACTCTCCCCTTTATTTATTCTATCGGTTAGTGTTAGCAGATACTAGACTTGTTTATGTGCTCCCTTTGACTCTTAGTCCTTTCATTATGATCAATTGTGAACTGAAATTGATCACTTGGAATAGTGAGATGGCATTGGCACATGCCACCTTGATGGGATTGAATTGGAATCCCCTGGTATGTTTCCAACTCTACCAATTGGGGCAAGTCAGCCCGAGCATGCCCCAAATTATACATCTCTTCCCTCTCTTATTACCACTCTTATGTTTAACAGGGATCACATTTCAGTTAATTTTCAACACTTAAGAATAACTGTGTGATAATTACAGAATTAAACCAGTCATGTTAAGTAGAACAGACAAAAAAAATACTATGAGGGATAATGTATTAAGTTGTCCATTAGCAGTCAGGGCTATGCTGATCAAGATACCATTTCTCATAGTGTCCATTTCACTTCAGGAGGTTTCCTTATTGGTGTTCAGTCAGTTGTCACCAATCAGGGAGAACATATGGTATTTGACCCTTTGGGACTGGCTTACTTCACTCAGCATGATGTGTTCCAGATTTCTCCATTTTGTTGCAAATGACTGGATTTTGTTGTTTCTTACTGCGGTATAGTATTCTAAAGAATACATATCCCATAATTTCTTTATCCAGTCTACCATTGATGGGCATTTAGGTTGGTTCCAGGTCTTGGCTATTGTGAATTGTGCTGCAATAAACATTAGGGTGCAGACCACTTTTTTGTTTATCAATTTAAACTCCTTTGGGTAAATTCCAAGGAGTGGGATGGCTGGGTCAAACGGTAGGGTTATATTCAGGTTTCTGAGGAATCTCCAGACTGATTTCCATAGTGGCTTGACCAGTTTGCATTCCCACCAACAGTGGGTTAGTGTCCCTTTTTCCCCACATCCTCGCCAGCATCTGTTGTTGGTAGATTTCTGTATGTGAGCCATTCTAACCGGGGTGAGGTGAAACCTCATTGTGGTTTTGATTTGCATTTCCCTGATTGCTAGTGACCTTGAACATTTTTTCATGTGCCTGTTGGCCATTTGGATTTCCTCTTTTGAAAAATGTCTATTGAAGTCCTTGGCCCATCTCTTAAGTGGGTTGTTGGTTTTGTTTTTGTGGAGTTTCTTGATCTCTTTGTAGATTCTGGTTATTAACCCTTTATCTATTGCATAGTTTGCAAATATTTGTTCCCATTCTGTCGGTTGTCTCTTCACTCTCCTGACTGTTTCTTTTGCAGTACAGAAACTTCTCAATTTGATGCAATCCCAATAGTTGATTTTGGCTTTGACTGTCTGTGCCTCCCGGGTCTTTTCCAGAAATTCTTTGACTGTGCCAATATCTTGAAGGGTTTCTCCAATGTTCTCTAATAACTTGATGGTGTCAGGACGTAGATTTAGGTCTTTAATCCACGTTGAGTGGATTTTTGTGTAAGGTGTAAGGTAGGGGTCTTGCTTCATGCTTCTGCACGTGGAAATCCAGTTTTCCCAGCACCATTTATTGAATAGATTGTCCTTGCTCCAGGAATTAGTTTTAGATCCTTGATCAAATATAAGTTGGCTGTAGATGTTTGGATTGATTTCTGGTGTTTCAATTCTGTTCCATTGGTCTATCCATCTAATTCTGTACCAGTACCATGCTGTTTTGATTACAACTGCCCTGTAGTATTATCTGAAGTCTGGTATTGTGATGCCTCTGGCTTTGTTTTTGTTGTACAAGATTGCTTTAGCTATTCGAGGTCTCTTGTGCCTCCATATGAATTTCAGCATAATTTTTTCTAGATCTGCGAAGAATGTCTTTGGTATCTTGATTGGGATTGCATTGAATCTATAAATTGCTTTTGGGAGAATGGACATTTTGATGATGTTGATTCTTCCAATCCATGAGCATGGAAGATTTTTCCATTTTTTGGTATCCTCTTCTATTTCTTTCTTTAAGGTTTTGTAATTTTCATCGTAGAGATCTTTAACGTCCTTGGTTAAGTTTATTCCAAGGTATTTGATTGTTTTTGTAGCTATTGTGAATGGGATTGATCTTAGCAGTTCTTTCTCAGTCATGGCATTGCTTGTGTATACAAAGGCTGTTGATTTTTGTGCATTGATTTTATATCCTGCCACTTTGCCAAACTCCTCTTTGAGTTCCAATAGTCTCTTAGTAGAGTTCTTTGGATCCTCTAAGTACAGAATCATATCGTCTGCAAAGAGGGATAGTTTGACTTCTTCCTTCTTGATTTGTATTCCTTTGATTTCTTTTTCTTGTCTGATGGCTCTGGCTAAAACTTCCAGAACTATGTTAAATAGCAGTGGTGAGAGTGGGCATCCCTGCCTGGTGCCAGATTTCAGCGGAAATGCTTCCAACTTTTCCCCATTCAATAGGATGCTGGCTGTGGGTTTTTTATAAATTGCTTTGATTATATTGAGGAATGTTCCTTCTATACCCAATTTGCTTAGAGTTTTCATCATGAAAGGGTGTTGAATTTTATCAAATGCTTTCTCTGCATCAATTGAGATAATCATATGGTTTTTCTTCTGCAGTCTGTTAATGTGGTGAATCACATTGATTGATTTGCGAATGTTGAACCATCCCTGCATACCAGGGATGAATCCCACTTGGTCTGGGTGGATGATTTTCCTGATGTGTTGTTGTATTCTATTGGCCAGAATTTTATTGAGGATTTTTGCGTCTGTGTTCATCAGGGATATTGGTGTGTAATTTTCTTTCAGTGCTGCATCTTTCTCTGGCTTAGGGATTAAGGTGATGCTGGCTTCATAGAAAGAATTTGGGAGGATTCCCTCTTTTTCGATTGTTCTGAATAGTTTGAGAAGAAATGGGATTAGTTCTTCTTTAAATGTCTGGTAGAATTCAGCAGTGAATCCATCTGGTCCTGGGCTTTTCTTTGTTGGGAGAGCCTTTATTACTGTTTCAATTTCTGTCTCAGTTATGGGTCTGTTTAGGCTTTCAATGTCTTCATGGTTCAATTTGTGTAGGTTGCATGTGTCCAGGAATCTATCCATTTCTGATAGGTTTCCCTGTTTGCTGGCATACAAGTCCTTGTAGTAATTTCTGATGATTCTTTTTATTTCTGTGGTGTCTGTTGTTACGTTTCCTTTTTCATCTCTGATTTTATTGATTTGGGTCTTTTCTCTTCTTTTTTTAGTTAGTTGGGCCAATGGGGTGTCAATTTTGTTTATTTTTTCAAAAAACCAGCTTCTCGCTTGGCTGATTTTTTGTAATGTTTTTTTGGATTCAATCCTGTTAATTTCTTCTCTGGTTTTAATTATTTCTCTTCTCCTACTAGATTTGGGTTTGGTTTGCTGCAGTTTTTCTAGGTCCTTGAGGTGCGCTGAAAGCTCATTTATTTGGTACCTTTCCAATTTCTTGATATAGGCACCTATTGCTATAAATTTGCCTCTCAATACTGCTTTTGCTGTATCCCATAAGTTTTGATATGTTGTGTTGTCTTCATTTACTTCCAGAAAGTTTTTGATTTCTCTTTTGATTTCTTGAATGACCCAGTGTTCATTCAGGAGCATGTTGTTCAGTCTCCATGTGTTTGCATACTTTCTGGGGTTTCCTGAGTTGCTAATTTCCAGCTTCATCCCGCTGTGGTCTGAGAAGCTGCATGGTATGATTCTAATTCTTTTAAATTTGCTGAGACTTGCTTTATGGCCTAGTATGTGATCAATCCTAGAGAAGGTTCCATGCCCTGCTGAGAAGAATGTGAAGTCTGTAGATGTAGGGTTGAAAGTTCTGTAGATATCTGTTAGATCCATTTGGGCAATAGTGTCAATTAAATCTGCTGTTTCCTTGTTGATCTTCTGTCCGGATGATCTGTCTATTTCTGAGAGTGGAGTATTGAAGTCCCCCAGTACTATTGTATTGGAATCTAAATCTCCCTTTAAGTCCCTTAACATATCTTTTAAATAGACCGGTGCCCTGTAATTAGGTGCATATACATTTATAATAGTTACATCTTCCTGTTGAATTGAACCCTTAATCATTATATAGTGTCCCTCTTTGTCTCTCTTAACAGTTTTTGTATTAAAGTTTATTTTGTCTGATATTAATATGGCTACACCTGCTTTTTTTTGGTTTCTGTTGGCATGGAATATCTTTTTCCAACCTTTCACTTTCAGTCTGCATGCCTCTTTGTTAGAGAGATGTGTTTCTTGTAGGCAACAAATAGTTGGGTTGTGTTCTGTGAGCCAGTCAGCCAAACGGTGTCTTTTAACTGGAGACTTAAGTCCATTAATGTTCAATGTGACTATTGATACGTAGTGACTTTGCCCTGCCATTTTCCCGGAAATATTTTCTAGTATATGCTTTGAGCTTCCCATGCTCTTTTACTGGTAGGTGTTCTTCCTTTCCCTTCTTTCATATTGATGGCCGTGTTTCTGTGTTTCTGAGTGTAGCACATCTTTAAGTATCTTTTGCAGGGCCGGACGAGTGGCCACAAAGTCTTTCAATTTCTGTTTGCTATGAAAGGTCTTTATTTCACCTTCATTCACAAATGAGAGCTTGGCAGGATATAATATTCTGGGCTGGCAATTTTTCTCTCTTAGCACCTGTGCTATGTCTCGCCATTCCCTCCTAGCTTGTAGGGTTTCTGATGAGAAGTCAGCTGTGAGTCTGATTGGAGATCCTCTGAAAGTAATCTGATGTTTCTCTCTTGCACATTTTAGGATCTTTTCTTTATGTTTCACTGTGGTAAGTTTAATTACCACGTGTCGTGGTGAGGATCTCTTTTGGTCATGTTTATTGGGGGTTCTATGAGCTTCCTGTACTAGGATATCTCTGTCCTTCTCCAAACCTGGAAAGTTCTCTGCTAGTATCTCACTAAAAAGGCCTTCCAATCCTTTCTCTCTCTCCATGCCTTCAGGAACTCCTAGAACTCGAATGTTGGTTTTTTTGATAGTATCCTGTAGATTCCCAACAATATTTTTTAGGTTTCTAATTTCCTCTTCTTTTCTTTGGTTTGACTGTATGTTTTCCTGTGCTCTATCTTCTAAGTCTGATATTCTCTCTTCTGCTTCACCCATTCTGTTTTTAAGGCTTTCTAATGTGTTTGTCATTTGATCTATTGAGCTCTTCATTTCATTTTGATTTCTCTTCACTATAACACTTTCCTGTTCTACTAGTTTCTGAGTTTCATTTTGACTCTTCTTTAAAATTTCATTTTCACGAGAGAGATTTTCAATCTTGTCCATTAAGGATTTCTGTAGTTCAAGGATTTGCTTTTGAAAACTTCTAAATGTTCTTATCATAAATTTTTTGAAATCCGTATCTTGCATTTCTTCTATCTCATCATCTTCATACTCTTGGCTTGGGGTGTTTTGCTTATTTGGAGGCATCATAGTGTCATCGTTGATCTTGCTCCCTCTATTTCTGTGTTTGTTACTCGGCATAGTTAATTCTTCTTGTATCACTGTGCGTTTTTTTTTTCTTTTTTTTTTTTATACTGTGTCCGTGTTAAGTGGACTGCCTGCTGTTGGAGGAGCCTTGGAGGCTTGAGATGGGTGCGGCCTGAGAGCTCTGCCTGGTTCTTCCTGGTTAAGGGTGTGCAAAGGTGACACCCTCAGGTTATGTGTGGTAAATCTCTCTCTTTTTATTTATTTATTTATTTTATTTATTCAGGGGGTAAGTAACACCGCAGGGCATGGCTGTGCAGAATTGATGGTATTTAGCTTCCAGTCTTTGGCTCCTCTGGACTCCCACTGGGTTGCCTAGGCTACTGAATTGTAGTGACTCAGTTCCTTAGCTCTCCCCCATTGATATGTAAATCCAGAGAGGGGGCCTGCTCTTTGTCTCTTGGGAATTCTTCAAGCCTTGCAGCCTTGTAACCTTTGCAAGGTTAGGGGGAAGAGAAACCCCGAAGCTTTTTTTTTTTTCCTTCTTTCCGGTAGTGAGTTTGCTGCACTTTCCGGCCCCCCTCTAGATTCTGACCCCCGTTTCCCCACCAATGTCTCGGGTTATTGAGCTCACCTCCCCTTCCAGCGCCGATGTGTGGACTCCGAGCCCTGAGCGTCCCAAGTCTCCCCGCTGTTGTCTGTGTGGCATGCACTCCCCTTGGAGCACTGGCGCGCAGACCCTGGGGCTTCTGCGGCTCGGTCCCGCGACTTGGCTTCCGTGCGGTGGGCGACCTTGTTCTCCCAGTAGGTCCTCCGATTCATGGCTGCTCCATCCAGAAGGGTTTCCCCTGCAATTTTTTTTTGGTTCTATTTTCTGCGGCTACCGTAACTCCCCTTTTATTAAACTAAATTTTCCCGGACTATCGGTGCGCGCCCTCACTATTCAGCCATCTTGGCTCCGCCCCCCGGCACCTGACTATTTAAAACAAATGTTAAAGGAACAAAAGGGAAACATAGATTCAAACATAATAGTAATGGGGGGCTTCAATACCCCACATTCAGGAATGGACAGATCCACCAGACAGAAATTCAGCAAGGAAACAGCAGCGATAATCAACACTACAGACCAAATGGATCTAATAGATATCCACAGAAATTTTCATCTTACAGTTCCAGAATACATATTATTCTCAAGAGTTTATGGAACTTTTTCTAGGATTGACCACATACTAGACCATAAAGCAAACATCAGCAAATTCCAAAACAAAAGAAAATCAAAATCATACTACACTTCTTCTCACATCGCAATGGGATGATGCTGGAAATCAGCAACTTAACAATCTCTGAAACATATGCAAACATATGGAGGCTGAAAAATATGCTCCAGAATAAAGAGTGGGTCATAGAAGAAATTAAAATTGAAATAAAAAATTTCGGGAAATAAATGAAGCAACAACAAAATATCAAAACTTATGGTGTACAGCAAATGCAATTTTAAGAGGAAAGCTTGTAACAATTGGTGCCTATATCAAGAAACTGGAAATACACCAAATAAATGAGCTATCAACGCATCTCAAACATCTAGAAAATGAGCAAACCAAACCCACAACTAATAGGAGAAAAGAAATATCAAAATTAGAGAGGAAATTTTAAAAATGAATCCAAAAAAAAACAATATAAAAGATTAGCAAAATAAAGAGTTGTGGTCGGCGCCGCGGCTCAATAGGCTAATCCTCCGCCTGGTGGCGCCAACACACCGGGTTCTAGTCCCAGCCGGGGTGCCGGATTCTGTCCTGGTTACCCCTCTTCCAGGGCAGCTCTCTGCTGTGGCCAGGGAGTGCAGTGGAGGATAGCCCAAGTGCTTGGGTCCTGCACCCCATGGGAGACCAGGATAAGCACCGGGCTCCTGCATTCAGATCAGCACGGTGCGCCAGCTACAGCGCGCCGGCCATGGCAGCCATTGGAGGGTGAACCAATGGCAAAGGAAGACCTTTCTCTCTGTCTCTCTCTCTCTCTCTCTCTCACTGTCCACTCTGCCTGTAAAAAAAAGAGATTTTTTTTTAAAAAAATTGATACATAATTGGGCAACTAACCAAAAAAAAAAGATGCAAATGAATAAAACTAGAGATGAAAAAGAAAATGTAACAACAGACACCATAAAGTGAATTACAAGAAATTAATACAAAGAGCTGCATGTCAACAAGCTGGAAACATAAATGAAATGGACAGGTTCCTGGAAACAAACAATCTAGCTACATGGAGCAATGAATACATAGAAAACCTAAACAGACAAATTTCCAAGATGAAAATTGAATCAGTAATAAAGACCCTCTTGATAAAGAAAAGCTGAGGTCCCAATGGCTTCACTGCTGAATTTTAACAGAAATTTAAAAGAGAACTAATATCAATTCTTCTCAAGTTATTCAAAACAATTGAAAGAGAGGGAATTTTCACAAAATCTTTCCCTGAAGCCAGCATCACCTTAATTTCTAAACACGGAAAAAGACACCATAGAGAAAGAGCACTACACACCAATTCCCCTAAATCAAATAGAGGCAAAAATCCTTAATAAAATTCTAGTCAATGGAATCCAACAACACATCTAAAGATCATTCACCCAGACCAAGTGGAATTTATCCTTGGTATGCATGGATGGTTCAATACTTGCAAATCAATCAATGTGATACATCACTTTAACAAATTTAAAAACAAAACCAAGTGATTATCTCTATGTGCAGAGAAAGCATTTGATAAAATACAACACCCTTTCATGATGAAAACTGAGCAAATTGTGTATAGAGGAAAATCTCTTGACACAATCAAGGAAATTTATGACAAAAATATAGTCAGCATCCCATTGAATGAGGAAAAGTTAGAAGCATTCTCACTGAGATCTGGAACTAGACAAGGATGCCCACGCTCAACATTGCTATTCAGTATAATCCTGGAAGATTTAACCAGAGCCATTAGCCAGAAAAAGAAATCAAGGGACACAAATTGGTAAAGAGAAAGTCAAACTATCTCTATTTGCAGATGACATCTCTATTTGCAGATGGATCCAAAAGACTCCTCCAAGAGATTATGTGAACTCATGGAAGAGTTTGGTAATGTAGCAGGATATACAACCAATACACAAACATTAAAACAGCCTTTGTATACACAGATTGTATACACAATGGCATGTTTCAGAAAGAATTTCTCAGATCATTCCCATTCACAATAGCATGGAGTAAATTTAACCAACAATGCCAAAGATCTTTATGATGTGAATTATAAAACATTAAAAAAGAAATAGAAGATAAAAAATGGAAAAAAATCCATGTTCATGAATTATAAGAAGCAATATCATCAAAATGTCCATTATTCTAAAAGCAATTTACAAATTCAATGTGATACCAATCAAAATAGCAAAGACATCCTTCTAAGATCTAGAAAAATGATGAAGAAACACAGGAGACCTTGCATATCTAAAGCAATATTATAGAACAAAAACAAAGCCAGAGGCATCACAATACAAGGTCTCAAGACATGCTTCAAGGCAGTTATAATAAAAGCAGCCTAGTAATGGTGAAAAAAAGATGGATAGACAAAATGAACAAACAAACAAACAAACAAAGAAAAAAACCACCAGAAGTCAATCCAAGCATCTTTAACCAACTTATATTCAACCAAAGAGCATAAACACACCCCTGGAGTAAGGACAGTCTCTTCAGCAAGTGGTGCTGGGAAAACTGGATTTCCACATGCAAAAATATGAAGCAAAACCCCTACTTTACACCATACACAAAAATCCATGCAAAATGATCAAAGACATAAATCTATGAGCTGATAACACCATATTATTAAAGAACATTGGGGAAAGCCAGCAAGATAATTGGCTCAGGCAGAGTTCTTCAAAAAGAAACCAGAGGCACTGGCAATCAAAGCCATAATTAACAAATGGGATTACACTCAGAAACTGAAGAGGCAACTGATAGAATGGGAGAAATCATTTGTAAACTATGCAGCTGATGAAAGATTTATAACCAGGATATATAAAGAGATCAACAAACTCTACAACAATGAAACACACAACCCAGTGAAGAAATGGGCCAAGCATTTAAATAGATATTTTTCAAAATAGGGAATCCAGATGGCAAAGAGACAAATAAAAAAATGTCTAGAATCCCTAGCCATCAAGGAAATTCAAATTAAAACCACAGTGATGTGGCTGGCACTGTGGTGCAGTGGGTTAAATTCCTGGCCTGAAGTGCAGGCATCCCATATGGGTGCCGGTTCTAGTCCCAGCTGCTCCTCTTCCTATACAGCTCTCTGCTATGGCCTGGGAAAAAATAGAATATGGCCTAAGTCCTTGGGAACCTGCACCCATATGGGAGACCCTGAAGAAGTTCCTGGCTTCGGATCAGCACCGCTGTAGGCATTACAGCCATCTGGGGAGTGAACCATCAGGTGGAAGACCTCTATCTCTGTCTCTACCTCTCTCTGTAACTCTGTCTTTCAAATAAATTCAATAAATCTTTAGAAAGAACACAATGAGTTTTCACCTCATTCCAGTTAGAATTGCTTTCATACAGAAATCAACAAGCAGCAAATGCTGATGAGAATGTGAGGCAAAAGGTACCCCAACCCATTGCTGGTGGGAATGTAAACTTGTAAAGCCACTATGAAAGACCATTTGGAGATATCAGAAATCTGAATATAGACCTACCATAGGACCCAGCCATTTCACTCCTGGGAATTTACCCAATGGAAATGAAATCAGCAAATGAAAAATGTTATCTGTACCTCGATGTTTATGAAAGCTGCATTCACAATAGCTAAGACATGGAATTAACCTAAATGCCCTTCAACTAAAGACTGGATAAAGAAATTATGGGATATATACTCTATTGTATACTACACAATGGATAAAAACAATGAAATCCATTCATTTGCAACAAAATGAATGAATCTGGAAAAACATACTGAGTGAAATAAGACAGTCCCAATATACTAATACCATAATAGTTAGTGATAACTAACAGAGCACCTAAAGGAAAATCCATAAAACTAAGATTGTCATTTTGAGAAGCAATGATTTGAACAGCTTTGGTCTTGACTCTTGAGAAACAGTTTTTTTTTTTTTCTGTACGTCATACTATTTGTTGAACTCTTTCTTATCATTGAGTTAATCATGTGTTTATTTTTTATTTAATAAATGTGAATTTACAAAGTGCAGCTTTTGTATTGTTGTGGCTTCCCCCCCAAACTCCCTCCCTCCTGTGACCCTTCCCTCTCCCACTCCCTCTCCCATCCTGCTCTTCATCGAGTTTCATTTTCAATTACCTTCATATACAGAAAGCAACGTAGTATATACTAAGCAAGGATTTCAACAGGCTGCCTTCACACAACCACACAAGGTATAGGGTATTGTTCAACTATTAATGTTGTCTTTAAGTTTCATAGTAAAGCACATTAAGGACAGAGATCCTACATGGGGAGCATGTACCCAGTGACTCCTGTTGTTGATTTAACAATTGGCACTCTTATTTATGATGTCAGCAATCACCCGAGGCTCTTGCCATGAGCTGTCTAGGTTATGGGAGCCCCTTGAGTTCACCAACTCTGAACTTGTTTCGTCAAGGCCGTATCACAGTGGAGGTTTATAAAGTCAATTGAAAATAAATCTCATTAAGCATAATGTTTGGAATAACACAGGAAGGAGGGATTTTGTAACTGTGAAGCTCTATTGTCCTGCATACTTTCCTACAGATTACTTCTAAAGGTACAGTTTAAAATGTTGGTATGGGACCTCAAATCCCATCAAACTGGATAGTAAAAAATGTCATCTTAATTGTTAAAGTGAACATATTAAGTGTTAAATTGATAATATAGATAGGATTACATGTTAAATGGATCATATAAATAATATGAAATGTCTGGTAAAAATAAACAGAATTAAAAAGGAGAGAATATTCCAACATGGGAAGCAGTACACAGAGCAGACACATAGAATGAGAATCACATTAAAAAACACTCTGTCCTCAGAATCAGCCCATAAGGCATTCTGGTCAGGTTAAAGTTGCATGAGAGCAATTCAAGCATCAAAAGCCAAGACAATGTGGTACAAAATGTTCTACATAAAGGATCTCTGTGAGAGAGACCCCAGTGGAAAGAAGGGGCCATAAAAGGAGGATGTACTTTTGTCTGACAGGTGGAGAGTACTTCAACTTTGCTTGTGGACTTGTCTAGATACTGATACAGATTTTGGATACAAAGGCTACTATAGACTTTGTAGCTTCTATAACCTAGGCAGCTCATAAGAGTTTTCGGTGATCACTGATATCATATATAAGACTGTTATTTGTTAAATTAACAACAGGAGTCACTGTGCACATACTCTCTATAAAGGACTTCTGTCTGCAATGAATCGTATTATGAGAATTAACTGCAAAACTAGTTCTTGGTTTGTTGTGTGTTTGTGTGTGTTTTTTCGTATGTGTAAATTGTTGAAATCTACTTTGTAAAAGTTGGTCTTCTATGTATAAAGTTAAATAAAAATGTATCTTAAAGGATAATGGAACTTGGAATGAGCAAGGGAGGAGGAGTGGGGTGAGAGTGGAGGAGGGAGGGCAGCATAGTGAGAAGAATCACTATATTCCTAAAGTTGTACTGATGAGATTTGTACTCATTAAATAAAATGTTTCTTTGAGATATAAAAAGAAACAAGAAGAATGATTTGTATGTTTCCTGAGTAATCGCTTCACTCTCAAGACAAAATGCATGATGCAAGAGAATTCATCTTCAACCACACACTAACGAAGTGGAACTCTACTGGTTAAATTTTAGGGTTTCAAACTCATATTTGAAAGGCATGTGTGAAAAATAGATGAGTTCTTATTTCACCTCATTTCACAATGGATAGAACCTGGAATCAACCCAAATGCCCATCAAAAGTAGACTGGATAAAGAAATTATGGGTCATGTACTCTATAGAATACTATACAGCAGTAAAAAAAAACAATGAAATCCTGTCATTTGCAACAAAATGGAGGAATCTGGAAAACATCATGCTGAGTGAATTAAGCAAGTCCCAAAGGGACAATTATCATATATTCAACCTGATTGGTGACAACTAACCGAGCACCAAAAAGGAAACATGGTGAAGTGAAATGGATACTATAAGAAAAAGTAACTTGAGCAGCCCTTGGTCTTACTGTTGATCTACAAGTTAAAACTTTATCACTTTTAGTATTTTTTGTCCTACTTAAAACTATTGGTTGAACTCTATAATTCACACACAATTATTCTTAGGTATTTAAATTCAACTGAAAAGTGATCTCTGTTAAATGTAAGAGTGGGAATAAGAGAGGGAGGAGATGTACAATTTGGGACATGCTCAATCGGACTTGCCCCAAATGGTGGAGTTAGAAACGTGCCACGGGATTCCAATTCAATCCGATCAAGGTGACATGTACCCATGCCATCTCACTAATCAAAGTGATCAAATTCAATTTACAATTGATCATACTGAGAGGCCTACGAGTCAAAGGGATCACATAAACAAGCCTAGTTTCTGCTAATACTAACTGATAGCATTAAAAAGGGAGAGAAGGATCCAACATGGGCAGCGGGATACACAGCAGACTCATAGAAAGGCAGATGTCCTAAACAGCACCCTGGATTCAGAATCAGCCCTTAAGGCATTCGGACCTGGCTGAAGAGCCCATGAGAGTATTTTAGGCATGGAAAGCCAAGACACTGTGGCAAAAAAAACCCTAAAGGAAAGATCTCTGTGAGTGAGATCCCAGTGGAAAGAACGGGGCCATCAAAGAAGGAGGTACCTTTCTCTGAAGGGAGGAGAAAACTTCCACTTTGACTATGACCTTGTTGACATAAGATCGATGTCAGTGAACTCAAAATGCTTCCATAGCCTTGGCAACTCATGACTAGAGCCTAGGGAGATTACTGATGCCTTAAAAAAAGTGCCAATTTTTTTAAGTTAACAACAGGAGTCACTGTGTACTTACTCCTCATGTAGATCTCTGTCCTTTATGTGTTGTTCAATGTGAACTAATGCTATCAATAGTACTCAAACAGTATTTTATACTTAATTGTTCTGTATGGGTGCAAACTGCTGAAATCTTTACTTAATATAGACTAAAGTGATCTGTACATAAAGATAATTGAAAATGAATCTTTATGTGAATGGAATGGGAGAGGCAGCAGGAGATGGGAGGGTTTTGGGTGGGAGGGATTTATGGGGTAAGCCATTGTAATGCATAAACTGTACTTTAGAAATTTATATTTACTAAATAAAAGTTAAAAATGGATAAATTCAAATGTGGGAACAGGTTTTATGATGATTATTATTTGCTTTCCCTTTGTTTTCAATTCTGATAATTATAGTGTATTTCTAAACACACATCTGCTTGTTACAGATACATGTATAAAATATGGAAAACATGATGCTATTCTACTTCAAGATACTTAAACAAGAAGCCAATATTCCTATGGCAACTTATACCTAATCCATCAAAAGATATTTGCTGTGACCTAATCAAATATTTAGTGTGTTATTCATGGGTAATATTCCAGAATTCAGAAAACTACTATAGTTCATTTATTAGAATAAAATAATGAGTCTTACTGTGGGTGCATTTAAATTCATTGCACAAAACAAAAGTTCCAGTCTCTGGGAATTAATTCAAAACTCTTGAAATCCATTTCTCTATACATTCATCTGATGATCTATCAAATCTTCATTTATAGCTCTGAGAGTCAGATCTTAACTTTCTCTGTTCACTAGTTTCTTCTATAAATCATGCAAGATATCAACACAAGAATTACATAGAGCCTCTACTGCCACTGTTGTTCTTCTCTAACAGGGAATGGCTATGGCTAATATGAACTTCAGTGGGAGTAAGACAGTGTACTGGTTTTAGGCCCAAAACCTCTCCCTGGTTTCCTTTATTGCACAGATATGATTTTCCCTGTTCAAATTCCTGTGTTTTCTCTATACTACCATTGTCCTAAGTGATATTCTAAAAATGTGGGAACCTTAAACTTGAGCTTCCATGCCTAGGTTCCCTCATCTCAGAGCTCAGAAACTAGTACATGATGAAAACATAGGTCTTTGCTGGCGCCGCCACTCACTAGGCTAATCCTCCGCCTTGCAGTGCTGGCACACTGGGTTCTATTCCCGGTTGGGGTGCCGGATTCTGTCCTAGTTGCACCTCTTCCAGGACAGCTCTCTGCTGTGGCCAGGGAGTGCAGTGGAGGATGGGCCAAGTGCTTGGGCCCTGCACCCCATGGGAGACCAGGATAAGTACCTGGCTCCTGCCTTCAGATTAGCGCGGTGTGCCAGCCGCAGTGTGCTGGCCGCCATGACCATTGGAGGGTGAACCAATGGCAAAAGGAAGACCTATCTCTCTGTCTCTCTCACTGTCCACTCTGCCTGTCAAAAAAAATTAAGAAAAGAAAAAATAGGTCTCAATTTCATATTACTTGAGGTAAAAATGAAATTTCAGGGATTAATGAGCTAGCTCAGCACCATGGGCTTTGTGAGTTTATATGTCCTTTCCTGGAATTTGTTCTCTTTGTTCATCACACACCTCTGCCAACAGGAGTTGTTCCTTCTGGGAATGGAGATATAGTTTCCAAGGGAAACTCCAATAAGAGAAAAATTGTGAACATCATACTCACCAAAAATTGGCTAAGCATAAGCCACTCCTTTGTCTGACTCTTCTGAGTCAATAAGGAAGCTATAGTGATTAATTTGTCCTGAATACAGATGATTATATAATCAAAATGGAACAAATATGGAGTAATGAGCAAAGCGTGAGTCTAGCTAATTAAAATAACCTCAAGGATTATTAACTGAATTTAGCCTTTTCTTTTTAAATATTTAATTATTGGAAAGGCAGAGAAATGAAAGACAAAAACAGAGACACTGACACATGAAGCATCTTTTTTCTTGGCTCACTTCCCAAGATGCTAAAATAAACAGGTTTTGGCAAGGACAGAGCCAGGAGCAAGTAATTTTATTTACATCTGCTATATGGGCACATTCCAAAGCATTTGGGTCATGTTCCATTGTCTTCCCAGGTTCATTAATAGAATATACACAAAGTAACACTACAATATAGGAGGCCAGCATTGCAAGCAGTGGCCAATTCCATTGCAAAATAATGTGTGCCACAAACACTAGTCATTTCAGATCCATCATTAAAATATTTAGTCATATACCTCTGTTGCCTCATCATGTATTTTTCTATTAATTCAGTTCATAATTTTATTGTTTAAAAAGACAAACAATATACACCTTGAAGTTTTAGACATAAGCATTTGATAAGAAGAGGAAATCAAAGGGATAAAAAGTGGGAATTCAGATTATTCCTATTTGAAAATGACATGGTTCTCAATATAGGGAAGCCAAAAGAGTCCACTAGTAGATGAGTAGAATTCATAAAAAAAACTTTGTTAAAGTAGCAGAATATAATAGTAACACGCATAAGTCAATAGCCTTTCTATACACAGACATTGCCATGGCCAAACATCTGGACAGAAAGATTTCCAATAAACAACCTAAGTATCCATCTCAAGAGTCCTAGAAAACAAGAATAAGCCAAATACAAGATGAAATGAATAGCATAGGTCATAAATGGAATGTTAACATTAAAGATAAGCAAAATAAAGATTTATTTTTAATAGAAGAAACAATCCTTTTGCTAGGTTATAAAAACTAGGTTCAAGTAAATAAAATCAAAGAAGGGGAAACTATAATGCATATCACAGATATAATAGGCATTACTAATTTATATTAACAAGGATAAATGAAAAAAATTTTAAAAGTTGTTTATTTGTGGATACTTATAACCTACCAAAACTGAGCCAAGTAGATATAACATATCTGAGAATCCAGGTCTCCCATGGGGCTGCAGCTTTGGGTGATGATCATTGTGAATGTTGTTCTTTAGCTACAGCCAACATGCTCTCCATGCAGGATGTTGGTCATAGAGGAAGCCACCTGCTAGCAGGAGGTAGGAAGTACACAGTGACCTTACTTTCTGCTTGCTGTCACTGCCAATCTACAAATGCCCTTTAGAAGAAGCCTATTGGCAAGCCAGTGGTGGTTACAAGATAGCAGAATAGGGAGGGAGCTTATTTCTCTAGCCCAGGGGAAAATAGTTTTAAAAAAGTGGTAGTCTTGGGGAAGAGTTATGAAAAAAGGCAGAGGAAACTCTACTACTTGGAAGGCATGGGCACCCATGGCTCAGGACTCCAATATCCAAAGCCTATGCACCATCACTGCAAAGTGAGGTGAGACAAGACGGCAGTAGCCTGAGACTCTGGTGAAAAAGCAGAAGAAAGACCCTAGAGGAAGTGAGGTTTGAAGCTATGTGAGGGAAAGTGCACCAGCCTAACTAGAGGAGAGAAAAAAAAAAGAGGGTATGAACACATTTCTCTCTGATCACCTTACAAAGCCATACAAGCCAATAGAGCAGGCGCCAATTTGGACATACATAAAAGCTGCACCAACTCATTTCTGTGCCTGGCAATCAGCCGACTGGAGATTCCTGACTCCAGTGGGGAGAAATAACAGAAGGTTAGGAGCTTGTGAATGTGTGAAGCTTCAGAAGCGGGACTGTGGAAAAAAAAATGAGTGTGTGTGGAAGAACTCATGGTGTGCATGAGACTTTGAGCAGTCTCAGTGGGACACCAGAAGCCCCCGAAGTCCTGGACACCTGGTGAGAGACATTGCTGGAAAATCTTATACTGAGGATTGCACAGATCCTTTGTGCGATCCTTGGGACAGAGCAGAGGAATATTATATCCACTTTGGCTAGTGCTCAGGCACTGGACTCCATCAAGGAGAAGAGCTCAGCTGAGCAGAAATAATTCCCTTCTGATTAAAAAAATAGAGTGACGATTTACCATGTCAAACCTGAGAGTATCAACTTAGGCATGCCCTTAACTCTAGAGAACTGAACAGAGCTCTCTGGCTACATCACTACAAGCCTCTAGACATTCACTGAAAGCAGACATTCCACTTATCTATAGAGTCATAGTACAAGGATAAAAGATGCCAAAGTGGGGGAAAAAAAGAAGAAACCAACGAGTACCTCCACAAATGCAACAACCCACGAGACAAGAATAAGGAAGACAACATCATGCTCCCAACAGAACAGAACACTTCAATACAAGATTATGAAGATGATGAGATAGAAGAAATGCAAGAAATAGAATTCCAAAAATTAATGATAAGATTATACAGAAGTAATCAAAAGCAAAAGCATGGACTACTAAAATCCATGGAGAATATGAAAGAAAATATCTCATGAAATTAAAATCATTTTTCATTTTTTTATTTAGTAAATATAAATTACCAAAGTTCAGATTATGGATTACATATGCTCCCCCCCCTTAATTTCCCTCCCACACGCACCCCTCCCTTCTCCCGCTCCCTCACCCATTCCATTCACATCAAGATTCATTTTCAATTATCTTTATATACAGAAGATCGATTCATTATATATTAAGTAAATGTTTCATCAGTTTACACCCACACAGAAACAAAAAGTGTAAAAATACAGTTTCAATACTAGTTATAGCATTACTTCACATTGGACAAAACACTAAGGACAGATCCCACATGACAAGTAAGTACACAGTGACTAGTGTTGTTGACTTAACAATTTGACACTCTTGTTTATGGTGTCAGTAATCTCCCTAGACTCTAGTCATGAGTTGCCAAGGCTATGGAAGCATTTTGGGTTCACTGACTTCGATCTTATTCTGACAGGGTCATAATCTCTCCTCCCTTCAGAGAAAGGTACCTCCTTCTTTGACGGCCCCATTCTTTCCACTGGGATCTCACTAGCAGAGATCTTTCCTTTAGGTCTTCTTTTTTTCCCAGAGTGTCTTGGCTTTTCAGGCCTAAAATACTCTCAGGGGCTCTTCAGCCAGGTCCGAATGCCTTAAGGGCTAATTCTGAGGCCAGAGTGCTATTTAGGACATCTGACATTCTATGAGTCTGCTGTGTATCCCGCTTCTCATGTTGGATCGTTCTCTCCCTTTTTTGATTCTGTCAGCTAGTATTAGCAGACAATAGTCGTGTTTATGTGATCCCTTTGTCTCTTAGACCTATCAGTGTGATCACCTGTGAACTGAAGTTGATCACTTGGACTAGTGAGATGGCATTGGTACATGCCACCTTGATGGGATTATATTGGAATCCCGTGGCACGTTTCTAACTCCACCATTTGGAGCAAGTCCGATTGAGCATGTCCCAAATTGTACATCTCCTCCCTCTCTTATGCCCACTCTTATATTTAACAGGGATCACTTTTCAGTTAAAATTTAAACACCTAAGAATAATTGTGTATCAATTACAGAGTTCAACCAGTAGTACTAGAAAAAAAATACTAAAATGGATAAAGTATTACATTGTACTTCAACAGTCAGGACAACAGCTGATCAAGTCAATGTTTCTCATAGTGTCCATTTCATTTCAACAGGTTTCCCCTTTGATGCTCAGTTAGTTGTTACCGATCAGGGAGAACATATGATATTTGTCCCTTTGGGCCTGGCTTAATTCAGTCAGCATAATATTTTCCAGATTCCTCCATTTTGTTGCAAATGATGAGATTTCATTGTTCTTGACTGCTGGATAGTATTCTATAGAGTACATGTCCCATAATTTCTTTATCCAGGCTACTTTTGATGGGCATTTGGGTTGGGTCCAGCTCTTAGCTATTGTGAATTGAGCTGCAATAAACATTAATGTGCAGACAGCTTTTTTGTTTGCCTATTTAATTTATAAGGAGGAATAAAAATGAAATTAAAAAACTTAATACAACATGAAATCAAGATATTGAAGAGAAAACAAAATGAAAATGAAGAATTCAACAGAACAAATAAAAAATGCATTTGAGAACCTTAAAATACAAATCAGGCAGAAGAGAGAATATCAGACTTAGAAGACAGAGCACAGAAAAGTATACAGTCTAGCTAAAGTTTTCAGGAGAAAATTAGAAATCTAAAACATATTGTTGAGAATCTATAGGATACAATACATAAAAAACAAGATTTTGGCTTCTAGTATTTTCTGAAGTTATGGAGAGAGAGAAAGTGTTAGAAGGCCCTTTTTAAGCAAAATACTAGCAAACTTCCAATAGACATGACCAGAAAAGATCATCAACACAACACATTGTAATCAAACTCACCACAGTGAAGCATAGGAAAAAGATTCTAAAATGTGCAAAAGAGAAATGCCAGATTACTTTCAAGGATCTCCAATTAGATTCACATCAGACTTCTAATCAGAAACCTTGCAAGCTGGGAGAGAATGGTGAGATATAGCCCAAGACTTAGAGAAAATACAGTCATCCTATTATATTATACACTGCAAAGGTCTCATTTGGGAATAAAGATGAAATAAAAGCCTTTCATAACAAACAGAATGAATTTGTCACCACTCATCCATCCCTGCAAAGGATGCTGAAGATATTTTACAAACAGAAACACAGTCATCAACAGAAAGAAGGTAAAGGAAGAAAACCTTGCAGTAAGGGATCATAGGAAGTTCAAACTATATATTAGAAATATCTTTGGGAACATGGCAGGGCAAAGTCACTACTTATCAGTAGCTGCACGGAAAGTAAATGGCCTCAACTCTCTAGAGATCCCAGTGGAAAGAACAGGTCATCAAAGAAGGAGGTACCTTTCTCTGAAGAGAGGAGAGAACTTCCACTTTGACTATGACCTTGTCTAAATATGATCAGAGTCAGAATACTGAAAAGGGCTCCATAACCTTGCCAACTCATGACAAGAGCCTAGTGTGATTACTAATGCCATGAACAACAATTGCAATTTGTTAAGTCAACAACAGAAGTCTCTATGCACTTACTTGTCATGTAACATCTCTGTCCTAAATGTGCTGTACATTTTGATTTAATGCTATAACTAGTGCTCAAACAGTATTTTACACATTGTATTTTTGTGTGGGTGTAAACTGTTGAAATCTTTACTTAATATATGCTAAATTGATCTTCTGCATATAAAGATAATTGAAAATGAATCCTGATGTGAATGGAAGGGGAGAGGGAGTGGGAGAGAGGAGGGTTGCAGGTGGGAGGAAAATTATGGGGGGGAACCATTGTAATCCATAAGCTGTACTTCAGAAATTTATATTCATTAAATAAAATTTTAAAATAAAAGATGCAGACTGGCTGAATGGATTAAAAAACAAAACCCATCTATTTGCTGCTTACAGGAAACACATCTTTCCAACAAAGATGCATGCAGACAGAAAGTGAAAGTTTGGAAAAAGATATTCCATGCCATAAGAAACCAAAAAAGAGCTGTTGTAGCCACCTCAATATCAGAAAAAATAGGCTTTAACACAAAAAAATGTTAAGAGAGACAAAGAAAGGCACTACATCATGATTAAGGTATCAATTCAACAGGAAAATGTAACTATTATAAATGTATATGCACCTAATTACAGGGCACCAGTTTATTTAAAAGATATGTTAAGGAACTTAAAGGGAGACTTAGACTCCAATACAATAATATTGGGGAGCTTCAATGCTCCACTTTTAGCAATGGACAGATCAACCAGACGGAAATCAACAAGGAAACAGCAGATTTAATTGACACTAGAGAACAAACAGATCTAAGAGATATGTACAGAAATATTCGTCCTAATGTTACAGAATACACATTCTTCTCACTAGTGCATGCGATTTTCTCTAGGATAGACCACATATTAGGCCATAAAGCAAGTCTCAGCAAATTTAAAACAAATCAAAATCCTACCATGCATCTCAGACCACAATGGAATGAAGCTGGAAATCAGCAACTCAGGATTCTCTAGAGCATAAGGAAACACATGGAGATTGTCAGCATGCTCCTGAATGAACACTGGGTCATAGAAGAAATCAAAAGAGAAATCAAAAACTCTCAGGAAGCAAATGAAGATAACAACACAACATATCAAAACGTATGGGATACAGCAAAAGCAGTGTTAAGAGGAAAGTTTATAGCAATAGGTGCCTACATCAAGAAATTGGAAAGGCACCAAATAAATGAGCTATCAATGCATCTCAAAGATCTAGAAAAACTACAGCAAACCAAACCCAAAACTAGTAGGACAAAAGAAATAATTAAGATTAGAGAGAAAATCAACAAAATTGAATCCAAAAATAATTACAAAAGAGAAGCAAAATGTTGAAAGGATTTTTTGAAAAAATAAACAAAATTGACTCATCATTGCCCCAACTAACCAAATAAAGGAGAGAGAAGACACAAATCAATAAAATTAGACATGAAAAGGAAATGTAACAACAGACACCACAGAAATAACAAGAGTCATTATAAATTACTACAAAGAGTTGTATGCCAGTAATCAGGGAAATCTGTCAGGAATGGATAGATTTCTGGACATATACGACCTACAAAAATTGAAGCAAGAAACATAGAAAACCAAAAAAGACCCATAACAAAGTCAGAAATTGAATCAGTAATAAAGGCCCTCCCAACAGAGAAAAGCCCAGGACAAGACAGATTCACTGCTGAATTCTATCAGACATTTACAGAAGAAATAACTTCAATTCTTCTTAAGCTATTCAAAACAATTGAAAGAGAGGGAATCCTCCCAAATGCTTTCTACAAAGCCAGTATCACTTAATTACTAAACCTGAAAAAGATGTAGCAGAGAAAGAATTACACACCAATTTCTCAAAAAACATACAAAAAATACTCAACAAAATTCAAGCCAAAATAATCCAACAACAAATTAGAAAGATCATCCAACCCAACCATTGGGATTTATCCTTGTATGCAGGGATGGTTCAACATTCACAAATCAATTAATGTGATACACCACATTAACTAACTGCAGAAGAAAAATCATATATTATCACAATAGATGCAGAGAATGCATTTGATAAATTACAAAACCATCTCATGATGAAAACTCTAACCAAATTGTGTATAGAAGGAACATTCCTCAACACAGTTAAGGCAATTTATGAAAAATTCGCAGCCAGCAACTTATTGAATGGGGAATAGTTGGAAGCATTTCCACTGAGATCCAGTTCCAGACAGGGATGCCAAATCTCACCATTGCTATTCAATATAGCACTAGAAGTTCTAGCCAAGCCATTAGTCAAGAAAAAGAAATTAAAAGGGGTACAAAAAGGGAAGGAAAATGTCAAACTATCCATCTTTGCAGACAACGTGACTCTTTATTTAACGGATCCAAAGAACTCCACTAAGAGACTCTTGGAACTCATAGACGAATTTGGCAAAGTAGCAGGATATAAAATCAATACATAAAAATCAACAGCCTTTGTATACAGACACTGCCAGAACTGAGAAATAACTTCTAAGGTCAATCCCATTCACAACAGCTACCAGAAAAAAAAAATACCTTGGAAAAAACTTAACCAAGATGTCAAATATTTCTATAATGAGAATTACAAAATCTTAAAGAACTAGAAGAGGATACCAAAAAATGGAAAAATATCCCATGCTCACTGATTGGAAGAATCAATATCATCAAAATGTCCATTCTTCCAAAAGCAATTTACAGATTCAATACGATACCAATGAAAATATGAAACACATTCTTATCAGACCTAGAAAAAATGATGCTGATATTCATATAGAAACATATATTGAGGCACAGGAGACCTCAAATAGATAAATGAGTCTTATACAACAAAAACAGAGCTGGATGCATCAGAATACCAGATTTCAAGACATTCTACAGGACAATTATAATCAAAACAGCATGGTACTGTACAGAAACAGATGGACAGGCAATAGAACAGAATAGGAACACCAGAAATCAATCCAAACATCTACAACCAATTTATATTTGATCAAGGAGCTAAAACCAATTCCTGTGGCAAGGAGAGTCTTTTAAACAAATATTGTTGGGAAAACAGGATTTCCACATGCAGAAGTATAAAGCAAGATACCTATGTTACACCTTACACAAAAATCCACTCAACATGGATTAAAGATCTAAATCTATGACCCAACACCATAAAATTATTACAGAACATTGGAGAAAGTCTGCAAGATATAGGCACAGGCAAGACTTCTTGGAAAAATCTCCAGTGGCATAGGCAGTCAAAGCCAAAATTAACAACAGGGATTACAACAAATTGAAAAGTTTCTATACTGTAAAGAAAAGTCAGCAAAGTGAAGAGGCAACTGAAATAATGGGAGGAAATCTTTGCAAATTATGCAACTGATAAAGGATTAATGACCAAAATCTGGCAGGCGCCACAGCTCACTTGGCTAATCTTCTGCCTGTGGAGCTGGCACCCAGGGTTATAGTCATGGTTGGGGTGCCGGGTACTGTCCCAGTTGCTCCTCTTCCAGTCCAGCTCCCTGCTGAGAAGGCAGTGAAGGATGTCCCAAGTGGTTGGGCCCTGCACCCACATGGGGGACCAGGAGGAAGCATCTGGCTCCTTGCTTTGGATCGGGGCAGTGCACCAGTGTAGCAGCCATTTGGGGGGTGAACCAATGGAAAAGGAAGACTTTTCTCTCTGTCCCTCTCTCTCTCACTGTCTAACTCTGCCTGTAAAAAAAATAACCAGAATCTACAAAGAGATCAAGAAACTTCACAACAGCAAAACAAACAACCCACTTAAGAGATGGGCCAAGAGCCTAAATAGACATTTGTCAAGAGGAAATCCAAATGGCCAACAGGCACATGAAAAAATGTTCAGGATCATAGGCCATCAGGGAAATGCAAATCAAAACAATGAGGTTTCACCTCACTCCAGTTAGAATGGCTTTCATACAGAAATCAACTAACAACAGATGATGGTGAGGATGTGGGGACAAAGGCAAAATAACCCACTGTTGGTGGGAATGCAGACTGCTAAAGCCACTATGGATACAATTTGGAGATACCTCAGAAATCTGAATGTATCCCTACCACATGACCCAGCAATTCCATTCTTTGGAATTTACCCAAGGAGAATTAAATTGGCCAATAAAAGAGCTGTCTACACCTCAATGTTTATTGCAGCACAATTCAGAATGGCTAAGACATGGAATCAACCTAAATGCCCATGAACAGAAGACTGGGTAAAGAAATTAAGTGATATGTATTCTACAGAATACTACACAGTGGTAAAAGAAATGAAATCTGGTCATTTGCAACAAAATGGAGGAATCTGGAGAACATCATACTGAGTGAAATAATCCAGTTCCAAAGGGACAAATATCATATGTTCTCCCTGGTATGTGACAAGTGAGCATCTAAAAGGAAAACTGTAGAAGTGAAACTGACACTATGAGAAGCAATGACTTGATCAGCCCTTGTGATGACTGTCAAGGAACAGCTTACTATTTTATTCATTTTAGTATTTTCTTATTCTAGTTAATACCATTGGTTGAGCTTTTTACTTAACACAGAATTATTCTTAGGTGTTTAAATCAAATTGAAATAAAAAAATAAGAGTTGGAATGAGAGATGGAGGGGATATACAGTTTGGCACATGCTCCAAGGTATTTACCCCTAAGGGTAAAGCTTAAAACTTGCCATGGGACTCGAAATACTAAAAACTGGCATGCACCAATACCAGTCCATAACTGATCGTAAAGAGGATTAAGTGTCAAGGGAGCACACAAATAAGACCAGTGTTTTCAAATAATTGCAGAATTAAAAAGGAAAGAACAATCCAGGATGGGAAGCAGGTCACAGAACAGACTCTTAGAATGACAAATGCCGTAAACAGAACTCTGGCCTCAGAATCACACCTTAAGGCATTTGGATCTGGCTAAAAAGCATATGAGAGTAGTTCAGGCATGGAAACACAGGGCATTGTGGAAAAAATGACCTTAAAGAAAGACCTCTGTGAGTGAGATTCCAGCAGAAAGAAGTGGACATTAAAGAATGAGGTACCTTTCTCTGAAGGGAGGAGAGAACTTCCAGTTTGATTATGACCTTGTATAAATAATGTTGGACTTTGTGAACTCAAGAGGCTTCCATAGCCTTGGCAGCTCATGAAAAGAGCCTCAGATGATTACTGACATCATAAATAAAAGTCTGAACTGTTAAATCATCAACAGGAGTCACTGTGCACTTGCTCCCTATATTGGGACCTGTGTACTTAATGTTTTTTACTATGAGAATTAGCACTATAACTAGTTCTCAAACCATGCTTTATACTTTGTCTTTCTGTGGGGGTGCAACCTGTTGAAATCTTTACTTAGTATAGAGTTGATCTTCTGTATATACAGATATTTGCAATGAATCTTAATGAATAATGGGATAGGAGAGGGCATAGGAGATGGGATGATTTGTGGGTGGAAGGGTGGTTATAGAGCAAAGAATCACTATAATCCAAAAGTTGTACTTTTGAAATTTATATTTATTAAATAAAGTTTTCTAAAATTATAAAATATCTGAATAGAGCAATACTGAGTAAAAACATTCAATCAGGAATAATGTGTTCAAATGAAAGATCAGCAACAAATATCTTCAAAATAAAATCTACAAAATTAAAAAAAAATAACACCAATCTTTTGAAAAGTTAGAGAGGTAACTTTTCCAAAATTATCATATGAGGCCAGCTGGTAAAGCCATTACGGAACTCTGTTTGGAGATTCCTCAGAAACCTGAATATAACCCTACCATACAACCCAGCCATCCCATTCCTTGGAATTTACCCAAAGGAAATTAAGTTGGCAAATAAAAGAGCTGTCTATATCTTAATGTGTATTGCAGCTCAATTCACAATAGCTAAGACCTGGAATCAACCTAAATGCCCATCAACAAAAGACTGGATAAAGAAATTATGGGATATGCACTCTATAGAATACTATACAGCAGTTAAAAAATGAAATCTGTTCATTTGCAACAAAATGGAGGAATCTGGAAAACATCATACTGAGTGAAATAAGCCAGTTCCAAAGGGACAAATATCATATGTTCTTGAATGGTGACAAATGACTGAGCACCTAGGAGGAAACCTGTTGAAGTGAAATGTACACTATGAGAAAAAATTACTTGATCAGCCCTTGTGCTGACTGTTGAAGAACAACTTACTATTTTGTTCCTTTTAGTATTTTTTGTTCTACTTAATGCCATTGGTGGAACTTGGTAATTAACATGCAATTATTCTTAGGTGTTTAAATTTAACTGAAAAGTGATCTCTGTTAAATATAAGAGTGGAAATAAGAGGGGCAGGTGTACAGTATGGTGCATGCTCATCAGACATACCCCTAGTGGTAGAGTTAGAAACATCCCAGGGGATTCCAATTCAATCCCATTAAGGTGGCATGTACCAATGCCAGCTCACTAGTCAAAGTGATCAGTTTCAATTCATAATTGATCATAATGATAGGATTGAGAGTCAAAGGGATCACCTAAACAAGAATAGTATCTGCTAATACTAACTGATAGAATTAAAAAGAGAGAACAACCCAAGATGGGAAGTGGGATACACAGCAGACTCATAGAATGGCAGATGTCCTAAACAGCACTCTGGCCTCAGAATCAGCCCTTAAGGTTTTAGATATGGCGAAAAAGCCCATGAGAGTATTTCAGGCATGGAAAGCCAAGACACTCTGGCAAAAAAAAAGACTTAAATGAAAGATATCTGTGAGTGAGATCCTAGTGGAAAGAACGGTCCATCAAAGAAGGAGGTACCTTTCTCTAAAGGGAGGAGAGAACTTCCACTTTCACTATGGCCTTGTCTAAATAAGATCAGAGGTGGTGAACTCAAGAGGCTTCCATAGCCTTGACAGCTCATGACAAGGGCCTCAGGTGATTACTGACATCATAAATTAGATTGTCAATTTTTAAATCAACAACAGCAGTCACTGTGCACTTACTCTCCATGTAGGATCTCTGTCCTTAATGTGTTGTACTATGTAAATTCATGGTAAAACTACTACTAAAACACTACTTTATACTTTGGGTTTCTGTGTATATGCAAACTGTTGAAATCTTTCCCTAGCATATACTAAATTGATCTTTTGTATATAAAAATAATTGAAAAAAATGAATCTTGATGTGAATATGATGGGAGAGGGACTGGGAGATGGGATGGTTGCAGGTGGGAGGGAGGTTATGGTGCGGGCAAGTCACAATAATCCAAAAGTTGTACTTTGAACATTTATATTTATGAAATAAAAGTTAAAAAATAAATAAATAAACTTAAGTTTAATTAAGGGAATTATAAAATGTTTTCTATAATAATAATAACATCTCTGAATAGAGCAATACGGAGAAAGAATATTAAATGAGGAATAACGTGTTCAAACGAAAGATCAGCAACAAACGTCTTCATTGCTGAAATCTACAAAATTAAAAAAAAAACACCAATTTTTTGAAAAGTATTATACAAATTGTTAGGGAGGTAACTTTTCCAAACTCATTATATGAGGCCAGTTTTTCCTAAAGTGACCTGATAGATGCAAGATCTCTGTTTATCTCTGATTCTCTTTTTCAAATAAAAACTTAGAAAGCAGAGTCCCTGCTGAATATAATGCAACACTGTCATCCTAATAGAATTTATATTAGAATATAGGTGCAAAATTTGATAGTAATTGAATCCAGTTTGGAATCCCCCCCCTCAAAAAAAATAAAATGGTCAGATATCATAATCCAGTCAGATGTAATATAGGAACAGGGAAAATATGAATGTAATTCATAATTCCAATAATTCACATCAATCAAAAAGCAACATCAGTATAATAAACCAGATGCAGAAAACATTTTGTATAAAATTATACATTCACTTATGAGAAGTAAATTGAGCAGAACACTTACAGATAGCATATACTTCAATTACAAAACCCTTGCATTTGAGGAACCTGAGCCAGATTCTATTGAATGCCAAATAACATGAAAGTATTTCCCTATAATTGGAACCATAAAATGATGCACATTTTTTTACTTTTATATTCATTAGTGCAATGTAAGGTCTAGGCAAAACAAAAAGAAAAGGGAAGGAAATAAAAGACCCAGATATAGAAAAGAAGAAATTGAAATTATTTATTTTTCCAGATGATTTTATTCTATTTATATGGAAATGCAACGAGTTCAACAACAGGCCACCTGCACTGGTAAATGACTGGTAGATTTGTAGGATACAAAGTAAGCACAAAAAGTCAGAATAAGTTTTATATACCTATACTATTGTGAACCCACTGAAAAAATAAATTAAAGAAGAAATTAAATTCACAATAAGAAATAAAATACCCTGGATAAATTTGACTTGTGATGTGAAATGCCTCTACAGCAACAATTCTAAGCCATGAGAAAGAATCTGAGGTCAAAAAGACCGCTCATATTCACAGATTGAAATACTTTCTAATATTTCCATATTATCCAAGTTAATTTACAGATACAATATGCTTTCCCTCAAAATCAATGGAATTCATCATGTATCTAGAAAAAGAAACCTAAACCTCCTATCTTCACATATTTTAAAAAAAATGTTCCACATAGAAAAGTAACTCTTGAGAAACAGAACACGTCTGGGGTCACAACAAATGAGTTCAATACATACCATAGATGTATGGTAAACCCTGGCATAAAAACTGATGAATAGACCAGTGTAAGAGGATAGAGGCTCCCAAAAAGAAATACAGATGCATACACGCAATGGATCTTTTACAAAGCTAACAAAAATACACTGGAAAAGGTATTGTCTATTCAGTAAAGTGTCCAGAGGCAATGGGATATCCATATGGACATGACTAAACCCAGATGACCACCCCTCTTTTCCTATACAAAGTCAACTGAAAGTGAGTCATGGATGCAAATGTAAGCACTGAAACATACAAAATATAGAGAAAACTATAAGACATTGACATAAGCAATGGCTTCTTGATAAGATACCCTAAGAACAGGCAATAAGAAACTAATAGGAAACCTTATATCAAACTAAGAAGATAATTCACAACAAAGAAGACAATCATCAGCGTGAAGATAAAACCCCTCTTAACTCCTATAAAACCAGCATCACTTTCATTCTAAAACCAGGTATATGTACGAAGCAAACTAAGACCAATATATTTGATAAATTCAGATGCAAAAAATCCTCAAAATACTTGCTCATCAAACATAACAACACATTAGAAATATAATTCACCCAGACCAAGTGGGAATGCACTAGATAAAATATGTCCTTGATAACAACGTTAAACTGGGAATAGAAAGAATATTCATGAACACATGCAAGGTAGTTTATGACAAACACAGAGCCACCATCAAATTGTGTGGGTAAATTGGAAGCATTTCCACTAAGATCTACAAGGATGCTCACCCCCATAATTGCTATTCAATATAGTTCTAGAAGGCTTACTGAGAGCCACCAGCAAGCAAAATCCAAGCAAAGGGATACAAATTGGAAAGGTTGAAGTCAAATTATTACTGTTGATAGAAGATATGATTTTATATATAGGGAAGCCAAAAGACTCCACCAAGAGACTATTGGAACTCAAGAGAGTTTGGTAAATTTGCAAGATAAAATCAATACACAACATTCAATACCATTTGTATAAAAACACAATGCTATGGCTGAGAAAGGACATGCAAGGTCAGCTCAATTCACAATGGCCAAACAAATTGGAATAGATGGAAATAAAGAGGTCAAATAACTCTACAATGATAATTACAAAACATTTGTAAAATAAATAGGAGAACATAAAAATGGAAATATCTGTCATGTTCATGGATTAGAAGAATTAATATAATCAAAATGTCCATACTACTGAAAGCAATTTATATATTCAATATGATCCCAATCAAAATAGTAATGACATTCTTCTGAAAAAAATGATAGAAAAAATGATGCTACAATTCATATGGAAGCCCAAGAGATCCTGAATAGCTAGAGCAAACTTAAAGAATAAAACAAAGCCAGAGGCATCGCAATATCAGGTTTCATGACAGCTACAGGTCAAGTTGGAATCAAAAAAGCCCAATACTGGCACAAAAATAGACATGTAGACCAGTGGACTGGAGTAGAAATTCCAGAACTTAATACACTCGTGTACAACCAACCAATCTTTGACAAAGGAGCCAAAATCAATGCCTGAAAAAAGGGTACTCTTCAACAAATGTTACTGGAAAACTTGGATTCTGCATGTAGAAGGATGAAACAAGACCACCACCTTACAATTTATACAGAAATGAACTATAGATGGATCAATGATATAAAACAATAACCTGATAACATCAAATTACTAGATGAAAATATTGGGAAACTCAGCAAGACATTGGCATACACACGGCATTCTTGTTAAATACCCCAGAATGATAGGCAATCAAAGCAAAAATAAACAAATAGGATTGCATTAAGCTAAGATGCTTATGCACTGCAAAGGAATTGCTCAACATATTGTAGAGGCATCCAAGAGAACAGGAGAAAATGCTTGCAAATCTTGCAATGGTTAAGGTCTAATATCCAGAATCTACAAAGAGTTCAAGTAATCCAGAACAACAAAAACAACAAAAATCCTGTCAAGCAATGGGCAAAGGACAAAACAGACATTTTTGAAGGATGACATTCAAATGGTCAACAGAAACATTTAAAAATGCTCAGGAACATTAGCCATCAGGAAATGCAAATCAAAAGGATGATGAGGGTGAAACCTCACCCCAATTAGACTGGCTATCTTTCAAAAGTTATACAACAATAAATGTTGGCAGATATATGGGTGATAAAATACTATAATCCACTGCTGGTTAAATTGTAAAAGAGTACAACCATTATGGAACACAGCCTGGTAATTTTTCAGTATTCTGAAAATTGTTCTACCGTATACACACAGCCATCCCACTCCTAAAAATTTACCCAAATGGAATGAAATCAGCATAAGGAAGACTTGTCTGCACCTTATGTTTATTGCAGATCAATAGCTAAGATCTGACATCAACCTAGAGATTCATCAACTGCATAATGGTTAAAGAAAATGTGGTTTATATACACTATGCAAAACTACTCAGCTATATAAATTAAGAAGATCTTGTCTTTTACAACAAAATATATGCCTACGGAAGCCATTATTCTCAGTCAAATAAACCAGCACAAAATAAACACATAAACAAAGCACAAAAATGCAATGTTGAGTTTTGGTTATTGCTTACAATCCTTGTCTATACTCTTGATAAACAGTGATTTTCCTACTTGTTCCATTCAATTACTTATTTGGTGCATAGTTAAGCTTGTAATTATATCACAAATAGAAATTATTCAATTATAGATATAAAAAGAAAAAATAAGAGATGAAGGAGGACAGAGGGTCAGAGCATGGGCAAGAGGGAGATTAGGGTGGGAAATATTATGCTCTTAAGTCTGTGTATATGAAATACATGAAATTTGTTCACCTTGTATGAATAAAATTATTTTAATACCCCAGTAGACTGGGATAAAGTATTTGCCAATTCTGCATTTCATGAAGAGCTGAAATTCAGAATACATATGAAACTGCTGAAATTATGCACAAATATATCTAAGAGTTGGGAAAGGTTCTGAACAGGCATTTCTGTAAAGAAGAAATACCCATGGTCAACAAAAATGGGAAAACACGCAATATAATTATTATATAGGAAAATGCAAATCAAAATACACTAGGTGTCACCTCACTAACAAATGCTAGTGGGGTATGAAGAAAAGAAAACTTTAAGAAGTTATTGGAGCCTGAACTGTTGTGTAGCAATTAAAGCCGCCACCTGCAGTGCCAAAATCCCATATGGAGACTTGAGTCCCAGGTGCTCCACTTGTGATCCAGCTCTGTTCTGTGGCCTGGGAAATCAGTGGAAGGTGGCCCAAGTCTTTTGGCCTCTGCTCCCACATGGGAGACCCAGGAGGAAGCTTCTGGTTCCTGGCTTTGTTTTGGTCCAGCTCCAGCCATTGCAGCTATTTGGGGAGTGAACCAGTGGATGGAAGATCTCTCTATCTCTCTCTCTATCTGTAACTATGACTTTCCAATAAATAAATATTTTAAAATATAAGATATTGATGAGAATGCAAGTTAGCCTGAGCATTATGAAGACTTAGTATGGCCATCCCTCAAAAAATGAGAAGGGATAAACCTCTCCAACCATTGTGTATGTATCAGAAGGAAATTCAATCTGCAAGCCAAAGAGATTTCTGCTTTCTGTTTTGACTACAGCACTATTCATAGTAGTAAATATTTGGAACCAACCTAGGAATCTATCAATGCATTGCAGGTTTTCCAATCCTAATTCAGTGATTAAAAAGGATTGAAATAGTATTTGCTTCATAATGGAGATCCTTACATGAAGTAAGACTGGCATAGGAAGAAATGAATCTCACATGTTCTCTGATATATGGGTTTCTAAAAAATGGTGGATATAAATACAAATGTTTTAATTAGGATGGGAAGATTCATTACTGAAGATACTGGGTGGCAGGATAACAGATATAGAAACAGAGTTAGAAAGAACGAACCAGTTGCAGTGTTCCATAACATAGTATTGTGACTTTAGTTCATCATAAGATACACTGTATAAGAAATTGGAATGGAGGAGTTTGTAGGCCTTATGCACAAAACAAGCAAGCAAAATCCTCATTTTCTAGATTGATTAAATTATGTTGTGGGCGTACTCAAATGTTGCACTGTATCCTGTAAGAATATACAAGTAGTGTTAATCAAAGACTGAGCCAAATTTTAAAAATCAGGTGTCTCTATATTCTATCAATGAACTATCTGCAATATGTGATTAACCAAACTACATCATTTACAAAGCATAAGAAAGTAGTAAGGCAATAATCTCCAGTCCTGCTAAGGATTATTTAAATAATCCTAAAATTTAGAAATCAAGGTTGCCTTTCCCATTGAACTTTCTGCTCATCCCTTGCATGACTTTCTGATATTCTATGAATGCCATTGTTGCAAAGCTAAACTTGAACCTAAATGGAAGAATAGCTGTAAGGTTTTAATATGTATTTATTTACTTGAAAGGAGGAGGGACAGTAGTGGATAGATCTTCCATCCACTAGTTCACTTGTCAATGTTTGCAAAACCTGGGACTGGTTCCAGTTTAATCTAGGAGCCAGAAACACCTTTTGTATCTCCAGTGTAGGCAGAAGGTACATGAGTACTTAAGACATCATCAAATGCCCCTCAGATACATTGTAGCAAGAATCTGGATTGGAAGTGGGGAATGGCCAGGACCTGAATGAGGAAGATAAATATGAGATGAGGGCATCCCAAGTCATGGCTTAACTCACTGCTCATGACCCCATCCCTTTATACTGTTTCATGCATTCTTAATACTGTTGTCTAATTGCAGGCATGATGTTCAAACTTGGATCCATGTATTTCAGTTTGAAAAAAGGCTTAGAGTAACTGTTAAGATTAATCAAACTGTATTCCACAATTGAGGACCCGGGTGCATTTCCTGATTCTAATCCTAACTCAGGCTTCCAATTAAAGCAGACCCTGGGAAGTCATGATGATGTCTCAAGACATGTGGTTTGTGCCACCCACATGGAAAACCTGAAGTGAGTTACCTGCTCTCAGGTTTAGATCTGATCCCTCCCTGGAAGATGTGAGCCTTTGCGAAGTGAGCTTGTGAATAGGAGCTCTTTCTCTCATTCATTGTCTCTTGTTTTCTATCAAGTAAATTAGAAAATGATTCATCAGACATAAAGAGCAACATAGTCTTGGAAGTCATCCAAGTAAAGAAAAGACTGAAAGCAAATGGAGGTATAGCAAAATATTTATATTCTTTATTCCAATGTAACCTAACAGATAATATTATCATTTTAATAAAAACTTAACAATGAACAGTGTTGTTACAGTTTCTGATCATTAAAAATAATGATAGAAATTATATAAACGATAGGAGTAAAGAGTTGAGAACATTCTTTTATAAGATATCTGAGCTTCCAAAGAAATAGTGTTCCAAACCAATTTTAGGTGCTAAATACATTACATTTTTGTCAAATTAAGATACACATATATACAGATTTCAAAAGTAAAATAGAATGAAGATATAAAATGATTAAATGGAAAATATGCAGAATCATGGCCCATTATAACACCATTACATTGAAGCCTGGAAAAGCAATATGCACTTCAGGTTAATCAGGATTTGTGTCAGAAAATTTAAAAGGGTTACACAGTGAGATGAGCAGATCATTTTCTATTAGGATAGTACAGTGTTTCATATCAGTGTTCATAGATAGAGCATCCGAATATTTAAGAAAAATGCTTACAAAACTGCAAGGATTGCCCAGTGTTTATCAGAACAAATAAATACAATGGTATAAATACCCAACCAGGGGTAAGTAATAGTTATCCATATGTCATTGTGCAGATACATCAGCTAACACTAGATGGAGAAAATAGATAAATAAGGTCACTTCAAGTGTTGAAAAAGCACAAAAATCAGTATATATGGAAGAAAAGATAGACAATCCATTTTAACTATCAATATTTCCTACAGAAGCACAGTCTATACACAATCTATAACATGACAGCATTTTGCCATAATGTAACCAAAAAGGCCAAGAATTAGCAGATGAGGAACAAAAATCAAGAAAGATATTGTCACAAATACCCAACAAAGCTAGCAAAACTCATGGTTTAGAGAAACAGAAAGTAAGCAAACAAAAACTTCAAAGAACCAGGACTTTCCTCTCAGGGGCAGAAGTAGAAGAGATTGGGAAAATACCTGAACTGACCAAGGCCCCTATATTTTCCTGAATATTAGTTCTATGGATGTTAACATTCTTATTCAAATTTAGCAGAAAACAAAGATGTCAACAATTGTCTTCCTTTCAGGTTTTATTACTGTATATTAGGGATCTATGCAAGGGTATATATGTCTAACATGAAATGATGGCACATAATTTCTAAACTGGTGTACTAAGTGCAATTAAAAGGAAACAACCTATTTATCCCACAGTATCAAGGGACACCAAACGCAGGTTCCCAGACTTTGGGGATCACTCTCAGGAGATGAAAGCTAAGGGGATTCACTCTCAGGAACTAAGACAAACCTCAGCAGCCAGAACATTTAATTCTGAGAGTTCCACACCTTTTACTTTTCCCTCCCAACAGTTTGCATTGGCTCCCTCCTATAAGGTCGTAATTCTCATCAGAAATCAAACACTTAAAATCAGTTTAAGTCTGTGACCTGTGCAGTCATTTTCGTCATCACTAACACCAAATGTGTGTTGTTTGCTTTATATCAAACAGCACACCTATAACACCTATGACTTACCAACAGTTCAATTCTGACATTATATAGTTAGAAGACATAATGGATTAAGATTTTAATGTAAACACATCCCAGGCATATACCAGTTAAAAGCATGTATTTGATTTTCTGGCTCTAGTCAAACTTATGAAGTTATCCAGAGATCCCCTGTAATGCTATCTTATTTGCATGAGCTTAGCTATGGCATGAAATTTCTGTATTAGACAGAATCATAGGCACTCATATTGCCCATGGAATATCTGAGTCTTAAAATCAAAGGTACAGGAATTGAGGAGAAAAGAATTTTTTCTTTTACCAGTCACAAATGAACTCTCAAATTTCTAAACCATTTTATAGCCAGCAGAATCTGATCTTCTGAGATATTCTCAAATGCTACAAGCTATCATTTGACTAAACCAAATTTGGATGCATAATGCAACTACTGTGTGGTCAACAGTTTATTTGATTCTCAGTTCTCACACCAGTTAGCTTGGGGTTGGGGAGTGAAGAATGATTGGCCTTTACAAAGATTTTACTCTCCCCACAAGGGTGTGAAGGCATTTAATCCCAATTAGGAGAGATTAGTCACTGGGAACAGGTGGGACCTTAAAGAAGGGATTAGGCTAGATCAATTCATGTGATTATTGAGTGACTGCTCGTTCCCAGGTGTGTGCTATAGAAACTACTTCATATTTGAACCTCCTGCAATTTCATTATTTGGTCATATGGTCTCTGTGCCACCCAAAACTCTGCCAACAAGATGACCATCAACAGATACTGCCCTCCGACCTTGGACCCAAACCATGAGACAAATACCATTTCTTTCTAAATGACTGAGTCTGTACCATTCTGTTTTAGCATCAAACAAAACCTGACTCAGAACCTAGGAAGAGCTGTGCTGACAGCACTGAATTGTAAACTAGTGACCTCGTTTCTCAACCAAAGGATATCAGATCACAGGTGGAAGTTCATTTCCCCATGTGGATTCTGTAATCACCATCAATTTGTAAGGCTGTGAGGCCCCAGGGTTCACACAAACCCTTTTCCTTTAGACACAGGACAGGACACCAGAGTCCTGGCTACTGGCCCAGCTCACCTCCTGTGACCATAGAATACTGGTCTCTGACACTCACCACTTTCCAGCTTCCAATGAGTCCCAGCATCCTCCTGAGGGCTCCTGAGTGTGGTGAGGGAAGTTCACAGAGCAGCAATGAGTGAAACACCTGAGACCTCTCTCAGGAACTAACCCAGAAAGCCTAACATTGGGATGCCAGAAAAGAAGATGCTGTGTGGTTCATCAGTGTTGCCTTTGAACACCTGATTTTAAAGTCTGCCCTAACAATGAGCATGCACAACATCAGAGAACACACAGCCAATCCAAATGCTCCTAGCATGATGGCCGTAGCTTGGGGTTGTGGCAGGTGGGGGCAGGGAGGAACTCTGAACTGCCTCATCTTTGCAGTTTGATCCTCCCAACAGCAGGGGCCGCTCTCACCTCCCTGATGATCATGACATCAGAGCACTGTCCCTCCCTCCTTTTTCGAGTACCCTATTAAAATCTTGTGACCCTTGGACTTTCAATAATGGTCTCACGTGTAACAGAATGCTGAATTTTCCCGGTATTCTGGGGCATTATATTATTTATATTCTTGGATCTTTTTAAGGGTAATGGAATTTTTTTTTATAAAAATTGACTCCAGTCCTATATTAAGATACTAAAATATACATTACATAGATTGACCTCTCTTTCTCTTGTTTCTATTACAGATATTCACTTGTAGTTCTGTATTCTCTAATTTAATATGGTTGTCTGTTTCGTTCTTACTGGCATGCCATAACACATTGGGTTTATATATTGATCTTATACACAGTAATCCTGCGTAATTCTCTGGTCATTTTTTATATGTTTTGAATTTTATGGGATTATCTCCATACATAATAATTTAATTAACATTTATTGATGGTTTTGCTGCTTAAAAGCATATCCTTATACATAAAATTTTCTGTTTTTTAAATTTCCTAACTGCACATCTAGGACATTGTTGAAGACAGAAAATTAAAGGAGAGTGGCTTGTACAGCTGTGTTCTGAGGGAAATAGCTTTCAGTGTTCTATGACAATTATGCTTTATATTATAAGTGCATTGCAGCCCATCTTAGTTATAGTGAGTAGTAACTATTTTTACTGCTTTACTCACAGTTTATGTTTGTGATTAGATGCTTAATTTTATTCAAAACTTTTCATCTTTTAATTGTAGTTACCATGTGATTTTTTTGTGTTTCTCTTCCACATGAATTATTTACATGATCTATTTTGAAATGTTAAACACCTTGGCATCTTTGACTCTATCTTGCTTTTTTATTGATGTCTTGTGATTTCATTTTTTGCTCTATATTAACATTTTGCTTAAAATATTTGTACCTCTTTTTATAAAGATATGCTCTTTAAGTTCCTTTTTAGTTCATGTCTTGATCTGACAGTGGCATCAATGTAATACTGGATTCAGAAAAGAAATTAAATCATATTCCATATTTATTACCACTTTTTATGAATCTGGGAAATTGAGGAGTGTTTTACTGCCTTGAATATGAGGGAAATTCTACAAATCTAGGCCAGAAATTTTGCTTTTTGAATTTGTTCATCGGTGAATTTGATTTTTCAAACACTGAGTCAACTTATTTTGTTTATATAGCAGATTCCTATGTTATTGAAGATTTTTGATAAATTTATTTCATAACGTGGTGGCTCTGGTTTTAAGGTTTTTTTAAAAAAACTTATTTCTATGCATTTCAGAATATTCTTTAACTGTGTTGCTAAACTTTATTAATTTGGTCAAGAACAATGCTGTTTGGATTTCTGTCACTGGTTATCTGTGTTGCATATTTTTACTTTTTCTTAAAATTATACCAGTCTTTCTTAATTCTACTCATTTGATAAAAAATATTAATTTATTTGAAAGGAAGAGTTACAGAGAAGCAGAGGCAGACACAGAGAGAGATGTATTCCATCCAAGATTTACTCCCCAAATGGCTGAAATGACCAGAGCTGGGCAAACCTGAAACCAGGAGTGAGGAGACTCTTCTGGCACTCACATGTGGGTGCAGGGGCGCAAGGATGTGGGCCATCTTCTACTGCTTTTCCAGGCCATAGAAGAGAGCTGTATTGGAAGTGGAGCAGTTGGGACTTGAACTGGCACGCATATTGGATGCCAACACTGCACACAGCTGTTTTACCTGATATGCCACAGTGCCAACCGTCTGCTCATATGTTTTAAAAACACTTTTCCTTTATTATTCATTTCTGTTGTACAATCTTACTAAAGGCATTATATTGATGATATTCTCCATTTTTACTCTCCTATATTGCTGTATAGTTCATCTTAGATCTTAAGAAGGATGTCACGATGATTAGGTCTCTGTCTTCTCACATAATATCTTGAGCCTATAAATTTATCTGTGCACTGATTTATATGACATCTCCTCTATTTCTTTCTGTGTTTTCCAATCCTCCATCACTCTGCCAACTATTTGCCTCGTGATGTCTCAAGCCCTATGTGCCTTCCAGGTATGCCAGACTTTATGTATCTCTGATCTTGCTCCTGAAACCATATATTATCAGCAATTTTAATTTTATGTGGCTGGGTCTGATGTTCATCCTTGTAATCTTGCATTTAAAATCTTTGACATCCAAGCCTGCTCTTAGTAGCCTATCCTTGTGCCTGCAGCAAGGGCTGGCTTCAGAGTCTCCATCCCTTTTGTTTACACCACATCTTTCCTCAAGTGGCTCCTACTGTGCTTGTATCTTATGCCAATCCTCGTGAGTCTCCACTGGCATACTGGGTCTGAAACCCCACAGGCACTCCTCTGGATGACAGTCACCTTTTACTGGCTCATTACATAGATAATTGTGGCCTGATTGGAGACTGAATTATAGGGCATGTTCTCTTCAATTCATTTTTGCAGCGCATCAGCCCTGCTGGGTCACTGACAGACTTAGGATAATTTCGTGGTCAACATTATTAATGCAGGACCCATGTTTTCTCATGAAATCTGGCATTGTTCCTCCCCACCTCTCATTTATCATTTCTGATCCTTGGCGTGCATTGAATTTGTGATAGTCTAATATCAATCTCCAGTATCTGTCTGATTTTAACTATCTAAACTGTTTAATTAAATCTGGATATGTTGGCATTCACAATCTCTGATTCTTGCCTCATTTATTTTTAAGGAAAGAACTTAAACAGATAATGCTCTTTAAAACATAAATCCAGTATCAGTATACCAACTTTCAAAATTGATAATTTAATATTATCTAATATCCATTGCTTCTGAAATGTAACATAGATGCTGACTCAGGTATAGTTGTTGGAAGGATGGTTAGAGGGTTTCATTTGTATCTGCTCTTACATTGTAGGTCACGGAACCAATGTTCTGTCCTTCCCATTACCAAGTATTTTCCCTCCATTTTACAATTTGAGAGCAGAGAGGTTATCCATGTTGGGCTAGGGGAAACAATAGACTCTTTGAAAACTTACCTTGGACTAGAGCACTGTTTTCTACCATAGTCGCTATTATTTTGGAATCTTAACATTCAAGTTGCTATCTGAGTTCCCAGTGTTTATGACATTCCCTATCATGAGGAATGACCCACAGAAAAGATCCACCTCTGTGGTTCTCAGCAGTAACAGTGACCTTTGCACCAACACCAATTTTATTGCTTTTGTAAATGGAATGTCTTTGGGCCTCTTGTAGAACATAGTCATTTTATAACTTTTTCAGCTGTATCAGTTTAGTAACTGTAGCATAATTCCTGTGAGATTTTGATTGTTTCTTTCTCTATCACAGAAATTCAGCTATTTCTACCTCCCTTAGCATGGACTGTTTTTGGTTTAAGTTTTCAAATGTCATCCTAGTATTACCATCATCCTTTGGCATCTATCATTTTAATGCTGATAATATTAACCAAACAGGTGGTTATGGGGGTAAAACAAGAAAGGCTATACAAAAAGTCTAAATTATGATAGTACTCCAATGAAGCCTTATAATATACTTACATAATTTTGATGATAGTATAATCTGCTATGTCCCGTTCTCTTGAGAAAAATGATCTTTGGCTAGTAGATTTATCTATACTCTCTTGCCAAACTAGTCCCCAGACAATGGACTTCCTAAAATCACTCAAATTGTGGCCACTCTGACTTCATCAACTTATGTCAATATAATATTATCATATCACATATGCCTTAGAGAAAGAAAGGAGTTTGCCACCCAGAAATAGATTTCACTTTGGGATTTCACTGCATCTACTCTTCCTAACAGTAGCTTTCAAGGCTAAATAACCTTTTCATGCTAATGGCCCTAGCTACAGAAGTATAATCTTTTAAGTGAGAAAAATTGCTGTGTCCATAAAGAAACAGTTGCAAGGCCTAGCCAATATGTATTATCAGGAGTGGCAGAGTGTGCATGAGACTGAGTCCTGAGGGTGGAGGAAAAATTTAGAAAAGGGGGGGGTTTCTCAATGTGAGAACACTCATCAACAACAAAGGTTTTAACCCATTGTCAAAGATGCCAAAGGATGATGGTAATACTAGGATGACATTTGAAAACTTAAACCAAAAACAGTCCATGCTAAGGGAGGTAGAAATAGCTGAATTTCTGTGATAGAGAAAGAAACAATCAAAATCTCACAGGAATTATGCTACAGTTACTAAACTGATACAGCTGAAAAAGTTATAAAATGACTATGTTCTACAAGAGGCCCAAAGACATTCCATTTACAAAAGCAATAAAATTGGTGTTGGTGCAAAGGTCACTGTTACTGCTGAGAACCACAGAGGTGGATCTTTTCTGTGGGTCATTCCTCATGATAGGGAATGTCATAAACACTGGGAACTCAGATAGCAACTTGAATGTTAAGATTCCAAAATAATAGCGACTATGGTAGAAAACAGTGCTCTAGTCCAAGGTAAGTTTTCAAAGAGTCTATTGTTTCCCCTAGCCCAACATGGATAACCTCTCTGCTCTCAAATTGTAAAATGGAGGGAAAATACTTGGTAATGGGAAGGACAGAACATTGGTTCCGTGACCTACAATGTAAGAGCAGATACAAATGAAACCCTCTAACCATCCTTCCAACAACTATACCTGAGTCAGCATCTATGTTACATTTCAGAAGCAATGGATATTAGATAATATTAAATTATCAATTTTGAAAGTTGGTATACTGATACTGGATTTATGTTTTAAAGAGCATTATCTGTTTAAGTTCTTTCCTTAAAAATAAATGAGGCAAGAATCAGAGATTGTGAATGCCAACATATCCAGATTTAATTAAACAGTTTAGATAGTTAAAATCAGACAGATACTGGAGATTGATATTAGACTATCACAAATTCAATGCACGCCAAGGATCAGAAATGATAAATGAGAGGTGGGGAGGAACAATGCCAGATTTCATGAGAAAACATGGGTCCTGCATTAATAATGTTGACCACGAAATTATCCTAAGTCTGTCAGTGACCCAGCAGGGCTGATGCGCTGCAAAAATGAATTGAAGAGAACATGCCCTATAATTCAGTCTCCAATCAGGCCACAATTATCTATGTAATGAGCCAGTAAAAGGTGACTGTCATCCAGAGGAGTGCCTGTGGGGTTTCAGACCCAGTATGCCAGTGGAGACTCACGAGGATTGGCATAAGATACAAGCACAGTAGGAGCCACTTGAGGAAAGATGTGGTGTAAACAAAAGGGATGGAGACTCTGAAGCCAGCCCTTGCTGCAGGCACAAGGATAGGCTACTAAGAGCAGGCTTGGATGTCAAAGATTTTAAATGCAAGATTACAAGGATGAACATCAGACCCAGCCACATAAAATTAAAATTGCTGATAATATATGGTTTCAGGAGCAAGATCAGAGATACATAAAGTCTGGCATACCTGGAAGGCACATAGGGCTTGAGACATCACGAGGCAAATAGTTGGCAGAGTGATGGAGGATTGGAAAACACAGAAAGAAATAGAGGAGATGTCATATAAATCAGTGCACAGATAAATTTATAGGCTCAAGATATTATGTGAGAAGACAGAGACCTAATCATCGTGACATCCTTCTTAAGATCTAAGATGAACTATACAGCAATATAGGAGAGTAAAAATGGAGAATATCATCAATATAATGCCTTTAGTAAGATTGTACAACAGAAATGAATAATAAAGGAAAAGTGTTTTTAAAACATATGAGCAGACGGTTGGCACTGTGGCATATCAGGTAAAACAGCTGTGTGCAGTGTTGGCATCCAATATGCGTGCCAGTTCAAGTCCCAACTGCTCCACTTCCAATACAGCTCTCTTCTATGGCCTGGAAAAGCAGTAGAAGATGGCCCACATCCTTGCGCCCCTGCACCCACATGTGAGTGCCAGAAGAGTCTCCTCACTCCTGGTTTCAGGTTTGCCCAGCTCTGGTCATTTCAGCCATTTGGGGAGTAAATCTTGGATGGAATACATCTCTCTCTGTGTCTGCCTCTGCTTCTCTGTAACTCTTCCTTTCAAATAAATTAATATTTTTTATCAAATGAGTAGAATTAAGAAAGACTGGTATAATTTTAAGAAAAAGTAAAAATATGCAACACAGATAACCAGTGACAGAAATCCAAACAGCATTGTTCTTGACCAAATTAATAAAGTTTAGCAACACAGTTAAAGAATATTCTGAAATGCATAGAAATAAGTTTTTTTAAAAAAACCTTAAAACCAGAGCCACCACGTTATGAAATAAATTTATCAAAAATCTTCAATAACATAGGAATCTGCTATATAAACAAAATAAGTTGACTCAGTGTTTGAAAAATCAAATTCACCGATGAACAAATTCAAAAAGCAAAATTTCTGGCCTAGATTTGTAGAATTTCCCTCATATTCAAGGCAGTAAAACACTCCTCAATTTCCCAGATTCATAAAAAGTGGTAATAAATATGGAATATGATTTAATTTCTTTTCTGAATCCAGTATTACATTGATGCCACTGTCAGATCAAGACATGAACTAAAAAGGAACTTAAAGAGCATATCTTTATAAAAAGAGGTACAAATATTTTAAGCAAAATGTTAATATAGAGCAAAAAATGAAATCACAAGACATCAATAAAAAAGCAAGATAGAGTCAAAGATGCCAAGGTGTTTAACATTTCAAAATAGATCATGTAAATAATTCATGTGGAAGAGAAACACAAAAAAATCACATGGTAACTACAATTAAAAGATGAAAAGTTTTGAATAAAATTAAGCATCTAATCACAAACATAAACTGTGAGTAAAGCAGTAAAAATAGTTACTACTCACTATAACTAAGATGGGCTGCAATGCACTTATAATATAAAGCATAATTGTCATAGAACACTGAAAGCTATTTCCCTCAGAACACAGCTGTACAAGCCACTCTCCTTTAATTTTCTGTCTTCAACAATGTCCTAGATGTGCAGTTAGGAAATTTAAAAAACAGAAAATTTTATGTATAAGGATATGCTTTTAAGCAGCAAAACCATCAATAAATGTTAATTAAATTATTATGTATGGAGATAATCCCATAAAATTCAAAACATATAAAAAATGACCAGAGAATTACGCAGGATTACTGTGTATAAGATCAATATATAAACCCAATGTGTTATGGCATGCCAGTAAGAACGAAACAGACAACCATATTAAATTAGAGAATACAGAACTACAAGTGAATATCTGTAATAGAAACAAGAGAAAGAGAGGTCAATCTATGTAATGTATATTTTAGTATCTTAATATAGGACTGGAGTCAATTTTTATAAAAAAAAATTCCATTACCCTTAAAAAGATCCAAGAATATAAATAATATAATGCCCCAGAATACCGGGAAAATTCAGCATTCTGTTACACGTGAGACCATTATTGAAAGTCCAAGGGTCACAAGATTTTAATAGGGTACTCGAAAAAGGAGGGAGGGACAGTGCTCTGATGTCATGATCATCAGGGAGGTGAGAGCGGCCCCTGCTGTTGGGAGGATCAAACTGCAAAGATGAGGCAGTTCAGAGTTCCTCCCTGCCCCCACCTGCCACAACCCCAAGCTACGGCCATCATGCTAGGAGCATTTGGATTGGCTGTGTGTTCTCTGATGTTGTGCATGCTCATTGTTAGGGCAGACTTTAAAATCAGGTGTTCAAAGGCAACACTGATGAACCACACAGCATCTTCTTTTCTGGCATCCCAATGTTAGGCTTTCTGGGTTAGTTCCTGAGAGAGGTCTCAGGTGTTTCACTCATTGCTGCTCTGTGAACTTCCCTCACCACACTCAGGAGCCCTCAGGAGGATGCTGGGACTCATTGGAAGCTGGAAAGTGGTGAGTGTCAGAGACCAGTATTCTATGGTCACAGGAGGTGAGCTGGGCCAGTAGCCAGGACTCTGGTGTCCTGTCCTGTGTCTAAAGGAAAAGGGTTTGTGTGAACCCTGGGGCCTCACAGCCTTACAAATTGATGGTGATTACAGAATCCACATGGGGAAATGAACTTCCACCTGTGATCTGATATCCTTTGGTTGAGAAACGAGGTCACTAGTTTACAATTCAGTGCTGTCAGCACAGCTCTTCCTAGGTTCTGAGTCAGGTTTTGTTTGATGCTAAAACAGAATGGTACAGACTCAGTCATTTAGAAAGAAATGGTATTTGTCTCATGGTTTGGGTCCAAGGTCGGAGGGCAGTATCTGTTGATGGTCATCTTGTTGGCAGAGTTTTGGGTGGCACAGAGACCATATGACCAAATAATGAAATTGCAGGAGGTTCAAATATGAAGTAGTTTCTATAGCACACACCTGGGAACGAGCAGTCACTCAATAATCACATGAATTGATCTAGCCTAATCCCTTCTTTAAGGTCCCACCTGTTCCCAGTGACTAATCTCTCCTAATTGGGATTAAATGCCTTCACACCCTTGTGGGGAGAGTAAAATCTTTGTAAAGGCCAATCATTCTTCACTCCCCAACCCCAAGCTAACTGGTGTGAGAACTGAGAATCAAATAAACTGTTGACCACACAGTAGTTGCATTATGCATCCAAATTTGGTTTAGTCAAATGATAGCTTGTAGCATTTGAGAATATCTCAGAAGATCAGATTCTGCTGGCTATAAAATGGTTTAGAAATTTGAGAGTTCATTTGTGACTGGTAAAAGAAAAAATTCTTTTCTCCTCAATTCCTGTACCTTTGATTTTAAGACTCAGATATTCCATGGGCAATATGAGTGCCTATGATTCTGTCTAATACAGAAATTTCATGCCATAGCTAAGCTCATGCAAATAAGATAGCATTACAGGGGATCTCTGGATAACTTCATAAGTTTGACTAGAGCCAGAAAATCAAATACATGCTTTTAACTGGTATATGCCTGGGATGTGTTTACATTAAAATCTTAATCCATTATGTCTTCTAACTATATAATGTCAGAATTGAACTGTTGGTAAGTCATAGGTGTTATAGGTGTGCTGTTTGATATAAAGCAAACAACACACATTTGGTGTTAGTGATGACGAAAATGACTGCACAGGTCACAGACTTAAACTGATTTTAAGTGTTTGATTTCTGATGAGAATTACGACCTTATAGGAGGGAGCCAATGCAAACTGTTGGGAGGGAAAAGTAAAAGGTGTGGAACTCTCAGAATTAAATGTTCTGGCTGCTGAGGTTTGTCTTAGTTCCTGAGAGTGAATCCCCTTAGCTTTCATCTCCTGAGAGTGATCCCCAAAGTCTGGGAACCTGCGTTTGGTGTCCCTTGATACTGTGGGATAAATAGGTTGTTTCCTTTTAATTGCACTTAGTACACCAGTTTAGAAATTATGTGCCATCATTTCATGTTAGACATATATACCCTTGCATAGATCCCTAATATACAGTAATAAAACCTGAAAGGAAGACAATTGTTGACATCTTTGTTTTCTGCTAAATTTGAATAAGAATGTTAACATCCATAGAACTAATATTCAGGAAAATATAGGGGCCTTGGTCAGTTCAGGTATTTTCCCAATCTCTTCTACTTCTGCCCCTGAGAGGAAAGTCCTGGTTCTTTGAAGTTTTTGTTTGCTTACTTTCTGTTTCTCTAAACCATGAGTTTTGCTAGCTTTGTTGGGTATTTGTGACAATATCTTTCTTGATTTTTGTTCCTCATCTGCTAATTCTTGGCCTTTTTGGTTACATTATGGCAAAATGCTGTCATGTTATAGATTGTGTATAGACTGTGCTTCTGTAGGAAATATTGATAGTTAAAATGGATTGTCTATCTTTTCTTCCATATATACTGATTTTTGTGCTTTTTCAACACTTGAAGTGACCTTATTTATCTATTTTCTCCATCTAGTGTTAGCTGATGTATCTGCACAATGACATATGGATAACTATTACTTACCCCTGGTTGGGTATTTATACCATTGTATTTATTTGTTCTGATAAACACTGGGCAATCCTTGCAGTTTTGTAAGCATTTTTCTTAAATATTCGGATGCTCTATCTATGAACACTGATATGAAACACTGTACTATCCTAATAGAAAATGATCTGCTCATCTCACTGTGTAACCCTTTTAAATTTTCTGACACAAATCCTGATTAACCTGAAGTGCATATTGCTTTTCCAGGCTTCAATGTAATGGTGTTATAATGGGCCATGATTCTGCATATTTTCCATTTAATCATTTTATATCTTCATTCTATTTTACTTTTGAAATCTGTATATATGTGTATCTTAATTTGACAAAAATGTAATGTATTTAGCACCTAAAATTGGTTTGGAACACTATTTCTTTGGAAGCTCAGATATCTTATAAAAGAATGTTCTCAACTCTTTACTCCTATCGTTTATATAATTTCTATCATTATTTTTAATGATCAGAAACTGTAACAACACTGTTCATTGTTAAGTTTTTATTAAAATGATAATATTATCTGTTAGGTTACATTGGAATAAAGAATATAAATATTTTGCTATACCTCCATTTGCTTTCAGTCTTTTCTTTACTTGGATGACTTCCAAGACTATGTTGCTCTTTATGTCTGATGAATCATTTTCTAATTTACTTGATAGAAAACAAGAGACAATGAATGAGAGAAAGAGCTCCTATTCACAAGCTCACTTCGCAAAGGCTCACATCTTCCAGGGAGGGATCAGATCTAAACCTGAGAGCAGGTAACTCACTTCAGGTTTTCCATGTGGGTGGCACAAACCACATGTCTTGAGACATCATCATGACTTCCCAGGGTCTGCTTTAATTGGAAGCCTGAGTTAGGATTAGAATCAGGAAATGCACCCGGGTCCTCAATTGTGGAATACAGTTTGATTAATCTTAACAGTTACTCTAAGCCTTTTTTCAAACTGAAATACATGGATCCAAGTTTGAACATCATGCCTGCAATTAGACAACAGTATTAAGAATGCATGAAACAGTATAAAGGGATGGGGTCATGAGCAGTGAGTTAAGCCATGACTTGGGATGCCCTCATCTCATATTTATCTTCCTCATTCAGGTCCTGGCCATTCCCCACTTCCAATCCAGATTCTTGCTACAATGTATCTGAGGGGCATTTGATGATGTCTTAAGTACTCATGTACCTTCTGCCTACACTGGAGATACAAAAGGTGTTTCTGGCTCCTAGATTAAACTGGAACCAGTCCCAGGTTTTGCAAACATTGACAAGTGAACTAGTGGATGGAAGATCTATCCACTACTGTCCCTCCTCCTTTCAAGTAAATAAATACATATTAAAACCTTACAGCTATTCTTCCATTTAGGTTCAAGTTTAGCTTTGCAACAATGGCATTCATAGAATATCAGAAAGTCATGCAAGGGATGAGCAGAAAGTTCAATGGGAAAGGCAACCTTGATTTCTAAATTTTAGGATTATTTAAATAATCCTTAGCAGGACTGGAGATTATTGCCTTACTACTTTCTTATGCTTTGTAAATGATGTAGTTTGGTTAATCACATATTGCAGATAGTTCATTGATAGAATATAGAGACACCTGATTTTTAAAATTTGGCTCAGTCTTTGATTAACACTACTTGTATATTCTTACAGGATACAGTGCAACATTTGAGTACGCCCACAACATAATTTAATCAATCTAGAAAATGAGGATTTTGCTTGCTTGTTTTGTGCATAAGGCCTACAAACTCCTCCATTCCAATTTCTTATACAGTGTATCTTATGATGAACTAAAGTCACAATACTATGTTATGGAACACTGCAACTGGTTCGTTCTTTCTAACTCTGTTTCTATATCTGTTATCCTGCCACCCAGTATCTTCAGTAATGAATCTTCCCATCCTAATTAAAACATTTGTATTTATATCCACCATTTTTTAGAAACCCATATATCAGAGAACATGTGAGATTCATTTCTTCCTATGCCAGTCTTACTTCATGTAAGGATCTCCATTATGAAGCAAATACTATTTCAATCCTTTTTAATCACTGAATTAGGATTGGAAAACCTGCAATGCATTGATAGATTCCTAGGTTGGTTCCAAATATTTACTACTATGAATAGTGCTGTAGTCAAAACAGAAAGCAGAAATCTCTTTGGCTTGCAGATTGAATTTCCTTCTGATACATACACAATGGTTGGAGAGGTTTATCCCTTCTCATTTTTTGAGGGATGGCCATACTAAGTCTTCATAATGCTCAGGCTAACTTGCATTCTCATCAATATCTTATATTTTAAAATATTTATTTATTGGAAAGTCATAGTTACAGATAGAGAGAGAGATAGAGAGATCTTCCATCCACTGGTTCACTCCCCAAATAGCTGCAATGGCTGGAGCTGGACCAAAACAAAGCCAGGAACCAGAAGCTTCCTCCTGGGTCTCCCATGTGGGAGCAGAGGCCAAAAGACTTGGGCCACCTTCCACTGATTTCCCAGGCCACAGAACAGAGCTGGATCACAAGTGGAGCACCTGGGACTCAAGTCTCCATATGGGATTTTGGCACTGCAGGTGGCGGCTTTAATTGCTACACAACAGTTCAGGCTCCAATAACTTCTTAAAGTTTTCTTTTCTTCATACCCCACTAGCATTTGTTAGTGAGGTGACACCTAGTGTATTTTGATTTGCATTTTCCTATATAATAATTATATTGCGTGTTTTCCCATTTTTGTTGACCATGGGTATTTCTTCTTTACAGAAATGCCTGTTCAGAACCTTTCCCAACTCTTAGATATATTTGTGCATAATTTCAGCAGTTTCATATGTATTCTGAATTTCAGCTCTTCATGAAATGCAGAATTGGCAAATACTTTATCCCAGTCTACTGGGGTATTAAAATAATTTTATTCATACAAGGTGAACAAATTTCATGTATTTCATATACACAGACTTAAGAGCATAATATTTCCCACCCTAATCTCCCTCTTGCCCATGCTCTGACCCTCTGTCCTCCTTCATCTCTTATTTTTTCTTTTTATATCTATAATTGAATAATTTCTATTTGTGATATAATTACAAGCTTAACTATGCACCAAATAAGTAATTGAATGGAACAAGTAGGAAAATCACTGTTTATCAAGAGTATAGACAAGGATTGTAAGCAATAACCAAAACTCAACATTGCATTTTTGTGCTTTGTTTATGTGTTTATTTTGTGCTGGTTTATTTGACTGAGAATAATGGCTTCCGTAGGCATATATTTTGTTGTAAAAGACAAGATCTTCTTAATTTATATAGCTGAGTAGTTTTGCATAGTGTATATAAACCACATTTTCTTTAACCATTATGCAGTTGATGAATCTCTAGGTTGATGTCAGATCTTAGCTATTGATCTGCAATAAACATAAGGTGCAGACAAGTCTTCCTTATGCTGATTTCATTCCATTTGGGTAAATTTTTAGGAGTGGGATGGCTGTGTGTATACGGTAGAACAATTTTCAGAATACTGAAAAATTACCAGGCTGTGTTCCATAATGGTTGTACTCTTTTACAATTTAACCAGCAGTGGATTATAGTATTTTATCACCCATATATCTGCCAACATTTATTGTTGTATAACTTTTGAAAGATAGCCAGTCTAATTGGGGTGAGGTTTCACCCTCATCATCCTTTTGATTTGCATTTCCTGATGGCTAATGTTCCTGAGCATTTTTAAATGTTTCTGTTGACCATTTGAATGTCATCCTTCAAAAATGTCTGTTTTGTCCTTTGCCCATTGCTTGACAGGATTTTTGTTGTTTTTGTTGTTCTGGATTACTTGAACTCTTTGTAGATTCTGGATATTAGACCTTAACCATTGCAAGATTTGCAAGCATTTTCTCCTGTTCTCTTGGATGCCTCTACAATATGTTGAGCAATTCCTTTGCAGTGCATAAGCATCTTAGCTTAATGCAATCCTATTTGTTTATTTTTGCTTTGATTGCCTATCATTCTGGGGTATTTAACAAGAATGCCGTGTGTATGCCAATGTCTTGCTGAGTTTCCCAATATTTTCATCTAGTAATTTGATGTTATCAGGTTATTGTTTTATATCATTGATCCATCTATAGTTCATTTCTGTATAAATTGTAAGGTGGTGGTCTTGTTTCATCCTTCTACATGCAGAATCCAAGTTTTCCAGTAACATTTGTTGAAGAGTACCCTTTTTTCAGGCATTGATTTTGGCTCCTTTGTCAAAGATTGGTTGGTTGTACACGAGTGTATTAAGTTCTGGAATTTCTACTCCAGTCCACTGGTCTACATGTCTATTTTTGTGCCAGTATTGGGCTTTTTTGATTCCAACTTGACCTGTAGCTGTCATGAAACCTGATATTGCGATGCCTCTGGCTTTGTTTTATTCTTTAAGTTTGCTCTAGCTATTCAGGATCTCTTGGGCTTCCATATGAATTGTAGCATCATTTTTTCTATCATTTTTTTCAGAAGAATGTCATTACTATTTTGATTGGGATCATATTGAATATATAAATTGCTTTCAGTAGTATGGACATTTTGATTATATTAATTCTTCTAATCCATGAACATGACAGATATTTCCATTTTTATGTTCTCCTATTTATTTTACAAATGTTTTGTAATTATCATTGTAGAGTTATTTGACCTCTTTATTTCCATCTATTCCAATTTGTTTGGCCATTGTGAATTGAGCTGACCTTGCATGTCCTTTCTCAGCCATAGCATTGTGTTTTTATACAAATGGTATTGAATGTTGTGTATTGATTTTATCTTGCAAATTTACCAAACTCTCTTGAGTTCCAATAGTCTCTTGGTGGAGTCTTTTGGCTTCCCTATATATAAAATCATATCTTCTATCAACAGTAATAATTTGACTTCAACCTTTCCAATTTGTATCCCTTTGCTTGGATTTTGCTTGCTGGTGGCTCTCAGTAAGCCTTCTAGAACTATATTGAATAGCAATTATGGGGGTGAGCATCCTTGTAGATCTTAGTGGAAATGCTTCCAATTTACCCACACAATTTGATGGTGGCTCTGTGTTTGTCATAAACTACCTTGCATGTGTTCATGAATATTCTTTCTATTCCCAGTTTAACGTTGTTATCAAGGACATATTTTATCTAGTGCATTCCCACTTGGTCTGGGTGAATTATATTTCTAATGTGTTGTTATGTTTGATGAGCAAGTATTTTGAGGATTTTTTGCATCTGAATTTATCAAATATATTGGTCTTAGTTTGCTTCGTACATATACCTGGTTTTAGAATGAAAGTGATGCTGGTTTTATAGGAGTTAAGAGGGGTTTTATCTTCACGCTGATGATTGTCTTCTTTGTTGTGAATTATCTTCTTAGTTTGATATAAGGTTTCCTATTAGTTTCTTATTGCCTGTTCTTAGGGTATCTTATCAAGAAGCCATTGCTTATGTCAATGTCTTATAGTTTTCTCTATATTTTGTATGTTTCAGTGCTTACATTTGCATCCATGACTCACTTTCAGTTGACTTTGTATAGGAAAAGAGGGGTGGTCATCTGGGTTTAGTCATGTCCATATGGATATCCCATTGCCTCTGGACACTTTACTGAATAGACAATACCTTTTCCAGTGTATTTTTGTTAGCTTTGTAAAAGATCCATTGCGTGTATGCATCTGTATTTCTTTTTGGGAGCCTCTATCCTCTTACACTGGTCTATTCATCAGTTTTTATGCCAGGGTTTACCATACATCTATGGTATGTATTGAACTCATTTGTTGTGACCCCAGACGTGTTCTGTTTCTCAAGAGTTACTTTTCTATGTGGAACATTTTTTTTAAAATATGTGAAGATAGGAGGTTTAGGTTTCTTTTTCTAGATACATGATGAATTCCATTGATTTTGAGGGAAAGCATATTGTATCTGTAAATTAACTTGGATAATATGGAAATATTAGAAAGTATTTCAATCTGTGAATATGAGCGGTCTTTTTGACCTCAGATTCTTTCTCATGGCTTAGAATTGTTGCTGTAGAGGCATTTCACATCACAAGTCAAATTTATCCAGGGTATTTTATTTCTTATTGTGAATTTAATTTCTTCTTTAATTTATTTTTTCAGTGGGTTCACAATAGTATAGGTATATAAAACTTATTCTGACTTTTTGTGCTTACTTTGTATCCTACAAATCTACCAGTCATTTACCAGTGCAGGTGGCCTGTTGTTGAACTCGTTGCATTTCCATATAAATAGAATAAAATCATCTGGAAAAATAAATAATTTCAATTTCTTCTTTTCTATATCTGGGTCTTTTATTTCCTTCCCTTTTCTTTTTGTTTTGCCTAGACCTTACATTGCACTAATGAATATAAAAGTAAAAAAATGTGCATCATTTTATGGTTCCAATTATAGGGAAATACTTTCATGTTATTTGGCATTCAATAGAATCTGGCTCAGGTTCCTCAAATGCAAGGGTTTTGTAATTGAAGTATATGCTATCTGTAAGTGTTCTGCTCAATTTACTTCTCATAAGTGAATGTATAATTTTATACAAAATGTTTTCTGCATCTGGTTTATTATACTGATGTTGCTTTTTGATTGATGTGAATTATTGGAATTATGAATTACATTCATATTTTCCCTGTTCCTATATTACATCTGACTGGATTATGATATCTGACCATTTTATTTTTTTTGAGGGGGGGGATTCCAAACTGGATTCAATTACTATCAAATTTTGCACCTATATTCTAATATAAATTCTATTAGGATGACAGTGTTGCATTATATTCAGCAGGGACTCTGCTTTCTAAGTTTTTATTTGAAAAAGAGAATCAGAGATAAACAGAGATCTTGCATCTATCAGGTCACTTTAGGAAAAACTGGCCTCATATAATGAGTTTGGAAAAGTTACCTCCCTAACAATTTGTATAATACTTTTCAAAAAATTGGTGTTTTTTTTTAATTTTGTAGATTTTAGCAATGAAGACGTTTGTTGCTGATCTTTCGTTTGAACACGTTATTCCTCATTTAATATTCTTTCTCCGTATTGCTCTATTCAGAGATGTTATTATTATTATAGAAAACATTTTATAATTCCCTTAATTAAACTTAAGTTTATTTATTTATTTTTTAACTTTTATTTCATAAATATAAATGTTCAAAGTACAACTTTTGGATTATTGTGACTTGCCCCCACCATAACCTCCCTCCCACCTGCAACCATCCCATCTCCCACTCCCTCTCCCATCATATTCACATCAAGATTCATTTTTTCAATTATTTTTATATACAAAAGATCAATTTAGTATATGCTAGGGAAAGATTTCAACAGTTTGCATATACACAGAAACCCAAAGTATAAAGTAGTGTTTTAGTAGTAGTTTTACCATGAATTTACATAGTACAACACATTAAGGACAGAGATCCTACATGGAGAGTAAGTGCACAGTGACTGCTGTTGTTGATTTAAAAATTGACAATCTAATTTATGATGTCAGTAATCACCTGAGGCTCTTGTCATGAGCTGTCAAGACTATGGAAGCCTCTTGAGTTCACCACCTCTGATCTTATTTAGACAAGGCCATAGTGAAAGTGGAAGCTTGTTTAATATTTTCATTGGTATCACATTGAATCTGTAAATTGCTTTTGGAAGAATGGACATTTTGATGATATTGATTCTTCCAATCAGTGAGCATGGGATATTTTTCCATTTTTGGTATCCTCTTCTAGTTCTTTAAGATTTTGTAATTCTCATTATAGAAATATTTGACATCACTTTGTGTTTCTATGGGGGTGCAAACGACTGAAATCTTTACTTAATGTACACTAAACTGATCTTCTGTTAAAAAAAAAAAGAAAGAAAGAAATTATCAATTCCCAACTTGACTCTCACTGGGATTAAACATGACAATAGGTCTGATCTGATTTCATCATCATTTAAAAAAAATCATCTATTATTTTTCACTTTATGTTTCTGTGTGGGAGCAAACTGTTGAAATACTTACTTAAGGTATACTAAGCTGATCTTCTGTATATTAAGATAATCGAAAATGAATCTTGATGTGAATGGAAGGGGAGAGGGAGAGGAAAGGGGAGGGTTGTGGGTGGGAGGGACAGTATGGGGGGGAAGCCATTGTAACACATGAGTCGTACTTTGGAAATTTATATTCATTAAATAAAAGATAAAAAAAAAAGAAATATTTGACATCTTGGTTAAGTTTTTTCTAAGGTATTTGTTTTTTTTTTTTTTTCTGGTAGCTGTTGTGAATGGGATTGACCTTAGAAGTTCTTTCTCAGGCTGAAGCTGCAGGCAGGCGCCTTCCTGTGGGCCCACCTCCTGGAGGCCCTCCTGCCTCACCTATCCAGTGCCTCTGAGCACGCTGCAGTTTGAAGCTCCAGTGGCCTGCTGCAGTTAACGGCTTATAAATCTTAACAAGTCTGGTGGAACCGAGCCGCGGAAGCCGCAGGGTCTGCGCGCCAGTGCTCGAAGGGGAGTGTGTGCCACACAGACAACAGTGGGGAGACTTGGGACATCCAGGGCTCCGAGGCCACACATCGGCGCTGGAAGGGGAGCGGACCTGTGTGGAGAGCGTGGGAGCCCACAGTTCGGGACACCAGCAGCAGACTCAACACACCAGCGCTGGAACGCAAGGTGAGCCAAACCTCAATAGCCCGAGACACTGGCAGGCAAGCAGAGAGAGGAGACTAGAGGTAATGACCCCCGGGGGGGGAGTTCACCAGGCTAACTGGAAGAGAGAGAGAGAAAAAAAAAAGGTGACTGGTACGGACACAGGTTTCTCTCTCTCCGCTCACCTCTCAAGGGCGAGCAAGACAAAGAGCAGGCGCCATCTTGGACATACATCATAAGCAGAGCGACCTCAGGTCTGCACCGGCCTTGAGCCTAGCAGAAAAACCTGACTCTGGGTGGGGAGAATTAACAGGAGATTAGGACCTAGTAAATTTGTGGTGCTACTGAACAGAGACTGTGAAAAAAGAGACGGTGGGGGAGAGAACTCACAGAATTCATGTGAGCACTCTCCAGAGACACTACAATTCCGTAACTTTGGCAACCCAGTGGGAGACTGAAGGAGAATTTGAGCCCACTCTGAGGGCCGAATAGATTCCCTGTGTGGTCCTTGGGAAAGAGCTTCTGATCTCTGGCTCCTGTGGGTATATCATTTGCCTGCTAACTACCTCCAACTTCGTTCAGCTGTGCAGATTAACTTCCCTTTTGAATCCAAAAAAAAATAAAGAGAGAGAGAGAGGCTTACCACGCCTAACCTGGGAGTGTCACCTTTGGCACACCAAACAGAGCTCTCAGGCCACACCCATCTCAAGCCCTAAGGCTCCATCAAAAACAGACAGTCCACTTAATCTAGAGTCATAGTATAACAAGAAAAAGCACCACAGTGAAGAAACCAAATATCTCCAATATGCCAAATAACAAACGCAAAAACCGAGGTAATAAAAACAAGGAAGTCATCATGACACCCCCAAATGAAAAAGACACCCCAATTCAAGATTATGAAGATGATGACATAGAAGAAATGCAAGAAGCAGATCTCAAAAAATTGATAAGAACATTAAGAAGTTCTCAAAAACAAATTCTGGAACTACAGAAATCCTTAATGGACAAGATAGAAAATCTCTCTCGTGAAAATGAAATATTAAGGAGGAATCAAAATGAAACGAAACAACGAGTACAACAGGAAACTGTGATAGTGACTGAAGTGAAGAATTCAATAGATCAAATGGAAAACACAATAGAGAGCCTTACAAACAGAATGGGTGAAGCAGAAGAGAGAATATCGGACTTAGAAGACAGAGAACAGGAAAGGATACAGTCAGACCAAAGAAAAGAAGAGGAAATTAGAAATCTAAAACATATTCTCAGGAATCTTCAGGATACTATTTAAAAAACCAACATTCGGGTTCTAGGAGTTCCTGAAGGCATGGAGAGGGAGAAAGGATTACAAGGCCTTTTTAGTGAGATATTAGCAGAAAATTTCCCAGGTTTGGAGAGGAACAGAGACATCCTAGTACAGGAAGCTCACAGAACCCCTAATAAACACGACCAAAAGAGATCCTCACCACGATACGTTGTAATTAAACTCTCCACAGTGAAACATAAAGAAAAGATCCTAAAATGTGCAAGAGAGAAACGTCAGATTACTCTCAGAGGATCTCCAATCAGACTCACAGCTGACTTCTCATCAGAAACTCTACAAGCTAGGAGGGAATGGCGAGATATAGCCCAGGTACTAAGAGAGAAAAACTGCCAGCCCAGAATATTATATCCTGCAAAGCTATCATTTGTGAATGAAGGTGAAATAAAGACTTTTCATAGCAAACACAAATTTAAAGAATTTGTTGCCACTCGTCCAGCCATGCAAAACATGCTTAAAGATGTGTTACACACAGAAACACAGAAACACGGTCATCAATATGAAAGAAGGTAAAGGAAGGAAACCAAGGAAGGAAAGCTCACAGCAAAAGATCACAGGGAATTCAAAGCATATATTAGAACTTAACTTTGGCAAATGGCAGGGCAAAGTTACCACTTATCATTAGTCACATTGAACGTGAATGGCCTGAACTGTCCAGTTAAAAGACACCGATTGGCTGATTGGGTTAAGGAACAAAACCCATCTATTTGCTGCTTACAAGAAACACATCTTTCCAACAAAGATCCATACAGACTGAAAGTGAAAGGCTGGAAAAAGATATACCATGCCCACAGAAATGAAAAAAGAGCGGGCGTAGCCATCTTAATATCAGACAACATAAACTTTACCACAAAAACTGTTAAGAGAGACAAAGAGGGACACTACATAATGATTAAGGGATCAATACAACAAGAAGATATAACAATTATCAATGTATATGCACCTAACTACAGGGCACCAGTTTATCTAAAAGATTTATTAACGGACTTAAAGGGAGACTTAGACCCCAATACAATAGTACTGGGGGACTTCAATACTCCACTCTCAGAAATAGACAGATCAACAGGACAGAAGATCAACAAGGATACAGTAGATTTAAACGACACTATAGCCCAAATGGATCTAACAGATATATACAGAACTTTCAATCCTACAGCTAAAGATTTTACATTCTTCTCAGCAGTACATGGAACCTTCTCTAGGATTGACCACATACTAGGCCATAAAGCAAGTCTCAGCAAATTCAAAAGAATTAGAATCATACCATGCAGCTTCTCAGACCATAAAGGAATGAAGTTGGAAATTAGCAACTCAGGAATCCCTAGAGCATATGCAAACACATGGAGATTGAACAACATGCTCCTGAATGAACAATGGGTCATAGAAGAAATTAAAAGAGAAATCAAAAATTTTCTGGAAGTAAATGAGGATAACAGCACAACATACCAAAACTTATGGGACACAGCAAAAGCAGTGTTAAGAGGAAAGTTTATATCAATAGGCGCCTACATCAAGAAATTGGAAAGGCACCAAATAGATGAGCTTTCAATTCACCTCACGGATCTAGAATACCTACAGCAAACCAGACCCAAATCTAGTAGGAGAAGAGAAATAATTAAAATCAGAGAAGAAATCAACAGGATTGAATCAAGAAAAACATTACAAAAAATCAGCCAAACGAGGAGCTGGTTTTTTGAAAAAATAAACAAAATTGACACCCCATTGGCCCAACTAACTAAAAAAAGAAGAGAAAAGACCCAAATCAATAAAATCAGAGATGAAAAAGGAAATGTAACAACAGACACCACAGAAATAAAAAGAATCATCAGAAATTACTACAAGGACTTGTATGCCAGCAAACAGGAAACCTATCAGAAATGGATAGATTCCTGGACACATGCAACCTGCCTAAATTGAACCACGAAGACATAGAAAACCTAAACAGACCCATAATGGAGACAGAAATTGAAAACCATATGATTGTCTCAATAGATGCCGAGAAAGCATTTGATAAAATACAACACCCGTTCATGATGAAAACCCTAAGCAAACTGGGTTTGGAAGGAACATTCCTCAATATAATCAAAGCAATCTATGAAAAACCCACAGCCAACATCCTATTGAATGGGGAAAAGTTGGAAGCATTTCCACTGAGATCTGGTTCCAGAAAGGGATGCCCACTCTCATCACTGCTATTCAATATAGTTCTGGAGGTTCTAGCTAGAGCTATTAGGCAAGAAAAAGAAATTAAAGGGATACAAATTGGGAAGGAAGAACTCAAAATATCCCTCCTTGCAGATGACATGATTCTTTATTTAGGGGACCCAAAGAACTCTACTAAGAGACTATTGGAACTCATAGAAGATTTTGGCAAACTAACAGGGTATAAAATCAATGCACAAAAATCAACAGCCTTTGTATACACAGACAATGCCATGGCTGAGGAAGAACGTCTAAGATCAATCCCATTCACAATAGCTACAAAAACAATCAAATACCTTGGAATAACTTAACCAAGGATGTTAAAGATCTCTACAATGAAAATTACAAAACCTTAAAGAAAGAAATAGAAGAGGATACCAAGAAATGGAAAAATCTTCCATGCTCATGGATTGGAAGAATCAATATCATCAAAATGTCCATTCTCCCAAAAGCAATTTACAGATTCAATGCAATACCAATCAAGATACCAAAGACCTTCTTCTCAGATCTGGAAAAAATGGTGCTGAAATTTATATGGAGGCACAAGAGACCTCGAATAGCTAAAGCAATCTTGTATAACAAAAACAAAGCCGGAGGCATCACAATACCAGATTTCAGGACATACTACAGGGCAGTAGTAATCAAAACAGCATGGTACTGGTACAGAAACAGATGGATAGACCAATGGAACAGAATTGAAACACCAGAAATCCACCCAAACATCTACAGCCAACTTATATTTGATCAAGGATCTAAAACTAATTCCTGGAGAAAGGACAGTCTATTCAATAAATGGTGCTGGGAAAATTGGATTTCCATGTGCAGAATCATGAAGCAAGACCCATACCTTACACCTTACACAAAAATCCACTCAACATGGATTAAAGACCTAAATCTACGACCTGACACCATCAAGTTACTAGAGAACATTGGAGAAACCCTTCAAGATATTGGCACAGGCAAAGAATTTCTGGAAAAGACCCGGGAGGCACAGACAGTCAAAGCCAAAATCAACTATTGGGATTGAATCAAATTGAGAAGTTTCTGTACTGCAAAAGAAAGAGTCAGGAGAGTGAAGAGACAACCGACAGAATGGAAAAAAAATATTTGCAAACTATGCAACAGATAAAGGGTTAATAACCAGAATCTACAAAGAGATCAAGAAACTCCACAAAAACAAAACCAACAACCCACTTAAGAGATGGGCCAAGGACCTCAATAGACATTTTTCAAAAGAGGAAATCCAAATGGCCAACAGGCACATGAAAAAATGTTCAAGGTCGCTAGCAATCAGGGAAATGCAAATCAAAACCACAATGAGGTTTCACCTCAACCTGGTTAGAATGGCTCACATTCAGAAATCTGCCAACAACAGATGCTGGAGAGGATGTGGGGAAAAGGGACACTAACCCACTGTTGGTGGGAATGCAAACTGGTCAAGCCACTATGGAAGTCAGTCTGGAGATTCCTCAGAAACCTGAAAATAACCCTACTGTTCAACCCAGCCATCCCACTCCTTGGAATTTACCCAAAGGAGTTTAAATTGACAAACAAAAAAGAGGTCTGCACCCTAATGTTTATTGCAGCACAATTCACAATAGCCAAGACCTGGAACCAACCTAAATGCCCATCAACGGTAGACTGGATAAAGAAATTATGGGATATGTATTCTTTAGAATACTATACCACAGTAAGAAACAACGAAATCCAGTCATTTGCAACAAAATGGAGGAATCTAGAACATTTCATGCTGAGTTAAGTAAGCCAGTCCCAAAGGGACAAATACCATATATTCTCCCTGAACGGTGAAAACTGACTGAACACCAAAAAGGAAACTGTTGAAGTGAAATCGACACTATGGGAAATGGTGACTTGATCAGCATAGCCCTGACTGTTAATGAACAACTTAATACATTATCCATCTTAGTAGTTTTTTTGTCTGTTCTACTTAATATGACTGGTTTAATTCTGTAATTAATACACAGTTATTCTTAAGTGTTAAAAATTAACTGAAATGTGATCCCTGTTAAACATAAGAGTGGGAATAAGAGAGGGAAGAGATGTATAATTTGGGACATGCTCAAGCTGACTTGCCCCAAATGGTAGAGTTAGAAACATACCAGGGGATTCCAATTCAATCCCATCAAGGTGGCATGTGCCAATGCCATCTCACCAGTCCAAGTGATCAATTTCAGTTCACAATTGATCATAATGAAAGGACTAAGTGTCAAAGGGAGCACATAAACAGGTCTAGTACCTGCTAACACTAACCGATAGAATAAATAAAGGGGAGAGTGATCCAACATGGGAAGTGAGATACTCAGCAGACTCATAGAATGGCAGATGTTCTAAATAGCACTCTGGCCACAAAATCAGCCCTTAAAGCACATGAATCTGGCTGAAAAGCCCATGAGAGTATTTCAGGCATGGAAAGCCAAGACACTCTGGCAAAAAGATCTCTGTGAGTGAGATCCCAGTGGAAAGAACAGGTCTTCAAAGAAGGAGGTACCTTTCTCTGAAGGGAGGAGAGAACCTCCACTTTGACTTTGACCTTGTCTAAACAAGATAAGAGTCGGAGAACTCAGAAGGCTTCCATAGCCTTGGAAACTCATGACTGGAGCATAAGGAGATTACTGATGCCATAGACAGGAGTGTCAATTGGTAAAGTCAACAACAGGAGTCACTGTGCACTTACTCCTCATGTAGGATCTCTGTCCTTAATGTGCTGTGCATTGAGATTTAATGCTATAACGAGTACTCAAACAATATATTTCACTTTGTGTTTCTGTGGAGGTGCAAACTGTTGAAATCTTTACTTAATGTATACTAAACTGATCTTCTGTAAAAAAAAAAAATTATCAATTCCCAACTTGACTCTCACTGGGATTAAACATAACAATAGGTCTGATCTGATTTCATCATCATCAAAAAAATCATCTATTATTTTTCACTTCATCTTTCTGTGAGGGAGCAAACTGTTGAAATCCTTACTTAATGTATACTAAGCTGATCTTCTGTATATTAAGATAATCGAAAATGAATCTTGATGTGAATGGAAGGAGAGAGGGATTGGGAAAGGGGAGGGTTGCGGATGGGAGGGACGGTAGGGGGGGGAAGCCATTGTAATCCATAGGTCGTACTTTGGAAATTTATATTCATTAAATAAAAGATGAAAAAAATTTTAAAAAGATCTGGGATTGAGATAGCCACAACACACCAGATATTTTTGCTTTCATCCCGGCAAATACGGAACGGAAAATTCTTTGTGGTTTTTGGGTGAAATTTGTCTAAAAAATCACCGTCAATGTGGTTTTAGAGAAAAGTGCAATCCTTCTGTTCAGCAAATGCATCCCATGTCATGTTTACAAACACAAATATCATGTTTCTCGGGTCTCTGAAGCTTTCTGCCTAGAAAACTTGAATGTATGTAGGATTTGACTCCAGGTGGAAACAATTAGAGTTTGCAGGCAGAAACCAAAAAGTTACATGCTAAAATGCACTCAAAACCGTAAAGTCCATAGATAATGTGCAGAAAACACAAACAAACACAGAGAATGTAGCGAGACTTGGGACTGAGATAGCCACAACACACCAGATACATTTGCTTTCATCCAGGATCATCCGGACAAATTGTTGAGGAATTCAGGTGAAATTTAACCAAAAAATCACCATCAAAGTGGTTTTGGAGAAAAGCACAATCTTTCTGTTCGGCAAATGCATCCCAAGTCACATGCAAAAACTTGCATGCTAAAATGCATTCAAAAACGTAAAGTCCATACACAATGGCCAGAAAACACAAACAAACAGAGAAATGTTTCAAGGTCTGGGATTGAGATAGCCACAACACACCAGATATTTTTGTTTTCATCCAGGAGTATCCAGAAAAATTGTTATGGAATTTGGTGAAATTTAACCAAAAAATCACCGTCCAATTGGTTTTGGATCAAAGCACCATCTTTCTGTACAGCAAGTGCATCCCATGTTATCTTTACAAACACAAGTATCATGTTTTCTCAGGTTTCTGAAGTTGTCTGCCTAGAAAACTCGAATGTGTGGAGGATTTGACTCCATGTGGAACCAGTTAGCGTTTGCCTGCAGAAAATAAAAAGTTACATGCTAAAATTCATTCAAAACTCCATAGAGCATGTCAAGAAAATTAAACGAACACAGAGGCTGTCGCAAGATCTGGGATTGAGATAGCCACAACACACCAGATATATTTGCTTTCATCCAAGCATATCCAAAAAAATTGTAGTGGAATTCGGGTGAAAATCAACCAAAATATCACCGTCAAAGTGGTTTTGGAGAAAAGCACAATCTTTCTGTTCAGCAAATGCATCCCATGTAATCTTTACAAACACAATTATGTTTTCTCGGGTTTCTGAAGCTTTCTTCCTAGAAAACTTCCTAGAAAACTCGAATGTGTGGAGGTTGACTCCTTGGAACCAATTAGCGTTTGACGGCAGAAAACTAAAACTTACATGCTAAAATACAATCAAAACCGTAGAGTCCGTAGAGAATGTCCAGAAAACACAAACAAAGAGGCTGTAGCAAGATCTTGAATTAGATAGCCACAAATCACAAGATATGTGTGCATTCAACCCAGCATATACTGACAAATTGTTGTGGAATTTGGGTGAAATTTAACCAAAAAATCACCGTCAAAGTGGTTTTGGAGAAAAGCACAATATTTCTGTTTGGCAAATGCATCCCATGTCATGTTTAGAAACACAAATCTCACAAAAATATCATGTACTCCTGGGTGTCTAAAGTTTCTGCCTAGCAAACGCGAATGTGTGCAGGATTTGATTCCATGTGGAACCAATTAGCATTTGCCGGCAGAAAAAAAAAACATACATGCTAAAATGCAATCAACACCATAAAGTCCGTAGAGAATGTCCAGAGAACACAAACAAACACAGAGGCTGTAGCAAGATCTGGGATTGAGATAGCCACAACACACCAGATATTTCTGCTTTCATCCCGGAAATCCTGAAAATTTGTTGTGGTTTTTGGGTGAAATTTAACCAAAAAATCACGGTCAAACTGGTTTTGAAGAAAAGCACAATCTTTCTGTTTGGCAAGTGCATCCAATGTCATGTTCACAAACACAAATATCATGTTTTCTCAAGTTACTGAAGCTTTCTTCCAGGAAAACTAGAATGTGTTTAGGATTGGATTCCACGTGGAACCAATTAGCCTTTCCCACCAGAAAACAAAAAGTGCCATGCTAAAATGCATTCAAAACCATAAAGTTCATAGCTAATGTCCACTAAAGCAAACAATCACAATCTTTCTGTTCGGCAAGTGCATCCCATGTTATGTTTAGAAACACAAATATCATGTTTTCTCGGGTTTCTGAACATTTCTGCCTAGAAAACTCGAATGTGTGGAGGATTTGACTCCATGTGGATCCAATTAGCGTTTGCCGGCAGAAAACCAAAAGTTACATGCTACAATGCATTCAAAAACGTAAAGTAGCAAGATGTAGGATTGAAATAGCCTCAACACACCAGATATTTCTGCTTTCATCCTGGAGCACCCGGAGAAATTGTTGTGGAATTCAGGTGAAATTTAACCAAAAAATAACCGTCAAAGAGGTTTTGGAGAAAAGCACATCTTTCTGTAGGCAAATGCATCCAATGTCATCTTTACAAACACAAATATCATGTTTCCTCGGGTTTCTGAAGCTTTCTGCCTAGAAAATTCGAAAGTGCGTAGGATTTGATTCTATGTGGAACCAATTAGCGTTTCCCAGCAAAAAAACAAAATGTTGCATGCTAAAATGCATTCAAAACCGTAAAGTCTGTAGAGAATGTCCAGAAAAAACAAACAAACACAGAGGCTGTAGCAAGATCTGGGATTGAGATAGCCACAACACACCAGATATTTCTGCTTTCATCGCAGCATATCCGGATATATTGTTGTGGAATTCAGGTGAAATTTAACCAAAAAATCACCGTCCAATTGGTTTTGGATCAAAGCACCATCTTTCTGTTCAGCAAGTGTATCATAGTCATGTTTACAAGAAAAATATCATGTTTTCTCGGGTTTCTGAAGCTTTCTTCCAGAAAAACTAGAATGTGTGGAGGATTTGATTCCATGTGGACCAATTAGCCTTTCCTGCCAGAAAACAAAAAGTGTCATGCTAAAATGCATTCAAAACTGTAAAGTTCATAGATGATGTCCACAAAAACAAACAAACACAGGGGCTGTAGCAAGATCTGGGATTGAAATAGCCACAACACACCAGATATTTTTGCTTTCATCCTGGAGCACCCGGAAAAATTGTTGTGGAATTCGGCTGAAATTTAACCAAAAAATCACCCTCAAAGTGGTTTTGGAGAAAAGCACAATCTTTCTGTTCGGTAAATGCATCCCATGTCATGTTTACAAACACAAATATCATGTTTTCTCGGGTTTCTGAAGATTTCTGCCTAGAAAACACAAATGTGTGTAGGATTTGTCTCCAAGGTGAACCAATTAGCATTTGCTGGCAGAAAAAAATAACATACAGGCTATAATGCATACAAAACCGTTAGCAATTCCCAACTTGACTCTCGCTGGGATTAAACATGACAATAGGTCTGATCTGATTTCGTCATCATTTAAAAAATCATCTATTATTTTTCACTTTATGTTTCTGTGTGGGTGCAAACTGTTGAAATATTTACTTTATGTATGCTAAACTGATCTTCTGTATATAAAGAGAATTGAAAATGATTCCTCATGTGAATGGAAGGGGAGAGGAAATGGGAAAGAGGAGGGTTGCGGGTGGGAGGGATGTTATGGGGGGTAGCCATTGTAATCCATAAGCCGTACTTTGGAAATTTATATGCATTAAATAAAAGTTAAAAAAAAAAAACATGTGAAGTCTGTAGAGAATGTCCAGAAAACACAAACACAGAGGCTGTAGCAAGATCTGGAATTGAAATAGCCACAACACACCAGATATTTCTGCTTTCATCCCAGCAAATCCAGAAAACTGTTGTGGTTTTTGGGTGAAATTTAACCAAAAAATCACCGTCAAAGTGGTTTTGCAGAAAAGCACAATTTTCTGTTCAGCAAATGCATCCCATGTCATGTTTACAAACACAAATATCACGTTTTCTCATGCTTTTGTAGCTCTCTGCCTAGAAAACTCGAATGTGTGGAGGATTTGACTCCATGTGGAACAATTAGCGTTTCCCAGCAGAAAACAAAAAGTTACGAGCTAAAATCCTTTCAAAATCATATAGTCCGTAGAGAATGTCCAGAAAACACAAACAAACACAGAGGCTGTAGCAAGATCTGGGATTGAGATAGCCACAACACACCGCATATTTCTGCTTTCATCCAGGCATATCCAGACAAAGTGTTGTGGAATTCGGGTGAAATTTAACCAAAAAATCACCGTCAAAGAGGTTTTGGAGAAAAGCAAATCTTTCTGTTAGGCAAATGCATCCAATGTCATCTTTACAAACACAAATATCATGTTTCCTCAGGTTTCTGAAGCTTTCTGCCTAGAAAACTTGAAGGTGCAGAGGATTTCATTCTATGTGGAACCAATTAGCATTTCGCAGCAAAAAACATAATGTTGCATGCTAAAATGCATTCAAAACCATAAAGTCCATAGAGAATGTCCAGAAAAAAACAAAGAAACACAGAGGCTGTAGCAAGATCTCAGAATGAGATAGCCACAACACACCAAATATTTCCGCTTTCATCCCCAAAAATCCTGAAAATTTGTTGTGGTTTTCGGGTGAAATTTAACCAAACATCACCGTCAAAGTGGTTTTGGAGAAAAGCACAATCTTTCTGTTCGGCAAATGCATCCCAAGTCATGTTCACAAACACAAATATCATGTTTTCTCAGTTTTCTGAAGCTTTCTGCCAAGAAAACTCGAATTTATGGAGGATTTGTCTCCATGTGGAACCAATTATGTTTGCTGGCAGAAAACAAAATATTTCGTGCTTAAATACATTCAAAACCGTAAAGTACGCAAGGAATGTCCAGTGAAGAAAACGAAACAAAGAGGCTGTATCAACATCTGGGATTAAGATAGCCACAACACATGAGATATTTCTGCTTTCATACCAGCAAATGCAGAAAAATTGTTGTGGTTTTTGAGTGAAATTTAACCAAAAAAATCACCATCAAAGAGTTTTGGTGAAAGGCACAATCTTTCTGTTCAGCATATGCATCCAATTCATGTATACAAACAGAAACATCATGTTTTCTCGGGTTTCTGAAGCTTTCTGCCTAGAAAACTCGAATGTGTAGGATTTGACTCCATGTGGAAGCAGTTAGTGTTTGGCAGCAGAAAACAAAAAGTGACATGCTAAAATGAATTCAAAACCGTAAAGTCCATAATGTCCAGAAAAAAACAAAGAAACACAGAGGCTATAGCAATATCTGGGATTGAGATAGCTGGAACACACCAAATATTTTTGCTTTCATCCAGGAGCATCCGGACAAATTGTTGAGGAATTCAGGTGAAATTTTACCAAACCTCACCGTCAAAGTGGTTTTGGAGAAAAGCACAATCTTTCTGTTTGGCAAGTGCATCCCATGTCATGTTTAGAAACACAAATATCATGTTTTCTCGGGTTTCTGAACAATTCTGCCTAGAAAATTCGAATGTGTGGAAGATTTGACTCCATGTGGATCCAATTAGCGTTTGCCAGCAGAAAACGAAAAGTTACGTGCTACAATGCATTCAAAAACGTAAAGTCCGTAGAGAATGTCCAGAAAACACAAACAAACACAGAGGCTGTAGCAAGATTTGGGATTGAGATGGCCACAACACAACAGATATTTCTGTTTCATCCAGGCATATCCGGACAAATTTGTGTCGAATTCGAGTGAAATTTAACCAAAAAATCACAATAGAAGTGGTTTTGGAGAAAAGCACAATCTTTCTGTTGGCAAGTGCATCCAAAATCATGTTTACAAACACAAATATCATGTATTCTCAAGTTTGGCAGAAAGCAAAAACTTGCATGCTAAAATGCATTCAAAAACGTAAAGTCCATACACAATGGCCAGAAAACACAAACAAACAGAGAGGTTGTATCAAGGTCTGGGATTGAGATAGCCACAACACACCAGATATTTTTGTTTTCATCCAGGAGTATCCAGAAAAATTGTTATGGAATTTGGTGAAATTTAACCAAAAAATCACCGTCCAATTGGTTTTGGATCAAAGCACCATCTTTCTGTGCAGCAAGTGCATCCCATGTCATCTTTACAAACACAAGTATCATGTTTTCTCAGGTTTCTGAAGTTGTCTGCCTAGAAAACTCGAATGTGTGGAGGATTTGACTCCCTGTGGAACCAATTAGTGTTTGCCAGTAAAACAGAAAAAGTTATGTGCTAAAATGAATTCAAAACCTTAAAGTCCATAGAGAATGTCCAGAAAACACAAACAAACACAAAGGCTGTAGCAGGATCTGGGATTGAGATAGCCACAACACACAAGAGATTTCTGCTTTCATCCAGGTTTATGCGGTCAAACTATTGTGGAATTCAGATGAAATTGAACAAAAAAATCACTGTCATACTGTTTTTGGAGAAAAGCACAATCTTTCTGTTCTGAAATGCATCCCATGTCATGTTTACAAACACAAATATCACGTTTTCTCGGGTTTCTGAAGCTTTCTGCCTAGAAAACTAAATGTGTGGAGGATTTAACCCCATGAGGAACTAATTAGCATTTCCCAAAAAAAAACCAAATGTAACATGCTAAAATGCATTCAAAACCAAAAAGTCCATAGATAATGTCCAGAAAACAAAAACAAACACAAAGGCTGTAGCAAGATCTGGGATTGAGATAGCCACAACACACCAGATATTTCTGCTTTCATTGTGGCAAATTCTGACAAATTGTTGTGGATTTAGGGTGAAATTTAACCAAAAAATCACCGTCAATGTGGTTTGGAGAAAAGCACAATCTTTCTGTTCAGCAAATGCATTCAATTTGATGTTTCTTCAAAACCACTTTGACGGTGATATTTTGGGTAAATTTCACCCAAATTGCAGACCACTTTTTCTGCATATGCCTGCAGGAAAGCAGAAATGTCTGGTGTGTTGTGGCTATCTCAATCCCCAATCTTGCTACAGCCTCTGTGTTTGTTTGTGTTTTCTGGAAATTATATACGGACTTTACAGTTTTGAATGCATTTTAGAATGTAACTTTTTGTTTTCTGCTGGCAAACGCAAAATGCTTCCACATGGCGTCAAATATTCCACACATTCATGTTTTCCTGGCAGAGAATTCAGAAACCCAAGAAACATGATATTTCTGTTTGTAAACATGAAATTGAATCCACTTTCTTAAGAGAAAGATTGTGCTTTTCTCCAAAAGCACTTTGACAGTGACTTTTTTAGTTGAATTTCACTTGAATTCCACACAATTTTGTCTGGATATGCCTGCAGGAAACCAGAAATATACAGTGTGTTGTGGCTATCGCAATCCCAGATCTTGCTACAGCCTCTGGATTTGTTTGTGTTTTCTGGATATGTCACCCGACTTTACAGTTTTCAGTGAATTAGAGAATCTAACTTTTTGTTTTCTGCTCGCAAACGCTAATTGGTTCCACATGGAGTCAAATCCTACACACGTTTGATTTTTCCTGGCAGAAAGCTTCAGAAACCCGAGAAAACATATTTGTGTTGGTAAACATGACATGGGATGCATTTGCTGAACAGAAAGATTATGCTTTTCTCCAAAACCGCTTTGAGGGTGATTTTTTGGTTAAATTTCACCCGAATTCCACAACACTTTGCCTGGATATACCTGGAGGAAACCAGAAATATCCGGTGTGTTGTGGCTATCTCAATCCCAGATCTTGCTACAGCCTCTGGGTTTGTTTGTTTATTTTTTCTGGACTTTATCTACGGTCTTTACGGTTTTGAATGCATTTTAGGAAGTAACTTTTTGTTTTCTGCTGGCAAGCACTAATTGGTTCCACATGGAGTCAAATCCTCCATACATTCGAGTTTCCCTGCAGAAAACATCAAAAACCTGAGCAAACATGATATTTGTGTTTATAAACATGACATTGGATGCATTTGCCGAAGAGAAAGATTGTGCTTTTCTCCAAAACCATTTTGATGCTGATTTTTTTGGTTAAATTTCACCCAAATTCCACCCCACTTTTTCCAGAAATGCCTGCAGAAAAGTACAAATATCTGGTGTGTTGTGGCTATCTCAATCCCAGATCTTGCTGCAGCCTCTGGGTTTGTTTGTGTTTTCCGGACATTCTCTACGGACTTTACAGTTTTGAATGCATTTTAGGAAGTAACATTTTGTTTTCTGCTGGAAAACGCTAATTCGTTACACGTGGTATCAAATACTCCACAAATTCAAGTTTTCCTGAAGAAAACTTCAGAAACCCGAGAAAACATGATATTTGTGTGTGTAAACATGACATTTGATCCACTTGCCGAACAGAAAGGTTGGGCTTTTCTCCAAAACCACTTTGATGGTGATATTTTGGTTAAATTTCTCCCACATTCCACACCACTTTGTCCGGATATGCCTGGATGTAAGCAGAATAATTCTGGAGTGTTGTGGCTATCGCAATCACAGATCTTGCTACAGCCTCTGTATTTGAGTTTTCTGGACATTATCTCCTGACTTTGTGGTTTGTAGTGAATTTGAGGATGTAGCATTTGTTTTCTGCTGGCAAGCACTAAATGGTTGCACATGGAGTCAAATCCTCCACCCATTCGAGTTTTCCTGGCAGAAAGCTTCAGAAACCTGAGAAAACATGATATTTGTGTTTGTAAACATGACATTGGATCCACTTGCCGTACAGAAAGATTGTGCTTTTCACCAAAACCACTTTGATGGTGATTTTGTGGTTAAATTTCACCCAAATTTCATTCCACTTTGTCTGGATATGCCTGGAGGAAAGCAGAAATATCTGGTGTATTGTGGCTATCTCAATCCAAGACCTTCTACAGCCTCTGGGTTTGTTTGTGTTTGCTGAACATTATCTCCTGACTTTGCGGTTTGGAGTGAATTTGAGTGTCTAACGTTTTGTTTTCTACTGGCAAGCGTTAATTGGTTCCACATGGAGTCAAATACTCCTCTCATTCGTGTTTTCCTATAGAAAATTTCAGAAACCCATGCAAACATGATATTTGTGTTTGGAAACATGACATTGCATCCACCTGCCAAAGAGAAAGATTGTGCTTTTCTCCAAAACCACTTTGATGGTGATTTTTTGGTTAAATTCACCTGAATTCCACACCACTTTGACCGGATATGCCTGGAAGAAACAGAAATATCTGGTGTGTTGTGCTTATCTCAATCCCAGATCTCGCTACAGCCTCTGGTTTTATTTGGGTTTTCTGCACATTATCTACGGGATTTACGGTTTTGGTTGAATTTGAGCATGTAGCTTTCTGTTTACTGCTGGCAAACGCTAATTGGTTCCACATGGAGTCAAATCCTCCACACATTCGAGATTTCCTGGCAGAAAGCTTCAGAAACCTGAGAAAACATGATATTTGTGCTTGAAGACATCATGTTGGATAAACTTGCCGAAGAGTAAGATTGTGCTTTTCTCCACAAACACTTTGAAGGTGATTTTTTTGGTTAATTTCACCTGAATTCCACACAACTTTGTATGGATATGCCTGGAGGAAAGCAGAAATATCTGGTGTGTTGTGGCTTTCTCAATCCCAGATCTTGCTACAGCCTCTGGGTTTGCTTGTGTTTTCTGGACATTTTCTATGGAATTTATGTTTTTGAATACATTTTAGCATGTAAATTTTTCTTTTCTGCTGGTAAGCACTAATTCATTTCACATGCAGTGAAATACTCCACACATTCGAGTTTTGTGGGCAGAAAGCTTCAGAAACCTGAGCAAACATGATATTTGTGTTTGTAAACATGACATTGGATCCACTTGCTGAAGAGAAAGATTGTGCTTTTCTGCAAAACCAATTTGACGGTTTTTTTTTTTTTTTTGTTAAATTTCACCCAAATTCCACTCTTTGTCTGGATATGCCTGGATGTAAGCAAAAATATCTGGCGTGTTGTGGCTATCACAATCCCAGGTCTTGCTTCAGCCTCTATATTTGAATTTTCTGGACATTATCTCCTGACTTTGCGCTTTGTAGTGAATTTGAGGATGTAACCTTTTGTTTTCTGCTGGCAAGAGCTAATTGGTTCCACATGGAGTCAAATCCTCCACACATTCGATTTTCCTGGCAGAAAGCTTCAGAAACCCGAGAAAACATGATATTTGTGTTTGGAACATGACATTGGATGCATTTGCCGAACAGAATGATTGTGCTTTTCTCCACAACCACTTTGAAGGTGATTTTTTGGTTAATTTCACCTGAATTCCACACAACTTTGTATGGATATGCCTGGAGGAAAGCAGAAATATCTGGTGTGTTGTGGCTTTCTCAATCGCAGATCTTGCTACAGCGTATGTTTTTGTTTGTGTTTTCTGGACATCATCTACGGACTTTACAGTATTCGATGCATTTTAGGAAGTAACGTTTTGTTTTCTGCTGGCAAGCACTAATAGCTTCCACATGGAGTCAAATCCTGCACACATTCAAGTAATCCTGGCAGAAAGCTTAGAAACCTGAGAAAACATGATATTTGTGCTTGTAAACATGACATCGGATCCACTTGCCAAAGAGAAAGATTGTGCATTTCTCCAAAATCACTTTGATGGTGATTTTTTGGTTAAATTCACCTGAATTCCACACCACTTTGTCCAGATATGCCAGGAGGAAGCAAAAATATCTGGTGTGTTGTGCTTATCTCAATCCCAGATCTCGCTACAGCCTCTGGTTTTATTTGGGTTTTCTGCACATTATCTAAGGGATTTATGGTTTTGGTTGAATTTGAGCATGTAGCTTTTTGTTTACTGCTGGCAAACGCTAATTGGTTCCACATGGAGTCAAATCCTCCACACATTTGAGATTTCCTGGCAGAAAGCTTCAGAAACCTGAAAAACATGATATTTGTGCTTGCAAACATCATATTGGATAAACTTGCCGAAGAGTAAGATTGTGTTTTTCTCCACAACCACTTTGAAGGTGATTTTTTGGTTAAATTTCACCCAAATTCCACACCAGTTTGTCCAGATATGCCTGCATGTAAGCAGAAATATCTGGTGTGTTGTGGCTATTGCAATCCCGGATCTTGCTACATCCTCTGTATTTGAGCTTCCTGGACATTATGTCCTACTTTATGGTTTGGAGTGAATTTGAGGATGTAACTTTTTGTTTTCTGCTGGAAAGCGCTAATTGGTTCCACATGGAGTCAAATCAAACACACATTCTAATTTTCCTGGCAGATAGCTTCAGAAACCCGATGAAACATGATATTTTTGTTTGTAAACATGACATTTTGATCCACTTACTGAACAGAAAGATTGTGCTTTTCTCCAAAACCACTTTGACGGTGATTTTTTGGTTAAATTTCAACCGAATCCCACACCACTTTGTCTGATATACCTGGAGGAAAGAAGAAATAACTGGTGTGTTTTGACTATCTCAATTCGAGATCTTGCTACAGCCTATTTTTTTGTGTGTTTTCTAGACATTATCTACAGACTTTACAGTATTGAATGCATTTTAGGAAGTAATTTTTGTTTTCTGCTAGAAAAGGCTAATGGGTTCCACATGGAGTCAAATCCTCCACACATTCGAGTTTTCTAGTCAGAAAGCCTTGTAAACCTGAGCAAACATATTTTTGTTTGGAAACATGACATTGGATCCACTTGCTGAAGAGAAAGAGTGTGCTTTTCTCCAAAACCAATTTGACGGGTTTTTTTTTTTAATATAATTTCACCCAAATTCCACACTACTTTGTCCGGATATGCCTGGATATAAGCAGAAATATCCGGTGTGTTGTGGCTATCTCAATCCCAGATCTTGCTACAACCTCTGTATTTGAGTTTCCTGGAAATTATATCCTACTTTATGGTTTGGAGTGAATTTGATGATGTAACTTTTTGTTTTCTGCTAGCAAGACTAATTGGTTCCACCTGGAGTCAAATACACCACACATTTGAGTTTTCCTGAAGAAAGCTTCAGAAACCCGAGAAAACATGATATTTGTGCTTGTAAACATGACATTGGATGCATTTGCTGAACAGAATGATTGTGCTTTTCGCCAAAACCACTTTGACGGTGATTTTTGGTTAAATTTCAACCGAATCCCACAACACTTCCTCTGGATATGTCTGGAGGAAAGCAGAAATATCTGGTATGTTGTGGCTATCTCCATCCCAGATCTTGCTACAGCCTCTGTGTTTGTTTGTGTTTTCTGGACATTATCTACGGACTTTACAGTTTTGAATGCATTTTAGGAAGTAACGTTTTGTCTTCTGCTGGCAAACCCTAATTGGTTCCACATGGAGTCAAATACTCCACACATTCCAGTTTTCCTGCAGAAAACTTCAGAAACCTGAAAAAACATGATATTTGTGTTTGTAAACATCACATTGGATGCATTTTCCAAACAGAATGATTGTGCTTTTCTCCAAAACCACTTTGATGGTGATTTTTTCATTGAATTCCCCCCAAATTCCACACCACTTTGTCCGGGTATTCCTGGAGGAAACAGAAATATCTGTTGTGTTGTGGCTATCTCAATCCCAGATCTTGCTACTGCCTCTGGGTTTGTTTGGTTGATTTTTATGGACATTCTCTAAGGCATTTACGATTTTGAATGCATTTCAACTTATAATTTATTGGTTCTACATGGAGTCAAATACTCCACACATTCATGTTTTCCTGCAGACAACTTCAGAAACCCGAGAAAACATGAAATTTGTGTTTGGAAACATGACATTGGATCTACTAGCCGAAGAGAAAGATTGTGCTTTTCTCCAAAACCACTTTGACAGGGTTTTTTTTTCGTCAACTTTCACGCGAATCCCACACCACTTTGTCTGGATATATCTGATGTGTTGTGGCCATCGCTATCCCAGATCTTGCTACAGCCTCTTTATTTGTTTGTGTTTTCTGGATATTATCTCCTGAATTTGCGGTTTGGAGTGAATTTGAGCATGGAACTTTTTGTTTTCTCTGGGCAAGCGCTAATTGGTTCGACATGGAGTCCAATCCAACACATTCAAGTTTTCCTGGCAGAAAGCTTCAGAAACCCGAGAAAACATGATATTTGATATTTGTGTTTATAAACATGACATTGGATGCATTTGCCCAACAGAATGATTGTGCTTTTCTCTAAAAGCACTTTGATGGTGATTTTTTGGTTAAATTTCACCCAAATCCCACTCCACATTGTCTGGATATGCTTGGAGAAAAGCAGAAATACCTGTTGTGTTGTGGCTATCTCAATCCAAGATCTTGCTACAGCCTATGTTTTTGTTTGTGTTTTCTGGACATTATCTACGGACTTGACAGTTTTGAATGCATTTTAGGAAGTAACATTTTGTTTTCTGATGGCAAACGCTAGTTGGTTCCACGTGGAATCAAATCCTCCACGCATCCTTGCTTTCCTGCACAAAACTTCACAAACCAGAGAAAACTTGATATTTCTGTTTGTAAACATGACATTGGATCCACTTGCCAAAGAGAAAGATTGTGCTTTTCTCCAAAACCACTTTGACGGTGATTTTTTTGGTGAAATTTCACCCGAATTCCACAGAATTTTGTCTGGATATGACTGGAGGAAAGCAGAAATATCTGGTGTGTTGTGACTATCTCAATCCCAGATCTTGCTACAGCCTCTGGGTTTGTTTGTATTTTCTGGACATTATCTATGGACTTTACAGTTTTGAATGCATTTTAGGAAGGAACGCTTTGTCTTCTGCTGGCAAACGCTAATTGGTTCCACATGGAGTCAAATCCTCCACACATTCAAGTTTTCCTGGCAGAAAGCTTCAGAAACCTGAGAAAACATGTTATTTGTGTTTGTAAACGTGACATTGTATCCACATACCGAAGGGTAAGATTGTGCTTTTCTCCACAACCACTGTGAAGGTGACTTTTTGGTTAAATTTCACCTGAATTCCACACCAGTTTGTCTGGATATGCATGGAGGAAAGCAGAAATATCTGGTGTGTTGTGGCTATCTCAATCTGAGATCTTGCTACAGCCTATGTTTTTCTTTCTATTTTCTGGACATTATCTGCTGACTTTCTGGTTTGGAGTGAATTTCAGCATGTAACTTTTTGTTTTCTGATGGCAAGCACTAATAGGTTCCACTTGCCGAAGGAAAAGATTGTTCTTTTCTCCAAAACTACTTCGACGGTGATTTTTTGGTTAAATTTCACACAAATGACTTTCCAATAGATCAATTCTGACATTATATAGTGTTAGTAGCCATAATGGATTAAGATTTTTGCATAAACACATCCCAGGCAAAATAAAATACAAAGCATGTATTTGATTTTCTGGCTCCAATCAAAATTATTAAGTCATCCAGAGGTCCCCTCTAAAGCTATCTTATTTGCATGAGCTTAGCTATGGCCTGAAATTTGTGTATTAGACAGAATCATAGCCACTCATATTGCCCATGGAATATCTGAGTCTTAAAATTCAAGGTATAGGAATTGAGGAGAAAAGAATTTTTTTCTTTTACCAGTCACAAATGAACTCTCAAATTTCTAAACCATTTTATAGCCAGCAGAATCTGATCTTCTGAGATATTCTCAAATGCTACAAGCTATCATTTGACTAAACCAAATTTGGATGCATAATGCAACTACTGTGTGGTCAACAGTTTATTTGATTCTCAATTCTCACACCAGTTAGCTTGGGGTTGGGGAGTGAAGAATGATTGGCCTTTACAAAGATTTTACTCTCCCCACAAGGGTGTGAAGGCATTTAATCCCAATTAGGAGAGATTAGTCACTGGGAACAGGTGGGACCTTAAAGAAGGGATTAGGCTAGATCAATTCATGTGATTATTGAGTGACTGCTTATTCCCAGGTGTGTGCTATAGAAACTACTTCATATTTGAACCTCCTACAATTTCATTATTTGGTCATATGGTCTCTGTGCCACCCAAACCTCTGCCAACAAGATGACCATCAACAGATACTGCCCTCCGACCTTGGACCCAAACCATGAGACAAATACCATTTCTTTCTAAATGACTGAGTCTGTACCATTCTGTTATTAGCATCAAACAAAACCTGACTCAGAACCTAGGAAGAGCTGTGCTGACAGCACTGAATTGTAAACTAGTGACCTCGTTTCTCAACCAAAGGATATCAGATCACATGTGGAAGTTCATTTCCCCATGTGGATTCTGTAATCACAATCAATTTGGAAAGCTGTGAGGCCCCAGGGTTCACACAAACCCTTTTCCTTTAGACATAGGACAGGACACCAGGGCCCTGGCTACTGGCCCAGCTCACCTCCTGTGACCATAGAATACTGGTCTCTGACACTCACCACTTTTCAGCTTCCAATGAGTCCCAGCATCCTCCTGAGGGCTCCTGAGTGTGGTGAGGGAAGTTCACAGAGCAGCAATGAGTGAAATACCTGAGCCTAACATTGGGATGCCAGAAAAGAAGATGCTGTGTGGTTCATCAGTGTTGCCTTTGAACACCTGATTTTAAAGTCTGCCCTAACAATGAGCATGCATAACATCAGAGAACACACAGCAATTCCAAATGCTCCTAGCATGAGGGCCATAGCTTGGGGTGTGGCAGGTGGGGGCAGAGAGGAACTCTGCTTGGTCTCAGGTCTGAAACTGCCTCATCTTTGCAGCTTGATCCTCCCAACAGCAGGGGCCGCTCTCACCTCCCTGATGATCATGACATCAGAGCACTGTCCCTCCCTCCTTTTTCCAGGACCTTATTAAAATCTTGTGACCCTTGGACTTTCAATAATGGTCTCACGTTTAACAGAATGCTGAATCTTTCTGGTATTCTGGGGCTTTATATTATTTATATTCTTGGCTCCTTTTTAAGGTCATTTGACATTTTTTAAAAAAAATTGACTCCAGGAATATTTTAAGATACTAAAAATACATTACATAAATTGACCTCTCTTTCTCTTGTTTCTATTACAGATATTCACTTGTAGTTCTGTATTCTCTAATTTAATATTGTTGTCTGTTTCATTCTTACTGGCATGCATTGGGTTTATATATTGATCTTATACACAGTAATCCTGCATAATTCTCTGGTCAGTTTTTATTTGTTTTGAATTTTATGGGATTATCTCCATACGTAATAGTTTAATTAACATTTATTGATGGTTTTGCTGCCTAAAAGCATATCCTTATACATAAAATTTTCTGTTTTTTAAATTTCCTAACTGCACATCTAGGACATTGTTGAAGACAGAAAATTAAAGGAGAGTGGCTTGTACAGCTGTGTTCTGAGGGAAATAGCTTTCAGTGTTCTATGACAATTATGCTTTATATTATAGGTGCATTGCAGCCCATCTTAGTTATAACAAGTAATACCTATTTTTACTGTTTATGTTTGTGATTAGATGCTTAATTTTATTCAAAACTTTTCATCTTTTAATTGCAGTTACCATGTGATTTTTTTGTGTTTCTCTTCCACATGAATTATTTACATGATCTATTTTGAAATGTTAAACACCTTGGCATTTTGACTCCATCTTGCTTTTTTATTGATCGCTTGTGATTTCATATTTTGCTCTATATTAACATGTTGCTTAAAATATTTGTACCTCTTTTTATAAAGATATGTTCTTTAAGTTCCTTTTTAGTTCATGTCTTGAACTGACATTGGCATCAATGTAATACTGCATTTAGAAAAGAAAGTAAATCATATTCCATATTTATTACCAATTTTTATGAATCTGGGAAATTTTTTTTCTCTTTTTTTTATATTTTTAACTTTCATTTAATGAATATAAATTTCCAAAGTACAGAATACTGATTACAATGGCTTCCCCCCCATAAAGTCCCTCCAACCCACAACCCTCCCCTTATCCACTCCCTCTCCCCTTCCATTCACATCAAGATTCATTTTCGATTCTCTTTATATACAGAAGATCAGTTTAGCATACATTAAGTAAAGATATCAACAGTTTGCTCCCACACAGAAACATAAAGTGAAAAATACTGTTTGAGTGCTAGTTATAGCATTAAATCTCAATGTACAGCACACTAAGTACAAAGATCCTACATGAGGAGTAAGTGCACAGTGACTCCTGTTGTTGACTTAACAAATTGACACTCTTGTTTATGGCATCAGTAATCACCCTAGGCTCTTGTCATGAGCTGCCAAGGCTATGGAAGCCCCCTGAGTTCACTGACTCTGATCATTTTTAGACAAGGCCATGGTCAAAGTGGAAGTTCTCTCCTCCCTTCAGAGAAAGGTACCTCCTTCTTTGATGACCCATTCTTTCCACTGGGATCTCACTTGTGGAGATCTTTCATTTAGGTGTTTTTTTTCCCGCAGAGTGTCTTGGCTTTCCATGCCTGAAATACTCTCATGGGCATTTCAGCCAGATCCACATGCCTTAAGGGCTGATTATGAGGCCAGAGTGCTGTTAGGCCATTTGCCATTCTATGGGTCTGCTGTGTATCTCACTTCCCATGTTGGATCATTCTCTCCCTTTTTGATTCTATCAGCTAGTATTTGCAGACACTATTCTTGTTTATGTGATCCCTTTGGTTCTTAGTCCTATCATTACAATCAATTGTGAACAGAAACTGATCACTGGGACTAGTGAGGTGGCATTGGTACATGCCACCTTGATGGGATTGAATTCGAATCCCCTGGTATGTTTCTAACTCTACTGTTTGAGGTAAGTCAGCTTGAGCATGTCCTGAATTGCACATCTCTTCCCTCTCTTATTCCCACTCTTATATTTAACAGCAGTCACTTTTCAGTTAAGTTTCAGCACTTAAGAAGAATTGTGTATTGATTACAGTATTCAACTAAAAGTATTAAGTAGAACAAACAAAAAACTACTAAGAGGGATAACATATTAAGCTGCTCATCAACAGTCAGGGTGAGGGCTGATCAAGTCACCGTTTCTCATAGTGTTCATTTCACTTTAACAGGTTTCCTTTTTGGTGCTCAGTTAGTTGTCACCTATCAAGGAGAACGAGTGGTATTTGTCCCTACAAAAACAATCAAATACCTTGGAATAACTTAACCAAGGATGTTAAAGATCTCTACAATGAAAATTACAAAACCTTAAAGAAAGAAATAGAAGAGGATACCAAGAAATGGAAAAATCTTCCATGCTCATGGATTGGAAGAATCAATATCATCAAAATGTCCATTCTCCCAAAAGCAATTTATAGATTCAATGCAATACCAATCAAGATACCGAAGACCTTCTTCTCAGATCTGGAAAAATTGGTGCTGAAATTTATATGGAGGCACAAGAGACCTCGAATAGCTAAAGCAATCTTGTACAACAAAAACAAAGCCGGAGGCATCACAATACCAGATTTCAGGACATACTACAGGGCAGTTGTAATCAAAACAGCATGGGACTGGTACAGAAACAGATGGATAGACCAATGGAACAGAATTGAAATACCAGAAATCAACCCAAACATCTACAGCCAACTTATATTTGATCAAGGATCTAAAACTAATTCCTGGAGCAAGGACAGTCTATTCAATAAATGGTGCTGGGAAAATTGGATTTCCACGTGCAGAATCATGAAGCAAGACCCCTACCTTACACCTTACACAAAAATCCACTCAACATGGATTAAAGACCCAAATCTATGACCTGACACCATCAAGTTACTAGAGAACATTGGAGAAACCCTTCAAGATATTGGCACAGGCAAAGAATTTCTGGAAAAGACCCGGGAGGCACAGGCAGTCAAAGCCAAAATTAACTATTGGGATTGCATCAAATTGAGAAGTTTCTGTACTGCAAAAGAAACAGTCAGGAGAGTGAAGAGACAACCGTCAGAATGGGAAAAAATATTTGCAAACTATGCAACAGATAAAGGGTTAATAACCAGAATCTACAAAGAGATCAAGAAACTCCACAAAAACAAAACCAACAACCCACTTAAGAGATGGGCCAAGGACCTCAATAGACATTTTTCAAAAGAGGAAATCCAAATGGCCAACAGGCACATGAAAAAATGTTCAAGGTCATTAGCAATCAGGGAAATGCAAATCAAAACCACAATGAGGTTTGACCTCACCCCGGTTAGAATGGCTCACATTCAGAAATCTACCAACAATAGGTGTGCGTGGAAGGGGGGCGGAGCCAAGATGGCGGAATAGTGAGGGCGCGCACCGATAGTCCGGGAAAATTTAGTTTAATAAAAGGGGAGTTACGGTAGCCGCAGAAAAAAGAACCAGGAAAAAATTGCACGGGAATCGTGAATCGGAGGACCTACTGGGAGAACAAGGTCGCCCACCGCGCGGAAGCCAAGTCGCGGGACGGAGCCGCAGAAGCCCCAGTGCTCCAAGGGGAGTGCATGCCACACAGACAACAGCGGGGAGACTTGGGACGCTCCACACATCGGCGCTGGAAGGGGAGGTGAGCTCAATAACCCGAGACATTGGTGGGGAAACGGGGGTCAGAATCTAGAGGGGGGCCGGAAAGTGCAGCAAACTCACTACCGGAAAGAAGGAAAAAAAAAAGCTTTGGGGTTTCTCTTCCCCCTAACCTTGCAAAGGTTACAAGGCTGGAAGGCTAGAATTCCCAAGAGACAAAGAGCAGGCCTGCGCTCTGGATTTACATATCAATGGGGGAGAGCTAAGGAACTGAGTCACTACAATTCAGTAGCCTAGGCAACCCAGTGGGAGTCCAGAGGAGCCAAAGACTGGAAGCTAAATACCATCAATTCTGCACAGCCGTGCCCTGCGGTGTTACTTACCCCCTGAATAAATAAAATAAATAAATAAATAAAAAGAGAGAGATTTACCACGCATAACCTGAGGGTGTCACCTTTGCACACCCTTAACCTGGAAGAACCAGGCAGAGCTCTCAGGCCGCACCCATCTCAAGCCTCCAAGGCTCCTCCAACAGCAGGCAGTCCACTTAACACGGACACAGTATAAATAAAAAAAAAAAAAAAAGACAAGAAAAAAAAAAAAACGCACAGTGACGCAAGAAGAATTAACTATGCCGAGTAACAAACACAGAAATAGAGGGAGCAAGATCAACGATGACACTATGATGCCTCCAAATAAGCAAAACACCCCAAGCCAAGAGTATGAAGATGATGAGATAGAAGAAATGCAAGATACGGATTTCAAAAAATTTATGATAAGAACATTTAGAAGTTTTCAAAAGCAAATCCTTGAACTACAGAAATCCTTAACGGACAAGATTGAAAATCTCTCTCGTGAAAACGAAATTTTAAGGAAGAGTCAAAATGAAACTCAGAAACTAGTAGAACAGGAAAGTGTTATAGTGAAGAGAAATCAAAATGAAATGAAGAGCTCAATAGATCAAATGACAAACACATTAGAAAGCCTTAAAAACAGAATGGGTGAAGCAGAAGAGAGAATATCGGACTTAGAAGATAGAGCACAGGAAAACATACAATCAAACCAAAGAAAAGAAGAGGAAATTAGAAACCTAAAAAATATTGTTGGGAATCTACAGGATACTATCAAAAAAACCAACATTCGAGTTCTAGGAGTTCCTGAAGGCATGGAGAGAGAGAAAGGATTGGAAGGCCTTTTTAGTGAGATACTAGCAGAGAACTTTCCAGGTCTGGAGAAGGACAGAGATATCCTAGTACAGGAAGCTCACAGAACCCCCAATAAACATGACCAAAAGAGATCCTCACCACGACACGTGGTAATTAAACTTACCACAGTGAAACATAAAGAAAAGATCCTAAAATGTGCAAGAGAGAAACGTCAGATTACTCTCAGAGGATCCCCAATCAGACTCACAGCTGACTTCTCATCAGAAACCCTACAAGCTAGGAGGGAATGGCGAGACATAGCACAGGTGCTAAGAGAGAAAAATTGCCAGCCCAGAATATTATATCCTGCCAAGCTCTCATTTGTGAATGAAGGTGAAATAAAGACCTTTCATAGCAAACAGAAATTGAAAGACTTTGTGGCCACTCGTCCGGCCCTGCAAAAGATACTTAAAGATGTGCTACACTCAGAAACACAGAAACACGGCCATCAATATGAAAGAAGGGAAGGGAAGAACACCTACCAGTAAAAGAGCATGGGAAGCTCAAAGCATATACTAGAAAATATTTCCGGGAAAATGGCAGGGCAAAGTCACTACGTATCAATAGTCACATTGAACATTAATGGTCTGAATTCTTCAGTTAAAAGACACCGTTTAGCTGACTGGCTCACAGAACACAACCCAACTATTTGTTGCCTACAAGAAACACATCTCTCTAACAAAGAGGCATGCAGACTGAAAGTGAAAGGTTGGAAAAAGATATTCCATGCCAACAGAAACCAAAAAAAAGCAGGTGTAGCCATATTAATATCAGACAAAATAAACTTTAATACAAAAACTGTTAAGAGAGACAAAGAGGGACACTATATAATGATTAAGGGTTCAATTCAACAGGAAGATGTAACTATTATAAATGTATATGCACCTAATTACAGGGCACCGGTCTATTTAAAAGATATGTTAAGGGACTTAAAGGGAGATTTAGATTCCAATACAATAGTACTGGGGGACTTCAATACTCCACTCTCAGAAATAGACAGATCATCCGGACAGAAGATCAACAAGGAAACAGCAGATTTAAATGACACTATAGCCCAAATGGATCTAACAGATATATACAGAACTTTCAACCCTACATCTACAGACTTCACATTCTTCTCAGCAGCGCATGGAACCTTCTCTAGGATTGACCACATACTAGGCCATAAAGCAAGTCTCAGCAAATTTAAAAGAATTAGAATCATACCATGCAGCTTCTCAGACCACAGCGGGATGAAGCTGGAAATTAGCAACTCAGGAAACCCCAGAAAGTATGCAAACACATGGAGACTGAACAACATGCTCCTGAATGAACACTGGGTCATTCAAGAAATCAAAAGAGAAATCAAAAACTTTCTGGAAGTAAATGAAGACAACAACACAACATATCAAAACTTATGGGATACAGCAAAAGCAGTATTGAGAGGCAAATTTATAGCAATAGGTGCCTATACCAAGAAATTGGAAAGGTACCAAATAAATGAGCTTTCAGCGCACCTCAAGGACCTAGAAAAACTGCAGCAAACCAAACCCAAATCTAGTAGGAGAAGAGAAATAATTAAAACCAGAGAAGAAATTAATAGGATTGAATCCAAAAAAACATTACAAAAAATCAGCCAAGCGAGAAGCTGGTTCTTTGAAAAAATAAACAAAATTGACACCCCATTGGCCCAACTAACTAAAAAAAGAAGAGAAAAGACCCAAATCAATAAAATCAGAGATGAAAAAGGAAACGTAACAACAGACACCACAGAAATAAAAAGAATCATCAGAAATTACTACAAGGACCTGTACGCCAGCAAACAGGAAAACCCATCAGAAATGGATAGATTCCTGGACACATGCAACCTACCTAAATTGAACCATGAAGACATCGAAAACCTAAATAGACCCATAACTGAAACAGAAATTGAAACAGTAATAAAGGCCCTCCCAACAAAGAAAAGCCCAGGACCAGATGGATTCACCGCTGAATTCTACCAGACATTTAAAGAAGAACTAATGCCATTTCTTCTCAAACTATTCAGAACAATCGAAAAAGAGGGAATCCTCCCAAATTCTTTCTATGAAGCCAGCATCACCTTAATCCCTAAGCCAGAGAAAGATGCAGCACTGAAAGAAAATTACAGACCAATATCCCTGATGAACATAGACGCAAAAATCCTCAATAAAATTCTGGCCAATAGAATACAACAACACATCAGGAAAATCATCCACCCAAACCAAGTGGGATTCATCCCTGGTATGCAGGGATGGTTCAACATTCGCAAATCAATCAATGTGATTCACCACATTAACAGACTGCAAAAGAAAAACCATATGATTATCTCAATTGATGCAGAGAAAGCATTTGATAAAATTCAACACCCTTTCATGATGAAAACTCTAAGCAAATTGGGTATAGAAGGAACATTCCTCAATATAATCAAAGCAATTTATAAAAAACCCACAGCCAGCATCCTATTGAATGGGGAAAAGTTGGAAGCATTTCCACTGAAATCTGGCACCAGGCAGGGATGCCCACTCTCACCACTGCTATTTAACATAGTTCTGGAAGTTTTAGCCAGAGCCATCAGACAAGAAAAAGAAATCAAAGGAATACAAATCAAGAAGGAAGAAGTCAAACTATCCCTCTTTGCAGACGATATGATTCTGTACTTAGAGGATCCAAAGAACTCTACTAAGAGACTATTGGAACTCATAGAGGAGTTTGGCAAAGTGGCAGGATATAAAATCAATGCACAAAAATCAACAGCCTTTGTATACGCAAGCAATGCCATGACTGAGAAAGAGCTGCTAAGGTCAATCCCATTCACAATAGCTACAAAAACAATCAAATACCTTGGAATAAACTTAACCAAGGACGTTAAAGATCTCTACGATGAAAATTACAAAACCTTAAAGAAAGAAATAGAAGAGGATACCAAAAAATGGAAAAATCTTCCATGCTCATGGATTGGAAGAATCAACATCATCAAAATGTCCATTCTCCCAAAAGCAATTTATAGATTCAATGCAATCCCAATCAAGATACCAAAGACATTCTTCGCAGATCTAGAAAAAATGATGCTGAAATTCATATGGAGGCACAAGAGACCTCGAATAGCTAAAGCAATCTTGTACAACAAAAACAAAGCCGGAGGCATCACAATACCAGACTTCAGGACATACTACAGGGCAGTTGTAATCAAAACAGCATGGTACTGGTACAGAAACAGATGGATAGACCAATGGAACAGAATTGAAACACCAGAAATCAACCCAAACATCTACAGCCAACTTATATTTGATCAAGGATCTAAAACTAATTCCTGGAGCAAGGACAGTCTATTCAATAAATGGTGCTGGGAAAACTGGATTTCCACGTGCAGAATCATGAAGCAAGACCCCTACCTTACACCTTACACAAAAATCCACTCAACGTGGATTAAAGACCTAAATCTTCGTCCTGACACCATTAAGTTATTAGAGAACATTGGAGAAACCCTTCAAGATATTGGCACAGGCAAAGAATTTCTGGAAAAGACCCGGGAGGCACAGACAGTCAAAGCCAAAATCAACTATTGGGATTGCATCAAATTGAGAAGTTTCTGTACTGCAAAAGAAACAGTCAGGAGAGTGAAGAGACAACCGACAGAATGGGAAAAAATATTTGCAAACTATGCAACAGATAAAGGGTTAATAACCAGAATCTACAAAGAGATCAAGAAACTCCACAAAAACAAAACCAACAACCCACTTAAGAGATGGGCCAAGGACTTCAATAGACATTTTTCAAAAGAGGAAATCCAAATGGCCAACAGGCACATGAAAAAATGTTCAAGGTCACTAGCAATCAGGGAAATGCAAATCAAAACCACAATGAGGTTTCACCTCACCCCGGTTAGAATGGCTCACATACAGAAATCTACCAACAACAGATGCTGGCGAGGATGTGGGGAAAAAGGGACACTAACCCACTGTTGGTGGGAATGCAAACTGGTCAAGCCACTATGGAAATCAGTCTGGAGATTCCTCAGAAACCTGAATATAACCCTACCATTCGACCCAGCCATCCCACTCCTTGGAATTTACCCAAAGGAGTTTAAATTGATAAACAAAAAAGCGGTCTGCACCCTAATGTTTATTGCAGCACAATTCACAATAGCCAAGACCTGGAACCAACCTAAATGCCCATCAACGGTAGACTGGATAAAGAAATTATGGGATATGTATTCTTTAGAGTACTATACCGCAGTAAGAAACAACGAAATCCAGTCATTTGCAACAAAATGGAGGAATCTGGAACACATCATGCTGAGTGAAGTAAGCCAGTCCCAAAGGGACAAATACCATATGTTCTCCCTGATCGGTGACAACTGACTCAACACCAAAAAGGAAACCTCCTGAAGTGAAATGGACACTATGAGAAATGGTGACTTGATCAGCATAGCTCTGACTGCTAATGGACAACTTAATACATTATCCCTCATAGTATTTTTTTTTGTCTGTTCTGCTTAATATGACTGGTTTAATTCTGTAATTATCACACAGTTATTCTTAAGTGTTGAAAATTAACCGAAATGTGATCCCTGTTAAACATAAGAGTGGGAATAAGAGAGGGAAGAGATGTATAATTTGGGACATGCTCGGGCTGACTTGCCCCAATTGGTAGAGTTGGAAACATACCAGGGGATTCCAATTCAATCCCATCAAGGTGGCATGTGCCAATGCCATCTCACTACTCCAAGTGATCAATTTCAGTTCACAATTGATCATAATGAAAGGACTAAGACTCAAAGGGAGCACAAAAACAAGTCTAGTATCTGCTAACACCAACCGATAGAATAAATAAAGGGGAGAGTGATCCAACATGGGAAGTGAGATACTCAGCAGACTCATAGAATGGCGGATGTCCTAAATAGCACTCTGGCCTCAGAATCAGCCCTAAAGGCACTCGGATCTGGCTGAAAAGCCCATGAGAGTATTTCAGGCATGGAAAGCCAAGACACTCTGGCAAAAAGATCTCTGTGAGTGAGATCCCAGTGGAAAGAACAGGTCTTCAAAGAGGGAGGTGCCTTTCTCTGAAGGGAGGAGAGAACCTCCACTTTGACTATGACCGTGTCTAAACAAGATAAGAGTCGGAGAACTCAAGGGGCTTCCATAGCCTTGGAAACTCATAACTGGTGCATAGGGAGATTACTGATGCCATAAACAGGAGTGTCAATTGGTAAAGTCAACAACAGGAGTCACTGTGCACTTACTCCTCATGTAGGATCTCGGTCCTTAACGTGCTGTACACTGAGGCTTAATGCTATAACGAGTACCCAAACAGTATATTTCACTTTGTGTTTCTATGGGGGTGCAAACGACTGAAATCTTTACTTAATGCATACTAAACTGATCTTCTGTAAAAAAAAAAAAAAAAAAAAAAAGAAAGAAATTTTCAATTCCCAACTTGACTCTCACTGGGATTAAACATGACAATAGGTCTGATCTGATTTCATCATCATTTTAAAAAAATCATCTATTATTTTTCACTTTATGTTTCTGTGTGGGAGCAAACTGTTGAAATACTTACTTAAGGTATACTAAGCTGATCTTCTGTATATTAAGATAATCGAAAATGAATCTTGATGTGAATGGAAGGGGAGAGGGAGTGGGAAAGGGGAGGGTTGTTGGTGGGAGGGACGGTATGGGGGGGGAAGCCATTGTAACCCATGAGTCGTACTTTGGAAATTTATATTCATTAAATAAAAGATAAAAAAAAAAAAAAAAAAAAAAAGAAAAGAAATCCTAAAAAAAAAAAAAAAAAAAAAAAAAGAAATCTACCAACAATAGATGCTGGCGAGGATGTGGGGAAAAAGGGACACTAACCCACTGTTGGTGGGAATGCAAACTGGTCAAGCCACTATGGAAGTCAGTCTGGAGATTCCTCAGAAACCTGAAGATAACCCTACCGTTCCACCCAGCCATCCCACTCCTTGGAATTTACCCAAAGGAATTTAAATTGGCAAACAAAAAAGCGGTCTGCACCCTAATGTTTATTGCAGCTCAATTCACAATAGCTAAGACCTGGAACCAACCTAAATGCCCATCAACGGTAGACTGGATAAAGAAATTATGGGATATGTACTCTTTAGAATACTATACCGCAGTAAGAAACAACGAAATCCAGTCATTTGCAACAAAATGGAGGAATCTGGAACACATCATGCTGAGTGAAGTAAGCCATTCCCAAAGGGACAAATACCATATGTTCTCCCTGATCGGTGACAACTGACTGAACACCAAAAAGGAAACCTTTTGAAGTGGAATGGACACTATGGGAAACGGTGACTTGATCAGCATAGCCCTGACTGTTAAAGAACAACTTAATACATTATCCCTCTTAGTAGTTTTTTTGTCTGTTCTACTTAATATGACTGGTTTAATTCTGTAATTAATACACAGTTATTCTTAAGTGTTGAAATTTAACTGAAATGTGATCCCTGTTAAACATAAGAGTAGGAATAAGAGAGGGAAGAGATATATAATTTGGGACATGCTCAAGCTGACTTGCCCCAAATGGTAGAGTTAGAAACATACCAGGGGACTCCAATTTAATCCCATCAAGGTGGCATGTACCAATGCCATCTCACTAGTCCAAGTGATCAATTTCAGTTCACAATTGATCATAATGAAAGGACTAAGAGTCAAAGGGAGCACATAAGCAAGTCTAGTACCTGCTAACACTAACCGATAGAATAAATAAAGGGGAGAGTGATCCAACATGGGAAGTGAGATACTCAGCAGACTCATAGAATGGCAGATGCCCTAAATAGCACTCTGGCCTCAGAATCAGCCCTAAAGGCATTCAGATCTGGCTGAAAAGCCCATGAGAGTATTTCAGGCATGGAAAGCCAAGACACTCTGGCAAAAGATCTCTGTGAGTGAGATCTCAGTGGAAAGAAAAGGTCTTCAAAGAAGGAGGTACCTTTCTCTGAAGGGAGGAGAGAACCTCCACTTTGACTATGACCTTGTCTAAACAAGATAAGAGTCGGAGAACTCAAGGGGCTTCCATAGCCTTGGAAACTCATGACTGGAGCATAGGGAGATTACTGATGCCATAGACAGGAGTGTCAATTGGTAAAGTCAACAACAGGAGTCACTGTGCACTTACTCCTCATGTAGGATCTCTGTCCTTAATGTGCTGTGCATTGAGATTTAATGCTATAACGAGTACTCAAATAATATATTTCACTCTGTGTTTCTATGGGGGTGCAAACTGTTGAAATCTTTACTTAATGCATACTAAACTGATCCTCTGTAAAAAAAAAAAAAAAAAAAGAAAAGAAAAGAAAAGAAAAGAAAAGAAACTATCAACTCCCAACTTGACTCTCACTGGGATTAAACATGACAATAGGTCTGATCTGATTTCATCATCATTAAAAAAAAATCATCTATTATTTTTCACTTTATGTTTCTATGTGGGAGCAAACTGTTGAAATCCTTACTTAATGTATACTAAGCTGATCTTCTGTATATTAAGATAATCAAAAATGAATCTTGATGTGAATGGAAGGGGAGAGGGAGTAGGAAAGGGGAGGGTTGTGGGTGGGAGGGACGGTATGGGGGGGAAGCCATAGTAATCCATTATTCGTACTTTGGAAACGTATATTCATTAAATAAAAGTTAAAAAAAAATAAAAAAAAACACTTTTCCTTTGTAATTCATTTCTGTTGTACAGTCTTTCTAAAGGCATTATATTGATGATATTCTTCATTTTCACTATCCTATATTGCTGTATAGTTCATCTTAGATCTTAAGAAGGATGTCACGATGATTAGGTCTCTGTCTTCTCACATAATATCTTGAGCCTATAAATTTATCTGTGCACTGATTTATATGACATCTCCTCTATTTCTTTCTGTGTTTTCCAATCCTCCATCACTCTGCCAACTATTTGCCTTTTGATATCTGAAGCCCTATATGCCTTCCAGGTATGCCAGACTTTATGTATCTCTGATCTTGCTCCTGAAACCATATATTATCAGCAATTTTACCATTTTATTTGGCTGGGTCTGATGTTCATCCTTATAATCTTGCATTTAAAAATCTTTGACATCCAAGCCTGCTCTTAGTAGCCTATCCTTGTGCCTGCAGCAAGGGCTGGCTTCAGAGTCTCCATCCCTTTTATTTACACCACATCTTTCCTCAAGTGGCTCCTACTGTGCTTCTATCTTATGCCAATCCTCATGAGTCTCCAGATCCTCTACATGTAGCCATTATCTTCCCCTCACATGCCGACCTCTCTGATTCATACAGCCCATGTCAGGATACCTGTGTCTCCATTCCTTTATACACATTGACTTCACTCCTAATTCCTGGTTAGTGCTGCATTCCTCTAAAGAAGGCTAAAATTCCCAATTGGTTTGCAATATTTGTCTCACTGTTGCAAATATATTGAGAATTACTGCCTGGCCTGAAAGTTGGTTGGTGGACAATCAGTTGAGAAATCACACAGATTTTCGCTATCAGTACAGCTGCAGTGTCCTTTCAGATTTTTCAAAACAAAATGGTAATGTTACACACAAATGGCATAACCATGAACAATGCCTGCCCTGCAACAAGGAAACAGAAACCACTTATTATTTTGAATATAAGTATATATTTGACCCTCAGGTCAAACCAAATCTCCTGGCTCTGATGTCTAATAGCCCCTGAAATTAGGCTCTCACTATCAAACTGCCCTGGAAAATCCCCAAGCACAAGCATCCAAGAAGCGTTCACAGCAGCAGCTTCCTGCCACACTACTGAGTGTACCACCATGTGATGTTCTCCCTGACTTCCCTTTATTCATTATCCACCGGCTGGTACCCAATCTGTCCATCCACAACAAAAGCAGAATACTCTCTATTTGATGCTGTCCTGAAGGGGCTCCTAAGTTGATGGATTTCAGGGAAATCTCATGGGTTCCTCTGGACCTTCCTTGACATTGATGAGGCTCATCCACCCATATAGTCACCAGATAGTCACCAGTGATAGGCCCACTGGCATAGTGGGTCTGAAACCCCACAGGCACTCCTCTGGATGACAGTCTCCTTTTACTGGCTCATGACATAGATAATTGTGGCCTGATTGGAGACTGAATTATAGGGCATGCTCTCTTCAATTCATTTTTGCAGTGCATCAGCCCTGCTGGGTCACTGACAGACTTAGGATAATTTCATGGTCAACATTATTAATGCAGGACCCATGTTTTCTCATGAAATCTGGCATTGTTCCTCCCCACCTCTCATTTACCACTTCTGATCCTTGGCATGCATTGAATTTGTGATAGTCTAATATCAATCTCCAGTATCTGTCTGATTTTAACTATCTAAACTGTTTAATTAAATCTGGATATGTTGGCATTCACAATCTCTGATTCTTGCCTTATTTATTTTTAAGGAAAGAACTTAAACAGATAATGTTCTTTAAAACATAAATCCAGTATCAGTATACCAACTTTCAAAATTGATAATTTAATATTATCTAATATCCATTGTTTCTGAAATGTAACATAGATGCTGACTTAGGTATAGTTGGAAGGATGGTTAGAGGGTATCATTTGTATCTGCACTTACATTGTAGGTCATGGAACCAATGTTCTGTCCTTCCCATTACCAAGTATTTTCCCTCCATTTTGCAATTTGAGAGCAGAGAGGTTAACCATGTTGGGCTAGGGGAAACAATAGACTCTTTGAAAACTTACCTTGGACTAGAGCACTGTTTTCTACCATAGTCGCTATTATTTTGGAATCTTAACATTCAAGTTGCTATCTGAGTTCCCAGTGTTTATGACATTCCCTACCATGAGGAATGACCCACAGAAAAGATCCACCTCTGTGGTTCTCAGCAGTAACAGTGCCCTTCGCATCAACACCAATTTTATTGCTTTTGTAAATGGAATGTCTTTGGGCCTCTTGTAGAACATAGTCATTTTATAACTTTTTTCAGCTGTATCAGTTTAGTAACTGTAGCATAATTCCTGTGAGATTTTGATTGTTTATTTCTCTATCACAGAAATTTAGCTATTTCTACCTCCCTTAGCATGGACTGTTTTTGGTTTAAGTTTTCAAATGTCATCCTAGTATTACCATCATCCTTTGGCATCTTTGACAATGGGTTAAAACCTTTGTTGTTGATGAGTGTTCTCACATTGAGAAACCCTCCCTTTTCTAAATTTTCCCTCCACCCTCAGGACTCAGTCTCATGCACACTCTGCCACTCCTGATAATACATATTGGCTAGGCCTTGCAACTGTTTCTTTTTGGACACAGCAATTTTTCTCACTTAAAAGATTATACTTCTGTAGCTAGGGCCATTAGCATGAAAAGGTTATTTAGCCTTGAAAGCTACTGTTAGGAAGAGTAGATGCAGTGAAATCCCAAAGTGAAATCTATTTCTGGGTGGCAAACTCCTCGTTCTCTAAGGCATATGTGATACGATAATATTATATTGACATAAGTTGATGAAGTCAGAGTGGCCACAATTTGAGTGATTTTAGAAAGTCCATTGTCTGGGGACTAGTTTGGCAAGAGAGTATAGATAAATCTACTAGCCAAAGATCATTTTTCTCAAGAGAACGGGACATAGCAGATTATACTATCATCAAAATTATGTAAGTATATTATAAGGCTTCATTGGAGTACTATCATAATTTAGACTTTTTGTATAGCCTTTCTTGTTTTACCCCCATAACCACCTGTTTGGTTAATATTATCAGCATTAAAATGATAGTTATGTTAAAATGCTTTATAGCCACAGTTATTAATTCTAGATTAATCAGAGATGGAAACTAATTTTCATGGGTGTAAATTATCATAATTGTAGCTAGTTGAATCACTTGGAAGCTTTCTGCACTTTTAGAACAAATTTTTAAAACCAAAAATTAAGTTTAATATACAGTGTTGTCTTTATTGCATATAGCAATGTGTATCAAGTGTTTTATGTCCTAGAATCAGGATGATCCTAAAAATGTGTGCTCTCTCTCTCTCTCTCTCTATATATATATATATATATATATATATAAATTATAGCTGAAAGTGCTTAACATATACCTTAAACTATAAGTCAGTATTCATTGGTGTAGATGTCTATCTGAATTTCAAGATTCTGGGTTATGCTATATAATTCTAGCAATTCATCTCATTCAGAAGAGAACAAGTCCTAGGCTGCTTACATACTCTGCTGGACTTGTGCTAACAGTGTTAAACTTCCTAAGAAACCTCCACTCCAAACTTATTACTTTTTCCCCCAAATACACTATTTTTAATTGATAGCTGGTGGCAAAGTGCTTCTGCTTAAAACAGAAATCATCTTAAATGATAAAACAAGCTGTAATTAACATGTTCCAATCATAAACATCACTAGAATGGAGAACTCAATGCTCTGTTAAAGAGTAATGAAGCATCAAGCTATGGATGTATCTCAGTGGATCCCTGGTGGTGGAACATGTTGTGGACAATAAGAGCATTGACAGCTTTGCAAGTCTTCAATTAATGACAAAAAGTGTATAATAATTCAACTCAATAGACAATATAGCCAGTTTGAAAACTTCTAGTCAAAGTGGAAAAAAATTCCTCTTACATTAGTAAGCACCAAATCACAAGGGTACTTATATCATGCAGGATGCATTTATGAGTAGTAAGCCACTTTTATAATTTAAATCTTACTTTACTAGAAATTATGAACTTTGCATTTGGTTAAACTTAGTTTTTTTTAAAAAAAAGATTTATTCATTTATATGGAAGTCAGAGTTACACAGAGAGAGAAGCAGAGGCAGAGGCGGGGTGTCTTCCATCTGCTGGTTCACTTCCCAATTGGCTGCAACAGCTGGAGCTGTGCTTATCGAAGGCCAGGAGCCAGGAGCTTCTTCCAGGTCTCTCACATAGATACAGGGGCCCAAGAATTTGGGCTATCCTCTACTGATTTTCCAGGCTATAGCTGTAAACTGGATTGTAAGTGGAGCAGCTAGGACTCAAACTGGTGCCCATATGGGATGCCAGCACTGCAGGCAACAGCTTTACCTGCCACACCACAGTGCCACCCCATGCTTAAACTTATAATGAACAATTTAGAGATGAAATATAAAACATATAAAGAATGGGGGCTGACATTTTGGTGTAGCGGGTAAAGACATCTGTATTGCTGACATTTCATATGGGTGCCCCATTTGGGTCCCAGTTATTCCACTTCTGATTTGTCCCCCTGCTAATGTGCCTGGGAAAGTTGCAGAGCATTGCCCAAGTGCTTGGGTCGCTGCACCCACATGGGATACCTGGAAGCATCTCTTGGCTTTTGACCAGAAACAGCATCATTTTACCTAGCAGTAGCGCTCAAACAGAATGAAGTACAAGCTATGTATGGATTTCAACATTTTTGCACCAAAATAAGTCCATCTAGTTTTTTTCTATGAACTTTTTGAAGCCTCAGGGTAGTATAGGACCATATGGACCAAAAATGGCTTTTCCTTTGCTTACATTCATTATTTTAAAGAAAGTTCTAGGGATGGTGCTGTGGTGTAGTGGTTAATGCCAATGCCTGCAGTGCTGGTATACATTATGAGTGCCCATTTGAGACCCAGGTGCTCTACTTCTGACCCAGCTCTTTCTATGGCCTGGGAAAGCAGTAGAAGATGGCCCAAGTGCTTGCAAACATGTACCCATGTGGGAGATCTGCCCAGCTTGAGCTGTTGTGGCCATTTGGGGAGTGAACCAATGGATGGAAGTTCTCTTCCTCTGCCTCTGCCTCTTTGAAACTCTGCCTTTCAAATAAACAAACCTTTTTAAAAAAGAAAGTTCTGTAGCTGAATAGTGTAGAAAATTCTAGCACCCCCTCTCTGTCATTCCAATTGGCTCAGGGATAGAAATTCCTTGCATGACACAAAGATCTTGGTGCAGGTTGCCAAATGTGACATTTGGAGTTCTAATCATCTCTAGTGCTGGGTGGCAATTCTGTCCTTATTCCCTTAGTTGAACTTCAGGAGGGCCAATGCATTCTGTGACTAAGATGGTTTAAAATTCTGTCTCTTGTCATAATGTCCCAGGCTTCCAGCAGAAGTTCTCCCTTGACAGTAAAGAGATTGTGGCTATGTTCTTCCTGGTGCCAGCAGATGATAAGTTTGGGAAACAATAAAACAATGTGCGCTCATGTTTTATCAAAAAAGAAAAGAATTTCATTACTTGAGCTCCTATTTGGAAGTGGAAATTATCCTAATTTAGTGCTGCTTTTCTCATATAGGATTCCTGGAACATGAAAGAGAGACAGACTATCAAACAATAGTGTATATGAGCTGGGAGAAACTACGGCAATTAACTAACCTCTTCATTTTTTACATGGGAACATGGGACAAGGACTAGAAAATTTTCTTCTGTTCCAAGTGTAGGACTCTGCTTGTGGGTTTCTCATTCCCAGGGCATACTGTTTTCTTATTCCACCAGAATGGAAGCCGTTTGCTGAGGGGACAGATATTAATTGCCTCCAAATCGAGTGTGAGTGTGGTTTTCAGGTTAATTCAATCAGAATTCCACAGCCAGTCAGCTGGGAGGGGTGGATGAATCCAGGAACAGCCAGTTTCCTTGTGACTAAATCAAACCCAATATCACTAAGGACTCATGGACTTCTAGGGCATTTTTCATATTTTTCTTATTGATCATGATTTGTTATGAATTTTCTGATAAGCTTTGAATTTGAGACTGGAATATGTAGTTCAGGGCACGGGAGAAATGGCCATTTTCAATCAGAACACAACTGTTGGCTTGCTCCAATTCTGGCTTTCTGTCATGGTTTTGGGTGCCTCAGCCGATTTTTGGTTTCTTGAGTGGAAATTGCCTAAATTTTTTCTGGGTCTGAGTTTGTTTTGCCTTCTTCCTTCCCAAATTTTGTGTTCTGATGCAATACAAACAAGAGTTTAGACAGAGTATCCATTTTGAAATAAAAACACAACAAATTGGCATTTCATGATTAGAAATCTACAAGCAGCATGACTTAGAGGAGTTTTTGTGTTGTGGAAAATGAAATGGAACCCTGTTGCTGAGGGGACAGATAGTAATTCCCACAAAATCGAGTTTGAATTAAGTTTTCATGTTATTTGATCAGAATTCCACAGCCAGTCAGCTGGCAGTGGTGATTGATCCAGAAGCAGTCGGTTTCCTTGTGACTAAATCAAACCCAATATCACTAAGGACTCTTGGATTTCCTTGTTTTTTGTTTTTTGTTTTTTTTTTTTTCAAATTTTTCTTCTTTCTCATTGTTTGCAATGAACTTTCTCATGTGAGCTTTGGTTTGGAGGCCGGAACATGGATTTCAAGGTAAGGAGGTATGGTCTTTTTCAATCAGGGCACAGCTGTTGGCTTCCTCCAATTCTGGCTTTCTGTCATTGTTTTATGGATTTTCTTTTAGGTGCTCTGTTAGTTATCACTAACTATTATGGTATTAGTATATTGGGACTGTCTTATTTCACTCAGTATGTTTTTCCAGATTCATTCATTTTGTTGCAAATGAATGGATTTCATTGTTTTTATCCATTGTGTAGTATACAATAGATTATATATCCCATAATTTCCTTATCCAGTCTTTAGTTGAAGGGCATTTAGGTCAATTCCATGTCTTAGCTATTGTGAATGCAGCTTTCATAAACATCGAGGTACAGATAACATTTTTCATTTGCTGATTTCATTTCCATTGGGTAAATTCCCAGGAGTGAAAGGGCTGGGTCCTATGGTAGGTCTATATTCAGATTTCTGAGGTATATCCAAACGGTCTTTCATAGTGGCTTTACAAGTTTACATTCCCACCAGCAATGGGTTGGGGTACCTTTTGCCTCACATTCTCATCAGCATTTGCTTCTTGTTGATTTCTGTATGAAAGCAATTCTAACTGGAATGAGGTGAAACCTCACTGTGTTCTTTTTAAAGATTTATTTAATTTATTTGAAAGACAGAGTTACAGAGAGAGGTAGAGACAGAGATAGAGGTCTTCCACCTGATGGTTCACTCCCCAGATGGCTGCAATGCCTACAGCGGTGCTGATCCGAAGCCAGGAACTTCTCCAGGGTCTCCCACATGGGTGCAGGTTCCCAAGGACTTAGGCCATATTCTATTTTTTCCCAGGCCATAGCAGAGAGCTGTATAGGAAGAGGAGCAGCTGGGACTAGAACCGGCACCCATATGGGATGCCTGCACTTCAGGCCAGGGATTTAACCCACTGCACCACAGTGCCAGCCACATCACTGTGGTTTTAATTTGCATTTCCTTGATGGCTAGTGATTCTAGACATTTTTTATTTGTCTCTTTGCCATCTGGATTCCCTATTTTGAAAAATATCTATTTAAATGCTTGGCCCATTTCTTCACTGGGTTGTTTGTTTCATTGTTGTGGAGTTTCTTGATCTCTTTATATATCCTGGTTATAAATCTTTCTTCAGCCGCATAGTTTACAAATAATTTCTCCCATTCTATCAGTAGCCTCTTCACTTTCTGAGTGTAATCCCATTTGTTAATTATGGCTTTGATTGCCAGTGCCTCTGGTTTCTTTTTGAAGAACTCTTTGCCTGAGCCAATTATCTTGCTGGTTTTCCCCAATGTTCTTTAATAATATCGTGTTATCAGCTCATAGATTTATGTCTTTGATCATTTTGAATGGCTTTTTGTGTATGATGTAAAGTAGGTGTTTTGCTTCATATTTTTGCATGTGGAAATCCAGTTTTCCCAGCACCACTTGCTGAAGAGACTGTCCTTACTCCAGGGGTGCGTTTATGCTCTTTGGTTGAATATAAGTTGGTTAAAGATGCTTGGATTGACTTCTGGTGGTTTTTTTGTTTGTTTGTTTGTTTGTTCACTTTGTCCATCCATCTTTTTTTTCACCATTACTAGGCTGCTTTTATTATAACTGCCTTGAAGCATGTCTTGAGACCTTGTATTGTGATGCCTCTGGCTTTGTTTTTGTTCTATAATATTGCTTTAGATATGCAAGGTCTCCTGTGTTTCTTCATCATTTTTCTAGATCTTAGAAGGATGTCTTTGCTATTTTGATTGGTATCACATTGAATTTGTAAATTGCTTTTAGAATAATGGACATTTTGATGATATTGCTTCTTATAATTCATGAACATGGATTTTTTTCCATTTTTTATCTTCTATTTCTTTTTTAATGTTTTATAATTCACATCATAAAGATCTTTGGCATTGTTGGTTAAATTTACTCCATGCTATTGTGAATGGGAATGATCTGAGAAATTCTTTCTGAAACATGCCATTGTGTATACAATCTGTGTATACAAAGGCTGTTTTAATGTCTGTGTATTGGTTGTATATCCTCCTACATTACCAAACTCTTCCATGAGTTCACATAATCTCTTGGAGGAGTCTTTTGGATCCATCTGCAAATAGAGATGTCATCTGCAAATAGAGATAGTTTGACTTTCTCTTTACCAATTTGTGTCCCTTGATTTCTTTTTCTGGCTAATGGCTCTGGTTAAATCTTCCAGGATTATACTGAATAGCAATGTTGAGCATGGGCATCCTTGTCTAGTTCCAGATCTCAGTGAGAATGCATCTAACTTTTCCTCATTCAATGGGATGCTGACTATATTTTTGTCATAAATTTCCTTGATTGTGTCAAGAGATTTTCCTCTATACTCAATTTGCTCAGTTTTCATCATGAAAGGGTGTTGTATTTTATCAAATGCTTTCTCTGAATATAGAGATAATCATTTGATTTTGCTCTTAAATTTGTTAAAGTGATGTATCACATTGATTGATTTGCAAGTATTGAACCATCCATGCATACCAAGGATAAATTCCACTTGGTCTGGGTGACTGATCTTTAGATGTGTTGTTGGATTCCCTTGACTAGAATTTTATTAAGGATTTTTGCCTCTATTTGATTTAGGGGAATTGGTGTGTAGTGCTCTTTCTCTATGGTGTCTTTTTGCGTGTTTAGAAATTAAGGTGATGCTGGCTTCAGGGAAAGATTTTGTGAAAATTCCCTCTCTTTCAATTGTTTTGAATAACTTGAGAAGAATTGATATTAGTTCTCTTTTAAATTTCTGTTAAAATTCAGCAGTGAAGCCATCGGGACCTCAGCTTTTCTTTATTGAGAGGGTCTTTATTACTGATTCAATTTTCATCTTGGAAATTTGTCTGTTTAGGTTTTCTATGTATTCATTGCTCCATGTAGCTAGATTGTTTGTTTCCAGGAACCTGTCCATTTCATTTATGTTTCCAGCTTGTTGACATGCAGCTCTTTGTATTAATTTCTTGTAATTCACTTTATGGTGTCTGTTGTTACATTTTCTTTTTCATCTCTAGTTTTATTCATTTGCATCTTTTTTTTTTGGTTAGTTGCCCAATTATGTATCAATTTTTTTAAAAAAAAAATCTCTTTTTTTTACAGGCAGAGTGGACAGTGAGAGAGAGAGAGAGAGAGAGACAGAGAGAAAGGTCTTCCTTTGCCATTGGTTCACCCTCCAATGGCTGCCATGGCCGGCACACTGCAGCCGGCGCACCACGCTGATCTGAAGGCAGGAGCCCGGTGCTTATCCTGGTCTCCCATGGGGTGCAGGACCCAAGCACTTGAGCCATCCTCCACTGCACTCCCTGGCCACAGCAGAGAGCTGCCCTGGAAGAGGGGTAACCGGGACAGAATCCAGCACCCCAGCTGGGACTAGAACCCGGTGTGCTGGCACCACCAGGTGGAGGATTAGCCTATTGAGCCACGGCGCCGGCCACAGCTCTTTATTTTGCTGATCTTTTATATTGTTTTTTGGATTCATTTTTTAAATTTCCTCTCTAATTTTGATATTTCTTTTCTCCTATTAGTTTGGGGTTTGGTTTGCTCATTTTCTAGATCCTTGAGATGCATTGATAGCTCATTTATTTGGTGTATTTCCAGTTTCTTGATATAGGCACCAATTGTTACAAACTTTCCTCTTAACATTGCTTTTGCTGTACAGCATAAGTTTTGATATTTTGTTGCTGCTTCATTTGTTTCCCAAAATTTTTTATTTCAATTTTAATTTCTTCTATGACCCACTCTTTATTCTGGAGCATATTGTTCAGTCTCCATATGTTTGCATATGTTTCAGAGATTGTTAAGTTGCTGATTTCCAGCATCATTCCATTGTGGTGTGAGAAGAAGCGTAGTATGATTTTGATTTTCTTTTGTTTTGGAATTTGCTGATGTTTGCTTTATGGTCTAGTATGTGGTCAATCCTAGAAAAAGTTCCATACACTCCTGAGAATAATATGTATTCTGGAACTGTAAGATGAAAATTTCTGTGGATATTTATTAGATCCATTTGGTCTGTAGTGTTGATTACCGCTGCTGTTTCATTGCTGAATTTCTGTCTGGTGGATCTGTCCATTCCTGAATGTGGGGTATTGAAGCCCCCCATTACTATTATGTTTGAATTTATGTCTCCCTTTTCTTCCTTTAATGTTTGTTTTAAATAGTCAGGTGCCCTGTAATTAGGTGCATATGCATTTATAATAGTGATATACCCTCCTAGTGTGTAGGATTTCTGATGAGAAGTCCACTCTGAGTCCAACTGGAAATCCCTGAAATAAATCTAGTGTTTCTCTTGTGAAGATTTTAGAATCTTTTCTTTATGTTTTACTGTGGAAAGTTTGATTATAATCTATCATGGTCAATATATTTTCTGGTCATATCTTTTAGGAGTTCTATGTGCTGCTCGTACTTAAATGTCCTTTTATTTCTCCAAATTAGGGATATTTTCTGGTATTATTTCACTAAAAAGGCCTTTTCATCCATCCCATCTTTCTAAAACTTCAGAAATTCCTAGAACTTTTATGTTGGGTCATTTGATAGTATCTATAATTTACCAACAGTGTATTTTAACTTTCTAATTTCTTCTTATGTTTGATCTCTCTGAATGATTTCCTTTTTCTGTCTTCTAAGTCAGATATTCTTTCTTTTGATTCACAGATTATTTTGTTAAGGCTTTCCACTGCATTTTCTAATTTGCTCTATTGACTTCTTCATTTCCAAGATTTCATTTTGATTTCTCCTTAAGTTCTCAATTTCATGGGAGAAAATTTCTTTCATGTCATGTATAGATTTTATTAGTTCATGCATTTTCTTCTGATTACTTTTAAGCAATCCTGTGATCAATATTTTGAATTCTACTTCTGGATATTTTTTAATCTCATCATCTTCACAATCTATTATTGTAGTGTTGTGTTCTTTGGGGGGGCATCATTTTGTCTTCCGTATTCTTGTTTGGTGCATTTGTTATTTAGTATTTGTGGACATAGTCATTTTATTTTTGCTGTTGCAGCTTTTTTCTGTGGACTATGTCTGTGTTCATTATCAGATTGTCTGCTTTCAGGAAATACCTAAAGGCATGTGGTGATTGTAGCCAGGGAGCTCTGTTCATTGCTTCAGAGTGAAGGGTGTGTCTGAAGTGACACACCAATTTTGGCATCTTAAATCTCTTTTTTTTATTAGAAGGGAGGTTTCTTCTTGTCTGTTGGTGTAGATTCATCTGAGCTCCTCTCCTCAAATGAGACCAGTGCCAGGGTGCTAGCCCCAGAGGGTGTATTATTTATTGGCACTGCCACAAGGACCACACAAAGGATCTGTGCAGTTTTCAGTATAAGTTTGGATTCTCCAGCAATGACCCTTGCCTGGTAACCAGGGAATGCTGATTGTGTGGAGCCTCCCACACTGACTGCTCAAAGTCTCGGTGACTCCCTTTGTGCTCCCACACAACCTCAGTATTTACACAGTCCTAGCACAGAAGCCTCACACAGTCTCAAGCAGCATACCCCCCCTGCCAGATCTCCCCACCAGATCAGGATTCTCTGCTTGGCTGCTTTCAAGATGCTGACACAAGCTAGCACAGCTGTCATATGTGTCAAAATGGCACTTGTTCTATATCACTTTCTTACATGTTGCAGTTGCAGGGTGCTATGGACAGAGAAAATGTGCCCCCTCTTTTTTTTCTCCTCTAGTTTGGCAGGTACATCATCCCCCAATTGGCTCCAAGTCAGATTCTCTCTAGGCTCTTCCTGCAGCTTTTTCACCCATGTATTTGGCTTATGCAGTCTGGTCTCACCACACTCTCCTCTCTGATGTGGAGGCTCTTGGCTGCTGGAGTTCTGAGTTGTGAATCCCTCCATGTAGGTCCACTTTGTCCCTCCAATGTGTAGAGCCTCCTCTGCTTTTTTACCCAAAACTCTTGCCTGAATCTGCACTCTTTCCATTTTTTAAAAACTATCTTCCCCAAGAATAGAGCAGCAAGCTCCCTCCCTACTCTGCAATCTTGCCCCTGATCCCTCTTATTGTTTTCTAGTGGAGGAGAGCTTACACATATCTGGATTTGTTCAACATCAAGTATTAATAACCTTGATGAGAAGGGAAGAATTTAATTCCATGCAAAGTTAAATCAGAAGAAATTAACATATATGTTCAGGTACAGGACTCCATCCTTTATTAAGGTGTGGGTGGTAGGAATCCAAGTGCTTCTGCACCAACTACTGCCTCATAGACATCTTAGCAGGATGCTGCCTTGAATATGCAGAATATCAATCATGCAACTGGGCATGTTGGTATTAGATATGGTATTTCCCAAGCAGCAGACGAACTTGCATCGCAACATTTAACATTCCCAAGTCTGATGGTTTGCTATGAAATTTTGCCTGGGTCCTGTATCTCCAACAGGAAGTTCTGAGGCTTCTTCATAATATAACTTTTCAAATCATGTTGCTGTTATAGTCACTGAATGCCAAGAAACATTTTAGGGAAGAACTACATGAATATTTGGAAACTGGGAGGTGTCTTTTGCAATAATTGCTATAAAGATATAGCATAATAAATGTGTATTATATTCATTTTTCTACACAGCTGTGGACAAAAATACCCTGGTTACAAGCAGAATATATTCTATAGAATTTTCAGTGTATAACATCAAAATATGTTCTAGTGAAACTAACAATATGAAGTACCATGAAGTATATTTGTAGCAACAGAACAATAGTTAACATCACCCAAGTATTTTTCTATAGGGTAGATTTTAGTGGCAGCATTTGTTTCTTTCTGTGGTATTTTGCAACTTGACTCACAAGCATTCTTAAAATAAAAAAATTGCTTCTTGGCAGTAACATTTTAAACAAATTAAGTAGCAAGTACATGTTTCTTTTAACATAAAGATTATGTGTGCCTTATCACTGCCAATCAGTATAATTGTTGGTGATCTTTCTTTATTTTAACTTTTATTTAATGAATATAAATTTCCAAAGTAGAGCTGATGGAGTACAATGGCTTTCGCCCATAACTTCCCTCCCACCTGCAACCCTCCCCTTTCCTACTCCCTCTCCCCTTCCATTCACATCAAGATTCATTTTCAATTCTCTTTATATACAGAAGATCAGTTTAGCATATATTAAGTAAAGATTTCAACAATTTGCACCCACACAGAAACACAAAGTGAAAAGCACTGTTTGAGTACTAGTTATAGCATTAAATTACAATGTACAGCACATTAAGTACAGAGATCCTACATGAAGGTAAGTGCGCAGTGACTCCTGTTATTCACTTAACAAATTAACACTCTTGTGTATGGCATCAGTAATCACCCTAGGCTCTTGTCATGAGCTGCCAAGGCTATGGAAGTCCTTTGAGTTCACCGGCTCTGATCATATTTAGACAAGGTCATATTGAAAGTGGAAGTTCTCTTCTCCCTTCAGAGAAAGGTACTCTTTCCTTCAGAGAAAGGTACTTCTTTCCACTGGGATCTCACTCACGGAGATCTTTCATTTATGTCTTTTTTTTTGCCAGAGTGTCTTGGCTTTCCATGCCTGAAATACTCTCAAGGGCTTTTTAGCCAGATCCGCATGCTTTAAGGGCTGATTCTGAGGTCATAGTGCTGTTTAGGACATCTGCCATTCTATGGGTCTGCTGTGTATCTCGCTTCCCATGTTGGATGATTCTCTCCCTTTTTTATTCTATCAGCTAGTATTTGCAGACACTAGTCTTGTTTATGTGATCCCTTTGGCTCTTAGTCCCATCATTATGATCAATTGTGAACAGACATTGATCACTGGGACTAGTGAGATGGCATTGGCACATGCCACCTTGATGGGATTGAATTGGAATCCCCTGGTATGTTTCTAACTCGACCGTTTGAGGTATGTCAGCTTGAGCATGTCCCGAATTGCACATCTCTTCCCTCTCTTATTCCCACTCTTATATTTAACAGCGATCGCTTTTCAGTTAAGTTTCAACACTTAAGAATAACTGTGTATTGATTACAGTATTCAACCAAAAGTATTAAGTAAAACAAACAAAACAATTACTAAGAGGGATAACGTATTAAGTTGCTGATCAACAGTCAGGGCAAGGGCTGATCAAGTCACCATTTCTCATAGTGTTCATTTCACTTTAACAAATTTCATTTTTGGTGCTCAGTTAGTTGTCACTGATCAGGGAGAACATATGATATTTGTCCCATTGGGACTGGCTTATTTCACTCAGCATGTTTTCCAAATTCCTAACAGGGATCACTTTTCAGTTGAAATTTAAACACCTAAGAATAATTGTGTTGATTACAGAGTTCGAACAATAGTACAAGAACAAAAAAATACTAACGTGGGTAAAGTATTACATTGTTCATCAACAGTCAGGACAAGAGCTGATCAAGTCACTGTTGGTGCTCTTTCAAGGAGGTCTTCCTTGACCCTTTTGATGTGGAAAGCACTGTTACTACTGAGGGAAGCTGATTGGTCTTTTTTTCTACAGCTAATGTATTTGGTTTTTTGTATTCACTTCTATCATGATATTGCTCTGAGTCTAGGAGCAAATCACACCAGTTCTCTCACATTTCCATTTTTCTTCTCATCCAGGTACAGTCCTAATTCCCACTACATGTTTCCAAGGCCATAGAAAATGAACACACCACCAGTAAGTTGTTTATTTTTGTTTGCATTATATTGTGATATAGCAGATTTATGAGTATATTTTATTAAAATCGTGAAATAAATATTTGACAACATAGAATTGTCATGATTATAAAGCATTAGAAATATCAAACCTGATATCAAATTTGTTTCTAGTCTCTGTGATGCTATAATGGTAACATGTTTATCATGTTATTCAAATTGGAACATAGGATCTCCTAAATTATTGTAAAATATAAAGCCTGAATTTGTATTTATCAGTCTTATCAATGATATAGTAGAGGTGGTTACACTGAACTAGTAAAAAGTTGGGGCCAGCACTGTGGCACAGTGGGTTAATGCTCTGGCCTGAAGTGCTGGCATCAATGGGTACCGGTTTGAGACCCGGCTGTTCCACTTTTTGTTTGTTTAAACTTTTATTTAGTAAAAAAGTACAGCTTATGGATTAAAAGGGCTTTTTCCCCCCATAATTTCCCTCCCACCCACTACCCTCCCATCTCCCGCTCCCTCTCCCATTCCATTCACATCAAGATTCATTTTCAATTCTCTTTATATACAGGAGATCAATTTAGTATATATTAAGTAAAGATTTCAACAGTTTGCACCCACATAGAAACACAAAGTGAAAAATACTTTTTGAGTACTAGTTATAGCATTAAATCTCAATGTACAGCACATTTAGGACAGAGATCCTACATGGGGAGTAAGTGCACAGTGATTCCTGTTGTTGACTTAAAAAATTGACACTCTTGTTTATGGCATCAGTAATCTCCCTAGGCTCTTGTCATGAGTTGCCAAGGCTATGGATGCCTTTTGAGTTCGTCAACTCCGATCTTATTTAGACTAGGTCATAGTCAAAGTGGAAGTTCTCTCCTCCCTTCAGAGAAAGGCACCTCTTCTTTGATGGCCTGTTCTTTCTACTGGGATCTCACTCACAGAGATCTCTCATTTAGGTCCTTTTTTTTTTTTGTTAGAGTGTCTTGGCTTTCCATGCCTAAAATACTCTCAAGGGATCTTCAGCCAGATCCAAATGCCTTATGGGCTGATTCTGAGGCCAGAGTGCTGTTTGGGATATGTGCCATTCTATGAGTCTGCAGTGTATCCAACTTCCCATGTTGGATTGTTCTCTCCCTTTTTTATTCTGCCAGTTTGTATTAGCCACATTAGTCTTTTTTTAACTTTTATTTAATGAATATAAATTTCCAAACTACAGCTTATGGAGTACAATGGCTTCCCCTCATAACTTCCCTCCCACCCATAACCCTCCCATCTCCCGCTCCCTCTCCCCTTCCATTCACAACAAGATTCACTTTCAATTCTCTTTATACACAGAAGGTCAGTTTAGCATATATTAAGTAAATGTTTCAACAGTTTGCACCCACATAGAAACACAAAGTGAAAAATACTGTTTGAGTACTAGTTATAGCATTAATTCACACTGTACAGCACATTAAGGACAGAGATCCTACATGAGGAGTAAGTGCACAGTAACTCCTGTTGTTGACGTAACAAATTGACACTCTTATTTATGACATCAGTAATCACGTTAGGCTCTTGTCATGAGTTCCCAAGGCTATGGAAGCCTTTTGAGTTCACTGACTCTGATCATATTTAGGCAAGGTCATATTCAAAGTGGAAGTTCTCTCCTCCCTTCAGAGAAAGGTACCTCCTTCTTTGATGACCTGTTCTTTCCACTGGGATCTCACTCACGGAGATCTTTCATTTAGGTCATTTTTTTTTTGCCAGAGTGTCTTGGCTTTCCATGCCTGAAATACTCTCAAGGGCTTTTCAGCCAGATCCGCGTGCTTTAAGGGCTGATTCTGAGGCCAGAGTGCTGTTTAGGACATCTGCCATTCTATGGGTCTGCTGTGTATCTCGCTTCCCATGTTGGATGATTCTCTCCCTTTTTGATTCTATCAGCTAGTATTTGCAGACACTAGTCTTGTATATGTGATCTCTTTGGCTCTTAGTCCCATCATTATGCTAAACTGTGAACAGACATTGATCACTGGGACTAGTGAGATGGCATTGGCACATGCCACCTTGATGGGATTGAATTGGAATCCCCTGGTATGTTTCTAACTCGACCGTTTGAGGTATGTCAGCTTGAGCATGTCCCGAATTACACATCTCTTCCCTCTCTTATTCCCACTCTTATATTTAACAGCAATCGCTTTTCAGTTAAGTTTCAACACTTAAGAATAACTGTGTATTGATTACAGTATTCAACCAAAAGTATTAAGTAAAACAAACAAAACAATTACTAAGAGGGATAACGTATTAAGTTGCTGATCAACAGTCAGGGCAAGGGCTGATCAAGTCACCATTTCTCATAGTGTTCATTTCACTTTAACAAATTTCATTTTTGGTGCTCAGTTAGTTGTCACTGATCAGGGAGAACATATGATATTTGTCCCATTGGGACTGGCTTATTTCACTCAGCATAATGTTTTCCAAATTCCTAACAGGGGTCACTTTTCAGTTGAAATTTAAACACCTAAGAATAATTGTGTTGATTATAGAGTTCGACCAATAGTACAAGAACAAAAAAAATACTAACATGGATAAAGTATTACATTGTTCATCAACAGTCAGGACAAGAGCTGATCAAGTCACTGTTTCTCATAGTGTCCATTTCACTTCAACAGGTTTCTCATTTGGCATTCAGTTATTTGTCGCCGTTCAGGGATACCATATAATATTAGTCCCTTTGGGACTGGCTTATTTCACTCAGCATGATTTGTTCGAGATTCCTCCATTTTGTTGCAAATGACTGGATTTGATTGTTTTTGACTGCGGTATAGTATTCTAAAGAGTACATATCCCATAATTTCTTTATCCATCCTACCACTGATGGGCATTGAGGTTGGTTCCAGGTCTTGGCTATTGTGATTTGTGCTGCAATAAACATTAATATGCAGACAGCTTGTTTGTTTGCCAATTTAATTTCCTTTGGGTAAATTCCAAGTAGTGGGATGGCTGGGTTGAATGGTAGGGTTATTTTCAGGTTTCTGAGGAATCTCCAGACTGACTTCCATAGTGGCTTCACCAGTTTGCATTCCCACCAACAGTGGGTTAGTGTCCCTTTTTCCCTATCTCCTCTCCAGCATCTATTGTTGGTAGATTTCTGAATGTGAGCCATTCTAACCGGGGTGAGGTCAAACCTCATTGTGGTTTTGATTTGCATTTCCCTGATTGCTAGTGATCTTGAACATTTTTTCATGTGCCTGTTGGCCATTTGGATTTCCTCTTTTGAAAAATGTCTATTGAGGTCCTTAGCCAATCTCTTAAGTGGGTTTTTGTTTTGATTTGTGTGGAGTTTCTTGATCTCTTTGTAGATTCTGGTATTAACCCTTTATCTGTTGCATAGTTTGCAAATATTTGTTCCCATTCTCTTGGTTGTCTCTTCACTCTCCTGACTGTTTCTTTTGCAGTACAGCTACTTCTCAATTTGATGAAATCCCAATAGTTGATTTTGGCTTTGACTGCCTGTGCCTCCTGGGTCTTTTCCAGAAATTCTTTGCCTGTGCCAATATCTTGAAGGGTTTCTCCAATGTTCTCTAATAACTTGATGGTGTCAGGTCGTAGATTTAGGTCTTTAATCCATGTTGAGTGGGTTTTTGTGTAAGGTGTAAGGTAGGGGTCTTGCTTCATGATTCTGCACGTGGAAATCCAGTTTTCCCAGCACCATTTATTGAATAGACTGTCCTTGCTCCAGGAATTGGTTTTAGATCCTTGATCAAATATGAGTTGGCTGTAGATGTTTGGGTTGATTTCTGGTGTTTCTGTTCTGTTCCATTGGTCTATCCATCTGTTTCTGTACCAGTACCATGCTGTTTTGATTACAACTGCCCTGTAGTATGTCCAGAAATCTGGTATTGAGATGCCTCCGGTTTTGTTTTTGTTGTAGAAGATTGCTTTAGCTATTCGAGGTCTCTTGTGCCTCCATATGAATTTCAGCATAATTTTTTCTAGATCTGCGAAGAATGTCTTTGGTATCTTGATTGGAATTGCATTGAATCTATAAATTGCTTTTAGGAGAATGGACATTTTGATGAGCAGAGAGCTGGACAAAATCTGGCACCCTGACCAGGACTAGAACACAGGGTGCCAGCGCCGCAGGCAGAGGATTAGCCTAGAGTTGTGGCACCAGCCTTGGCTGTTCCACTTCTGATCCAGTTCTCTACTTTGTGCTGGGAAATCAGTAGAGTATGGCCCAAGTTTTAGGGCCCCTGCACCTGCGTGGGAGACCTCGAAAAATCTCCTGGCTCTTGGCTGGGTATTGGCACAGCTCCAGCCATTGTGGCCAATTGGGAAGTGAACCATCGGATGGAAGACCTTTCTCTCTCTCTCTCTACCTCTCCTCACTCTGTATAACTCTGACTTTCAAATAAATAAATCTTTTTAAAAGTTAAAAAAAAACTAGGAATAACTTACCTAGTGTTAAGAAAACAAATTACTGAATATTATTTTTTGTGGTTGAATTTCTTGAATAGTGTGGTTCCTAATAGTTTCTTGGAGGCTGAATGGAATTCATGGGCAGGAATAGGAATGTGTAGGGAACAGAATCTGCAGCATTTAGGTTTTTTTTTTTTAGAATTTATTGCTTTATTTTCAAGGGGGCAGAGTTACAAAAACAAAAGAAGGGGAGAATGAATCTGAGAATCTTAGAATCTTACATCTGGTGGTTCACTCCCCTAAGAATCACAATGGTGAAGGTTAAGCAATATTAAAGCCAGGAAGCAAGAGATTCATCTGGGTCTCCCACCCAATGCAATGGCCCATCTCCCAATGCTTTCCCTGGCACATTTTCAAAGGCTTGGATTGTAAGTTGAGTTGCTAGGACTGAAAGCTCCATCGATATGAGATGCCAACCCTTGCGGGTGGTAGCTAAGCCTGTTATTTCTCAATGCCAGCTCCCATGGCAAGTCCTTAAAAAGCTCTCCATACAATTCTCCCAGCCTGTCTATAGATTCATGTTGCATTGCTGCCTTTCCAAAATAATATCTTAAGGCAAATCATTCCTTTCTTCATTATTACTTTATGCTACTGAAAGTGTTTTCTGTAGTTGAATTTCTTTTGTTTTGTTTTATTATTTATTTGACAGATAAAGTTAGACAGTGAGAGAGAGAGAGACAGAGAGAAAGGTCTTCCTTCCCTTGGTTCACTCCCCACATGGCTGCCACGGCTGACACTGCACCCATCTGAAGCCAGGGGCCAGGTACTTCCTCCTGGTCTCCCATGCAGGTGCAGGGGCCAAAGCATTTGGTTAACCCTCCACTGCCCTCCTGGGCCAGAGCAGGGAGCTGAACTGGAAGAGGAGCAACTGGGATTAGAACCCAGTGCCCATATGGGATGCCAGTGCTGCAGGTGGAGGATTAACCAAGTGAGCCTCAGTGCTGGCCCCTGTACTTGAATTTTTTATGCAATAAAGTAAATTATGTATTTGGCAGGTAGAAAGACAAAGTGAGTGAAGTAAGCTAAGAAAGACAATAGTGGGGACAAAACTGTGGTATAATGTGTTATACCACTGCCTACAATGTGGACACTCCATATTTAGGCTGGTTCAAGTTCTTTCTGCTTTGTTTCCAAACCAGTTCCTTGCTAATATAATTCTACTTTCTTCTCAGTATTACACATCCAAGTATTCCATACACTCTCCCATTCACAACACCTTGTAGTTCTTTACAGATTTGACCCTCTTGGATATGACATTCCTGCTTCCTTCCCAGGGTAGCCTCTCCCACAGGTTTCAGAACATAGTTGCTATTCCCCATTGAATACTTATTTGTAGCTATCCAATGTGAATTTATGCTGAACATATCTAAAATGAAAGCCTCGTTATTCATTTCTCCATTTACTTGTATAAGGTATTACTATGAGCCAGCCTTGGCCAAAACATCAAAATGTTTTTTTTTTCTAAAATCCTCCCACTTTCTCATTTTTAAAGTCATCTGGTTTAAAATCCTAGTACTTTTGCTTTTTAGTTTTGAAATATTTATTTTATATCTGAATATACTCTCTAAAAATGGAAGTAATCATATATATATCCTTATATTCTTAGAATTGTTTTTGAATTACAGTAAATCTATTCTCTTGATATTTGTAAAATAGAATATAAATAATAACTACTGCTTTCAGTTTAAAAATTGAGAATTATTAATTTGGCAAACATCTTGAAGAATGTATTAGCTCAGTGCTGAGCTTTTATCTCTCCTCAGATGGGATGACAGGCTTAGGAGTCAGGAGGGGAATGCAATCAGTAGTTAGGACATGCGAGTGACAGACTCAAAATCAAGAATGTAAAATAAAGGAGACATAGAACATGAACAATTTCCTGGTTACTAAGATGGTGAGTGTTTGTCACTAGCTTAAGTTGCCATTTTGAATACTCACATACCCTATCAGACTGCTTGATTTCGAGTCTCACTACTCTCCTCTTTCTCCATTTCTTGTGAATATGTGTCCTGGGAGGCAGTAGTTGATGGCTAAAATATTTGACTCCCTACCTCCCAAATGGGTGACCAAATTAAATTTCAGTATCCTGGTATATATTTGGATGAAGTGATTTTGGGGGGAATTAATTGGAAAATGAAATATTCCCACTCTCCCTCATCTCTCTCTCCATTTGAATCAAAATGAAAACAAATCAATAAAATTTTAGAAAATATACCTCTGTCATCACCTGAATTCCATATAGATTGTGTGTTTATGTCCTGAATCTGCTCCTAATTCCAGCTTCCTGCTAATACAGATGTTAGGAGACTGCAGGTGAGTCTCTGTCATCACCCGAAGATACCCAGCTTGACACAGCCTTCATTGTTTAGGCGTTTGTGGAGTAAAGAAGATTATGGGATTTCTATGCTTCTGTGTCTATTTCTCTCTCTCTCTCTCTTCTCTTTCTCTTTCTTTATCTCTCCCTCCCCCTTTCTCTCTCTTTCTCTCCCTCTCTCTCTCTCTATCTCTCTCTGTGCATGTGTGTGTTTCAAATAAAAGTAAATGAATAAGGCTACACTTTCAGATATGCTTTGTACATTTTGCATACACACATGTATATATATGATTCTTTCTGTAATTTGATATAATACAAAATTGTATATATCTACCCTCTGCTGATAAAATAGCTTGTCATGTTTTCAAGTACTGTTAAATGTTATATCATCATATTTCATTGGTTACATCTAAATTTACATCTAAATTAGCATTAAAATAGATGTATGTATGTATAATTGCAAATGATTATGGAAGAGGACTTGGTTATTAGTTTGTTAAAATCAAGTATTATATATGATAAAAGTATAACCTATCATTTGGCATTTTAAAGTGTGAATGTCTATGTCAGTAAGCCTATACACATTCTTCTGCAATAATCAACACCATGCATCTATCTTTCTTTAATCTCCCCAGGTAAAACTTTGTGCCTCAGAAACTAAATCGCTATGCCCCTCCACCACAGACCATGGAAGTCAATTCTCTACTTTATATATCTATGAATTTGTCTCCTCTAGTTACCTCATAGAAGGTGAATCACAAAATTATCATTTTGTAATGGCTTATTTCATGTACCGGTATGCCTTTTCAGTCAGTCCATACTATACTATATTGTACCATATTATACTTCACTGTATGCTGAAATGGTTTGAATATGATTTACTGTGAATAAATCCAACTTGAGACATGAAGAAGGTGGAATTTTAATCTTACAATAGTGTTAAGAGTTAGAACCTTACCTAGATGAGTAAGGATTAATTGGGGGTAATCCTGTTAGGTCTCAGAATTGCTTGGATATGGACATTTTTAAAAGAAGATTGAGGCCATCAAAACAATCCCACACTCTTTCTTTCTGATGTACTGCACTGCTTCTGAACTTTCTGAGTGAGAAAGTGAACACCATCAGCAGGTCTTCAGTACTGTGGGCCATATTATCTGCATCACTTTACATTTGCACCAGTACTGCATGATAATTTCATTTCTCTGATATTATGGGCACTTGTTATTTTTAATTTATTTTTATTTAGTAAATATAGATTTCCAAAGTACAGTTAATGGATTACAATGGCTTCCTCCCCCCATAATTTCCCTCCCACTGACACCCCTCCCATCTCCTCCTCCCTCTCAAATTGCATTCACATCAAGATTCATCTTCAATTATCTTTATATACAGAAGATCAATTCAGTATATATTAAGTAAAGGTTTCATCAGTTTGCACCCACACAGAACCACAAAGTGTAAAAATACAGTTTAAATACTAGTTATAGCATTACTTCACATTGGACAACACACTAAGCACAGATCCTACATGAGGAGTAAGTGCACAGTGACTCCTGTTGTTGACTTAACAATTTGACACTCTTGTTTATGGCGTCAGTAATCTCCCTAGGCTCTAGTCATGAGTTGCCAAGGCTATGGAAGCATTTTGAGTTCACCAATTTTGATCTTATTCCGACAGGGTCATAGTCAAAGTGGAAGTTCTCTCCTCCCTTCAGAGAAAGGTACCTCCTTCTTTGATGGCCCCGTTCTTTCCACTGGGATCTCACTCACAGAGATCTTCCATTTAGGTCTTTTTTTCCAGGGTGTCTTGGCTTTCCATGCCTAAAATACCCTCATAGGCTCTTCAGCCATATCTGAATGCCTTAAGGGCTGATTCTGAGGCCAGAGTGCTATTTAGGACATCTGCCATTCTATGAGTCTGCTGTGTATCCCACTTCTCATGTTGGATCGTTCTCTCCCTTTTTGATTCTGTCAGCTAGTATTAGCAGACACTCGTCTTGTTTATGTGATCCCTTTGACTCTTAGACCTATCAGTGTGATCAATTGTGAACTGAAGTTGACCACTTGAACTAGTGAGATGGCATTGGTACATGCCACCTTGATGGGATTGTATTGGGGTCCCCTGGCATGATTCTAACTCCACCATTTGGGACAAGTCCAATTGAGCATGTCCCAAATTGTACATCTCCTCCCTCTCTTATTCCCACTCTTATATTTAACAGGGATCACTTTTCAGTTAAAATTTAAACACCTAAGAATAGTGTGTTAATCACAGAGTTCAACCAATAGTACTAGAACAAAACAATGAGAAAATACTAAAATGGATAAAGTATTACATTGTACATCAACAGTCAGGACAAGAGCTTATCAAGTCACTGTTTCTCATAGTGTCCATTTTACTTCAACAGGTTTCCCCTTTGGTGCTCAGTTAGTTGTAGCTGATCAGGAAGAACATATGAAAATTTTCCCTTTGGGCCTGGCTTAATTCACTCAGCATAATTTTTCCAGATTGCTCATTCTTGTTGCAAATGACCAGATTTTGTTGTTTTTGACCTCTGGATAGTATTTGATAGAGTACATGTCCCATAATTTCTTTATCCAGGCTACTGTTGATGGGCATTTGGGTTGGTTCCAGGTCTTGGCTATTGTGATTTGTGCTGCAATAAACATTAATATGCAGACAGCTTGTTTGTTTGCCAATTTCATTTCCTTTGGGTAAATTCCAAGGAGTGGGATGGCTGGGTTGAACAGTAGGGTTATTTTCAGGTTTCTGAGGAATCTCCAGACTGACTTCCATAGTGGCTTCACCAGTTTGCATTCCCACCAACAGTGGGTTAGTGTCCCTTTTTCCCTACCTCCTCTCCAGCATCTATTGTTGGTAGATTTCTGAATGTGAGCCATTCTAACCGGGGTGAGGTGGAACCTCATTGTGGTTTTGATTTGCATTTCCCTGATTGCTAGTGATCTTGAACATTTTTTCATGTGCCTGTTGGCCATTTGGATTTCCTCTTTTGAAAAATGTCTATTGAGGTCCTTGGCCAATCTCTTAAGTGGGTTTTTTGTTTTGATGTTGTGGAGTTTCTTGATTTCTTTGTAGATTCTTGTGATCAACCCTTTATCTGTTGCATAGTTTGCAAATATTTTTTCCCATTCTGTCGGTTGCCTCTTCACTCTCCTGACTGTTTCTTTTGCAGTACAGAAACTTCTCAATTTGATGCAATCCCAAATTGACTGCCTGTGCTTCTGGGGTATTTTCCAAGAAGTCTTTGGCAGTACCTATATCTTGCAGGGTTTCTCCAATGCCCTCTAATAATTTGAGGGTGTTGGGTCATAGATTTAATTCTTTAATCCATGTTGAGTGAATTTTTGTGTAAGGTGAAAGGTAGGGGTCTTGCTTCATGATTCTGCACGTGGAAATCCAATTTTCCCAGCACAATTTATTGACTATACTGTCCTTACTCCAGGGATTGGTTTTGGATCCTTGATAAATATAAGGTGACTGTAGAAGTTTGGATTGATTTCTGGTGTTTCTATTCTGTTCCATTGGTCTATCCGTCTGTTCTGTACCAGTACTATGCTGTTTTGATAACAACTGCCCTGTAGTATGTCCTGAAATCTGCTATTGTGATGCCTCTGGCTTTGTTTTTGTTGTAGAAGATTGCTTTAGCTATTCGAGGTCTCCTGAGTCTCCATATGAATTTCAGCATCATTTTTCCAGATCTGAGAAGAAGGTCTTCGGTATCTTGATTGGAATTGCATTGAATGTATAATTGCTTTTGGGAGAATGGACATTTTGATGATATTGATTCTTCCAATCCATGAGCATGGAATATTTCTCCATTTTTTGGTAGCCTCTTCTATTTCTTTCTTTAAGGTTTTGTAATTTTCATCGTAGAGATCCTAACGTCCTTGGTTAAGTTTCTTCCAAGGTATTTGATTGTTTTTGTAGCTATTGTGAATGGGATTGATCTTAGAAGTTCTTCCTCAGCCATGGCATTGTCTGTGTATACAAAGGCTGTTGATTTTTGTGCATTGATTTTATACCCTGCTACTTTGCCAAAATCTTCTGTGAGTTCCAATAGTCTCTTAGTAGAGTTCTTTGGGTCCCCTAAATAAAGAATCATATCATCTGCAAAGAGGGATAGTTTGACTTCTTCCTTCCCAATTCGTATCCCTTTAATCTCTTTTCCTTGCCTAATAGCTCTGGCTAAAACTTCCAGAATTATTGAATAGCAGTGGTGAGAGTGGGCATCCATGTCTGGTACCAGATCTCAGTGGAAATGGTTCCAACTTTTCCCCATTCATAGGATGTTGGCCGTGGGTTTTTCATAAATTGTTTTGATTGTATTAAGGAATGTTCCTCCCATACCCAGTTTGCTTACAGTTTTCATCATGAAAGGGTGTTGTATTTTATCAAATGTTTTCTCTGCATCTATTGAGGTAATCATACGGTTTTTCTTCTGCAGTCTGTTAATGTGGTGTATCATGTTGAATGTTTTGCACACATTAAACCATCCCTGCATGCCAGGGATAAATCCCACTTGGTCTGGGTGGATGATCTTTCTGATGTGTTGTTGCATTCTATTGGCCAGAATTTTATTGAGGATTTTTGCATCTATGTTCATCAGGGATATTGGTCTGTAATTCTCTTTCTTCTTTTTCTTTTTTTTGACAGGCATAGTGGACAGTGAGATAGAGAGAGAGACAGAGAGAAAGGTCTTACATTTGCCATTGGTTCACCCTCCAAAGGCCGCCACAGCCGGCACACTGCAGCTGGCACACCGCACTGATCTGAAGGCAGGAGCCAGGTCTTATCCTGGTCTCCCATGGGTTGCAGGGCCCAAGCACTTGGGCCAACCTCCACTGCACTCCCTGGCCACAGCAGAGAGCTGGCATGGAAGAGGGGCAACTGGGACAGAATCTGGAGCCCTGACCAGGACTAGAATCTGGTGTGCTGGCACTGCAAGGCGGAGGATTAGCCTAGTGAGCTGAAGCGCCGGCCTGTAATTCTCTTTCAATGCTGCATCTTTTTCTGGCTTAGGAATTAAGGTGATGCTGGCTTCATAGAAAGAATTTGGGAGGATTCCCTCTTTTTTGATTGTTCTGAATAGTTTGGGAAGAATTGGAGTCAGTTCTTCTTTAAATGTCTGGTAGAATTCAGCAGTGAATCCATCTGGTCCTGGGCTTTTTTTTTTGTTGTTGGGGGTAGGAGGGCCTTTATGACCATTTCAATTTCTGTCTCAGTTATGGGTCTGTTTAGGTTTTCTATGTCTTCCTGGTTCAATTTAGGTAGGTTGCATGTGTCCAGGAATCTATCCATTTCTGATAGGTTTCCATATTTGCTGGCATACAAGTCCTTGTAGTAATTTTGATGATTCTTTTTATTTCTGTGGTGTCTGTTGTTACATTTCCTTATGATCTGTGATTTTATTGATTTGGGTCTTTCTCTTCTTTTTTTATTTATTTGGGCCAATGAGGTGTCAATTTTCTTTATTTTTTCAAAAAACCAGCATCTCGTTTGGCTGATTTTTTGTAATTTTTTTTGGATTCAATCCTGTTGATTTCTTCTCTGATTTTAATTTTTTCATTTCTCCTACTAGATTTGGGTCTGGTTTGCTGCAGTTTTTCTAGATCCTTGATATGAATTGAAAGCTCATCTATTTAGTGCATTTCCAATTTCTTGATGTAGGCATCTATTGATATAAACTTTCCTCTTACCACTGCTTTTGCTGTATCCTGTAAGTTTTTCTGATTGAATTAACCTGAAAATCACACTCACACTCGATTTGGAGGGAATTAATATCTGTCCCCTCAGTAGAAGGGTTCCATTTCTTTTTCCAAAACACAAAAATTCATGTTGGTCGTGTTGCCTGTAGATTTCTAAGCATGAAACGCCAATTTGTTGTATTTTTTTATTTCCTAATGGCTACTTTGTCTAAACTCTTGTTTGTATTGTGTCAGAATACAAAATTTGGGAAGGAAGAAGGCAAAACAAACTCAGACCCAGAAAAAGTATAGGAAATTGCCGCTCCAGAAATGAAAAATCGGCTGAGGCACTCAAAACAATGACAGAAAGCCCGAACTGGAGCAAGACAACAGCTGTGCCCTGATAGAAAAAGACCATTCCTCCTGTGCCCTGAACTCCATATTTTAGCCTCAAATCCAAAGCACACATCAGAAAATTCATTACAAACCATGATAAATGAGAAAAAAATGTGAAAAAAGACAAAGAAATCCAAGAGTCCTTAGTGATATTGGGCTTGATTTAGTCAAAAGGAAACCGGATACTTCCGGATTCATCCACCTCTCCCAGCTGACTGGCTGTGGAATTCTGATAGAATTAACCTGAACATTGAACTCACACTCAATTGGGAGGGAATTAACATCTGTCCCCTCATTAGAAGGGTTCCATTTCTTTTTCCAAAACACAAAAATTCATGTTGGTTGTGTTGCCTGTAGATTTCAAGCATGAAACATCAATTTGTTGTGTTTTTTATTTCATAATGGATACTCTGTCTAAATTCTTGTTTGTATTGTGTCAGAATATCAAATTTGGTAAGGAAGAAGGCAAAACAAACTCAGAGCCAGAAACAATTCAGGAAATTGCCACTCAAGAAACCAAAAATCGGCTGAGGCACCCAAAACCATGACAGAAAGCCAGAATTGGAGCAAACCAACAGCTGTGCCCTGATTGAAAAAGACCATATCTCCCGTGTCCTGAACTCCATATTCCAGCATCAAAACCAAAGCTCACATCAGAAAGTTCATTACAAACCATGAGAAATAAGAAAAATGTGGAAAAAGGCAAATAAATCCAAGAGTCCTTAGTGATATTGGGCTTGATTACTAAGAGGGATAACGTATTAAGTTGTTCACCAACAGTCAGGGCAAGGGCTGATCAAGACACCATTTCTCATAGTGTTCATTTCTCTTTAACAGGTTTCCTTTTGGGTGCTCAGTTAGTTGTCACCAATCAGGGAGAACATATGATATTTGTCCCTTTGGGACTGGCTTATTTCACTCAGCATAATGTTTTCCAAATTCCTCACAGGGGTCACTTTTCAGTTGAAATTTAAACACCTAAGAATAATTGTGTTAATTAAAGAGTTCAACCAATAGTACTAGAACAAAAAATACTAACATGGATAAAGTATTACATTGTACATCAACAGTCAGGACAAGAGCTGATCAAGTCACTGTTGGTGCCCCTTCAAGGAGGTCTTCTTTGGTCCTTGTCATGTGTAAAGCACTGTTACTACTGGGGGAAGCTGATTGGTTTTTTTTACAGCTAATGTATTTGGTTTTTTGTATTCACTTCTATCATGATATTGCTCTGAGTCTAGGAGCAAATCACACCAGTTCTCTCACATTTCCATTTTTCTTCTCATCCAGGTACAGTCCTAATTCCCACTACATGTTTCCAAGGCCAAAGAAAATGAACACACCACCAGTAAGTTGTTTATTTTTGTTTGCATTATATTGTGATATAGCAGATTTATGAGTATATTTCATTAAAATCGGGAAATAAATATTTGACAACATAAAATTGTCATGATTATAAAGCATTAGAAATATCAAACCTGATATCAAATTTGTTTCTAGTCTCTGTGATGCTATAATGGTAACATGTTTATCATGTTATTCAAATTGGAACATAGGATCTCCTAAATTATTGTAAAATATAAAGCCTGAATTTGTATTTATTGGTCTTTTCAATGATATAGTAGAGGTGGTTTAGTGCCAAATTAGTAATACACACTGAACTAGTTAAAAGTTAGGGCCAGCACTGTGGCACAGTGGGTTAATGCCCTGGCCTGAAATGCTGGCATTAAATGGATGCCGGTTAGAGACCCGGCTGTTCCACTTCTTTTTTTGTTGTTGTTTGTTTTTTTTAAACTTTTATTTAGTTAAAAAGTACAGCTTATGGATTAAAAGGGCTTTTCCCCCCATAAATTCCCACCCACCCTCAACCCTCCCATCTCCCACTCCCTCTCCCCTTCCATTCACATCAAGATTCATTTTCAATTCTCTTTATATACAGGAGATCAATTTAGTATATATTAAGTAAAGATTTCAACAGTTTGCACCCACATAGAAACACAAAGTGAAAAATACTTTTTGAGTGCTAGTTATAGCATTAAATCACAATGTACAGCACATTAAGGACAGAGATCCTACATGAGGAGTAAGTGCACAGTGATTCCTGTTGTTGACGTAACAAATTGACGCTCTTGTTTATGGCATCAGTAATCTCCCTAGGCTCTTGTCATGAGTTGACATGGCTATGGAAGCCTTTTGAGTTCATCACCTCTGATCTTATTTAGACAAGGTCATAGTCAAAGTGGAAGTTCACTCCTCCCTTCAGAGAAAGGCACCTCTTCTTTGATGGCCTGTTTTTCTACTGGGATCTCACTCACAGAGATCTTTCATTTAGGTCCTTTTTTTGCTAGAGTGTCTTGGCTTTCCATGCCTAAAATACTCTCATGGGCTCTTCAGCCAGATCCAAATGCTTTACGGGCTGATTCTGAGGCTAGAGTGTTGTTTAGGACACCTGCCATTCTTTGAGTCTGTGGTGTATCCTGCTTCCCATGTTGGATCGTTCTCTCCCTTTTTTATTCTATCAGTTAGTATTAGCAGACATTAGTCTTCTTTTAACTTTTATTTAATGAATATAAATTTACAAAGTAGAGCTGATGGAGTACAATGGCTTCCCCATAACTTCCCTCCCACCTGCAACCCTCCCCTTAACCACTCCCTCTCCCCTTCCATTCACAACAAAATTCATTTTTAAATCTCCTTCTATACAGAAGATCAGTTTAGCAAATATTAAGTAAAGGTTTCAACAGTAGGCACCCACATAGAAACACAAAGTGAAAAATACTGTTTGAGTACTAGTTATAGCATTAAATCACACTGTACAGCACATTAAGGACAGAGATCCTACATGAGGAGTAAGTGCATAGTGATTCCTGTTGTTCACTTAACAAATTAACAATCTTGTTTATGGCATCAGTAATCACCTTGGGCTCTTGTCATGAGTTCCCAAGGCTATGGAAGCCTTTTGAGTTCACTGACTCTGATCATATTTAGGCAAGGTTGTAGTCAGAAAGGAAGTTCCCTCCTCCCTTCAGAGAAAGGTACCTCCTTCTTTGATGACCCGTTCTTTCCACTGGGATCTCACTCGCGGAGATGTTTCATTTAGGTCGTTTTTTGTTTTGTTTTTTTTTTTTTTTTTTTTTTTTTTGCCAGAGTGTCTTGGCTTTCCATGCCTGAAATACTCTCAAGGGCTTTTCAGCCAGATCCGCGTGCTTTAAGGGCTGATTCTGAGGCCAGAGTGCTGTTTAGGACATCTGCCATTCTATGGGTCTGCTGTGTATCTCGCTTCCCATGTTGGATCATTCTCTCCCTTTTTGATTCTATCAGCTACTATTTGCAGACACTAGTCTTGTTTATGTGATCCCTTTAGCTCTTAGCCCCATCATTATGAACAATTGTAAACAGAAATTGATCACTGGGACTAGTGAGATGGCATTGGCACATGCCACCTTGATGGGATTGAATTGGAATCCCCTGGTATGTTTCTAACTCGACCGTTTGAGGTATGTCAGCTTGAGCATGTCCCGAATTGCACATCACTTCCCTCTCTTATTCCTACTCTTATATTTCACAGTGATCACTTTTCAGTTAAGTTTCAACACTTAAGAATAACTGTGTATTGATTACAGTATTCAACCAAAAGTATTAAGTAGAACAAACAAAACAATTACTAAGAGGGATAACGTATTAAGTTGTTCACCAACAGTCAGGGCAAGGGCTGATCGAGACACCATTTCTCATAGTGTTCATTTCTCTTTAACAGGTTTCCTTTTGGGTGCTCAGTTAGTTGTCACCAATCAGGGAGAACATATGATATTTGTCCCTTTGGGACTGGCTTATTTCACTCAGCATAATGTTTTCCAAATTCCTCACAGGGGTCACTTTTCAGTTGAAATTTAAACACCTAAGAATAATTGTGTTAATTAAAGAGTTCAACCAATAGTACTAGAACAAAAAATACTAACATGGATAAAGTATTACATTGTACATCAACAGTCATGACAAGAGCTGATCAAGTCACAGTTTCTCCTAGTGTCCATTTTACTTCAACAGGTTTCCGCTTTGGTGTTCAGTTAGTTGTCACCGATCAGGGATACCATATAATATTAGTCCCTTTGGGACTGGCTTACTTCACTCAGCGTAATGGTGTTCAGACTCCTCCATCTTGTTGCAAATGACTGGATTTCATTGTTTTTTTACTGCTGTATAGTATTCTACAGAGTACATGTCCCATAATTTCTTTATCCAGTCTGCCATTGATGGGCATTTAGGTTGGTTCCAGGTCTTGGCTATTGTGAATTGTGCTGCAATAAACATTAGGGTGCAGACTGCTTGTTTGTTTGCCAATTTAAATTACTTTGGGTAACTTTCAAGGAGTGGGATGGCTGGGTCGAACGGTAGGGTTATTTTCAGGTTTCTGAGGAATCTCCAGACTGACTTCCATAGTGGCTTCACCAGTTTGCATTCCCACCAACAGTGGGTTAGTGTCCCTTTTTCCCCACATCCTCACCAGCATCTATTGTTGGTGGATTTCTGAATATGAGCCATTCCAACCGGGGTGAGGTGAAACCTCATTGTGGTTTTGATTTGCATTTCCCTGATTGCTAGTGATCTTGAACGTTTTTTCATGTGTCTGTTGGCCATTTGGATTTCCTCTTTTGAAAAATGTCTATTGAGGTCCTTGGCCCATCTCTTAAGTGGGTTCCTTGTTTTGTTTTTGTGGAGTTTCTTTTTTTTTTCTTTTTTTTTAACTTTTATTTAATGAATATAAATTTCCAAAGTACAGAATATTGATTACAATGCCTTCACCACATAATGTTCCTCCAACCTGCAACCCTCCCCTTATCCACTCCCTCTCCCCTTCCATTCACATCAAGATTCATTTTCGATTCTCTTTATATACAGAAGATCAGTTTAGCATACATTAAGTAAAGATTTCTATAGTTTGCTCCCACGCAGAAACATAAAGTGAAAAATACTGTTTGAGTACTAGTTATAGCATTAAATCTCAATGTACAGTACACTAAGGACAAAGATCCTACATGAGGAGTAAGTGCACAGTGACTCCTGTTGTTGACTTAACAAATTGACACTCTTGTTTATGGCATCAGTAATCACCCTAGGCTCTTGTCATGAGCTGCCAAGGCTATGGAAGCTCGTTGAGTTCACTGACTCTGATCATATTTAGACAAGGCCATGGTAAAATGGAAGTTCTCTCCTCCCTTCAGAGAAAGGTACCTCCTTCTTTGAAGACCTGTTCTTTCCATTGGGATCTCACCCATGGAGATTTTTCATTTAATTTTTTTTTCCCCAGAGTGTCTTGGCTTTCCATGCCTGAAATACTCTCATGGGCATTTCATCCAGATCCACATGCCTTAAGGGCTGCTTATGAGGCCAGAGTGCTGTTTAGGACATCTGCCATTCTATGAGTCTGCTGTTTATCTCACTTCCCATGTTGGATCATTCTCTCCCTTTTTGATTCTATCAGCTACTATTCTCAGACACTAGTCTTGTTTATGTGATCCCTTTGGCTCTTAGCCCCATCATTATGATCAATTGTGAACAGAAATGGATCACTGGGACTAGTCAGATGGCATTGGCACATGCCACCTTGATGGGATTGAATTGGAATCCCCTGGTATGTTTCTAACTCGACCGTTTGAGGTATGTCAGCTTGAGCATGTCCCGAATTGCACATCACTTCCCTCTCTTATTCCCACTCTTATATTTCACAGTGATCACTTTTCAGTTAAGTTTCAGCACTTAAGAAGAATTGTGTATTGACTACAGTATTCAACCAAAAGTATTAAGTAGAACAAACAAAAAAAATTCTAAGAGGGATAACATATTAAGCTGCTCATCAACAGTCAGGGTGAGGGCTGATCAAGTCACCATTTCTCATAGTTTTGACTTCACTTTAACAGGTTTCCTTTTTGGTGTTCAGTTAGTTGTCACCTATCAAGGAGAACAAGTGGTATTTGTCCCTTTGGGATTGGCTTATTTCACTCAACATGATGTTTTCTAAATTCCTAACAGGGATCATTTTTCAGTTGAAATTTAAACACTTAAGAACAATTGTGTGTTAATTACAGAGCTCCACCAATGGTACTAGAACCAAAAAAATACTAACATGGATAAAATATTACATTGTACATCAACCGTCAGGACAACAGCTGATCAAGTCAATGTTTCTCATAGTGTCCATTTCACTTCAACAAGTTTCCCCTTTGGTGCTCAGTTTGTTGTCACTGATCAGGGAGAACCTGTGATATTTGTCCCTTTGGGACAGGCTTAATTAACTCAGCATGATGTTTTCCAAATTCCTCCATCTTGTTGCAAATGACTGGATTTCATTGTTTTTGACTGCTGTATAGTATTCTACAGAGTACATGTCCCATAATTTCTTTATCCAGTCTACTGTTGATGGGCATTTGGGTTGGTTCCAGGTATTAGCTACTGTGAATTGAACTGCAATAAACATTAATGTGAAGACTGCTTTTTTGTTTGCCAATTTAACATCCTTTGAGTAAATTCCAATGAGTGGGATGGCTGGGTCGAATGGTAGGGTTATTTTCAGGTTTCTGAGGAATCTCCAGACTGACTTCCATAGTGGCTTCACCAGTTTGCATTCCCACCAACAGTGGGTTAGTGTCCCTTTTTCCCTACCTCCTCTCCAGCATCTATTGTTGGTAGATTTCTGAATGTGAGCCATTCTAACCGGGGTGAGGTGAAACCTCATGGTGGTTTTGATTTGCATTTCCCTGATTGCTAGTGATCTTGAACGTTTTTTCATGTGCCTGTTGGCCATTTGGATTTCCTCTTTTGAAAAATGTCTATTGAGGTCCTTGGCCCATCTCTTAAGTGGGTTGTTTGTTTTGATCTTGTGGAGTTTCTTGATTTCTTTGTAGATTCTGGTTATCAACACTTTATCAGTTTCATAGTTTGCAAATATATTTTCCCATTCTGTCGGTTGTCTCTTCACTTTCCTGACTGTTTCTTTTGCAGTACAGAAACATCTCAATTTGATGCAATCCCAAATGTTAATTTTGGCTTTAACTGCCTGTGCTTCTGGGGTGTTTTCCAAGAAGTAATTGCCGGTACCTATATCTTGTAGAGTTTTTCCAATGCTGTCTAATAATTTGATGGTGTCAGGTCATAGATTTAACTCTTTAATCCATGTTGAGTGGATTTTTGTGTAAGGTGAAAGGTAGGGGTCTTGCTTCATGATTCTGCATGTGGAAATTTAATTTTCCCAGAACGATTTATTGAATAGACTGTCCTTACTCCAGGGATTGGTTTTGGATCCTTGAACAAATATGAGTTGGCTGGAGATGTTTCAATTGATTTCTGGTGTTTCAATTCTATTCCATTGGTCTATCCATCTAATTCTGTACCAGTACCATGCTGTTTTGATAACAACTGCAATGTAGTATGTCCTGAAATCTGGTATTGTGATGCCTCCAGTTTTGTTTTTGTTGTACAAGATTGCTTTAGCTATTCGAGGTCTCCTGTGTCTCCATATAAATTTCAGCACCATTTATTTACAAATTCTTGATCTGTTTGTAGATTCCGGTTATTACCATAAACTCCATAGATAATGTCCAGAAAACACAAACAAACACAGAGGATGTAGCAAGATCTGGGATTCAGATAGCCACAACACACCAGATATTTTTGGTTTCATCCAAGAGTATCTGGAAAAATTGTTGTGGTTTTTGGGTGAAATTTAACCAAAAAATCACCGTCAAAGTGGTTTTGGAGAAAAGCACAAACTTTCTGTTCTGCAAATGCATCCCATGTCATCTTTACAAACACAAATATCATGTTTTCTTGGGTTTCTGAAGCTTTTTTCCTAGAAAACTCGAATGTGTGGAGGATTTGACTCCAGGTGGAACCAATTAGCATTTGCCGGCAGAAAACAAAAACTTACATGCTAAAATACATTCAAAACTGTAGAGTTCATAGAGAATGTCCAGAAAACACAAACACACACAGAGGCTGTAGCACGATCTAGGATTGAGATAGCCACAACACACCAGATATTTTTGTTTTCATCCAGGAGTATCTGAACCAATTGTTGTGGAATTTGGGTGAAATTTAACCAAAAAAGCAACGACAAAGTAGTTTTCGAGAAAAGCACAATCTTTCTGTTCAGAAGTGCATCCAATGTCATGTTTACAAACACAAATAGCATGTTTTCTCGGGTTTCTAAAGCTTTCTGCGTAGAAATATCGAATGTGTGGAGGAATTGACTCCATGTGGAACCAATTAGCGTTTGCCGGTAGAAAACAAAAACTTACATCCTAAAATGCATTCAAAACAGCAAAGTCCGTAGAGAATGTCCAGAAAACAGAAACAAACACAGAGGCTGTAGCAAGATCTGGGATTGAGATAGCCACAACACACCAGATATTACCACATATTTTTGTTTTCATCCAGGAGTATCTGGACAAATTTTTGTGGAATTCGCGTGAAATTTAACCAAAAAAGCACTGACAGAGTGGTTTTGGAGAAAAGCACAATCTTTCTGACTGGCAAATGCATCCAATGTCATGTTTACAACCACAAATATCATGTTTCCTTGGGTTTCTGAAGCTTTCTGCCTAGAAAACACAATTGTCTGGAGGATTTGACTCCAGGTGGAACCAATTAGAGTTTGTCGGTAGAAAAGAAAAACTAAAAGGCTAAAATGCATTCAAAACCGCAAAGTCCTTAGAGAATGTCCAGAACACAAACAAACACAGAGGCTGTAGCAAGATCTGGGATTGACATAGCCACAACACACCAGATATTTCTGCTTTCATCCCAGCATATCCGGACAAATTGTTGTGGAATTCGAGAGAAATTTAAAAAAAAATCAACGTCAAAGTGGTTTAGAAGAAAAGCACAATCATTCTGTTCGGCAATTGCATCCCATGTCATGTTTACAAACACAAATAGCATGTTTTCTCAGGTTTCTGAAGCTTTCTGCCCAGAACACTCGAATGTGTGAAGGATTTGGCTCCAAGTGGAACCAGTTAGTGTCTGTGAGCAGAAAACAAAAGGTGTCATGCTAAAATGCATTCAAAACCACAAAGTCTGTAGAGAACTTCCAGAAAACACAAACAAACACAGAGGCTGTAGCAAGATCTGGGATTGAGATAGAGCCAAACCACCAGATATTTTTGTTTTCATCCAGGATTATCTGGAGAAATTGTTGTAAAATTCAGATGAAATTTAACCAAAAAATCACCGTATGTGGTTTTGGAGAAAAGCACAATATTTCTGATCTACAAATGCATCCATTGTCATCTTTACAACCACAAATATCATATTTTCTTGGTTTTCTGAAGCTTTCCGTGTAGAAAATTCGAATGTGTGGAAGATTGACTCATGAGAACCAATTAGCATTTGATGGCAGAAAACAAAAACTTACCTGCTAAAATCCATTCAAAACTATAAAGTCTGAGGAGAATGTCCAGAAAACAGAAACAAACACAGAGGCTGTAGCAAGATCTGGGATTGAGATAGCCACAACACACCAGATATTACCACATATTTTTGTTTTCATCCAGGAGTATCTGGACAAATTGTTGTGGAATTCGCGTGAAATTTAACCAAAAAAGCACTGACAAAGTGGTTTTGGAGAAAAGCACAATCTTTCTGATTGGCAAATGCATCCAATGTCATGTTTACAACCACAAATATCATGTTTTCTCGGGTTTCTGAAGCTTTCTGCCTAGAAAACAAGGATGTCTGGAGGATTTGATTCCAGGTGGAACCAATTAGAGTTTCTCAGCAGAAAATAAAAATTTAAAGGCTAAAATGCATTCAAAACTGCAAAGTCCGTAGAGAATGTCCAGAAAACACAATTAGCATTCAAAATCGTAAAGTCCTTACATAATGTCCAGAAAATAGAAACAAACACAGAGGCTGTAGCAAGATCTGTGATTGAGAAAGCCACAACAAACCAGATATTTCTGCTTTCATCCCAGCATATCTGGACAAATTGTTGTGGAATTCGGGTGAAATTTAACCAAAAAATCACCGCCAAATGGTTTTGGAGAAAAGCACAATCATTCTGATTGGCAAATACATCCCATGTCATGTTTAAAATACAAATATCATGTTCTCTCGAGTATCTGAAGCTTTCTGCCCAGAAGACTCGAATGTGTGAAGGAGTTGACTCCAGGTGGAACTAGTTATCGTCTGTGAGCAGAAAACAAAAAGTGTCATGCTAAAATGCATTCAAAACCGTAAAGTCCATAGCGAATGTCCAGAAAACACAAACAAACACAGAGGCTGTAGCAAGATCTGTGATTGAGATAGCCACAACACACCAGATATTTTTGTTTTCATCCAGGAATATCTGGAGAAATTGTTGTGGAATTCGGGTGAATATTACACAAAAAAATCACCGTTTGTGGTTTTGGATAAAAGCACAATCTTTCTGTTTGGCGAATGCATGCCATGTCATGTTTACAAACACAAATATCATGTTTTCTCGGGATTCTGAAGCTTTCTTCCTAGAACACTCGAATGTGTGAAGGATTTGACTCCAGGTGGAACCAGTTAGCGTGTGTGAGCAGAAAACAAAAAGTGTCATGCTAAAATGCATTCAAAACCGTAAAGTGCATACAGAAGGTCCAGAAAACAGAAACAAACACAGAGGCTGTAGCAAGATCTGCGCTTCAGATAGAGACTAAACACCAGATACTTTAGTTTTCATCCAGGAGTATCTGGAAAAATTGTTATGGAATTCAGTTGAAATTTAACCAAAAAGCACCGACAAACTGGTTTTGCAGAAAAGCACAATCTTTCTGATTGGCAAATGCATCCCATGTCATGTTTACAAACACAAATATCATGTTTTCGCAGGTTTCTGAAACTTTCTGCCTAGAACACTCGAATGTGTGGAGGATTTGACTCCAGGTGGAACCAATTAGCGTTTGCCGGCAGAAAACAAAAACTTACAGGCAAAAATGCATTCAAAACTGCAAAGTCCTTAGAGAATGTGCAGAAAACACAAACAAACACAGAGGCTGTAGCAAGATCTGGGATTGAGATAGAGACACAACACCAGATATTTTTGTTTTCATCCAGGAGTATCTGGACAAATGGTTGTGGAATTCGGGTGAAATTTAACCAAAATTCACTGTATGTGTTTTTGGATAAAAGCACAATCTTTCTGTTCGGCAAATGCATGCCATGTCATGTTTACAAACACAAATATCATGTTTTCTTGGGATTCTGAAGCTTTCTGCCCAGAACACTCGAATGCGTGAAGGATTTGACTCCAGGTGGAACCAGTTAGCGTGTGTGAGCAGAAAACAAAAAGTGTCATGCTAAAATGCATTCAAAACCATAAAATCCATAGAGAAGATCCAGAAAAACAAACAAACACAGAGGCCGTAGCAAGATCTCAGATTGAGATAGCCACAACACACCAGATATTTTTGTTTTCATCAGGAGTATCTGGACAAATGGTTGTGGAATTCGGGTGAAATTTAACCAAAAAATCACCGTATGTGGTTTTGGAGAAAAGCACAATCTTTCTGTTTGGCAAGTGCATCCAATGTATTATTGAAAAACACAAATATGTTTTCTCGGGTTTCTGAAGGTTTCTGCCTAGAAAACTCGAATGTGTGGAGGATTTGACTCCATGTGGTACCAATTAGCGTTTGCCAGCAGAAAACAAAAAGTAACATGCTAAAATGCATTCAAAACCGTAAAGTCCATAGCGAATGTCCAGAAAACACAAACAAACACAGAGGATGTAGCAAGATCTCCAACTGAGATGGCCACAACACACCAGATAGTTTTGTTTTCATCCAGGAGTATCTGGACAAATAGTTGTGGAATTCGGGTGAAATTTAACCAAAAAATCACCGTCAAAGTGGTTTTGGAGAAAAGCACAAACTTTCTATTCTAAATGCATCCCATGTCATATTGACAAACACAAATATCATGTATTCTCGGGTTTCTGAAGCTTTCTGCCTAGAAAAATCGAATGTCTGGAGGATTTGACTCCAGGTGGAACCAATTAGGGTTTGCCAGCAGAAAACAAAAAGTTACATGCTAAAATGCATTCAAAACAGTAAGGTCCGTAGAGAATGTCCTAAAACACCAACAAACACAGAGGCTGTAGGAAGATCTGGGATGGACATAGCCACAACACACCAGATATTTTTTTTTTATCCAGGAGTATCTGGACAAATTGTTGTGGAATTCAGGTGAAATTAAAAAAAAAAAAACACCGTCAAAGTGGTTTTTGAGAAAAGCACAATCTTCCTGTTCAGAAGTGCATCCAATGTCATGTTTACAGAAAGAAATATCATGTTTTCTTGGGTTTCTAAAGTTTCTACCGAGAAAACTCGAATGTGTGGAGGATTTGACTCCATGTGGAACAATTAGCGTTTACCAGCAGAAAACAAAAAGTTACATGCTAAAATCCTTTCAAAATCATATAGTCCATAGAGAATGTCCAGAAAACACAAACAAACACAGAGGCTGTAGCAAGATCTGGGATTGAGATAGCCACAACGTACCAAATATTTTTGTTTTCATCCAGGAATATCTGGAAAAACTGTTGTGAATTTGGGTCAAATTAAAAAAAAAAAAAACCACAGTCAAAGTGATTTTGGAGAAAAGCACAATCTTTCTGTTCAGCAAATGCATCCCATGTCATGTTTACAAACACAAATATCATGTTTTCTCAGGTTCTGAAGGTTTCTGCCTAGAATACTCGAATGTGTGGAGGATTTGACTCCATGTGGTACCAATTAGCGTTTGCCAGCAGAAAACAAAACGTTACATGCTAAAATGCATTCAAAACAATAAAGTCCGTGGAGAATGTCCAGAAAACACAAACAAACACAGAGGCAGTAGCAAGATCTGGGATTGAGATAGCCACAACACACCAGATATTTTTCTTTTCATCCAGGAGTATCTTCACAAATGGTTGTGGAATTCGGGTGAAACTTAAAAAAAAAAATCACCTTCAGTTGGTTTTGGAAAAAAGCACAATCTTTCTGCTCTGCAAATGCATCCCATGTCATGTTTACAAACACAAATATCATGTATTCTCGGGTTTCTGAGGCTTTCTGCCTAGAAAACTCGAATGTGTGGAGGATTTGTCTCCATGTGGAACCAATTAGGGTTTGACCGCAGGAAAAAAAAACTTACATGCTAAAATGCATTCAAAACTGTATAGTCCATACATAATGTCCAGAAAACACAAACAAACAGAAAGGCTGTAGCAACATCTGGGATTGAGATAGCCACAACACACCAGATATTTTTCTTTTCATCCAGGAGTATCTGGAGAAATTCTAGTGGAATTCGGGTGAAATTTAACAAAAAAATCACCGTCATAGTGGTTTAGAAGAAAAGCACAATCTTTCTGTTCGGCAAATGCATCCCATGTAATGTTTACAAACACAAATAGAATGTTTTCTCGGGTTCCTGAAGCTTTCTGCCCAGAACACTCGAATGTGTGAAGGAGTTGATTCCAGGTGGAACCAGTAAACGTCTGTGAGCAGAAAACAAAAAGTGTCATGCTAAAATGCATTCAAAACTGTAAAGTCCATAGGAATGTCCAGAAAACACAAACAAACACAGAAGCTGTAGCAAGATCTGGGATTGAGATAGCCACAACACAACAGATATTTTTGTTTTCATCCAGGAGTATCTGGAGAAATTGTTGTGGAATTCGGGTGAAATTAAAAAAAAAAAAAAAAAAACACCATCAACGTGGTTTGGAGAAAAGCACAATCTTTCTGTTTGGCAAATGCATCCCATGTCATGTTTACAAACACAAATATCATGTTTTCTTGGGATTCTGAAGCTTTCCTCCTAGAACACTCAAATGCATGAAGGTTTTGACTCCAGGTGGATCCAATTAGCATCTGTGAGCAGAAAACAACAAGTGTCCTGCTAAAATGCATTCAAAACAATAAAGTCCGTAGAGAATGTCCAGAAAACAGAAACAAACACAGAGGCTGTAGCAAGATGTGGGATTGAGATAGAGACAAAACACCAGATATTTTTGTTTTCATCCAAGAGTATCTGGAAAAATTGTTGTGGTTTTTGGGTGAAATTTAACCAAAAAATCACCGTCAAAGTGGTTTTGGAGAAAAGCACAATCTTTCAGCTCTGCAAATGCATCCCATGTCATGTTTACAAACACAAATAGCATGTTTTCTCGGGATTCTGAAGCTTTTTCCCTAGAAAACTCGAATGTGTGGAGGATTTGACTCCATGTGGAACTAGTTAGCATTTTCCGGCAGAAAACAAAAACTTACATGCTAAAATGCATTCAGAACCATAAAGTCCATGGAGAATGTCCAGAAAACACAAACAAACACAAAGGCTGTAGCAAGATCTGGGATTGAGATAGCCACAACACACCAGATATTTTTGTTTTCATCCAGGAGTATCTGAACAAATTGTTGTGGAATTTGGGTGAAATTTAACCAAAAAAGCACCGAAAAAGTGGTTTTTGAGAAAAGCACAGTCTTTCTGTTCGGAAAGTGCATCCAATGTCATATTTACAAACACAAATAGCATGTTTTCTCGGGTTTCTGAAGCTTTCTGCCTAGAAAAATCGAATGAGGATGATTTGACTCCATGTGGAACTAGTTAGCATTTGCCGACAGAAAACAAAAAGTTACATGCTAAAATGCATTCAAAACCTTAAGGTCCGTAGAGAATGTCCAAAAACACCAACAAACACAGAGGCTGTAGGAAGATCTGGGATGGTGATAGCCGCAACATAGCAGATATTTTTCTTTTCATCCAGGAGTATCTGGACAAATTGTTGTGGAATTCGGGTGAAATTTAAAAAAAAAAAAAACCACCATCAAAGTGGTTTTGGAGAAAAGCACAATCTTTCTATTCGGCAAGTGCATCCAATGTCATATTTACAAACACAAATATCATGTTTTCTTGGGTTTCTAAAGTTTCTACCGAGAAAACTCAAATGTGTGGAGGATTTGACTCCATGTGGTACCAATCAGCGTTTCCCAGCAGAAAACAAAACGTTACATGCTAAAATGCATTCAAAACTGTAAAGTCCATAGAGAATGTCAAGAAAACACAAACACACACAGAGGCTGTAGCAAGATCTGGGATTGAGATAGCCACAACACACCAGATATTTTTCTTTTCATCCAGGAGTATCTTGACAAATAGTTGTGGAATTCGGGTGAAATTTAACCAAAAAACCAACGTCAAAGTGGTTTTGGATAAAAGCACAATCTTTCTGTTTGGCAAATGCATCCCATGTCATGTTTACAAACACAAATATCATGTATTCTCGGGTTTCTGAATCTTTCTGCCTAGAAAACTTGAATGTGTGGAGGATTTGACTCCATGTGGAACCGATTAGGGTTTGACCGCAGGAAAAAAAAAACTTACATGCTAAAATGCATTCAAAACCATAAAGTCCATAGAGAAGGTCCAGAAAACACAAACAAACACAGAGGCTGTAGCAAGATCTGGGGATTGAGATAGCCACAACACACCAGATATTTTGTTTTCATCCAGGAGTATCTTGACAAATGGTTGTGGAATTCGGGTGAAATAAAAAAAAAAAAAACCGTCATGTTGGTTTTGGAGAAAAGCACAATCTTTCTGTTTGGCAAATGCATCCAATGTCATGTTTACAAACACAAATAGCATGTTTTCTCGGGTTTCTGAAGCTTTCTGCCTAGAAAAATCAAATGTGTGGTGGATTTTACTCCATGTGCTACCAATTAGCATTTCCCAGGAGAAAACAAAATGTTACATGCTAAAATGCATTCAAAACCATAAAGTCTGTAGAGAATGTCCAAAAACACAAACAAACACAGAGGTTGTAGCAAGATCTGGGATTGAGATAGCCACAACACACCAGATATTTTTCTTTTCATCCAGGAGTATCTGGACAAATTGTTGTGGTTTTTTGGTGAAATTTAACCAAAAAAGCACTGAAAAAGTGGTTTTCGAGAAAAGCACAATCTTTCTGTTTGGAAGTGCATCCAATGTCATATTTACAAACACAAATAGCATGTTTTCTCGGGTTTCTGAAGGTTTCTGCGTAGAAAACTCGAATGTGTGGAGGATTTGACTCCATGTGGTACCAATTAGCGTTTCCCCGCAGAAAACAAAAAGTTACATGCTAAAATGCATTCAAAACCATAAAGTCCATTGAGAAGGTCCAAAAACACAAACAAACACAGAGGCTGTAGCAAGATCTGGGACTGAGATAGCCACAACTTACCAGATATTTTTGTTTTCATCCAGGAGTATCTGGACAAATTGTTGTGGAATTCGGGTGAAATTTAACCAAAAAATCACCGTCAAAGTGGTTTTCGAGAAAAGCACAATCTTTCTGTTCGGCAAATGCATCCAATGTCATATTTACAAACTCAAATATCATGTTTTCTCAGGTTCTGAAGCTTTCTGCCTAGAAAACTGGAATGTGTGGACGATTTGACTTCAGGTGGAATCAATTAGCATCTGTGAGCTGAAAACAAAAAGCTATATGCTAAAATGCATTCAAAACCATAAAGTCCGTAGAGAATGTCCAGAAAACACAAGCAAACACAAAGGTTGTAGCAAGATCTGGGATTGAGATAGCCACAACACACCAGATATTTTTGATTTCATTCAGGAAGATGTGGACAAATTGTTTTGGTTTTTGCGTGAGATTTAACCAAAAATTCACCGTGAAAGTGGTTTTGGAGAAAAGCACAAACTTTCTGTTCGGCAAATGCATCCCATGTCATGTTTACAAACACAAATATCATGTTTTCTCGGGTTTCTGAAGCTTTCTGTGTAGAAAACTCGAATGTGTGAAAGATTTGACTCCATGTGGAACCAATTAGCGTTTGCCGGCAGAAAACAAAAAGTGTCATGGTAAAATGCATTCAAAACCGTAAAGTCCGTAGAGAATGTCCAGAAAACACAAACAAACACAGAGGCTGTTGCAAGATCAGGGATTGAGATAGCCACAACACACCAGATATTTCTGGTTTCATCCCAGAAAATCCTGAAATTTTGCTGTGGTTTTCACATGAAATTTAACCAAAAAATCACCATCTAAGTGCTTTTGGAGAAAAGCACAATCTTTCTGATCGGCAAGTTTATCCAATGTCATATTTACGAACACAAATATCATGTTTTCTGAGGATCTGAAGCTTTCTGCCTAGAACACTCGAATGTGTGAAGGATTTGACTCCATGTGGAACCAGTTAGCATTTGCCGGCAGAAAACAAAAACTTACATGCTAAAATGCATTCAAAACCGTAAAGTCCGTAGAGAATATCCACAAAACACAAACAAACATGGAGGCTGTAGCAAGATCTGGGATTGAGATAGCCACAACACACCAGATATTTTTGTTTTCATCCAGGAGTATCTTGAGAAATTGTTGTGGTTTTCGGGTGAATTTAAAAAAAAATCCAATGTCCATGTGGTTTTGGAGAAAAGCACAATCTTTCTTATCAGCAAATGCATCCCATGTCATGTTTACCACATCACCACCACTCCTTTCTTCCCCATGAAACACTCCCCATCCCCAGCCTCTGGAACCCCCAGGTCTACTCCTGTCTTAATGAATGGGACAATCCTATCTCAAGTATTATGCAGTATTTGCTCTCTCTTTCAAATTTCATTGTGTTTGCTCTTTGAGAGGCAGAGAGACAGGCAGAGCTTCCATCAGCTGGTTCACTCCTTGCAGGCCTGTAGTGGCAAGTACTGGACTGGGCTGAAACCAGGAGCTAGGAACTCAATTCAGGCCTCTCGTGTGCATGAAATGAACCCAATCACAAGAGCCATCAGCTGCTTCCTCCCTGTCTGCAACAGAAGAAAGTTGGAGTCAGGAGCCAGAGCAGAGATGAAACCCAGTAACTCTAACATGGTACGCAGGCATCTTAACTGCCTGCCCTTGGTGTTTGTCTTTCTGTGGCTGGCTTGTATTATCCAGTCCTCAGGATTCATGCCTGCAGTAGCAAGTGTCGGAATATCCTTCCTTTGAAAGGCTGAATAATACTCCGTGGTTCAGTTGGACCACATTGTTTTCCCACACTCATTTTCTTTTGATGGTCCCATGGGTTGTTTGCATATAGGGGTAATGTGCTACTGTGATCATGGATACAAATTACTCCTTGAGACCCTGTCTTCAATTCTTTTATTATGTATGTATTTATGTATTTGAAAGACACAGTGACTGAGAGAGAGCTCTGCCTCACTCCCCAGATGGCCACTACAGTGAAGGCAGGCCAGGATAAAGCCAGGAGCCCTGCACTCCATCTAGGTCTCCCACACAGTTGATAGAGGCCCAAGAATTGGAGCCATAATCTGTTGCCTTCTCATGAGTATTAGCAGGAAGCTGAATTGAAGGCAAATTAACCAAGACTGGAATCAGACACTCCAGTATGGAATGTGGACCTCCCAAGTGGCAGTTTAATTGGCTGCACCACAACACCCACCCCCGTTTCCAATTCTTGGAGTCATATACTTAGATATATATACACCTAGATGTATATATACCTAGATGGACTACTTGACGATCCAATGTTTAAAAATTTGGGTGGCAGTTCTATTTTGTGGTGCAGCAGGTTAAGCGACCACTTGGAACACCCACACTCCATATTGGAGTCAGTTCATGTTCCAGCTGCTCTACTTCCAATCCAGCTGCCCGCTAATGCATCTGGGAAAGACATGAAGGTTCGCTCAAGTACTTGGGCCCCTGCCACCTACATGGGAAACCCAGAAGAAGTTCCTGCCTCTGGCCTGGCCCAGCTTGTCTGTTCTGGTCATTTGGGAGGTGAAGCAGTAGATGGAGGAGTCTCTCTCTGTCTCTCTCCTCCCACTCCCTGCCACAGACTTTGTCTTTCAAATCAATAAAACTTTTTTTGGTTATAAGGAAATAGCTTTATATTTATTTTTAATTTTAAAAAGTATTTATTAATTTGAAAGGCAAATTTACAGAGGCAGAAGCAAAGAGTGAAAGAGAGACAGAGAGAGTGAGAGAGAGAGGGAGGTATCTTCCATCTTTGTCTTCACTCCCCAAATGCTCACAACAGCCATGGCTGGGCCATCCTGAAGCCCAGAACTTGGTGCTCTATCCTGGTCTCCCAAGGGAGTGGAAAGAACTCAAGTATTTGAGCCATCACCTGCTGCCTGCCAAGGTGCACATGAGCAGAAAGATGGAATGGGGACCTTAACTTAGTCTAGAGTCCAGGAAAAGCAAGCTCTTCAGCTGGAGACCAGGACAGAAGGAGGTTCTGCCTCTCCTATTCCCCTCCCCCAGCTGTTTATGCTGCTGGCCACTCCCCACCTATGCCCATGCATGTGTGTCCTTTCACCTTTTTAATAAATTTCATCATTCTGGACAGTGTATATGTGCCTGTACTTAGACTGTCTCCCTAAGTAGAAGGCACAGACCTGGAATACACATTCAGCCACCCCACTTACTTCACGTCTTATGGGTGAGCCAGCCAGGTGTCTGAGAAAGTCCAACAGTGAACCAAAAAAGCAACAGTGGTAAGTGGAATTCAATTGGTCTCTGTCTCAGCTGCATTAAGCTTTTACCTCCTTGTGAAAATTCAAAAGTGTCTCCCCCAGTCTCACTGCTCTTGATCTCAGGCAGATCTGTTAAGATGCAGTTGTGGGGACCTTGTTCCTAAGTTATAGCTATAGGGGAGGAGAGGTGACAATGAGATGTCTTCGTAAGGAAGATCTGGACAGAGGAATGGGAAGAGAGTTGGACAGTTTGTGGCCTTGTGCCCAAAATCTTTGTTTCTAGTTTGTAGTGTGTTTTCTAAATTCATTCTTGCTGCTGAAAAACCTGGAACTTGGCATTTAGTTTCTACTGGATGCAATACACCTGGCTAAAAAGTTCTGTCTTGAGATTTTGAATTGAGGTGTTTTCCTTAATAAGATGGGCAGGTGGGCCAAGCACTCGCCTTTTGCTAGCAAACTTCTCTTCATCTGACTGGAGTGGTCCTCAAAACAGGTGTGCAGGGTATATGTGCCACACCCCCTATCAGCAGGTGGTACTTCCTAACATGGCAGGAGTTCCTCAACAGGAGCTGAGGGAGGGAGTTTGCCCAACCATGGAAGCCTCAAGTGTGACTTCAGCTTTTCAGTGGATAATGAAAATGGACCCCACCTGACCATGGTGGACCCCATAGCTAGTGCAAGCCATGTACCTAGTCAGCAGCACTACCATTTTTCTTAGCTTTATGCTGGTTTCTGCTGCCCTGGAATACACACCCAGGTATGGGTTTCAATGCTACCTGAGGTCACAAGCTCTAGATATGCTGGTCCTAGCCTCAGAGAATGTTCAGGGCACAGAAGTTTCAGGGTTTACAAACTCTAGCAGCTGGTCTTCAGGCATAGGCTGTGTTATTTTTACAACCCAGGAGCTTTTCCTCCTGGTATGAGGAACAGTGCCCCTCTAGAGATCATTTCTTGCAAAGATGACATCCCATAAGCTCATGTTGGATGCTAGGAAAATGCCCCAATTATAGGTGCATTGGCTCCCAAGTTGTTGGCACCTTTGCAAAAGCAGCAGCACTCTTCAAATGGCCATATTATGTAAGGCATGTTCATTAAGACATTTTAATAGGGGCATTGGGTAATGAAGATGCCCTTAGATATAGATCAACCCACGGGGAACCCTGGAGGCAGGTTGCTTAAAACCGAGGACCTCAAATGGTGGTATAAAAACTTTGTAATGTATCAGTACACCTAATACAAGGGATCTGAATCACATGTATAGCATAACAGGGTTTGTGGGGAGCCATATCACTTTTGTCTTTTCAGGTTCTACAGAAACTTCAGCTGTATATGACTCCTCATTCATCCCTGTGGACTGACTCCTAAGGGTACAGTTTAAAAAACTCTAGAAAATCCAGATACCGAGTGGTTTACTGACAGCAGTAGTTGCATGAAGTACGGAGTTTAAAAGGCAGGTTATGCCATGGTGGGTCTTACTCAGGTGATAGAATCTCAGATATTGCCAAATAGCACTTGATTGCAAAAGCCCAAACTTACTGCTTTAACTAGAGCCTTGCAATGGGGAAGAGCTAATGAGTTATTATGTCCAGACTCCAGTTTATTTTCCTTGAGTTCCATGCACATGTAGCAATATGGAAAGGAAGAGCCCTCCTGACTTCAAAGAGCTCTCCCATTAAATAAGGAGAAGAGATGTTAGCTCTCCTTGAGGAGCACTGGAGTCTTTAGAAAGTGGTTATCAGTCACTGCAGTGGACACAAGAAGACAGATAGCCATGCTATTCAGGGAAATGTGCTAGCAGATAAGGCAGCAAAAGTCGCTGCTGCAGGGCAGGTTCTAGAAATAGCTTTGCTACCTGAGCTATTTGGTCACTAAATATCCTCACTACACAAACCCTGTCATAGAATGTTCTCAACCAGGCTACATGAAGGATGCCAGTGGAGGAGGGCGTTCAGTCATAAGCCCATGCACTGAATGGGGGGTTATTAATATATGACTCTCACTCTTTTGGAAGAGAAGGTTTAATGCCAGGAGTTCCTTGGGTATTTGGAGGGTAAAGGCTGCATACTGTCATAAAGAAAGTACCTCAGCATGTGGTGACTGCTTTAGGTTTTTCTTATCTCCATACCCCTTGGAGACCTTAGTCATCAAAGTCAAAAAGCTAATCATATTCTTAAGAAAGTCCTGGCGAAGCTTTGCCAAGAGACCTCAGAAACATGGCTTAAATTCTTACCTATTGCCCTCAGGATCAAAGTGGCACCTAAGGCTGCTTTAAAACTGCCTGTCTAAAATGCTATGTAAAAAGGTCTTCTTCACCTCTGATACCCTCTTTCACTCAGGGATACAGGATCAGATAAAAGTTTATTATTAATCTTTTTCCTATACAAGAGGCTAATGGACTGTGGTAATAAAATTCTCACAGTGCCAGGTCCCAAGTCACAAACAGCCTGTCCCCAGGAGACCAAGGCTTAAGAGACACGTGGAGCAAACACTCTTCCTCTGATCCATTGCAGCTTAGATGAAAGGGATCCTACCAGGTGCTATTCAGCACTCCTACTGAAGTCAAATTCAGGGCATCCCAAGCTGGGTACATTTGTCAAGGATCTCAGTTCTACCTCTTTAGTCTTCACAGGGGCACACAGAGAACAAGTCTGCTCACTCTTGTGAATGCATCCAAGATCTCGAATACATCTTCAAAGGGCAAAAGGGTGAGTAAAATCTTTGCTTTTATCATATTGAACCTGCTACACTTAGTGGCACACATGGTTTGCCTTTATTTTATTCTCTCAGGGGGCTGCTTTTGTGAGGAAAACTCCATAGTTCTTGTAGTATGATAGTAGGAGATCCTGCTAGGCCATAGAAAACCATTTACAAATCTGTTTATTGTGTCAGCCATACTAGAGCCTACACTTCAGGCCAGATTTCACAGTAATTGCTTGAAGCCATGGGTGTTCTAAGACAGTCATGGACAACTAACTGGCCATAAAATGCATACTGGCAAAACCAGGAGAGTGTGCAGTGATTAATGGAATCTGCGGCATCTACTCTAACAGCTGTATATTCACTGAAAAGGATACTACCAGTCTTTATGGATATGTTAGATGGTTTTATAATCTGGGCAAAGACAATCTATCAATGCCCATGTTTTGGGAAACAGTGGAATATACTCCTCCTATCTTGAAGGGGATTCAACTTGCAATTTATCTTTTTTCCAATTATGCTCATCCTGATTGACAAACTTTTCTGTTTCACAATTCAACAGTTTCTCAAAATGATGATGACCATGCAGGGGCAACAGCGATTGGCTGTGACAGATGAAAATTTCCCAGCTCATGAAATGGATTGATTAGATGAGATAAGAGGTTTCTGAACCCTGGGTAAGTAGGGACAATGCCCCTGGCCAGCAGGAAGTAGCTACAGAAGATGGATCATCATCCTTCAGCACCCCATTAAGATTAAGGGTCAGAAATCTCTGCGGGGGGATGAGATGGGATAAGGCAGGTAGCTAGCTTAGGGCCACAGAGCTGGAAGTCCCAAGTCACAAGCCCTCACCCCCATGTAATTCTATCCTACTTGTCCAATAAACTGCCCCTTACTGGGGCATGTTTCCTTCTGGGTGGGGCACGTGCCATGTGAATTTCCACCACACTTCTACCTCAAAAGCAGCCCGCACTGGAAGAAGTGTGTCCTGCTCTTGGGAGATGGATGCTGAGGTGCTCTCTCTGCACTTTTCCTCTTACCTCCATTTTCCCTGGCCCACTCCCCACCCATGCTCATGTTTCCTTTATCACCCCTTAAATAAATGTTATCGTTTTGTGTACTGTACATGTTTCTGTGCTTCAAATGCTTCTCTAGGTAGAAGGCAAAGACCTGGAATAAAATTAGACCCCACTTCAGGGTTAAGGTTCTGTTTGCAACAGAAGGATCCCATATCAGAGGGCCAGTTCAAGTCCTGGCTGCTCCACTTCCTATGCAGTTCTCTATTTAAGCACACTCTGGGAAGGTAGCAGGTGATGGCCAAAGAGCTTGGGCCCCTACCATGTGAAAAAGACAGATGGAATTCTGGGATCTTAGCTTCATCTTGGCCAAGCTTCAGCCATTGTGTCCGTGTGGGGAGTGAACCAGTGAATGGAAAATGTGTGTGTGTGTGTGTGAGAGAGAGAGAGAGAGAGAGAGAGAGAGAGAGAGAGAGAGACTCTGCCTTTCATATAAATAACAACAAATATTTTTTAAAAAACAGATTGTACCAGGAGGTGGGGATCAACAGTGGCTATCTAAGAGCCTGCCCACACAATTCAGGCCATGAATGAACCTAGAATGTTCTGTGTGGCACCTGAAATGTGTAAACCATACAAGCAGGAACAAACTCTATGAACAAGGTGCCTCCAATAGGTTTTCTACTTAATTTAATGGGAATATTGAGGCTCAGTAGTGAAGAGAGTTGACAAAGTAAGATGCTGCTACCAGTGAAGCAAAATTGAGAACCTGGGCCCAACTCACTCTAAACACAGGCTTTTTTCTTTGCACTTCCCTTCTCTGATTCTCATTAGAGTGTTGTAAGATACACACTTGGGGGTGGGCATTTGGCTTAGAGGTTAAGATGCTCCTTGGGACATGCACATCCTATATCAGAGTCCTTGGTTTGAAGCCTGGTTCTGCCTCCAACCCTAGGTTCCAGCTAATGCATACCCCGGCAAGCAGCAGTTGATGGCTCAACAATGTGGGAGACCCAGCTGGAGTTCCAGGCTCCTGGGTGTTGCCTGCCGTGGCCTGGCTCTTATAGGCATTGAAGATTGAGCTAGCAGTTGGAAGATATCTATGTCTCTCTTTCTTATAATAATAATAATTATTATAGTAATAATAAATGAATAGCATAATAAAAAGCCTAAACCCTGACACTAAGCAGGTGTTGGCAAAAGTTCATTCCTAGAATTTCAGCAAACAGTTACCACAGATTACCACAGATACAGGCAATGACACCTATGCTTACATTGTCATCTCTTCTAAAACCAGCCTGGAGGCATCTGGGAAACATCCCAGCTCAGTTAGTGGAGGAAATGAGCCCCAGTTGATCCCAGAAAAGCCAGCTGGGTGGTTAAAGTGAAGGCAAAGCCAGGATGTTGGAGCTGCCTCCTCTACTTCTATCACTTGTCATGTCACACATGGTGTGATCACACTGACCCTGCCAACTCCACATGCCATTTAGGTTTACCTATGGGGCAGGTGTTTAATTGGAATTTAAGAAGCCCATGTCCCACTCTGGAGTGCTTGAGTAAAGTCCTGCAATTGGCTCTTGACTCCAGCTTGCTGCCAATACACAGCCTGGGAACCACAGTGATGGCTCAAGTGATTGGATCCCTGAACAGAGTTGTTGGCTCCTGGCTTTGGCCTAGCCAAGCCCTGGTCGTGGTGGGTATTTGGAGAATGAACCATCAGATGAAAGCTTGCTGCCTCTCTGCTGTTCAAATAAATGCCTACATGCAAAATTTAAGTGAAAAATAAATTTGCCCATAATATTGCTAGTAGGCACTTGCTTCAGCCCAGGGATACAGTAAGAAGCAAGATGTGTTTAATTAGGGACTTGTATTGTGAAGCAGCAGGTTAAAGCACCACCTGTGATGCCAGCATCCCATGTCAGAGCACTGGTTCAAGCTCTGATGCTCCGTGTCTGATCCAGCTGTTGTATCTAGGAGAGCAGTGGAGTATGGCCTGACTGCTTGGCTCCCTACCACCCACATGGGAAACCCCAGTGGAGTTCCTGGCTCCAGGCCTAGTACAGCCCTGTTTTAGCCATTTGAGAAGTGAACCAACAAATGGAAGATCTCTCTCTCTCTGTCTCTCTCTCTCCCTCCCTATCTCCCTCTTTCATCCTCTCTCTATATTTTAAATAATCTTTTTAAAGAAAGATTCAGTGATCCAACCATCATCCCCAGACATGCATGTTGATTGCTAAGCATTCACCACCAACAACAGCTAGCAGAGCTGTGTGATTTGGCAAGCTTGTAGCCTTGCAAAATAAAAGTCGTCACCCCCATTTTACAGAGAGGGAAAAAAGACAGTCTGACAATTGTCATAGGTGAAATTGGTATAGAAAAGGCCCTACATCCAAGTTTAGCCTGATCAGGCTGCCAGATTTAGCTAAGAAAAAAACAGAAATACCTGAAACAATAACACCCAAATTGCCAGTTCCATTTGCATGTTACATAAACATTGAAAGACCCCTTAGTGTAATCATATCCCAAATGTTCCATGAAATGAAATATATTTGTTATGTTTTTTCCATTCATCTGGCATGTGAATTGATCTGGGTTGATCAGAAATGCAAATGAATCTAAATATTGCATAAAATATTGAATAAACTCACAAATTATGCATTGGTCAACTGTTGAGAAAATTCATCTTGGAGTCCTGTATTTTTCCTTTAAAAGATATTTAAAAGATCTACATATTTATTTGAAAGGCAGAGTGACAGCACAGGAGGGAGAGACAGAGATATGTTCCATCCATGGATAGACTCCTGAAATCCTTGCAACAGATGGGGGAGGGCCAGGCTAGAGCAGTGAGCCAGGGCCTCATTCCAGGCCTCCCATGTGGGGGGCAGGAATCCAATTACTTGAGCCCTTGGCGTTGCCTCCCAGGGTCTGCAGTAGCAGGAAGCTGGAGTCAGGAGCAGAGCCGGGCATCAAACACAGGCACTCTGATGTGTAACAGAGGCAGGGAAACTCCACTTTTTGAATAAGTTATCCTTTCTTTTTTTGAATTCCCTCTGGTACTGAGTAAAAAAATTCAATTGAGTATATTTGTGTGGTCTATTTGGGTTCTCTGTTCTGTTTGTCTAAGTCTGTCCTTTTCCCAGTGTCACAAATTCTTGATTACTGCATCTACATAGTGAGACTTGACATTTACTACAGTGAATCTTCCCACTTTGTTCTTCCCACTCTTCCAAGACTGTCTTAACTATCCATATGAATTTTAGAATAAGTTCACCTAGACCTACAAAAATCTTGCTGGGATAATGATGGAATTGCATTAGAGTTATTTACTAATTTGGGGAAACCAGTGCCTTTATTACATTTATCCTGTAATCCACAGGCACAGTATGGTTTCTAGTTCTTTAGATGTACTTTGCCTTTTTTAAATCAGTATTTTGTTATTTATAGTGTACAATATTATACATATTTTGTTAATACTATACATAAGCATTTCATTTTCTCAAATTAGTTGAAAGTGGCATAGTTAATCTCAGGTTCTACATCTCCATTGTGAGTATTCAGAGAGAGAATCAAATTTTTCATGTTTTGTAGCTGGAAAACTTGCGAGAGAGAGAGAGAGAGAGAGAGAGAGAGAGAGACTCAGGCAGCATGGCCCTTTGCAGTAGCCAGGAGAGGCCAGGCCCACACAGCTGGGACAACCTGTCCCCAAGTCATCATGACATGAAGAGAGCAAGTCCCACTCACCTGGACCTGAATCCATCCCCATGTCCTGAACTTGCTTGCTGCCTAGAAAACAAACTCCAGCTCAGCCGGTCACTTGACACACGAGTGGCCTCTAACTGCTGTAGAATATGGAAGGAGCAGTGCTTGGCAATGATGACATCATGGAGCGCAGTCACAATGGCACCCTCCTAGATCAGCAGGTCTCAGGGTCAGGGTTCCCAACCCCCTGAGGAATAAGAATCCCCTAGCAGGGGGCCTGTGATCTCTTCTGGGATCAAGAGAAAAGGACAGATGTGTGGGAGGTATGTCATGGGCTCAGATGTCCTGGTGCCTTCTGTCGCCCACTGGACAAAGTCCCAGGCCCATGCCACCCTCCATCCTCCTTTTCCTCCTCTACAATTATATTTTGTATTGACTTTTGAGCATTTGCATTTTGGATTAATATGAGTGCAATGAGTGCCCTCACAATTGGTATACAACTACCTGAGGTCTCCCTACTTTCCCCACCCTTGCAAATGACCAGAATTGGGGACTCCAAGTGGCACAAACTCCTGCCACAAGACAGGCTTACTCCAGCACTGCTGATCCAGGCTGTGCCTCCTGCCCTCCTCTGGCCTTTCCTTGCTGCTGCTGTTGCTTTTGGGTGTCAAAGAATCCAGGGACTAGGGTGAGTGGTGAGGCAGGCTGCCTGCCTCCTGCCTGGGACCGTGAGCCAGCAGGGACCAGACTGCAGAAGGAACAAGAACTCTGTTCTGGACACAGGCAAGAGTGAAGTATTGAGTCACTGTGACTTCACCACCAGCCCCTGACACTGGTGCTGACCACACAGAGGCTGATGGTGTCAATAAGCATGTGGGGCAGGAGCACCCACAATCTCCAGGGCTCCCAGATGAGGGACATCTATGTCTCAGGGACACCTTCACGTCAGCACCATTAGGCCCCTTCCAGCTCCTTGGTTGGGCATGGTTACTTCTGGCTCCTGCAGGGGCAGTGAATGCCTTGCAGGATTTGTGGAGCCTCCTGGGTCCTGCTGTGGCCAAGCTTGTCACTACTCTCCCTGTCCTGGGGGGTCCTGTGAGGAAGCTGGGCCCTGGCTCATGGAGGTGAGTGTGGTGTGGTGCTGGGTGTGTTCTGCAGAGCAGGGATCCGCACCCCACCCCAGACATCACCACATTCAGGGGCTCCAAAGATGAACCACTTCCCAAGGTCTCAGGCAGCTGGGTTACCAGGCGCTGCTGACCAGGCCATGGGTTGAGTAATACAAGATGAGAACTGGGAGAACTCACCTCAGGGACATTGCTTCTGTCACTCAGAGGGTCATATGGGGGCACCTCCCATCTGTCATACACTCCTCTGCCATCCACCCAAATACTGGAGACTAAACAGGAGGGAGTAATGATGAACATGTCCTTGTAGCCTGTCCTACCCTCCTGATGCCCCACAGGGTCCCACTCCCTGCTCCTTAACCCTGACTCTTGCTGTGATAACCCCCTCACCCATTGCTGGCCTGGCCAGGGCATGTGACCATCAGGGTTAAGGAAATGACACAGTTCCTCCCACACAAAGGAGCCTGAAGCCTCCCAGCCCTGCTCCTGCCAGGACAGTCATTCAGGCCTCACCTAACCTGTGCTTAGTCTTGGACCCCACCCACTCTTAGGCTGCTACACTCCTCCCTGACAATTCTCCATCATCCCCTCATGGTCCTCCTTGTGCTGACCTCCTGTGAGCTCACAGCTTGCCCAGGAACTGAGCCCACAGTGTCCAGTGTCTCCAAGGACTGCACTTCCACAGTGTCTGCTCAGGACAGGCCACCAGCATCCTTATCCCAAGAAGACTCTTCATGTCCATGAACTCACCAGTTGTCTCCATCACCCACTGGTCTACTTCTTCAGTTGTTAAATTATAGTATATATAGTAGTTATTCTTAGTCATTTTGTTTCTCTGCTCTAGGTTGAATCCAAAGATTTTGTTCAAATAATTAAAAGAAGAAATATTTATAGAAGATAATTCACATTTTTCCATTTCTAATGTTTAGGTGTCTTTCAACAAACACTGTGTATTTTCTGTGAATCCATAAAGAGTCTTGTGGTTTCTGGTCCATAACATGAAGCATTTATTGAATGAATGAATTATTTTGAAACAAACAAGTGTCTGTTGCATGTTACAACAATGTAAAAAAAGCTCCAATATAAAAATATTTTAATAGGTTGTGAAATATACAATTATAAAATCTCTAAATATTACCTATAAAATTAGTATCTTGTTTTAAATTATTCTATGAAAACAAAAATAACACATTGGTAATAACTCCTGAGGTTCAAGAATATCCCCCATCAATACTACAAACCACAAACACATAAAAATCCTACAGATATTATTTAGGTATTTAAATAAAACTATGATTACAGTAAATATATTCATTTCTCAAGTACAATACATTAGAATTGTGGCTTAGAGACACTAAGAACACAATTATAGGTGCAGTTGCATCAATTTTCATCACCCATATATAGCTCACTTGTTGCTTGCAAAATTATATGGTCACCTTAATCAATTTTTAGAACAAATTTTACTGGTGTAAGTGTAGAGAGGCAGAGCAAGACCAGAATAGTAACCACATATACAAATCCTAGTAAACATTTAAAAAAACTTTCTATTTGGAGAAATAGGACTTAAGGGCCAGCACTGTGGCATAGCAGGTAAATGGCATCCTATATGGGTGCTTGTTCATGTCCTGGGTGTTCCACTTTTGCTCCAGCTCCCTGCTCCTGGGAAAACTGGATGATGGCCCAAGTCCTAGGGCCCCTGTGCCCATGTGGGAGAATCAGGTGAAGCTCCTGGCTCCTGGCTTCAGACGGACCCAGCTCTGGCCATTGAAGCCACTTGGGGAGTGAGTCAGTGGATGAAATCTCTCTCTCTCTCTCTCTCTCTCTCTCTCTCTCTCTCTCTCTTGCTCACTCTCACTCTCGCTCTGATTCTCTAACTCTAAGAAAGAATGCTATTCTGTTAGTATCAAAGACACTGCCCACTTCAGAATTATCAGGCTCTTTCCAGCCCCATATCAAATTTCACACAAGCCCCTCTTCTCTGGTGGGCTGAGCAAGTGTCTCCACCCCCACCTCCACACACATCTTCCAGTTCTGCTCTTTCACTGTGTGACAGGGTAACTGGATCACAGCCTGGTGAGGACCTCTATGTCCAGTGTTTGCCTCATGGGGGAAGAGGAATTGCACCAACATAGGCGACATGGGGCCGGCTGAAGCGTGCTGCGTGTGTGTAACTCATCTTCTGAATCTTTGCTCGTAAGGGCTGAGATAACACCCATTCTGTCCAAGTCCAGAAGAGAACTGGAGTAGCCCCTGTTCAGTATCTGGGGTTCCTGTATTCTCTGCACCCCTCCTCTGGAGGTAGTGGTGGTCCCGTTGCATCTCCTACACATGTGTGTGCCACCCTGGCCTGCTTTTGTCTGCTGCTTCTTGTTAGGGTATGGAGCCTCAGGAAGAAAGGGATGTTTTTAAAATATTGGGGAAATAATTTCAGACACCTGGAGGCAAGCGTGGAGTTGTAATCTGAGTCCACTCAGGGCAGCACACATAAGGACTTGTCCATGTCTGCTGGGAACTTTACAACTTCAAGACCGCAGTGCGGATGCCTAGTTGCTTCATGTTTACATTCAGCAGTTCAACATACTTTAAATGTATTTTAATTCATGCTATATATTGTGGCTTTGTGTTTTAAATAATGTTCACTTTTCTGTTTTGGCACCAGATAAGAATCAGTTTCTAAAGAATAAATTTTTATCTTTATTAACTTCAAAATATTAATTTTGGAAAATCAGCTAAATTTGTGTGTTATGTGGCTGTAAAGGATGCACATGCTATAAAATAAGATTGTCACTGTTATGTGGGATTATAATTTCTAAATGTTACTCATTGAAATGAGCATACAATAAAAAGCATTTATTGTAAAAAAATCAACCAGAAAATGCATGTTTCTGGGATTCTGTTAGAATCCTGGTAAAGAGATAATGACTACTTATAATTGAGTTATTCCAATGGATGGAGCTTAAATTTGATGAGCAAAGCTTCACAGAGTCACCACTTTATTGTAACAATGCCATAGAAGTAACCCCTATGTTGTGGTTCCTTCACTCACAGCAGCCCCCAATGTCCAGATTCCAGACCCAGTGATATTTTTACACAATATTTTACTTGCTTACAATAAATGCATGGTAGAAATGTCATGGGCATTGCATGGGTTTCACTTGAAGAAGCCACTCTGGGGGTCCTTGCAGCCACTGTGTCACACCAGCATCATGTGCAGGCACCCATGGCCGGTACTCACCTCAGTGCATACATATTTGCTCTCTTTCCATTTGCAATGCATTTTCAGAATGCTGTGAGTAGGTCTTCCTCAACACAGAAAAGCAAACTGGAAGAGCAAGTTTGATGTGTGACTTCCAGTGACCAAAGTGGAACAGAAGCATTGTTTCCTCTGTTATCCTTGACCTGTACACCCTGTCCTGTGGTCTGAATGGCAGGATCACTCCATCTCCCAAAATATCTGCAGCTCAGGGTTGTTTTGGGGCCAGGGATTCTGCATTATCATCTCACCACCAGGTTCCTCTAAGACTGGGTGTATGTGAGACTCACCTGTCTTGTTGATATAACATGGATACCTGTGTGAGGGCTGCTGAATGGTGACCCCAAAGATGCCCACACCCCAATCCCTACACCTATGAATATACTTCCTACCCAGAAAAAGGGGTTTGCCATACATTATGATTGGGGACACCGAGATGGCACATTTGCCTGGTTAGTCCCCTGTAAGCTTGGATCCCTTCTAAAAGGACAGCAGGGCCCAGAAGCAGAGGAAGAAGCATGTGAGGCCAGGGCCACATGCCAATGAGTGCAGACGCCCTCCATACACTGGCAGTGCAGCACACAGATTGTGCCCTGGGGTCTGCAGAAGGAAAGAATACAACAGTGGAAGGCCTTTCCCAGGTAACCAGGTGTGGCTTGTTCTGCAAAGCCACATTATTGGAGAGTATGGAAACAGTGTACTTCCCAAAAGAAGCACCAGAGACAAGTTGCAGTGACCATGTCCAACTTTATTTGCAGCATGTACACTTTTTAAAGGGCAGGGAGAAAGAGAAGGGGTGCAACTAACTCTGGGGAACACTAACTATAGGACAGAACTGACACTGGCGCCCATATGCCTCTCCAATCAGCTTGAGGGTAGGTTTCCATGTGGGCCTGGGCCATGCCCAGGAGCAGTTTGCCTGACTGGCAGAAGGTGGGGGTGGGGAGAAATGTGTCTGGGCTCAGGTTCACTGCTGGGATCGCCCACTATGAGGTCCTTGGCTTCCAGTCCATGATAGATGGTTGGACTGTGTAGATAGCCTTGGGAAAGAACAACAAAGGCCCAATGTCTCCCTTCACTTGTAAATGCAAACTGCTCTTCACTCTCAGGAACTACATTGATGGAGAAGAAGGCATTAGCTAGGTCCACTATATAGCAGTACCATCCCAAAACCAGAGTCAAATGATCCGGAGGTTGGTAATCAAGGGAACAGCAGGATGCAGAGGTGGTGTCACCTTGTTTAACTCTCAATAATCTATATTCATTCACCAGGTACCATCTTGCTTCCACACCAGCCATATTAGTTGTGGGGACTGTGTGCAAGATACACAATGTCAGCTTTCTCCAATTTGAGGATAGTCTGTCCAATTTCTTCACTTCCTCTAAGCAATCAATATTGTCACACCCAGACTACTAATTAGGGTGCTTCCAAAGTCACTACCACATGCAGCAGATGTCCCCTGACCATGGCTTTATAATTCACACCCACAATGGGAATTCACTCTGTGTGGTGAGCACAGTCAATCCTTTGAGCACATCTATTTTAAAATATACTCTGGTACTGAGGAGACATAAATTGTGTATGCCTGGGCAGAAGATGGCCTATGCCTAAAGTCATTGTTGCCTGTCACACCAGATTGTGTGGTCTCTGTAGCCATCAATGGATGCCACAGAAACACTGGAGCAATCAGGATTCTTATACAGAAGGCTGCAGTCAGCTCCAGTGTCAACCAGTATCAGCACATGCTGAACATTAGGAGGGACAATAGGTTGTTAATTCCACATGTGGCCTCCCATTCACCTGGGTCCCCCACAACTCAGTTCCTCAGCCTTTCCAGTAGTCTAATAGGGAAAACTCTTCTCTTGGAGCCCCCATGAAATCTTGGAGGCATATTGGGTGAATTGAGTTCTTTTCTCTCGTGGGTATTTTCCAATAGTGCTGTCCAGTGGGCAGCTGTCACCTAACATTAACAGCACATCATTGGCTGGTGATTGATTTTATCCCTTCTTATTCCTGCCATTGGCAGGTCGATCCAAATTTACATCTGGGACATTTTCATGACCCATTTTCTTGTTTGTCCCTCTCCCCGAGGCAGAATTTTCATTTGTTTGCCTTTACTTTTTTCCTAGCAGTTGTACCACCCTGTGATCCTGCTGCTTTATCTCTACATCATCTACATCTTTCCATAACATCGGTCACCTCACAAACATGGCGGTCAATACAGGTGGTTATTATGGCTGCAAAGACCCAAAGGCGAGAGGAGGTAAAGAGGCCAAATTTTTCATTTGAGTGGTTAAGTGCTCAACACCAGTGCCCCTAGTATTCACATTAAACATACCCTGCCACATGGGCATTTATCTAATAACGTGAGCCAAGTCCACATACATGGTCCATTTACTCACACAGTAGCCCTTAAGCACTCCATCAGGGAATGATCCCCTTGAAAGTCTCCAAGGCAATGGCTGATTTGCAGACATTGTCATAGTAATGGGTGAAATGTAATGGAAGTTAATTTCTTCATTTCTAATGGGGACAACTGGAGGCTATCAACTCCATCACTCCACAAGCACAAAAGCCATACTTTTCTTGGTTCTCCTGGCCTCTGTCTGCTTGCTTCCCCAACTCCCTCTGCTTGGTTGGGGTGTAAGCACTATTAGCAAATTCACTTCCTGAGGGAGGCCTTGTGGCCCACATCCTGGGGCTATATGCTGGTTGAGCTCCAGCTGACACTTTCTCCCATGGTGGGCATGCAGAGGTGGCAGGGGCCCAGCTCTTCACTGGGTCCTTCCTCACTGGGCTGCTCTCTTCCCATTCATACTCTGCCCTCTACAGACACAGCCAGTCCTGCTCCAAAGCCTGTGCCCAGATATTCAGCTGCATCTCCCCAGCACATAGCTCCTTTACCTGGGCATCACTGATATGGGTGTCTTTACACTGACACCTTAACACAGTGAGGAAGCCTTCATGCTGCCACCCTAACATGGTGAGCGACATCCATCCTGTCCACACAGCACTGGTCTGATCTCCTTCCAGCATTATAACTTCCAGGACATGCAAAGCCCATTTTACCTGTTTCCACTCCTGAAGAGGAGTCCAAGACATTAGGACCTCTGCCACAAGGTATTATGGTCCTATAAGAGGCCACATGTTCCCTGGCAGGAAATCCAAATACTGTGGACTGTGAGAGATGTCAAACCCATGCACAGTCATCAGGGATGTTGAGGAACTCTGGGCCAGATTCTGAAAGAACACTCCCAGAGCTGTAAGCAGATGCAGAGTCTTTATTCAGCCAGGAGCAGCACCAGCAGCACAGGTGACCTAGCAGAACAGCAGCATCCCACAAGGCTCTTTCTATGCAGGGTTACACAATAATGGCCATTAGCCAAGGAGGTACTTGGATTGAGATCCCGGCTCCAGACTACAGTCCTGGCTGAGACCTGAACATCGCAGGCATTTAAATCGTAAACCATCAGATAAAATCACATGTACATGCTCTCTCTCTCCTACACACTCTCTCAACTAAATAAAATTTTCAAAAGTTAAATGATAGTGGAAGAGGAAGAATCAAATCAATAGTGATGCTCATACAGCTTAGTGTGATAGCAGTTTGTACTAAGGGAACTGCAATGGATTCCTTTGAAATTTCATAAATTATTGGACACTGTTATGCCAAAATGCAGATATAATAGTACATATATTTTAGACTTTTTCTTGGGTATTCATTAAAATCTTGCAATCCATTGGTGAGCTTCAGCTTAATATATATCTGTTGCACCGAAAAGATCCACAGGGTTTTTTTTTTTCATTGTTGTTATATTTACAATAAATTTAATGTATATACATAACAAGATTTAAATAATGTATTTCCAGCCTCCTCTTGAGAATTACGACTGATTTAGACTGCTTAAATTCCTGATTTCCTAATTCTGTTCAGAATTTTGAATATAAAATATTCATGACTTCCACATGAAATATATTTTGTACCAGTCTGTAACCATCAGTGTGATGATATTTTTATGATGTATTTACCAATTGATTTTCTTATATTTGTTGAAACAAATAATTATAAAAGTATTTTCATTATTTTTGAAGTATGTCTTAAATGTTCCTTTTTTGATTTATTGAACATCTATTAGTATTTTATTAGTGGAAACTATTTTTTGTTTTCATTCTTTTTCCAATGATATAAATTGTTTTTGTATTTTTAATTAAGATATATAGAAAATTTTTATTCCCAACAATCTTTCCCAAGGCATTTCAGAGTACATTGACACTCCATGTGTTCTCACGAAGTGTATCAGTGTGTATTTCCCAAAGCAGGGACAGTCTCTGGTATATACAAATGGTAATGACTGAAGTCAGGCAATTTGAACATGTTACTACTACTGGAGCCTCAGGACACTTCTAGGCTTTGCAGTTGTCTCAAAAATGCCTTTTATGGGTGCGAGCATTGTGGCATAGGCAGCTAAGCCACTACTTGAAACACTGGCATCCCATGTGGAGCACAGGTTCCTGTCCTGACTACTTTAATTCCAATCCAGCTTCCTCTTAATGAGCCAGTTAGGGCCACCCAAGTGAGAGACCCAAATGGAGGTCCTGGCCCCTTTCTCTGTGATTACTGAATGCTTTGGGACTTTGAAGAGAAGCAGACATGACTGTTTCCCATTGTACAAAGGTGACTGATCTCTGGCACATGCTTCCCAGCACTGCCCAAACAACAACATGAAATGGCCACATAGCCACCTGATGTACGAGGTGTTTTTTAAAAATCCTCTTTTGCATACACTAGAGAGGCAGAGAGAGAGACAGAGGAACAACAGACAGACCTCTCATCCACTGATTCCTCCCACAAATGTTCAAAGTAGTCCCTGGTTGGGGCCAAAGCCAGGAGGTGGGGTCCCAAGCCAACTCCATCCTGTGTGTGACAGGAATCCAATAATTACTTGAGACATCTGCTGCCTCCCAGGGTCTGCATTACAGGGTTCATAGGAGCACGGTTGCAAAGTGAACCCAGGTGAACTCTAAGGTGGGACATGGGCATCTTAACCTCTGCACTAAAGATTCGGCTCCATGTTATGAGCTCCTAATTAGTTTCACCTGGCAAGGGAAGGATGCACTCCTGAAATGTTCTCACTTTCCTCCCTTGAGAGTGCTCAGGAACCATTTCTCAGCTGTCTCTGTCATAAGAAATACAGACCCTGAGCCACAGTGGCTCAGATGCTCATGAGGCAGACGGAGTTCCTGGCCCAAGATGTAATATCTTTTTAAGAACCTTACTGGTCATCTCTGCATTTCCCTTTCCAGGATTCCCCTGGTTAACTTCTGCTGTTTGACACAGCAGGGACTACACCCCTTGGGACAGCAACATCCTGTATCAGAGTGCCTGAGTTCAAGTCCCGGCTCCACGTCCAGGTGTAGATTTCTGCTAACACACACTTGGAGGCAGCAGGCAGTGGCTCCAGTTGTTGGGTCCTTTCCTTTCCAGGGTTTCTGTCTCTTCTATTTAACGGGTCCACCGGCCTATTGCCTGGTGGTCGTAGCATTGCACTTGTCACTGGCATACCAGTGGATGGAAGATATCTCTCTCTTTCTCTCTCCCTCTCCCTCTCTCTCTTTCTGTTTCTCTTTGTCTCTTTCTCAGCTTCTCAGAGACACTGAGTCAGTCCAGGGACATAAGTTTGGTTCTACAGTTGCCAACACTCTCCTTGGAGGTAGGCCTCCACCAGTTGTACACCATCACTGGGGCCTGGCTGGCATGTGGGCCACCTCCTACCCTTTGCTTAACAGTCAGGCAGCAAGGGGCCCAAGGCTCACTGCACTGTGCAGAAGAGAAACAGCCAAATTTTGTAGTTCCCTGTGTGCTTCCTGTGATGATGTGCTGACAGGAAATGATCACTTTCCTTTGTTTTGTAAACCAGTATGGAGAAAGACCCATGAAATTCAAGGGGACACATTCATATGTTGTTGAAAGTGAATATCCCCACTAAGATTCCAGAAGAGTCCCACATGCCTTTCTTTTTTTTTTTTTTTAACAGAAAGTACTCTTATTATGCCGGCATAAGGCCCAGGTGGAATTTTTTGTCCAAAAAACCTGAGCCCTGAACAAAGAAGCGTTTTTTCTTATATATGGTTTTAGCCTCTTTGTTTCCCTTATGTGGTTACCTGCATACATTTGATTGGCTATTCTAATGTTACACGGCAGCCACAGGATATTTTTTTCTGTTGTTTTTTTTGTTTTCTTTTTAATTTTTTTTTAACTTTTATTTAATGAATATAAATTTCCAAAGTACAGCTTATGGATTACAATGGCTTCCCCCCCATATCGTCTCTCCCACCCGCATCCCTCCCCTTTTCCACTCCCTCTCCCCTTCCATTCACATGAGGATTCATTTTCGATTCTCTTTATATACAGAAGATCAGTTTAGCATACATTAAGTAAAGATTTCAACAGTTTGCTCCCACACAAACATAACGTGAAAAATAATAGATGATTTTTTAAATGATGATGAAATCAGATGAGACCTATTGTCATGTTTAATCCCAGTGAGAGTCAAGTTGGGAATTGATCATTTCTTCTTTTTTTTTTTTTACAGAAGATCAGTTTAGTATACATTAAGTAAAGATTTCAACAGTTTGCACCCCCATAGAAACACAAAGTGAAATATAATGTTTGAGTACTCATTATAGCATTAAGTCTCAATGTACAGCACATTAAGGACAGAGATCCTACATGAGGAGTAAGTGCACAGTGACTCCTGTTGTTGACTTTACCAATTGACACTCCTGTTTATGGCATCAGTAATCTCCCTATGCACAAGTCATGAGTTTCCAAGGCTATGGAAGCCTTTTGAGTTCACCGACTCTTATCTTGTTTAGACAAGGTCATATTCAAAGTGGAGGTTCTCTCCTCCCTTCAGAGAAAGGTACCTCCTTCTTTGAAGACCTGTTCTTTCCATTGGGATCTCACTCACAGAGATCTTTCATTTAGGTTTTTTTTTGTTTGCTTGTTTGTTTTTTGTTTTTTTTTTTGTTTTGTTTTGTTTTTTTTTTGTTTTTTTTTTGTTTTTTTGCCAGAGTGTCTTGGCTTTCCATGCCTGAAATACTCTCATGAGCTTTTCAGCCAGCTCCGAATGCCTTTAGGGCTGATTCTGAGGCCAGAGTGCTGTTTAGGACATCCGCCATTCTATGAGTCTGCTGAGTATCTCACTTCCCATGTTGGATCACTCTCCCTTTATTTATTCTATCAGTTAGTATTAGCAGGTACTAGACTTATTTATGTGCTTTCTTTGACTCTTAGTCCTTTCATTATGATCAACTGTGAACAGAAATTGATTACTTGGACTAGTGAGATGGTATTGGTACATGCCACCTTGATGGGATTAAATTGGAGTCCCCTGGTATGTTTCTAACTCTACCATTTGGGGCAAGTCAGCTTGAGCATGTCCCAAATTGTACATCTCTTCCCTCTCTTATTCCTACTCTTATGTTTAACAGGGATCACATTTCGGTTAAATTTCAACACTTAAGAATAACTGTGTATTAATTACAGAATTAAACCAGTCATATTAAGTAGAACAGACAAAAAAAACTACTAAGAGGGATAATGTATTAAGTTGTTCATTAACAGTCAGGGCTATGTTTCCCATAGTGTCCATTTCACTTCAAAAGGTTTCCTTTTTGGTGTTCAGTCAGTTGTCACCGATCAGGGAGAACATATGGTATTTGTCCCTTTGGGACTGGCTTATGGGATATGTACTCTTTAGAATACTATACCGCAGTAAGAAACAATGAAATCCAGTCATTTGCAACAAAATGGAGGAATCTGGAACACATCATGCTGAGTGAAATAAGCCAGTCCCAAAGGGACAAATACCATATGTTCTCCCACATGCCTTTCTAATGACACTCCCTCACTGTCTTGAGAGATTCTCATGCTCACCTTGAGTATATGCATTCTTGCGTTCACCTTAGAACTGCCTCCTTACTGTGCACTCCTAGCAGGTCTGCTTTAACCTGTACTCACATGGTATTGGACTATGTCTGGTTTTTTTCACTAGACTTGACGCATGTAGACACGTCCTGTGGCATAGGAGCAATCTTGACTACAATTATCAGAAGACACCTAGAATTCCAGGTTTCAGTGTTATACTAATCCATGTATTTGTGAGGTTTAAAGATTATGGAGCGGATATAGCTGGCAAGATGGCGGAATAGGAAGGGAGCACACTGATAGTCTGGGGAGAGATAGTTTAATAAAAGTGGAGATACTGCAGGTTCAAGGAAGAGTAGGGGAGGAAACAGCAGAAGAAACTCTTCCGGAACGCGTGACTCACAGCGGACCTGCGTGGAGAGCGTGGGAGCCCACAGTTCGGGACATCAGCGGCAGACTCAACACACCAGCGCTGGAACGCGAGGTGAGCCGAACCTCAATAGCCCGAGACACCGGCAGGCAAGCAGAGAGAGGAGACTAGAGGGAACGACCCCCGGGGGGGGGGGGGGAGTTCACAAGGCTAACTGGAAGAGAGAGAGAGAGAGAAAAAAGGGTGACTAGTACGGACACGGGTTTCTCTCTCTCCGCTCACCTCTCAAGGGCGAGCAAGACAAAGAGCAGGCGCCATCTTGGACATACGTCATAAGCAGAGCGACCTCAGGTCTGCACCGGCCCTGAGCCTAGCAGAAAAACCTGACTCTGGGCGGGGCGAATTAACAGGAGATTAGGAGCTAGTAAATTTGTGGTGCTACTGAACTGAGACTGTGAAAAAAGAGACGGTGGGGGAGAGAACTCACGGAATTCACTGAGCACTCTCCAGAGACACTACAATTCCGTAACTTTGGCAACCCAGTGGGAGGCTGAAGGAGAATTTGAGCCCACTCCGAGGGCCGAACAGATTCCCTGTGGGGATCTTGGGAAAGAGCTTCCGATCTCTGGCTCCTGTGGGTATATCATTTGCCTGCTAACTACCTCCAACTTCGTTCAGCTGTGCGGAATTACTTCCCTTTTGAATCAAAAAAAAAAAAAAGAGAGAGAGAGAGAGGTTTACCACGCCTAACCTGGGAGTGTCACCTTTGGCACACCAAACAGAGCTCTCAGGCCACACCCATCTCAAGCCCTAAGGCTCCATCAAAAACAGATAGTCCACTTAATCTAGAGTCATAGTATAACAAGAAAAAGCACCACAGTGAAGAAACCAAATATCTCCAATATGCCAAATAACAAATGCAAAAACCGAGGTAATAAAAACAAGGAAGTCACCATGACGCCCTCAAATGAAAAAGACACCCCAATTCAAGATTATGAGGATGATGACATAGAAGAAATGCAAGAAGCAGATCTCAAAAAATTGATAAGAACATTAAGAAGTTCTCAAAAACAAATTCTGGAACTACACAAATCCTTAATGGACAAGATAGAAAATCTCTCTCGTGAAAATGAAATATTAAGGAGGAATCAAAATGAAACGAAACAACTAGTACAACAGGAAACTGTGATAGTGACTGAAGTGAAGAATTCAATAGATCAAATGAAAAACACAATAGAGAGCCTTACAAACAGAATGGGTGAAGCAGAAGAGAGAATATCGGACTTAGAAGACAGAGAACAGGAAAGGATACAGTCAGACCAAAGAAAAGAAGAGGAAATTAGAAATCTGAAACATATTGTCGGGAATCTTCAGGATACTATTAAAAAACCCAACATTCGGGTTCTAGGAGTTCCTGAAGGCATGGAGAGGGAGAAAGGATTAGAAGGCCTTTTTAGTGAGATACTTGCAGAAAATTTCCCAGGTTTGGAGAAGGACAGAGAAATCCTAGTACAGGAAGCCCACAGAACCCCTAATAAACATGACCAAAAGAGATCCTCACCACGACATGTTGTAATTAAACTCTCCACAGTGAAACATAAAGAAAAGATCCTAAAATGTGCAAGAGAGAAACATCAGATTACTCTCAGAGGATCTCCAATCAGACTCACAGCTGACTTCTCATCAGAAACCCTACAAGCTAGGAGGGAATGGCGAGATATAGCCCAGGTACTAAGAGAGAACAACTGCCAGCCCAGAATATTATATCCTGCAAAGCTATCATTTGTGAATGAAGGTGAAATAAAGACTTTTCATTGCAAACAGAAATTGAAAGAATTTGTTGCCACTCGTCCAGCCCTGCAAAAGATGCTTAAAGATGTGTTACACACAGAAACACAGAAACACGGTCATCAATATGAAAGAAGGTAAAGGAAGGAAACCAAGGAAGGAAACCTCACAGCAAAAGATCACAGGGAATTCAAAGCATATATTAGAACTTATCTTTGGCAAATGGCAGGGCAAAGTTACCACTTATCATTAGTCACTTTGAACGTGAATGGCCTGAACTGTCCAGTTAAAAGACACCGATTGGCTGATTGGTTTAAGGAACAAAACCCATCTATTTGCTGCTTACAAGAAACACATCTTTCCAACAAAGATCCATACAGACTGAAAGTGAAAGGCTGGAAAAAGATATACCATGCCAACAGAAATGAAAAAAGAGCGGGCGTAGCCATCTTAATATCGGAAAACATAAACTTTACCACAAAAACTGTTAAGAGAGACAAAGAGGGACACTATATCATGATTAAGGGATCAATTCAACAGGAAGATATAACAATTATCAATGTATATGCACCTAACTACAGGGCACCAGTTTATCTAAAAGATTTATTAACGGACTTAAAGGGAGACTTAGACCCCAATACAGTAGTACTGGGGGACTTCAATACTCCACTCTCAGAAATAGACAGATCATCCGGTCAGAAGATCAACAAGGATACAGTAGATTTAAACGACACTATAGCCCAAATGGATCTAACAGATATATACAGAACTTTCAATCCTACAGCTAAAGATTTTACATTCTTCTCAGCAGTACATGGAAGCTTCCCTAGGATTGACCACATACTAGGCCATAAAGCAAGTCTCAGCAAATTCAAAAGAATTAGAATCATACCATGCAGCTTCTCAGACCATAAAGGAATGAAGTTGGAAATTACCAACTCAGGAATCCCTAGAGCATACGCAAACACATGGAGATTGAACAACATGCTCCTGAATGAACAATGGGTCATAGAAGAAATCAAAAGAGAAATCAAAAACTTTCTGGAAGTAAATGAGGATAACAGCACAACATACCAAAACTTATGGGACACAGCAAAAGCAGTGTGGAACTGGAGGTAAGTGAAAACAATCCAATACCAGGGGATTCCAATTCAATCCCATCAAGGTGGCATGTGCCAATGCCATCTCACTACTCCAAGTGATCAATTTCAGTTCACAATTGATCATAATGAAAGGACTAAGACTCAAAGGGAGCACAAAATCAAGTCTAGTATCTGCTAACACCAACCGATAGAATAAATAAAGGGGAGAGTGATCCAACATGGGAAGTGAGATACTCAGCAGACTCATAGAATGGCGGATGTCCTAAATAGCACTCTGGCCTCAGAATCAGCCCTAAAGGCACTCGGATCTGGCTGAAAAGCCCATGAGAGTATTTCAGGCATGGAAAGCCAAGACACTCTGGCAAAAAGATCTCTGTGAGTGAGATCCCAGTGGAAAGAACAGGTCTTCAAAGAGGGAGGTGCCTTTCTCTGAAGGGAGGAGAGAACCTCCACTTTGACTAGGACCGTGTCTAAACAAGATAAGAGTCGGAGAACTCAAGGGGCTTCCATAGCCTTGGAAACTCATAACTGGTGCATAGGGAGATTACTGATGCCATAAACAGGAGTGTCAATTGGTAAAGTCAACAACAGGAGTCACTGTGCACTTACTCCTCATGTAGGATCTCGGTCCTTAACGTGCTGTACACTGAGGCTTAATGCTATAACGAGTACCCAAACAGTATATTTCACTTTGTGTTTCTATGGGGGTGCAAACGACTGAAATCTTTACTTAATGTACACTAAACTGATCTTCTGTAAAAAAAAAAAAAAAAAAAAAAAAAGAAAGAAATTTTCAATTCCCAACTTGACTCTCACTGGGATTAAACATGACAATAGGTCTGATCTGATTTCATCATCATTTTAAAAAAATCATCTATTATTTTTCACTTTATGTTTCTGTGTGGGAGCAAACTGTTGAAATACTTACTTAAGGTATACTAAGCTGATCTTCTGTATATTAAGATAATCGAAAATGAATCTTGATGTGAATGGAAGGGGAGAGGGAGTGGGAAAGGGGAGGGTTGTTGGTGGGAGGGACGGTATGGGGGGGGAAGCCATTGTAACCCATGAGTCGTACTTTGGAAATTTATATTCATTAAATAAAAGAAAAAAAAATACCCCCAGCTAAGTAATAAAAAAAAAAAAAAGCAGTGTTAAGAGGAAAGTTTATATCAATAGGTGCCTACATCAAGAAATTGGAAAGACACCAAATATATGAGCTTTCTATTCACCTCAAGGATCTAGAAAACCTACAGCAAATCAGACCCAAATCTAGTAGGAGAAGAGAAATAATTAAAATCAGAGAAGAAATCAACAGGATTGAATCAAGAAAAACATTACAAAAAATCAGCCAAACGAAGAGCTGGTTTTTTGAAAAAATAAACAAAATTGACACCCCATTGGCCCAACTAACTAAAAAAAGAAGAGAAAAGACCCAAATCAATAAAATCAGAGATGAAAAAGGAAATGTAACAACAGACACCACAGAAATAAAAAGAATCATCAGAAATTACTACAAGGACTTGTATGCCAGCAAACAGGGAAACCTATCAGAAATGGATAGATTCCTGGACACATGCAACCTGCCTAAATTGAACCAGGAAGACATCGAAAACCTAAACAGACCCATAACTGAGACAGAAATTGAAACAGTAATAAAGGCCCTCCCAACAAAGAAAAGCCCAGGACCAGATGGATTCACTGCTGAATTCTACCAGATGTTTAAAGAAGAACTAACTCCAATTCTTCTCAAACTATTCAGAACAATCGAAGAAGAGGGAGTCCTCCCAAATTCTTTCTATGAAGCCAGCATCACCTTAATTCCTAAGCCGGAAAAAGATGCAGCACTGAAAGAGAATTACAGACCAATATCCCTGATGAACATAGATGCAAAAATCCTCAATAAAATTCTCGCCAATAGAATGCAACAACACATCAGAAAGATCATCCACCCAGACCAAGTGGGATTTATCCCTGGTATGCAGGGATGGTTTAATGTGCGCAAGACAATCAATGTGATACACCACATTAACAGACTGCAGAAGAAAAACCATATGATTATCTCAATAGATGCCGAGAAAGCATTTGATAAAATACAACACCCGTTCATGATGAAAACTCTAAGCAAACTGGGTTTGGAAGGAACATTCCTCAATACAATCAAAGCAATCTATGAAAAACCCACAGCCAACATCCTATTGAATGGGGAAAAGTTGGAAGCATTTCCACTGAGATCTGGAACCAGACAGGGATGTCCACTCTCACCACTGCTATTCAATATAGTTCTGGAGGTTCTAGCCAGAGCTATTAGGCAAGAAAAAGAAATTAAAGGGATACAAATTGGGAAGGAAGAGCTCAAACTATCCCTCTTTGCAGATGATATGATTCTTTATTTAGAGGACCCAAAGAACTCTACTAAGAGACTATTGGAACTCATAGAAGAGTTTGGCAAAGTAGCAGGGTATAAAATCAATGCACAAAAATCAACAGCCTTTGTATACACAGACAATGCCATGGCTGAGGAAGAACTTCTAAGATCAATCCCATTCACAATAGCTACAAAAACAATCAAATACCTTGGAATAAACTTAACCAAAGACGTTAAAGATCTCTACGATGAAAATTACAAAACCTTAAAGAAAGAAATAGAAGAGGATACCAAAAAATGGAAAAATCTTCCATGCTCATGGATTGGAAGAATCAATATCATCAAAATGTCCATTCTCCCAAAAGCAATTTATACTTTCAATGCAATACCAATCAAGATACCAAAGACCTTCTTCTCAGATCTGGAAAAAATGGTGCTGAAATTTATATGGAGGCACAAGAGACCTCGAATAGCTAAAGCAATCTTGTACAACAAAAACAAAGCCGGAGGCATCACAATACCAGATTTCAGGACATACTACAGGGCAGTTGTAATTAAAACAGCATGGTACTGGTACAGAAACAGATGGATAGACCAATGGAACAGAATTGAAACACCAGAAATCAACCCAAACATCTACAGCCAACTTATATTTGATCAAGGATCTAAAACTAATTCCTGGAGCAAGGACAGTCTATTCAATAAATGGTGCTGGGAAAATTGGATTTCCACGTGCAGAATCATGAAGCAAGACCCCTACCTTACACCTTACACAAAAATCCACTCCACATGGATTAAAGACCTAAATCTACGACCTGACACCATCAAGTTACTAGAGAACATTGGAGAAACCCTTCAAGATATTGGCACAGGCAAAGAATTTCTGGAAAAGACCCGGGAGGCACAGGCAGTCAAAGCCAAAATCAACTATTGGGATTGCATCAAATTGAGAAGTTTCTGTACTGCAAAAGAAACAGTGAGGAGAGTGAAAAGACAACCGACAGAATGGGAAAAAATATTTGCAAACTATGCAACAGACAAAAGGTTAATAACCAGAATCTACAAAGAGATCAAGAAACTCCACAACAACAAAACCAACAACCCACTTAAGAGATGGGCCAAGGACCTCAATAGACATTTTTCAAAAGAGGAAATCCAAATGGCCAACAGGCACATGAAAAAATGTTCAAGGTCATTAGCAATCAGGGAAATGCAAATCAAAACCACAATGAGGTTTCACCTCACCCCGGTTAGAATGGCTCACATGCAGAAATCTACCAACAACAGATGCTGGCGAGGATGTGGGGAAAAAGGGACACTAACCCACTGTTGGTGGGAATGCAAACTGGTCAAGCCACTATGGAAGTCAGTCTGGAGATTCCTCAGAAACCTGAAGATAACCCTACCGTCCGACCCAGCCATCCCACTCCTTGGAATTTACCCAAAGGAATTTAAATTGGCAAACAAAAAAGCGGTCTGCACCCTAATGTTTATTGCAGCTCAATTCACAATAGCTAAGACCTGGAACCAACCTAAATGCCCATCAACGATAGACTGGATAAAGAAATTATGGGATATGTACTCTTTAGAATACTATACCGCAGTAAGAAACAACGAAATCCAGTCATTTGCAACAAAATGGAGGAATCTGGAACACATCATGCTGAGTGAAATAAGCCAGTCCCAAAGGGACAAATACCATATGTTCTCCCTGATCGGTGACGACTGACTGAACACCAAGAGGGAAACCTGTTGGAGTGAGGTGGACACTATGGGAAATGGTGGCTTGATCAGCATAGCCCTGACTGTTAATGAACAACTAAATACATTATCCCTCTTAGTAGTTTTTTTTATCTGTTCTACTTAATATGACTGGTTTAGATCTGTAATTGATGCACAGTTATTCTTAAGTGTTGAAAATTAACTGAAATGTGATCCCTGTTGAACATGGTGGTGGGAATGGGAGAGGGAAGAGATGTATAATTTGGGACATGCTCAGGCTGACTTGCCCCAAGTGGTGGAGTTGGAAGCATACCAGGGGATTCCAATTCAATCCCATCGAGGTGGCATGTACCAATGCCATCTCACTGTTCCAGGTGATCAGTTTCAGTTCACAGTTGGTCATGGTGAAGGGACTGGGAGTCAAAGGGAGCACATAGACAAGTCTAGTACCTGCTAACGCTAACTGATGGAGTAAATACAGGGGAGAGTGATCCAACATGGGAAGTGAGATACTCAGCACACTCATAGAATGGCAGATGTCCTAAATAGCACTCTGGCCTCAGAATCAGCCCTAAAGGCATTCGGAGCTGGCTGAAAAGCTCATGAGAGTATTTCAGGCATGGAAAGCCAGGACACTCTGGCAAAAGATCTCTGTGAGTGAGATCCCAGTGGAAAGAACAGGCCATCAAAGAAGGAGGTACCTTTCTCTGAAGGGAGGAGAGAACCTCCACTTTGACTAGGACCTTGTCTAAACAAGATAAGAATCGGAGAACTCAGAGGGCTTCCATAGCCTTGGAAACTCATGACTGGAGCATAGGGAGATTACTGATGCCATAGACAGGAGTGTCAATTGGTAAAGTCAACAACAGGAGTCACTGTGCACTTACTCCTCATGTAGGATCTCTATCCTTAATGTGCTGTACATTGAGATTTAATGCTATAACGAGTACTCAAACAATATATTTCACTTTGTGTTTCTATGGGGGTGCAAACTGTTGAAATCCTTACTTAATGCATACTAAACTGATCCTCTGTAAAAAAAAAAAAAAAAAAAAAAAAAAAAAAGAAATTATCAGTTCCCAACTTGACTCTCACTGGGATTAAACATGACAATAGGTCTGCTCTGATTTCATCATCATTTTTAAAAATCATCTATTATTTTTCACTTTATGTTTCTGTGTGGGAGCAAACTGTTGAAATCCATACTTAATGTATACTAAGCTGATCTTCTGTATATTAAGATAATCGAAAATGAATCTTGATGTGAATGGAAGGGAAGAGGGAGTGGGAAAGGGGAGGGTTGTGGGTGGGAGGGACGGTATGGGGGGAAAGCCATTGTAATCCATAAGTCGTACTTTGGAAATTTATATGCATTAAATAAAAGTTTAAAAAAAAAAAGATTATGGAGCAAAATATTCAACCCAAATAATTAACAAAGCCAAACTTTAATATAAATGGGGTCCTGGAATGAACAGAGTCAGGTTTCATGGTATCCACCAGAGGAAGTTCTTAGCACCTGAGAGGGAGACAGAAATCAAATGAGAGTCTTGGTCAGGGCCTGCTGCCAGCTGAGTCTGGAGGGACTGCTCAGCAGTGACAGAGACTAGGACCAAACTCAGCTCATCTGCAGGGCATGAGTTACTAAGAAAACCTAGAATCTACAAAACAATTCTAAGTCAGACATTCTGCAAACCATTTGACTTAATAGTCCAACAGAAAGAATACAGATTTTTTTCCCAAAACCCTCAAATGAGATATAAATACTTAAGAGGAAATAATTTGTTCAGCAACAAAAGTTTAGTAACAAAAGCTGGGGCCATACCCCATCATGTGCTTCAGGCACAACAAGGCCAGTGTCAGTGTCAGAAAGGGGGGCATATCCTGGGACTATGAGGCTAAGACACACCAGCCACACTACAACTGTGCTGCAAACTCCACCATGGGTTCTGCCTCTGTCCATCCAGATATAGCCCAGGGGACAGCCTGCCACATCACCACCTTTCCCTGGGGAGTAACAGCAAGCAGGCCTGGGTCATAGGAGTCCACTCGGGCACTTTGACAGGTCTGCAGCAAGATTCACATCTAAGGACTCACCCAAAAAGCCTCAGCACAGCAGATGGGCTGCTGGGTTTTTGCATGCCAGGCCTCAGCCCAGACCTGGGCTGGTGCTTCAGGCTCATCAGCCCAGTATCCACAGAGCAGGTAGGATCCGTCATCCTTGAGGATAGGCACAATGGCATCTGGCCCTTCCAGTGGGGGTGGATCTCCACACACCCTGAGGTGTGAATGCAGAGGGGAGGACGGAAGAGGTGGAAAAGATGAGGGCTTAGCACAAAGTCATTGAGTTCCAACCCAGTTCCACCAAACCTTCCTAGCAGTCTGAAAGGGTCTGTCAGCCAACAGGGAAAGGATCATTCTCTATGAGCCATCTGATCTAGATCCTCCCCTGGTGCAGACAAAGTGAGCCTTCACACAGATAGGTAAGACCCAGCAGGGTGCAGAGAAGGATGGGACAGGAAGACAGAGGAGAGAAGGATGGCAGCTGAAGGGCAGAAGGTGCTGAGGTGTCCCTCTCCCAGCCCCCTGGGACAGGAAAGGACAAGCTGACCAGAAGCCTGTTTAGTTTCAGGGAGAAGAATCCCCTTGGTCTGGAATGCTCCCAACCAACGAAACCAATACGAACTTGGCATTGATCCCATTTCACTAAGCACTGCGGAGAGCATTGGTGCATTGGACATCCCTGTCTTTATTGTTGTACTGCAGGGATGTGGATGAAGCACAAGCAGAGGGGCTGAGGGAGCTGCCAAACACTTTTTATGGAGGTGACATAAAAGTGTGGCATGAGGAATGACCTCGGCATGACTGGACCCCAGGAAAACTTATGTAGGTTCCAAAGAGGATATGTAGTTGGTGACCTGCACAGTGTTTGTGACCTGCCTCAGCACATGGGGCTTTCAAGACATGGTCCACAGTCTGTAGGATGAGATTTGAATGGGAAAAATGGCTCATGGGTCCCTTTCTCTCCTCCTGTGTCTGGCATGCCAGATGTCCAGAGTAAAACACCCTCAACCCATCTGTAGATTTACCTCTGATTAGCCTCAGCCTGGTCTGCACGTGCCACCTTCCCTTCCTCCTCTTGTGATGAGGGCTCTTCCACTGCAAAGACGTGCAAATGGGGCAGGCCATGGTAAATGAGATGACGAACAAAAGCGATGGTATATTAAAGCTCAGGTACCACCCACAGTCACATAGGGATATCTATGTTGTCCAGCTGTGGCACTACCTTGCTTAGCAACAGCTCCCAAACAGGAGGACATGCCTGTTTAGACAGGTCCTCTGCCCAATAGTGGAAATCTCCCTCCCTGCTGGGCGTGTGTCCTCTCACTCATTTGGCATCCTGATCTTCCAAAAGTGATCAGCTGCTCTCAATCCCATGGCTATATGTTGTAAGTTCCAGGTGTGGGTTACTTTTTTAAAGATTTTATTTATTTTGAGAGTTAGGGTTACAGACAGTGAGAGGGAGAGACAGAGAGAAAGGTCTTCCTTACATTGGTTCACTCCCCAGATGGCCACAATGGCCAGAGCTGCGCCAATCTGAAGCCAGGAGCCAGGCACTTCTTCCTGTTCTCCTATGTGGGTGCAGGGGCCCAAGGACTTGGGCAATCTTATATTGCTATCCCAGGCCATAGCAGAGAGCTATACTGGAAGTGGAGCAGCCGGGACTAGAACAGGTGGCCATATGGGATGCTGGCGCTGCAGGCAGAGGATTAACCTACTGCACCACAGCGCCAGCACCCAGATGTGTTTTAAGTGACCAATCACACAAAGAACCACCCCACCTGCAGTCTGCTCTGCAGATGCCACCTCTATTTTCTCCTTCTGGCTGGAGGCATCTTCCACTGCAAGGAGGGAAACTGGGGTAGAACATGGTCAATGAGATGGCATGCAAACACATTCTCATAGTAAAGCCCAGGTATCACAAATGCCCCACCAGCTTCTGAGGACACCTATGCTGCTCACTTAGTGAACAGGTGTTAGCAACAGCCTCACTCCCAGGGGACATGCCTACAATGGCAAGTCCTCTGCCTACCAATGGAGAGCTCCCTGCCTGTCTGGAGTGTGATAGCCACAGATCAGGCATCCTGATCTTCCATGAGGGGCCAGCCGCTTTCACCACGTGGCTCCTTGGTCTATGTCTGATGTGTCACAACAGGGGGCTCATCCCCACAGCAGTCATTGGTGGGGGACTCCTGGGCATGTACACCCTGCCACAGTATGAACATATGAAACCCACAGAGCTTCACACACACAGGAGCCTTTTGGTGTCATTCACACAGTGGCCCTTAGTGGATCCTGAGAGGCACGAGGCCAGCACTGGCAACCTCAGCATGGAACCCTCAGGACATGGCTCAGGGTTCTAGATGAAGAGTGACATCAACACAATTGGAATGAGAGAGACAGCATGCCCAGTTCATCAGGATCTGAGAAAGATATCAGGCTGAGAAGGTAACCCGAGTAGAGCTGTGGTAGCAGACATGCAGTGTAATGGCATCTAGGGCAAGGCCAAAGGTGCCCCACTCTTCCATGTGTAGGCTAGAAGAAATCCTTGACACATGCAGGGGCACAGGCTGGGGCCCTGCCATCACACTTGCCTCTTATGCAGCAACATGGTCGGCTTGCTTGTCAGAAAACAGAGCATAACCTGGGACTCTGAGGTCATGAAATACCTGCCTACACTACATCCCTGCTGCAAACTCCACCCAGGGCTCTGCTTAGTCCACCCAGAAGTAGCGCAGAGTTCCTGCCACATCACACCTTTCCCCAGGGGTATAGAGCAAGCAGACCTCTGTCACTAGGGTGCACTCAGCTGGTTTGGCAGGTCTAGAGCAAGATTCCCACCAAAAGACTCACCCACAATGGCCTCCGCACAGCAGATGGGCTGCTGGGCTGTAGGGTGCAGGGCCCCAGCCCAGGCCTGGACTGGGGCTTCAGGCTCATCAGCCCAATATGCACAGAGCATGTAGGATCCATCATCCTTGAGGATGGGCACAATGGCATCTGGCCTTTCCAGTGGTGGTGGATCTCCACCCACCCTGAGGTGTGAAAGCAGAGGGGAGGATGAGAGGATTGGGAAAGATGAGGGCTTAAACCAAAATCATTGAGCTCCAACCCAGTTCCACCAAACCTTCCTAGCAGTCCTTAAGGTCTGTCACACAATAGGGACAGGACCATCCACTAACAGCCATCAAAATGGATCCTCCCTTGATTCAAAGTGAGCCTCACAGGGACAGGGCAGACCCAGCAGGATGCAGAGAAGGTAATAGGAGAGGAGTCTGTCAGCCCAAGGCCAGAGGGCCCTCTTACAGCATCCTGGGACAGAGAAGAACAAGCTGGCCAGAAGCCAGTTGTCTAGTTCCAGGGAAAGAATCCCCTTGGGGTGCAATGTTCCCACCCAGCTAAAGCTCTTCAGTACTCTAGACAGCCTCGGGATGGGTCCCATTTCCATCAGCACTGTGGTGTCATCATGCCCTGCACACTCCCTGTCTCACCATTGCACCACAGGGATGCTGATGAAGGACAAGCAGAGGGACCAAGGGAGAGGCCCTCACTTTTTAGAGAGGCCACACAGAAGTAGTGGCATTAGGAGTGACCTAGACAGGTGACGGATTTCCAGGGAAATTTATACAGGGACCCATTGAGGGTAAATGGGCAGTGAGCAGGACAGTGTTACAGTGCAACTCAGCACATGAAGCTTTCAAGAGGTGCATCCAGTCATTGTGGGAGGAAAACTGAATGATATAAATCATGCAAAGGGCACATTCTCTCACCTCATGTCTGATATCTCCACATGTCCATACTAAAACACCCTGAACACATCTGTCGATTTACCTGGAGGTAGCCTCAGCCCAATCAGCAGTTGCCAACATGACTTTCTCTTTTCGGTAGGTGGCATCTTTCACTGCAAAGAAATGCAAATGAGGCAGGACATGTGAAATGAGATGCCATGCAAATGCGATGGCCTAGTAAAGAACAGGTACCACACCATATTCTAGCATCTTCCTAAGAAAGGTGTGGTCGCATGACCTTGGTCAGCCACTGCCTCACTCCCAGGAGGGCAGGCCTGCAATGGCAAGTCCTCTGCCTGACAATGCAGCCCTCCCTTTCTTGGGAGTGTTTCATCACACACAACAGGCATCATGATCTTCCACAAGTGGTCAGCTGTTTTCAATCATATGGGCCCTTGGCCTATGAATTAGGTATGTTCTAAGAGACCAACCACACAATGAGAGGCTCATCCCATCCTACAGCCATGGTGGGAACTCCCAGGCTCACACACTCTGCTGCAATATGAATATGTGAAACTCTCAGAGCTTCACACTACTAAGACTTTTGGTGCTATGCAGACACTGTGTCCCTTAGTGAACCCTGAGAGGCAATAGGCCAGCACTGGCTACCACAGGATGGAGCCCTCAGGACATGGCCCAGGGTTCCAGATGAGGTATGACATCACCACAGTAGGAATAAGAGAGACAGTATGGCCCTGTTCAAAGGGATGTGATTAAGATCTCAGTTCAGCAAGGTGACCAGAAGTATAGCTGGCCTAGCGGGCAGACATTGTCTTTGCAAATTGCTGGGGCAGAGGTCTGACAGAGAAGCCTGCCACTGGCAAAAGGCATCCCACTCTTCCAAGAGGAGCCTTAGAAAAATACCTTGTCGCATGCATGAGCACAGGCTCATGGTGGATCGATGCCACAACATCTGCTTTGGGCATAGTGACACAGCTGGCTTTGGTGCCAGAAAGTGGAGAATAACCTGGGCTCTGAGGTTAAGAAACACCTGCCTACACTAAACAGTTGCTGCAAACTCCACACAAGGTTCTGCCTCAGTCCACCTCAATGAAGTCTAGTGGATAGCCTAAGATTTCAGACCTTTTCCAGAGTGTTGCAGAAAGCAGGCCAAGGGTTTATGGGTGTACTCCTGTGGTTTGGCTGCCCTGCACCAAGTTTCACATCAAAGAACTCACCCACAATGGCCTCAGCACAGCAGATGGGTTGCTGGGTTGTAGGGTGCCAGGCCCTAGCCCAGGCCTGGACCGGCACTTCAGGATCATCCATCCAAACTGCACAGAGCATGTAGGATCCATCATCCTTGAGAATAGGCACAATGACATCTGGCCCTTCCAGTGGGGGTGGATCTTCACACACCCTGAGGTGTGATGCAGAGCAGAGGCTGGGAGGGGTGGAAAAGATGAGGGCTTAACACAAGGTCATTCAGTTCCAACCCAGTCCCACCAATCCCTCCTAGCAGTCTGAAAGGGTTGTCACCCAAGAGAGACAGGATTATCCTCTAAGATCGATCTGATCTAACTCATCCTCTGGTTCAGACAACATGAGCCTTCACATGGACAGGGCAGACACATTAGAATGCAGAGGGGCTGGGACAGGAAGATAGGAGGAGAGGAAGCTGTCAGTAGAAGGCTTGAAGGAGGAGCACAGGGCTCTGCTGCCCACTCTCACAGCCCCCTGAGGGCAATGAAGCACAAGCTGGCCAGAAGCAAGTTGTCTAGTTTCAGGGAAAAGATTCTCATTAATGTGAAATGCTCCAACCCAGGGAATGTATTTAACAGCCCAGACAACCCCAGGATGGGTCCCATTTCTGTCAGAACTGTGCAGTGCATCCCTGTCTTTATCATCGTATTGCAGGGTTGCTAATGAAGGAAAAGCAGAGGGGCTGAGGGAGTTGCCCTCAGTTTTTAGAGAGGCCACACAGAAGCAGTGGCACGAGGAATGACCTCAACAGGAGACTGGGCCCAGGAATATTTGTGCAGGTGTCCAAAGGAGGATAAGTGATGGTATCTGGCAGGATTTGGGGTCCACCTCAGCACATGGAGCCTTCAAGAGGTGCTCCAGAGCATTTGTAGGAAGAGATTTGAGTGGGGCAATTTCTCTTCTCCCACGTCTTCCATCTCTAGGGGTCCCTAGTAAAGCCCCCTCAACCCATCTCTAGGTTTACCTCTGATTAGCCTCGGCCTGGTCTGCAGGTGCCACCACACCTTCCTCCTCTTGAAATGAGGGCTCTTCCACTGCAAAGATGTGCAAATGGGGCAGGACATGGCAAATGAGATGATAAGCAAATGTGAGAGCATGCTAAAGCACAGGTACCGCCTACTGTCACACCAGATTCCAAGGATATCTATGCTGTCTGGTTGTGGTACTATCTTGGTTAGCGACAGAACCAAACCATAAGGACATGGCTGTTTTGACAAGTCCTCTGCCCAACAATGGAAATCTCCCTCCCTGTCTGAGAGTGTGTCAACTCACTCATCGGGCATTCTGATCTCCCACAAGGGGTCAGCCACATTCAATCCCCTGGCTCTCTTAGGTGTCTCAGTGTTCAACTGCACAATTAGAGGCTCATCTGATCCTGCAGGCAATGTGGGGACTCCCTGGTTACTATCCCCTGCCATAAAATGAACATGGGAAACCCATAGAGCTTCCCACACACAGGCACCTTTTGGTGCCATGCAGACACTGTGGTCCTAGTGGATCCCGAGATGCACGGGGCCAGCATTGACAACCTCAGGATGGAACCCCCAGTACATGGCTAAGTGTTCCAGAGGGGAAGTGCAGTCTCCACCATGGGAACAAGAGAACAAACAGCCCAGTTCAAGAGCATCCAGTTAAGATTTTGGGCTGAGAAGGTAGCTGGGAGTACAGATTTCCTGGGAGAAATGCAGGGTCATGGCACAGGGCTGGGGCAAGAAACACCTGCCTAGACTACATCCATGCTGCAAACTCCACCCAGGGTTCTGCCTTAGTCCATCCAGATGTAGCCCTGAGGAAAGCCTACCACATCACCACCCTTCCCCAGGGGCTTAGAGCAAGCAACTAGGGTCATTGGGATGCTCATAGGCTTATCATATCTGCAACAAGAATCATATCAATGGCCTCACCCAAAGTGTCCTCAGCACAGAAGATGGGCTGCTGGGTTGTAAAGTGCCAGGCTCCAGCCCAGGCCTGGACTGGTGCTTCAGGCTCATCAGCCCAGTATCCACAGAGCAGGTAGGATCCGTCATCCTTGAGGATAGGCACGATGGCATCTGGCCCTTCCAGTGGGGGTGGGTCTCCACACACCCTGAGGTGTGAATGCAGAGGGCAGGACAAGAGAGGAGGAAAAGATGAGGGCTTAACACAAAGTCATTCAGTTGCAGCCCAGCCCCACTAACCCTTCCTAGCTCTCAGAAAGTGTCTTTCCCCAATAGGGACAGGAGCACTCTCTAAGAGCTGTCTGATCTAGATCCTCCCCTTGTTCAAAGAGACCCTTCACAGGGATAAGGCAGACACAGCAGGATGCAGAGAGGATGGGACAGGAAGAAAGAAGGAGAGGTCGCTGTCAATAGAAGGCCAGAAAGCATTCTAGGAGCAGAGGGCTCTGGTAGCTCTCTCCCAGACCCCTGGGGACAGAAAAGGACAAGCTGGCCAGAAGCCAGTTGTCTAGTTTCAGGGAAAAGAATCCCCATGGTGTAGAATGTTCCAACCCAGCTAAGCACTTTACTACCACAGACAGAAATGGGATTGGGTCCCATTTTTCTCAGTGCTGTTTAGTACACCAGTGCTTGGGCATTCTCTGTCTCAATCATCGTACTGCAGGGATGCTGATGAGGGATTAGCAGAAGGGCCAAGGGAGTGGCCCCTTTCTTTTTATGGAGGCCACACAGAAGCAGTGGCATTACAAATGGCCTGGACAGGTGAATGTTCCCCAGGCAAACTTCTGCAGGTTTCCAATGGAGGTTGGAGGTTTGGGCTGACCTGGACAGTGTTTGGGGCCAGCCTCACCACATGGAACTTTGAAGAGGTGCAAGCAGAGATTTCCTGGGCGGAGCTTTGAATGGTAAATATTGCTTATGGGGCACATTCTCTCCTCCCCATGTCTGCCATCTCCAGGAGTCCATAATAAACAACCTCCACCCCATCTGCCAACTTACATGGGTATAGCCTCGGCCTGCTCTGCAGATGCCGAGTCCCCTTCCTCCTTTTTGCAGGAGGGCTCTTCCACTGCAGAGAATGCAAATGGGACAGGATGTGGTCAATGGGATGACATGTACATGAGATGGCATAAAGTAAGGCACCACCCACTGTCACAAGCTTCTGAAGACACCTATGCTGTCAGGTTGTGGAACTGCCTGTGTTAGCCACAGCCTCACTCACAGGAGGACAAGCCTGGAATGGCAAGTCCTCTGTCTAACAATGTAGCCCTCCCTCCCTACTTGGGAAGTTTTTCATAACACAAAACATGCATCCTGACCTTCCAGAAGTGGTCAGCTATTTTCAACCATATGTGTCCTTGGCCTGTGAGTCAGATATGTTCTAAGAGACCATACACACAATGGGAGGACCATCCCATGCAACATCCAAAGTGGGAAATTCCTAGGCACACACACTGTGCTGCAATGTGAACATGTGAATCCAACAGGGGCTCACAGCACTGAAGTCTTTCGGTGCCAGGCAGACACTGTGCCCCTTAGAGCATCCAGATAGACACAAGGCCAGCACTGACTACTTCAGGATGGAACCCTCAATACATGGCTGAGGATTCCTGATTTGGAATGACATCACCACAGTGCGAATGTGAGAGAGTGTGACCCTACTCAGCGGGATCTGGTGGAGATCTCAGGCTGAGAAAGTAGCCAGAATAGCTGTCCTGGCAGGCATGTAGTGTCTTGGTAACCAAATGGGGCAGAGGTTTCACAAGGAAGCCTGCACTGACCAAAGGCATCCCACTCTTCAAGTGGAGGCCTGGAAGAAAACCCTGTCATCTGAATGAGCACAGGCTCCAAAGCCCAGGCCATGCCATCATACCTGCTTTGGGGACAGTGACATGGTCAGATTCATTGCTGAGCATGGGGCATAACATGGGGATCTCAGGTTAAATAACACATGCCTAAATTAGTGCAGCAAACTCTACCCCAGGTTCTGCCTCTGTCAATCTAGATCTGCTCCATGGTTCAGCCTACCCCATCACAATCTTTTCCAGCAGTGTTCAAGAAAGCAAGACAGGGTCACCAAGTGCACTCAGGAGGTTTGGAGGTCAGCAACAAGATTCCCAACAAAGGACTCACCCGCAATGGCTTCAGCACAGCAAATGGGCTTCTGGGTTGTAAGGTACCAGGGCTCAGCACAGGCCTGGACTGGTGCTTCAGGATCATCTGCCCAAAATCCACAGAGCATGTAGGACCCATCATCCTTGAGGATAGGTGTGATGACATCTGGCCCTTCCAGTGGGGGTGGATCTTCACCCACCCTGAGGTGTGAATGCAGAGGGCAGGACAAGATGGGAGGAAAAGAGGAAGGCTTAACACAAAGTCATTCAGTTGCAATCCAATCCCACCAATCCTTCCTCCCTGTCTAAAAGTGTATGTCACCCAACAGAGACAGGATTGTCCCTTAAGAGCCATCTGATCTAGAGCCTCCCCTGGTGCAGTCAAAGTGAACCTTCACATGGACAGTGCAGACCCAACAGAACACGGGGAGGATGGGACAGGAAGATAGAAGGAGAGGAGGCTGTAGGCAATTGTCAGAAGGCATGCTGAAGAGCAGAGGGCCCTGGGGCACCTCTTGTCAACCCCTGGAGACAGAAAAGGACAAGGGATGCTGATGAGGGACAAGCAGTGGGGCTGAGGGAGTGCCCTTCACTTTTTAGGAAAAGCACACAGAAGCAGTGGTATTAGGAATGATCTAGATAGGTGACTGGTTTCCAGGGAAACTTATGCAGGTGTCCAGGGGAAGATAACTGGGCAGTGACCTGGGCAGCAGTACAGTGTAACTCAGCACATGGGGATTTCAAGAGGTGTGCCAGGTCTTCCTGGGAGGAGCAATGAATGTTTTAAAAATCTCACAGGGCACTTTCTCTCACCCCATTTCTGCCATCACCAGATAGCCATACCATACTAAAAACCCTGGAGCCAGCTGTCAACTTACCTGGACATAGCCTCAGCCTGATCTGAGGATGCCCCCTTGACTTTCTCCTTTTTGTTTGAGGAGTCTTCCACTGCAAGGGAGTGCAAATGGGGCAGGGCATGGTAAATGAGATGACATGCAAATGCAACAGGCTAGTAAGGCACAGGTATCACAATTGTCCCACCATATTCTTTTTATTTTTGACAGGCAGAGTAGACAGTGAGAGAGAGAGACAGAGAGAAAGGTCTTCCCTTGCCGTTGGTTCACCCTCCAATGGCCACCATGGCCAGTGCACTGTGGGCAGCGCACCACACTGATCCAAAGCCAGGAGCCAGGTGCTTTTCCTGGTCTCCCATGCGGGTGCAGGGCCCAAGCACTTGGGCCATCCTCCATGCACTCCTGGGCCACAGCAGAGAGCTGGCCAGGAAGGTGGGAAACCGGGACAGAATCTGGTGCCCCAACTGGGACTAGAACTCGGTGTGCCGGCACCGCAGATGGAGGATTAGCCTATTGAGCTGCAGCACTGGCCCCCACCATATTCTGAGTAAATCTGTACTGTCTGGTTGTGGCACAGCCTTGGATAGTGACAGCCTAACTCATAGGAGGACATGCCGATAATGCTCAAATCCTCTAACAACGCTGCTCTACCTCCCTTTTGGGGGAGTGTTTCATAACACACAACAGGAATCTTAACCTTCCCAATTGGTCAGCCATTTTCAACCTTTTGTGTCCTTGGCCTGTGAGTCAGATATGTTCTAAGAGACCAACCACACAATGAGAGGACCATCCCATGCAAGAGCCAATGTGGGAGACTCCCAGGCTCACACACTCTGCTGCAATATGAACATGGGAAACCCAAGGAGCCTCACACCACTGAAGTCTTTTGGTGCCATGAAGACACTGTACCCCTAGTGAATCCTGAGAGGCTCAAAGCCAGCACATGGTCCTGGGCTTCAGATAAGGGGTGATGTCACCACAAAGGAAATAAGAGAGACAGTGCGGTCCTGTTTAGGGGGGTGTGGTTAAGAACTCAGGCTGAGAAGGTAAGCCAAGATTACAGCTGTCCTGGCAGGCATGCAGTATCTTAGCCATAGTTGGGGCAGAGGTCTCACAGGGAAGCCTACAACTGGCCAAGGGCATCCCACTCTACCAAGTAAGGCCTAGGAAAAAAACCCATCCCATGCATGAGCACAGTATATATCACTGGATCCATGCCACCACACCTGCCTTGGGTGCCGACATGACCGGCTTTGGTGCCAGAAAATGGAGCATAACCTGGGGCTCTGAGGTTAAGAGACATCTGCCTATGATACATCTTTGCTGCAAATTCCACCAAAGTTCTACTTCAGACCATCTAGATTGAGCTAAGGGACATCTTACCAAATCAGGACATTTTCTCTGGGGGTTAGAACAAGCAGGCCAGTGTCACTGAGGTACAATCAGGTGTGGCAGGTCTGAAGCAAGATCAAATCAAAGGACTCACCCACAATGGCCTCAGCACAGCAGAGGGGTTGCTGGGTTGTAAAGTGCCAGGCCCTAGCCCAGGCCTGGGCTGGTGCTTCAGGCTCATCAGCCCAGTATCCACAGAGCAGGTAGGATCTGTCATCCTTGAGGACAGGCACGATGGCATCTGGCCCTTCCAGTGGGGGTGGGTCTCCACACACCCTGAGGTGTGAATGCAGAGGGGAGGATGGAAGAGGTAGAAAACATGAAGGGTTAACACAAGGTCATTCAGTTCCAACCCATTTCCACCAAACCATCCTAGCAGTCTGAGAGATCTGTCACCCAATAGGGACAGGACCAACCACCACCAGCCATCTGATCTAGATCTTCCCCTGGTCCAGGCAAAGTGAGCCTTCATTGGATAGGGAAGACCCAGTAGAATGCAGAGAGGATGGGAAAGGAAGCCAGAAGGAGAGGAGGCTAGCAGCCAAAGGCCAGAAGTCACATTTAGGAGCAGAGGGCTCTGGTACCCACTCTCAAAACCCCCTGGGGACAGAGAAGGACAAGCTGGCCAGAAGCCAGTTGTCTAGTTGCAGGAAACAGAATCACCTTGTTGTGGAATGTTACCACCCAGCTAAAGCACTTTAGCACCCCAGACCACTTCAGGATGTGTCCTAATTACATCAGCACTGTAGCTTGCATCCGGGCATTGGAATCCCTGTCTTTATGAATGTAACACAGGGATGCTGATTAGGGACGAGCAGAGGGGCTGAGGGAGAGGCCTCTCACTTTAATGGAGGCCACACAGAAGCAGCGGTATTAGAAATGACTTGGACTGCTGACTGGTTCCCAAGGTAACTATGCAGGTGTTCAGTGGATGTTGGGGGGAGTTGACTGGACAGTCTTTGGGGACCTCAACAGCACATGGAGGTTTGGAGAGGTGCTCTCAGAGTCTCTGTGGGAGAAGTTTTGAATGGTATAAATGGCCCTTGGGGCACATTCTCTCCTTCCTGTGTGCAATCTCCAGATGGCCATGCTGAAACACCCTGAACCCATCTGAACGTTTACATGGGGATAGCCTTGGCCTGGTCTGTAGATGCCAACTCCACTTCCTCCTTTTGGTGGTAGGGGTTTTCCACTGCAGAGAGTAAAAATGGGGCCGGATGTGGTAACTGGGATGATATGCAAATGCGATGGCACAGTAAAGCTCAGGTACTGCCCACCATCACACAACTTAGAGACATCCATGCCATCTAGTTGTGGCATTACCTTGCTAAAAAGAGTGTCACACCCAGGAGCACATGCTTCCAATGGCAAGTCTTTGCCAACCAAAGGAGAACTCCCTCCCAGGAACTCTCAGGTTAAGAAACACAAGCCTACATGACATGTGTGCTGTAGCCCCACCCAGTATTCAGCATTTGTCCATACAGATGTAGCCATGTGATTGCCTACCCATCACCTCCTTTCCTGGGGGGTTACAGCAAGCAGGTCAGGGTTATTGGGATGGTCTCAGGAGGTTCAGCAGGTCTCAGCAAGATTCCCATCAAAGGACTCACCCACAATGGCCTCAGTACAGCAGATGGGCTGCTGGATTGTAGGATGCCAGGCCCCAACACAGGCCCAGATTGGAGCTTCAGCATCATCATCTGCCCAAAATCCACAGAGCATGTAGGACCCATCATCCTTGAGGATAGGCATGATGACATCTGGCCCTTTCAGTGGGGGTGGGTCTTCACACACCCTGAGGTGTGAATGCAGAATGGGGGAAGGAAGGGTTAAAAAGATAAGAGCTTAACACAAAGTCACTCAGTTCCAACCCAGTCCCACCTAACCTTCCTAGCATTCTGAAAGCATTTTTCATCCAATATGGATGGGGCCATCCTCTAAGAGCCTTGTGATCTTGATATTCCTCATGTTCAAAAAGAGCCTTCCCATAGATAGGGCAGACCCAGTAGAATGTAGAGAGGAAAGGACAGGAGATAGAAGGAGAGGAGGCTGGGAGCAGAAGGCCAGAAGTCACACT